>NC_091827.1:9292500-9986666 GCF_038994185.2 Dermacentor albipictus
CGTTCTTGTGCCCGAGCTGCAGCATCCGCACAGCGTAGACGAGCTCGTCCACTCAACCGGATGTGTCAACTCAACTCAACTCAACTCAACTAATCCACTCAACCGGATGTATGTTTAGTTATTTCTATCAGACATTTAAAAAAATTGATCGTAGGCCAGCATCCATCGGCAACATCACTACGAACATCTTTGCTGGATCCTTCGAAGTCAGCTCGTTGGCTCGCGGCAATGCGAAAGATCTGTCTCGACCTCAGACGAGACTTTAAGAAGCCCTGTCGCGAGAACGTTGACCCACGTTCCTGTAAGTCGAGTTCCGGGAATCCTCTGCTACGAGCAGCAGCAATAACAGCCTTTCTTCTCAGCGGCGAACATGGAAATCACATATAACAACTCCCCCAGAGGCTTAGGCCGCATGAGTCGTTTGCAGGCAGCAAGGAATCGGCCGTAAAAAGCCTTGAGCCATAAGACGGCTTTTCGTAGGTGGTCACTTCACCACAAGTTTGCCGCTTTTTTCTTTTTCGAGAAGAGTATAGAAAGATCCAGGGCGACCTGCACAAAGAAACATTCGTTTTAAGACTCCAGGGAACGCGCATTTGCAATCATGTCCCATCCCGCGACTAGGAAAAACAACGTGTATAACCGAAGGAGCCAGGTTTTAAGGTTGTAGTACGGCAGGCAAAATCACCGAGTAAGTGAAAGAAATTGAAGAACCAACAAGCGGCAGCGGGACGCTGTCCGAGGAAAGCTCCGTATTGTACGAACGAAAGAAAACTAAACAAAGACAGAAGAGCAAAGAAGGCTTTAAAGAAAACTCTTCGCGGGTGAAGATGTCGCAAGGCAGCAGCAGTTCCTGCAGGGAACAGAGTGAGGGGCGAGTGAAGCAGTTTGGAAACGCTACGCGATACATTCTGAGGCACACGTGCGCTGGAGGAGGACGTGGCTCTGCTTTTTTTTTTTTTATCGCTACGAGGCTAAAAAAGCCAGCACGGCACAGCTAGTGAACCACACCGCGCGCCTAGATTTTCGCTCCCTTCCAGGCTATAAAAACCACTCGGCATCACGCGAGTTGCATTGAAATGGGAAATGGAAAGCAATCACGGTAACGCTAATGGCTCACAGGGGCGCGAGGTCCTCAGGGCAGCGCTGGGAGTAAAGGCGGTGTCGGGAATATGGGACACGGCAATGCAATGAGAATGAGTTACACCGCAAAAAGAAAGAAAGAAAGAAAGAAAGAAAGAAAGAAAGAAAGAAAGAAAGAAAGAAAGAAAGAAAGAAAGAAAGAAAGAAAGAAAGAAAGAAAGAAAGAAAGAAAGAAAGAAAGAAAGAAAGAAAGCCGGTTGAAGGGACCTGCGTAGGAAACTGAAGGTTTAAAGAGTGCCGCACTTGAGTCAGTTCGACATCATCGAGAGGCCACTTCATCATATAGTGCTCATGCTCACCGAGTAATAGTTGGGAAAGAAACTGATAAAGAAATATATGTAACTCTGTTCTGGTTGAGATGTTCTTTTTCTTTCTTTTTTTTCCCCTCGATAATTTGCCGGAAAAGACATCGAGACCTCTTTTAGCGAAGCCGTAACTCCTGATTAAACACAGAGACGCTGCCGGCACTTTGTGATCTCACCGAGAAGCATTTTCATCTTAGGGAATTATGAATAGCGCGTGAAGAAAAAACTCGGAACGCCCCATCACACGATGACAGTCGACGGTAATGCGTCTAGCACTGAATCAATACAGCGACACAAGGCATTGTCACCGTCGAAACGAGATATGTATGCGGCGTGTAGAGCAGCGGCACTCTCCTTTGGTGCTTCCTTAAAAACATTCGGCGCCACCTAGCGCCGCCGCCGTGAAGCCTGCGCGTGGCCTCTGAAATGCATGGCGCGCCGGTGCGTGCGAACGCTGAGAAACGCATCATGCGGCCACCGAGCTGCTCACTCGCGCTTCTTTCTGTATACGCTGCGCCATCTAGCGGCGCAGCCGAGAAGTCTGCGCGTGGCCTCCGAGACTGGAAGCGCGGCGCGCCGGTGTGTGCGAACGCTGAAAGTTGTTTTGTCGCTTCCCACACACGCAACGGTACATATTCAGTGACCCAAGTTGCGAGAGGTTCCATAACAGTGGCATACCCAGTACATTCATGGCGCAGCTCACTAAACCGTTAGCGTGGAAGACATTCATTGAAGAGCGGCACACACATACTGGTACAAACGCAGTAATCCAAGTTGGCATCAAAGAGGTTTATTGAAGACCAGCACAGACCGAGTGGCACATACCCTCGTCAGTTCGTTGAGGAGCGGCACATATGTACATTGTCACGTACTCAGTGACCCAAGTTGGTCCTACGGTTGGTTTGGAACCGACCATACGTTTGGTTCCAAACCAACCGGTTGGTTTGGAACCCAAGTTGGTGCTACGGTTGGTTTGGAACCCTGTTTCCTCAGCACAGCAGCCCGATGCGCTACCCATTCGACCATAGAGTACCCAGTGAACTAGGTTAGGCAGGAAGACGGTTACATACATACATACATACATACATACATACATACATACATACATACATACATACATACATACATACATACATACATACATACATACATACATACATACATACATACATACATACATACATACATACATACATACATACATACATACATACATACATACATACATACATACATACACACATACATACATACATACACACACACACATACATACATACATACATACATACATACATACATACATACATACATACATACATACATACATACATACATACATACATACATACATACATACATACATACATACATACATACATACATACATACATACATACATACATACATACATACATACATACATACATACATACATACATACATACATACATACATACATACATACATACATACATACATACATACATACATACATACATACATACATACATACATACATACATACATACATACATACATACATACATACACACACACACATACATACATACATACATACATACATACATACATACATACATACATACATACATACATACATACATACATACATACATACATACATACATACATACATACATACATACATACATACATACATACATACATACATACATACATACATACATCGATAGGCTCCGGAAATGTGCCAAGCACCCTACGAATGCTAACGCATTAAATGTGTTGAAAATACTTTATAGGATAATTTCGGGAATCAGACATTCTGCACTCCTACTATATATCGGTCCTTCCATCCATCTGTCCGTCCCTGCGAATGTGGCGCATGTTGCCAAAAGAACACATTTTGAAATAAAATGAAATCTATTCTAAGCCCAAATTAAAGCCAAACAAGAGCGATGGCAAAAGCACGCAAGCTCCAAAAAAGCTTTAAACAATTTATTTATTTTTCTTTCGCACGCGCTTATAGCACGTGACATCGGCAGCAGGTCTGTTTCTCTCACTTCAAAGACAAACCAGTTCGTGTCTGTATTTTTTTAGTATTTGTTTGCGTGCTTGTTTGTTTCTTTAGTTGTTTAGCAAGCACCTAGAAGGCGGTTTCTTGATGACTTTATATGTGGGTTACGTAACACGAAAGAGCTGCGTTGGTCGATCATCGAGCTCAAGCGCTGCTCCCTATTCTTCTTCAATCACGCTTTCCTCGCATAGCGTAGCTCTCGGTGCACCACCACCGCGGGCGCAGCTCATCCCACCGACGCTTCGCGTGGGCCACGGTGCCGAAGGAGGGGGCAAGCCATATGCAATCTGCGCTTCGCCAGGCCCTCCGTTTGCGTTTGCTGGCCGACCCCGCCTAACATAGAAGTGATGGAACGTGGCCGCGCTTCGCATAAACGAGGCCCGTGCGGACCACGACCGGGGAAGGGTAAACGCGCGCACCCGGGAGTTTACGGTGCGTGCCAGGCTCTTGCGTCAGCGCATTTTCTCGTCTCGCATTCTCATCGTTCACCGGAGCGGTACTTCGCCGGCTCCTCCTGGCCAGTCCTTCTATACGATCGCACTCGGGCACACAACAGCCCGAGCCCTTTGATCGAATGGAAAGTCGATAGGTACTACAAAGGCAGACCGGATCTTCGTTCTAGGAGGTCCCGAGCTTTAAGGCGCCCTTATTGTTTTCCCCGTTCTGTGAGCACACATCGGCAGGGAGGGCGAGGGGAGTCGGGTTTTAGCGCCGTCGTTACATACCCCATTTCACAGGAAAACGCCGCCCCTCCTGGAATAAAGTTCGCTCAATTTGTAATTCAAGATGAGCCACTGGTGCGAGGCACGAGCGAGCCTCCTTGAGACGTCGTCAGGGGGCGCTTCCGAAGACGATGACTGCGGCAGCGTGACGGGCTTCAACGGCGGCGAAGGCCTTATCGCGGCCGTGCAGACATCGCTGCGGCCCCGTGCCTACGCCTGGGCTTCTCGAAAACGAGAAACGACGGACATTAGGAACTTATATAGGGCCACCACCTCGTGTAATATGCCCGAGGATGAATGCAGGGTAAGCCTCCGCGATGACTCCCAAGAGAACCAGTGTACAGTGCGAGAGCAGTGTACAGTTTAACATTGTTTCAAGCAGTGACTGTGACCTCAATTGGTGCATATTCACTGTGCTTGATCTACTGCCTAAGAATTGTGCGTAAAACTTACGTACCGTGACAAGCACTCCAAAAGATCTTATGCAGTTTCAACGCAGACGTTGGAACCTACATGAAGCAAAGCTTCAGTCAAGCGGTGAGCATTCAATCACATGTCTCTGACGTTGATGCGAACTATAGTGTTCACTTCCATGCCATATCTAGCATGAGGTGTTACATCCACCACAACAAGTCGCAACTTCTTAACCTCACGCAACTCGCATGTTTATGCACTACGTCAATCACAAGCTATGCCAAAACACTTTGGCTAAAGGTATGTCGAACGTTCCCTTCAATTTTTTTCAGGCACGTTAGACGTATATGGCAGCTCCCGCACCACCACCACCACCCTTTTTTTTTTCGGGCGTACGTTTAACGTATTTCGTTGGTTTCGGCCTGATTTACGTTTTATGTCGGGCACAAGCGCGTGCAACAGCTGAATACGCGCTTCCCTCGCGTCAACGTTCCTGCTCTACGTGTCGCGATACAGCGCGCCTCGGCCGCAGCAGATCGGCGTGGTCATCACTGCTGCAACAACTGCCGCATATCCTTCCCCGGCATACTTAAAGGGAAGAGGTGTGGACACCGACCAACATGGTTTAAAGTAGTTATTTACGTTACCTATAACTATTTTAAACCATCTTGGTCGGTGTCTAGACCTCTTCCTTTATGTATGCATCATACCGACCAGACGGGCTTCCGTCGTAGTCTCGACTTCATTCTTCCCCGGCGCTGATGCGCACTCTCACAAAAAGAAAAAAAACGCATTCCATTCGCTATCTTTCGACGCGATAGGATACTACGGCATTGTGTGTTTCTCGCAAATGGACCAACGAAGCAATTGCATTCCGCTGCCGATAAGCTTGAGTGATTGGTGGAAACGCGTCCGTGTTACAGCTGTTCGTATATTGCGCAATTATACCAACATTTCGACGCCGAAATGCTGATGCACAATGTAACCGAAATGGTAACTAACTCGAAGCGCTACTCGTCACCGGACAGTTAGCTCCACTGACCGCTCGTCAAGTCGCCTTCAGCTTTCATTCGCGAACATGCATGAGTTGCCCTTGTGGTACCGTTCACTTTGTTGTTCGCGAGCAGTTCACGAGCATACCACTAGCTTCTCTGCTTATTTTATTCTCACTAAAGAACTTGAAAATCACTAGCGCGTGTATACGGCGTCGCATGAGACGTCTTACGTCTTCATACATTGTGAAATCATGTCCGCCCGTGCCCGCACACACATACTTTGATGCCGCTTCGTCTACTTAAAGTAGTCAGTGCAGTGAATGCGTTTCTGCGCAAATATGAAAGATGGTCGTTCTTAACGTTGAAGTATTTCTACGCTTGGGTACTAAGGTCCCATACCAGCAAAATGCCAAAAAGTTCGTCTGCGGCAGTTTGCCTCGGGTGGCAAAAAACGTTTTCGCCACTTGCATTTGATAAGCGCAAGATGATGGCAAGCAGGAGCACTACTGCACGACATCCACGTCCGTCGGACCGTCGGGTATTACGTTCAATTAAGTTTAATAGAGTGCACGTAAATATAAGTGAATAAACCTAACGTAAAAAAAAATCGCAATAAACGTGCTTAAACCCCGACTCGACGTTTCAATAGATGTGGCTGTCAAGTGGTGGGGAGGACGTACTGCTTGCTACGATCATGCCATTGTCAGGTGTAAGTGGCGAAAACTGTTTTAGCCACATCCAACAAATTGCCACAAAGTAACAAAACGTAATAACGATAATAATGAAATACCACTTAAAAGAAAAGAAATAGAGAAGGAAAAAGTGCGGCATGTTATCGAACCCGGGCATCGAAGCATAGCAAGCGGAGATTCTACCGCAACGCCATCGAAAGGATAGGCGCACAAATTTCTGCAGTGGCAATGTTGCCACCTAATTCAAACATTAAATATTTTTGCCGCGGGATTTTCGCTCATATTGCAGTTTCCGAAGCCCAATCCTCTTGTGCGTTTTGTACATTCTACTCCGAACTATTTATCTGTAGCACCCACACACACGCACTTCTGGGCGTCTCTTTCATTGCAAAAGCGAGCCCTCGGTCACGCTGGCACTGATTGCCATCAAGCGAGCCACTACCCATATATTCTCTCTCATGTTTTTTTCAGAACCCCACCTAGTGCATGTCATGACGGCAAGGTATGACAATTGACATGGCATGTGCTTATGGCAAACAGTCCTGTACGTATTCTAACCACTCAGAGTGTACTGCGAAGCTTCGCGGATTGCGGCTTTGCGGAAGAGGTTTCCCCTTATGGATTCACCGTATCGTTAGGAAGATCAGGTGTATACATTCACGCGCAGATCCGACGTATCTTTAGACATTTTGATGCCAAAAGTAAAAAAACAAACAGGTGGTTGCACAGTAAGAGGCGTTTACGCAGCGAAGTCACTAGGGACGAGGTGATATGTGCTTGTCAAGAGAGGGATGATAATGAGATGTGTATGCACTGAGAATTATCTCACATGTTCCCCTAGAATGAAGGATTCTGTACACTCCTGTGTCCCAGTGGCACATGCACATTCTAGACGATTGGCCAAGAACAGGCACACATTCAGTTGCACATACCGAATGACTAAAGCAATATCAAGTAAGTCAAAGAATGTGTTGCATATAATGGGCTATTTTGTTAAGAGTTTGGTGTGCTTTAGAGGTATCTGTGAGCAGGCATTTTATGTTCAGCTTTTATATAGTAACTTAATTTTATATTACGCACTTACTGGCACTACTTTGCCGGTCAGCATGCATGAATTATGTAATCCGGTTTGCTGGTGCTTGCATCAGATGCGCATATAACCTTTGTGTATGGATACAAACAGTGAGCTGCAGCCACGCCAAACCCGGGAGGAGGGTAAGCAGAGAAAGCTTCGCCCTGTGCAACCAGTCTCATGATTTGCACTCTCGCACTTCTCTGCCTGAGTTCGCAGCTATCATTCGTCTAACGAACGGTGCTTGAAAGCGCCTGTGTGCATGGTGCAGAACTCACATTTCGTTCTGGTTAGATGTGGTCTCCGCCCATCGCTGTGCACTTTACGCTCTCGCCTGTCGAAAGTGGCGAGAACCATCGCAGCGTTTCCCGTGCAAATATTTTGTTTCGGAGCTTAAGTATTTATTCGCTAAAGTTATGATATTTTTAACCGTGAACTGAATAGCCGCTTGACAAGAACTGGCAATGAGAAGTATCCAATCGAGCAAGTCATGATTACACTTTACAATGACGATGACGTATTTATGTCTTATGAGACTTCGTTTAGGAACATTCGCGAAACTTCACTGCGTATGCGCATTCCTTGGCTGCCACTATGTGAGGTGGAACATGACAGCTAACTTACCCAACTCAATTACATACTGCTAATGCAGCAAGACGGCGAGATACAGCAGTTGGTCGATGTTCATTCCTGTGGATCTTTTTCAACTGCTGCTGGCTACCACCCCCCAAAAGCAGTAAAAAGCACAGGAAATGTGAGTTCCTTTTTCACTCCTCTTTGTGTTTGATTTTGTGGTTCAAAAGACTCTATCGCGATAAACTTACTGTTATGTTCGCTGCACACCTATAATACTTTCTCTTTGGCGCAAGACAGGTGGTGTTCAGTTGAAGACACATCCCATATTTTTTTTATCTTGCTATGTTATGCCCATTATTTGTTCTACGTTGGCGGAGAAACGACGTTAATGCTATAGTACTACTCTCAACACAATAAAAAGCGAAACAACACAATATTTATAATAATATCTACCTGAAGAATGCCCTCAACATACTGTGCGAGCGAAACAAGCTCAGCGAAAACTACCCAGCAGCATTACAAAACAAGTCGCTCAATAATCCACTCTAGAGACGCCGCAGTACTTGGAAAACGAACGGCGACTGAAATGCAGTCTGTTCAGTTTTCGTGCAGAACCACTCGACAGCTTGCGCAAATCGAGTCGCAACCGGCTCCGACGTCGATCATCCGATTTCAAAACTAGATCGCAAATAGTACGCCTCACGGATAAGGTTTATTCAAAGAGAACCGACGAGGCCGTCGCTGTACTGTCAAAGTTGCTTCCAAATATCGATCCTTCGGAGCAACCGGCGTCTAACCACCTTTCAAAGACAACTGTAACTTGCTCGCTGGCACTACCCAAACGCATTCCGCGGGTACTCGGTAAAGAAAGCCCCGCACAAAAGGTCCCCGGAGATTATGCTTCAGATGCAACGACCTGCGTTGTTTGCTTTCATGGGCAAGAAACTCGCAATCACGGGGAGGAACCTCTTATCATGCAGATGAAATATAAAAAGAGTATCTTCAGAAGCGGAAGTCCTAGTCGTCCCCTTAGTGGGGCCCGTACCGCCATCTGTGTGCGTTCGGGCGAAATTCGCATCGAACGAAATCCCGGGTTGCATTTGGCGTGAGCCAGCAAGAAGCATGCATGAAACGTGCTTTATGCTATACAACGGATCAGCGAAATCCCACAGAAGATGCTTTCACCACGAGCAAAGAACACTTTCGATTGATTGATTGATTGATTGATTGATTGATTGATTGATTGATTGATTGATTGATTGATTGATTGATTGATTGATTGATTGATTGATTGATTGATTGATTGATTGATTGATTGATTGATTGATTGATTGATTGATTTTTTTAAAAAACTACCAGACACCTTGAACCCAATAGCTTGTGTTCATTAATATTATGTTTTACGAGTACGATTCAAGTACATAAGCTCGGCCCTAGCCCTTTTTTTTTTAATTCTGTCGCCATAGGAATGCGACCACCCTGGCTGGGAATTGAACCATGGTGACCTCGCGCACGACAGCAGCGCGTCATATATACCGAGTAGAAACTAAGCAGCCACTGCTGGTCAAAGAGAGATTAAGAAACCAGAAGAACTGATGAACCTAAGTATTATATTCACGGCAAGAAGAAGGCTATATGCAAGTGCACGGCAAGAAGAAGCCCACAAGCCAAATTGCCCCAGGAAATCCCAGGTCGCAGAGGCCAAGCTCAAAACGTCCACATGGCGAAAAAGCTTTGGTGAAAAAATCGAGGCGGTGCCATGTCGCGACAGTGATGACTGAAATGAAACTAAGCGAACACAATTGCTTGCTGGAGTTCCGATACGAGATTGCGCTGGCTCACGTCAAAAGCGAACCAACTGCGCGCTCCAAAGAAGAATGGTCATAAAACACATAGCCCCGGGAAAGATTGGTAATAGGGAAGATGGGATTTCAAGACGATGAGGAAAACGAGAACACGGTGAAAGTAGGGGCCGACGTTTCGACAAGTGGACTTGTGAAATACAAGTCCACTTGTCGGAATGCTGGCTCCTGCTTTCACCTTGTCCTCGTTTTGCTCGTCGCCATGAAAATAGCCCGTGACATCAAACGTCAAAAGCATACACGCTCGCTTTCACGAGCGAACGCAACCGCTTGGAAGTGGGTGAAATCGGCGTACATGCACGTTACAACTTGCGACACACACGTTCGCACGCGACTGAAAAAAAAGAATGTAAGCAATGGAAACAGACCTGCACTTTGGTACAGACGGTGGGAGCAGACGGCCACAAAACGGCCCTTGGGTTCTTTCAAGTGCAACGAACGAGGTCCCATTTCCGGTTCCCGGAGGCATCTCCGGTTGCCGTTGGTTGGCCATTTCGAGCGCACGGAACCACGCGCAACAACCATCTCGCGCTTTCTGTCGGCTTCTTTCACAGGCCCTGTGCTCCGGTACCAAACAAATGTTTCTGTAGTTTCCTCCACTCCCTCGGCTAGCCCTTGACCTTTTCGTGCAGTATCACGTTGCTTTATAAAATATGTTTAACGTCAAAAGAGGGAAGAGGACAAGCTATGGTCCTTCAGCAATGCTGCCCTCTTTCTGAACCCCATCTAAGAGGAATCAACAAAAAATTGTTAAATACTCACTCTCTACGTCTTCTCCTTCTTCTATTTCCCCTTTCCCTTACCCCCAGTGTAGGGTAGCAAACCGGGTGCTCGTTTGGTTGACCTCCCTGCCTTTCCTTTCCTTGCTCTCTCTCTCTCTCTCTCTCTCTCTCTCTCTCTCTCTCTCGCTGTAAGTGCCTATGCGCCTGTTTGTTGGCACATGTCGTGTGATCATTATGCATGCCACAATTCACACTTAGCAAAATCTGCAGTAGCATGTCAGGCTTACACATCCAGCTTCTCGTTAACGTCAGCATCTTTCTCTGTCATTGCCGGTGGAAACTCGCATCGCAAACCCGCCCACGCGGACATATACCCTGGACCCCTTCTTACGGCTGCAAGTGCCGACTAGCCCTTCTTGCGGGGAGGCAAGACTGCTCTGCCGCCTATGACTTGGTGCGGCATTTACGAACGCTTATTCTTTCCGTCTTGAAATGACCGATACACCAAAGTGCGACAGTTCCGGGTCTGAAGAAACTATCGAACACCTCTTGTGCACTTGCCCTTAACACGACGTCCAGTGAAACACTTCACAGACCGCACTAAGCCGACTGCACTCAATAACATTTTCTGAAACGAAAATTCATGGACCTTGGCCGCATCCATCGATGGCGCAGAAAGCCATTTGTTCGCTACTACAGTTTTTTTTTTTTAGGACACCTACCCCAGTGACCGATTGCAGTGCTATTGGCGTGACGGTCGCAGGGACGTACGTACGGACGGACGGACGGACGGACGGACGGACGGGTGGATGGATGGACGGATGGATGGATGGATGGATGGATGGATGGATGGATGGATGGATGGATGGATGGATGGATGGATGGATGGATGGATGGATGGATGGATGGATGGATGGATGGATGGATGGATGGATGGATGGATGGATGGATGGATGGATGGATGCTATGAGCGTCCCCTTTGAAACGGGTTGGTGGGTTGCGCCTTTAAGCTCTTGTTCTTATTTTGCCTAATCTCCTACTTACCTTACTGAAAATTTGGAAAAAAGCGCACAAAAAGGCACACCCAAATAATTCACAGCATCAAACTTTCTGAATAACTACTGGGAACTTTCCCTTATATATTTTTCCTTTATAGTCACCCCAATGTATGGCAGCAAACCAGACGCTGTCTAGCTGGCCTCCTTGCATTTCTTCTCCTTGTTTTCTCCCTCTTTCTCTTTTTGCAATCCTTTATAAATGCTAGCTTCCTTCTTATTAGCCTACTTTCTCTGTGGCAATATCTTGGCGATTCTTTCTGTGTCTTTGAATAAGAAAATTGTCATCCACCCGACTGCAGCACGAAGCTACGAAGGAAATCCATTCGGGTTTTTAGAAAAGAAGCTTCAGTGTTGAAGAAAAATTCCTCCTGCTCCGGGGACCAAACCCGGAACCAACGCCTTTTTTCGGAGCTGTCACTCTATCATGTGAGTTAATCAGGAGGCTAGCAGACTACAGCGCAAGGGCGAATTGATCGACAACTCAAAGCACATGTGGACACTGAACATGGCAAATCCGTTCTGCAGAAGCCCTTAAGGTGGAGTAAAATTCAGGAGAGGGGAAGCTGCCATCCACCTTACCGCAGAACGAAGTCGAATTTTTTTCCTTTCCTTAAGCTTCGTCCACATTGTGTTTTTCTGCAGATATATTTATAGGCCATAGTAACTTATGTTGCTCCAGTGTGCTTAGCCGGTTTTCTTTCGAGAGCTCTGTTTGTAAACACAAGATGTGTTACACAAAAATGAGAGAGAGAGAGAATTTATTAGGAGAAACGCAGACAGGTCCAGCTCATGTAACAATCCTCTGCTCAGAAGGAAGGAGAGCGACAGAGGCGTATGAGTGAAGATGAGGCTAACCAGCCAAGTGCGATTATATACACTTTCGTTTCCGATGTGCCCATTCACGGCCTTCAATCAAAGCCAGTGATAGCAAAAGTAGGAAAAGTTAGCATCTGGTGTTTTTAAAGCTTAAACAATGTACAACGCACGATTACGCCTTTTCCTTCACCTGGTTAATAATCCTTGTTGAAGACGTTTCTAGCTAAAATGGGTAGAAATGCTCGCACTGACACTTATACAGGATGACAAAAAGGAACACCCAAAATAATATTACTCGTTCAGGCGCGGTATCTGGGTTAGAGGGCCACGTGCCTTGTCTCGGGGCGTGCACACATCGAGGCTTGGAATCGACTCTATTTCAAGCGATCCAAATTCAAAATATGTCATTCTCTCACCGCGTCCTTCTCCCGCCGCACCCAGCTATATCTGCCCTCTCCAACGAGTCAATCTCTTTAATTTAATCGACTTTCATTGCCGTCTTTACAGGGGTAAAAAAAAACATTGAGAAGATCAGCGAATAACGAAGCTGATATAAATGTCCCATGTAATCCTGCAAAGGCCACGTGGTCGCGCTGACGCAGACGCTTCTCCTCCTCTGTTTTCAGCTTTCATTGCAGGGATCATAAGAGAAGCCCCAAACACGAAACCACCGTTTCGACGAGGGTTCTTGTGCTTGTGAAGGCAACATTTCGAAACCATTGCTTCGGGCTGAGGCCTTCTTCAACCTTTGATACTCGTATTTATTTTCTACAAACGTTTCCCTCTCTCTCTGTCTCTCGATCTCTCTATCTCTCAATAACGTTTGTTGGCAGGCAGGTGATGCATTGTTCGTGGCAGTGTTTCAGTACATACAAACCACAGAAAAAAAAAAGTCATGAGGGACAGGACGAAGTCTTGACTATCAACTAACACTTTTATTGAGGTCTAGCTCGCCAATATATCAAAGGACCCATCACTATAAGAAAAGATGACAGAAGGGAAATAAGATCAACGTGCGCCACTGCATTGTCGACGTCCGCTAAAAGTCACAAAAGGCCACGCCTGGTCTGTTTATCTATAGAGCATCTTGCTGAGAGCCCTTTTCCTAGCTCAGATCACTGCATCGTTTCATATGTTGTTTTTCTCTTTTGACATAAACGCAAATTTTTATTATTTGTTTTGGTGAAGTATAATGTGAAATATTACGCCCAACAAAAGAGCTTTTGTTAAAAGCATAAGATTTCATACATTACCACGTGGGAATAATATCAGGTCGGATTAGGTCAGGTAAGGTTAATATAGGGTAGGTAAGGAGAGCTTAGCTTAGGGGGTCTGGGTAAAGTGGGTTCAGTTAGGTTGACTTAGATTAGCCTAGCTAAGCTCTAGAAGCCACACAAGCCATTGTTACGCCTGAACGCCTACTTGACAAATACTGCGTGGTTCCACTTAATCTCCAGCACGCCATAGTGAATCGGTCAAGAAGCCGTTGTCCTTGCTGAGCACGAAGTTGTGAGTTCGATTCCCTAGAGAAGTGGCCGAATTCCACTGGCTGGAGTGCAAGAACACTCGTGTAGTGCGCTTTGGCCACGCGTTAAAGAAGGCAAGTGATCAGAAATAATCCGGGGCATCGGGTTACTGCGCCTGTAATAGCTACTTTGTTGCGGCGAGGCTTTAAGAGGAAACATTACTTTAGGAGGAGGAGGAGGAGGAGGAGGAAAGCGAGAAGAGATGTTAAACAGAAGAGGTGTCTGGTTGGCTGCTTTGCGTTGAGGAAACAGCCCCGAATTTCATCAGGCTTGTTGCATTTAAAAGAAAGGAAGCTAAGCTTGACTGAGTACGGGAATGAAGTTTTCACTTTAAACCGTAACTAAAAGAATAAATATTGAATTCAGGAAATTTCAAATTACATAATTTTGTGTACACCAAAAGTAAGCCACAATATATCGCTATTCTGTAAATTGCGCTGATTGAGACTCCTAAAGCGGCCAAAGCAGATATACACCATTCGTTAATATGCCACTGACTTGTAATCAAAGCTTTCACAATACCCTATCGAATATTTTAGAAATTTCAGATAAACTGTAGACTGTCATGTCACATTTGTCCGATCTAGATGCTTTAACAAACAAATGCAGCGTACTTACTCAACTGTGATATGTGTCTATGGCGCAGAGTTATGGTTTTGTACATTTCGTTCAGTTTTATTTCTTTTAGAATAGTTTTTCAGAATAGTGTATGCCTGAGCTCGTTGGTTGCACATAGAAAAATTGGTTTCCAGCCGAACGTACTGACACGGACAGAAAGGGACGGCGTCAAGCACTGGACTAGCAAATGAATGTTTGATTGATTTCTCACACTTTTTATAGCACAAGAAAAACAGTGCTTCTTTTTGTTTAAGCTTGCTAATTTTCAGCACTTTATGCAAAAGGTATGAGGTCCTAAATGGAAATCCTGCTTCCCACAGTTGATGGAATTTAACCTCCTTTATCAATTCCTACACGTCATTCAAATTGGTTAAGCAGCTGTCTGACGAAAACATTTCTGCGTCTCACGTGTATTTGAATGGGGAAATTGGAGTTGGCCTAGGGGTACAGGCTTCCTCTTATTACGCTCGTCACCTGGCACACATTCTGCTACTCTCAAAGAACACCAGTGACCTCTGCTCTAGGAAAAACTGAAGCTTCCAACTGTGCAACGTCATATTAACATGACCTAAAATATCCCCTGTACCCACTCGCACTGTAATCTATACCTCTGTCTTTCCTTCTCTTAACGTTAACACCTGTAATTTTTCGTCACATCGTTCGTTGCCTATGTTGGTATTCTCCTCAAGCTTATATGTGATGTTACAAGCTTCCTTCCCATGGGTCAGTAATAGTAGAACGCAATGACTGCAAAAGATAAATGAAGTACAAGCGCAATAAAATAATGCATATCAGCAGCCGAGAAATCGCGAACGCTTATCAGTTCCCCTTCTGGCATGACAAAAAAAAAAGCTTATTCTTGGCCTAAACACCTTGCAAGAGAAAGCGCGCACGAAAGTTTCCCCCTAGCTAGTTTCATTCCCCGCAGGGAATATATTCCGTGCCAGTTTATGCGGCGTATTTAAGTTTGCAGATTCGTGATTTAGAACTTGGCCATTTTGTCATATGGCTGCTCTTTTTAAGAAGTTTGAACTAAATATAATCACTGTACGCGTTGTTAAACTGCCATCGCAATTCATTTCTGCCTCCATAAACCAACAGTATGAGATAATAGTGAACTATAAAGAAATAATCATAGCGTACTCATTAGCAAACATGCGACAGCAGTTTGAGCTCCACATGATAACTGCAATGCCTAAATTACAGACAGGGTTTCACCACAAAAAACACTTGTTTGTATTAAATAGTCTCTAAGAAATTCCCCGAAAAGATTGATTTTCTACCAAAGAAGAAACGAATAAACAAACAAACGGACAAACTCAAGCACTGCGAGACTTCCCTTTATCCGCGCAACATCAGAAAAATCCACTCCCAGCCTCCAAAACTTGCTCGGCATGACAACAAACTTTCCACTATATACCGCTCGGCTGTCCCCCAGTGGGCAGCTATATCCTCTAAAGCCAATCTCAAGCATTCAAACGCGAAAGCCTTTCACACGCACAAAGCGTCTTGAAAAGTTAGAGCCGGTCACGACGGCGCCTTTAACTAAAGCGCCCTTGAAATCGCGCGTCGCAGTGTTTGAGCCACCATGTCTCTCGAGGGAAAACTACACGAAACAACTTGTTTCAAACGCAGTTCGCAGTTGTGCCTTCGTTCTTCCCGTTTGCTTCAGACCCCTTCGCCGGCTCGCAGCCGCTTTTAAGACAGCTTTAATGGATAAACGCGACTAAGCTTTCTTTACTCGACGGGGCCCCCGTTCCAAAGGAGCGCGGACGTCCTCATAAAATCGTGTCCCCTTCTCCTCAATCCCCTGAGACCGCCGCCTCGCACGTGCAGCGCTTAAGAAAAGTAACGGAAGGGAGGGAAGAAGGGGTAAAGTGACGAGCACAAACTTTCATACCTCCAAGGCACTCGCAAAACCCTCATCGGTCCATGCTGGGGGCCGCCTATAAAGCGAACGCCAAACAAGAAAGCTTTTTTTTTTTAGCGTCTCCTATCTTTTGTCTTTCGATTACTCGCATAACCAGCTCTTTTCCGCACCCTCCCCTCACCGCGTTGGGGCTTAGGTCGCTCAAATTACAGAACAAAGTAGTCACAATTATACAGACCAACGAGACGACAAGCCTCCCCTGGTCTTTGTCTATCTCTCCCGAAAGAATTGGTCGCGACAATAACATGAAACTTCCACTCTTTGAGGATGTGGACCCTTATATCGCTCTTCTTCGTGAAGTGCAAAAAAGAACTGTCCTCGTTAAATTAGTTTTTCACACCAAATAAAACCTAGTTCTCAGTCTCTCTAATCGTGGTAGTCATAATTGAGAATACTATACTAATTCAGGCCTTATTTGTGTGAGCTCAGTTATCCATCTGTTCATCTGTCTGTCTGTCTAATTTGGGGTAGGAAATGGAGGTGCGTGGCAGGGACATGATTGTTGGACATGTTATTCAGCAGCAGTCAGATTTTATCGACTTTACTGCTCTATCAATTTCTGATGTTATAGCCTCTGAGAGAGAGAGAGAGAGAGAAAATTATAAATGAAAGGCAGGGAGGTTAACCAGGACTGAGCCTGGTTGGCTACCCTACACTGGGGGAAGGGGAGAATGGGGGAAATATTAAAAGAAGATAAAATCCAGTGTGGATATCGCTGACGTGGTAAAGTTTTTTTCTCTATATCCACTGACGGTCACTCAGACCGGATCACAGACGGTCGCTCACTCCAGTAGCTTTCAAAGATTCGGCCTCGCAGCCCAATTTGCGAAGTTCATTATAAACTTCTTTCAACATGAATTCGGCAACGGTAATGCACTGAGACATCGCGAGTGCTTAGTGTTGCTGCGGAGAGCGCGCGTCCGAGCAGGCCATGGAGCAGGCCGATTGCGCGCGGCGCGGTTTTGCGAGAGATGTAAACAAGAGAGGAGAGCTGGCCCGATAGGCGGAGCAACGCCATGAGCGACGCCAACTTCCGGCTTCACTTTAGCTTCACAAAGAGTGACGTCAGGGCCTCTCCTGAGTTTCCTTCCTCCATGGTAAGGACCCTGTAATGTTGACGGACTAGGGCATCCTCCACGATGCCACATCCGGAATAGTTTGGCTGCCTTCCTTTTGTCGCCGTGCGCCGCCCCCAGATCCAGGACCATATTAGCCTTCTGATCATTCATGAAGAGCAGGTCACTGGTGTGGTACCGTTGAGACCTCCCGTTATTATCTATGCATCGACACAGTTTCATAATGTTATTATACAAATAACCATTTTCGTTTCTCGTAGAGACAATGGCCGCCTCACCGTGTAATTCAGCTCAAAGGTTAGAATTGTACTATCTGCCACAGGCAAGTTTTAAAAATTTGCTGCAGCTAAAAAAAAGAAACACACCTGGTATGTAGGCCAAAACAGTAGTTACTGTTTTAATCACACGTTAATGAGGAAAATCATGTCAAATATTTCTTTAGTATTGAAAGCATTGCAGCTTTCAACTCAATACTCTCCCGCGACAGCATTCCGACTGAAGTTTGCATGGACAGTTGGCCGCAGTTCCCCTGTTACGAGTTTTCGGTTTTTGCAAGCACGTGCTACTACATAAACGTCACATCAAGTTCTGCCTACCCGAAATCCCACGGTCTGGTGAAGAAAAATGCGCAAATAGTCAAAGCATATTGAAAAACCGCGCAGATTCCAGAGAGGACTTCTGGCGAGGTCTTTTAGCCAAGTAAATATCATCAACACAGCTGGCCCGAGGTCGTCCACTGTACAAACGGGGCGTCATCGCTTCTTGAGACGCAACCGCCGTCATCTAATCCACACGGACGAGACCTACTCGTCTGAGTCAAGTGACGACAAACACAATGTGCCAACTGCACCGCAAAAGATCGTGATATCACTGCCAGCAGCTGCCATATTGATGGAACGCAGGTGGCCGCCACATAACAGCGTCAAAAGCAGCCCGAAGACCATGATGCTAGAAGTGCCTACAAAAAGGTCGGCGCGTACTGTCAGGCCACCTCAGTGGTCAAGATATAATACTAGTTTTCATCAAATAATACAGTGGTTTTTGCCTTATATGATTATTTCTCTAGCCGTGAAAAGATGTATCCGGCACGCGTGCCTCACCTACAACTGACGAGTCATCGGAGCATGCGCGGTGCACTACGATTAAATATAAATGTAGCCTATGGGATAAACCATCGTTCTTGTTCCTGTGGTCCTGCTGTCGCCTCAGTGCTTTCGCAGTTCGATGCACAAATATTTGGTTTCAAATATTTTTGTCGGCCCAACCAAAATCAGTCGCTCGAGGTCGCTAAAAGCGCTGGCAGAAAGACGCAGCAAAGTCGCCTATCGATCCGGGACGAGCGCCGTCTCGAAAAATTTAAGTGCACCTCAGGGGGCGAGCCTATAGCGGTGACAGCTCTTTGCCAGGAAACGGTCCGGCCTGCTCTAGTATATACAGCGTATAGAGAGATAGATCATCCTCACTTTGCAAAGAGGCGTCCCGGGGTGATATATTGTGGCCTCCAGCGGGCACTCCACTATATAGCCGATGCCCTGGCGAGGCTGGAGATCGCCTTGCGTCTTGAATTCATAGGAACATAGCTCTTCGCGTTATTTTCTCTTTTTGCCCCCTAAGGTATATTGCGGAACCGCTTAAACGCCGCTGGAGCGTTTCCTTACTGTAGTTGTTTTCCTCTGCCATTTCATACATTTCTACTCACTTTCAGGGGGTTCTTCGTTTGACCTGTAACGTTGAGAGGCAAAGTAGAATGCGAAGCATGCAGGAAAATGATATTATGTCGCCCAAAGGGGCGTCGTCGCAAAAAACATATAACGTAGAAATGTACAGCTCAGCTCGGGGTAAAATTTGATATTGCTTGCTGGGTGTACAAAGTGCCCTAAAACTTGGATGGAACGCTCCTTCTTTCCGGAACGGTGTGCTGCTGCCTCGCGTTCGGCGGGTATTCCTTTTTACCTTACATCACAGCCTGTCGCGGCACTTATTAAAGTTGTGAGTGATTTGCTTGGATTTTTCACGCCACGTTATACCGTTCAAAGTACAGCGACGATGGCGTAGTGCTCTACAAAATTTACAGCTTCGCGTACACGACTTGTGTGCCTAAGCAAAATATAAAATGTATTTACTTCTTGTGACACTAGCTTCTACTAAAGGAACCCTGATTGCATCCGGAACAAAGAGCGCGGTTTCTAGCAGTAATTTTATACAGTGGGGTAACAGAATTTCAGGTGCAGTCCCTGAAAGTTTAAAATGAATCGGATTTAAACTGGCCCCACAATTAATGGCAACCCCCAGATTCGTACCTCAATCGTTACAACGACTAAGCCTTGCCGATTATTTACCCGGCGTCGTGGACACTCCGCTGTTAAGCCGTACGCTGTTCTAACAATGTTGCTGAAGAGCTTTTCTTCGCGCTAGCTGTGTATCACAATATGGCAGCTGTGATAACGTCATTGCATCACTGCTACACGCTGTTTACAACCTGCTACCCACAACTCGACAAGAAAAACCAAAGACACGCAGGGAAAGCGCGGTACGAGAGTACGCATTATAGCATTATACTTTATTAGTATTACATTATTATTATTAGCATTATACTTTGCTTTCATTCACAGTCACATTAATTGCGGCATTGTTTCCTGGAGAAACACATATCACTGTCATATCTCGTCTATTCAAAACTTACAAAACTATGCAATATGCATTATCACTAACAGTGGGTTTTTCACGAGTGATACTCTATTACTTCGTGAAAATAACATCCTTGTTGTAACGAACTTGTTAAACTATTATCTAATAATTATGTTTCATAAATTACTTACTAAACAGCTTTCATACCAATTCGTTGATTCCAGCTACCTCATCAATAATAATACCAGGTTTGCACGTAACTCCGATTTCCTACTGCCTATGGTTCATTCTATGAAAAAATGACATCATGATTCGCTGCTATAGAACTGCGGTATGGTTTACCCAACACCATTAGATCTTCATTCTTTCATGCATTTAGTCATGCCCTTAAGCTTCTTTATATGTACAACTAAGTTTACGTCATTCATTACACTAAATTTGCCATTTGTATGTATTGACAGTTTTTTTATACACTATAGGCCTTTATACAGACAATTTGTGTTTTCGTTAATTTAATTTCTCTATGTTGTATTTTCGCGATGTTGTTTGATTCTTTTAATTAGCTTGCTCACCTTTGATGCATCTCTCCGTTGTTATTACTAACCGAGGGTCCCGTTCCAGTCTTTGACTATGGGACCCTCGTCTGCATACTGCCTTTTACCCATTTATTATATCTAAAGAGTAATAAACTGAAACTGAAAGCCATATGATGGTAGCAGTGAAGTTCACCACAAATAGCACAGCGCACCAGAACTACAACCTGTGGAATATACCTTGAATTCAGATCTTGGCAAAATTTTCGAGACTTGCCTCCCAGGTCACTAACGCTGGCATGGAACGCGGTGATACAATGCTGCGAATGCCGGTAGCTTTTTTTTTAACGCAGGTTGTTCGTTGGAATCGCCGGTTCGCTGTCAGATGTGCAACCACTGGAGACGCGAAGACCCCGTCACGCACGTCGCCTTCGACCCCCCCCCCCCCTTTTCGGCCTCTAGCGTCAGGCTCTTCGGAAAGCGCGAAGCCGAATAGACGACAACTCTTTTACGGAGGCCATGGAAGCCTCGGGCGCATTATACTTTACTCATCATGTGCCAGGAAAACTGTGCAAAAGTCACTTACGTTGTTAATGTAAACAAACTCGAAAAGCCACTTATGTACACTTATGTGTGCTCTGCTCTCCTTATTTACTTGTATATTTCAATTCAGTATGACCCGCGCATGGCGGACAAAATAACATTCGTCTGGTTACAATCCTAATATAGCGAAAAACCGGCGACCAGTACAGAGACATGCAGAAAGGGTGACGACATGAGCGCTTCTGGCTTGTGTATGTGCGTATAAACGCCATAAATATACGTGTATATAAACGTATAAACGCTGACACTTTTTATTATTTGAATACGCTTCGCATTCTTTGGAAACTTGACGCACTTTCCGATATGTCCATGCGCATCTAACCACTTTCCTTCCAACTTGGCTCACTGGGTAGTCCGTGGTCTAATGGGAAGACCATTGGGCTGCCGTGCTGACAGAACCGGGTTCAAGCCCAGCCATTGGAGCAACTTTTGTTGCTGGGTAGGTTCCATTGAGCATGTGCCACTGACTAGGGGCCGCTGTTCAATGAACCTTCTTGACGCCAATTTGGGTCATGACACATGCGCTACTCTTCAAAGACAAAAAAAAATTATAATTGAAGATGTCCCCGGTGCTCCGCGGAATCACCCGCATTGTATATGTTCAGACAATATTGTCTGAATTTATACCCGCCGTGGTTGCTCAGTGGCTATGGTGTTAGGCTGCTGAGCACGACGTCGCGGGATCGAATCCTGGCCACGGCGGCCGCATTTCGATGGGGGCGAAATGCGAAAACACCCGTGTGCTTAGATTTAGGTGCACGTTAAAGAACCCCAGGTGGTCGAAATTTCCGGAGTCCTCCACTACGGCGTGCCTCATAATCAGAAAGTGGTTTTGGCACGTAAAACCCCATAATTTAATTTTTTTGTCTGAATTTACGTATGCACAGACGCGCGCCTCACGTGAACTTCGTGGCGGCAGCCCTAAATAGAGCAGCGAGTCCAGAAGGAAGCGCGAGGGCGGAGCCCGGCTCCAGTACACGCCTCATACATGAGGCGCTTCGGCGGTGGCAATACGGAATACATGGCAATATGGCAATATGGCAATGCGTCGCACTTGGGCTCTTATATGATGCTTGCTGCATGAAGCATGCTTACAATTTAAAAGCGAGGGGTCGAGTTCGGAATGTCTATGTGCTTGCAGTTTGAAAGCGAGATACATCGAGTTATAATTTTATAGTAGCAGCCCAGATCCCATTGCTGAACTTTATTTGAACAAATGAAGTAAATGATGAAGCGAACATCCACAGACAGGCATAGAAATGATTGATCGGCCTTTGCGAGCAGCCGGTTGCAGTCCATCCATTTTTAAAACCACTCCAAAAGAAGCGGGGCTTGGAACGCCTGCTGAAGCTTTTTCAAACGCCGACACTCGCCCATGAGTTGGGACAAGACGCCGTGAAGAAATACCAAGCACCCAAAGGCCATCGATATTTATTACTTTCTTTTACACATCTAGAGCGGCTCGCTTTGACGGGGCAGAAATTTTCAGAGAGTAAACAATAAATGAGGCAAGAAAAGCAAGCACAGTCGTGCTCGAAACAAAGTTTATTGAAACAAGAGCGTTACGCAACGCGGCACATTATTGTTTCGCTTACTCTAACGTCTGCCGATTCCTGCGTCAGCTTCCCCCTCAGAAAAATATGGACCAGAAAAACAGAAAGAATAAATAGTTACAAAAAAATCAATTTAAAGTAAGGTCGGAATGGCAGCTTACCTTTATTTCTCTCTCTCTCTCTCTCTCTCTCTCTCTCTCTCTCTCTCTCTCTCTCTCTCTCTCTTTGATTTATATACAAAAGACTGCGGACCATCGGGAACTCGAGCAGTTCCTCCAATCTAAACTGTCAAAAATGAGCAGCACAGAAGAAAATGCCAGACCAAAGCGAAAGGTATGCGCTACTAAAAATTGACCCGGTTCTCTTCACGTTTCCACGAATATCTACGTTCAGAATCATCGACCGTTCTCCCTCCGCCGTTTCGCATTTCTCGCGCGCTGCGCGCGGATCATTTCCAGTTTCCATTGAAGCCCCGATATTGCTGTTCACGGCTCCCGCGCGGCGCGGCGTTTAATTACCGAGCGGGCCAGCCGAAAGCCGGCGCCGCTGTGCGCACTGCTTATCGAAGGGGTAGCGGACTATTTATAAAGGAGCTCGGGCCGAAAGGAAGCAAAGAAGTATAAAGGCGAGGGGAGGTGAGCCCGGGCGCAGAGGAACGAGACACGGCAGGGGTTCATTTATTATCGGTCGAGTTCCGATTACCCATTCTTCCACGTTAATCGACATCGCGCACCTTCCGCTTTCCGCCGACTGCTGGCGCGGGCAGAAAGCTCGGCCGGCAGCAGAAAGCTGCGATCATGGGAGGGTGCAGACACTTCCAACAGCGGGCGCGGGAGAAAAAAAAAGACATCGGTGGTGATTTAGCGGTAAATGCGAGAGAAGCGCGCTAGAATTGGGTCGCTCCACTATGAGGTCCCGGTTCCATAAGTTCAACCGCGTTCCCCCCATTTCAAGGTGTTGTTCAGGAACTCACTCGACACACGTCCTGCCTCTTCGAGGAGCGAAGCGCAACTGATGGTGGTGCGGAGCAGACCCCCATCGGTCGCAGTATACTATATATATATATATGATTCCCACTCTTCACGCACATACACTTTTTGCCACTTTGGCATTCCTAATGCTAGCGCATTAAAATAACTACCGAGTTCTGTAACTACAGACATAGGATAGGGAAGAGCAGGCTAGGTACAGGGCACAGTCGAGTAGCGTATGGTATGGTATACGTGTATGGCAGGATATGGCATGGCAAGGCATAGTATGCTTAAGGTAGAGTGTGGTATGGCAGGGTGGGGTAGAATGTGATATGGCGGGTAGCATAGAGCAGGCAAGCGCAGCACATAGTGGGGTATGTAGCCATGAGTGTGGTAGGATAGGTTAGACTAGGGTATGATATCGTTAGCAGGGATGGGTAAGTATAGTATAGTGAGCCAGAGTATAAAAAGAGTAGGATATGGTATAGCAGGGTGAGGAAGAATACGATAGGCTAGCGTAGAGTATGCAAGAACAGAGTATGGTACTATATGATATGGTAGGGTAGGTACAATCTAATGACAGTGCAGCTGCTACGCAAGTACCACTACAGGGAGCGAAAAATTCATGCTGGCGGTCTTGTTTTGCCCGACACCTAGCGGCCACTCTACGCATGGGCCGTAAATCACGTACTAACTATACGTGGGACGCGTGAGGCACACAACACTTGTGTAAATACATGCTGCTCACTGCCGGTCTGTTTCCCCTCATCTTTGATGACAACAATAACGTCTGCGGTAGGTTATTCACACGAAACGTCGTTCTCCCATAACAACTACGCCTGCATCCACCTCACGGCGGCCACCGGGGCCATCAGTTCTGACATTCTCTATTCCTGGTCATGTACATATGGTAGTGCGAGCCTATACACACACTGCGGTGCTATTCCCTTGCACGATCACTTCGGTTGTAACAAAACCTGCGCAATGCCCTACCAGAAGACACTTCCCACATACCCAAAACAGTCAAGTGCCCGCAACCGTTATCGTTCTGACTGTTGCACAGGGGCTTCGTGGACTGCGTTTTTGTAAGGTCCTCCTACGTTGCATTAGGTTGAGAGCGCTGAACAATAGTGAAAGGCTGCAGAAAAGGTCGGGCGCATAATGTTTTCTCAGCTACGTATAAACTAGTGGCCTCGAAGCAACGATGTCTGCTAAAAGAAAAATGGCACAGCCGCTAGAACCCATCCAGCTCAGTTAATCATACGCGCTACATTCCATTGAGCCCAAAATACTCTAACCTTCCATTGAGCCCAACATGACGTTGCTGCCCGAAAAAATGCTGTATAGAAGTTCGAACTTATTGTTCACCAACCACCACATCTTCATTCAAAAAAAAGATCATTGCTTTCTCTTCTTTCTTTTTTGTTTTCACGATCTAACTACTATCCGACTTGCAACTAACCTATAGCGTTCTTTACATTGATATCCCGTTCACTTGTCCGTAACCCGGTTCCTAAGTTGTTCCAGTTGTGGTAGCAAAACTGGATCTCAGGAATGCTGTAGCGAGAGGCAGTGCCGAAAACAAGGCCACCGAAAGCAAGGTTACAGAAAGAAAGAACAAAACAAACGAACGAATTGAGCGAGTGGCCTAGATATCGAATGGCAGTCGGGAAAGAGAAAGAAAGCCAATTGCAATTCTGCTTCTCCTCGCCTTCATTCAGGTGACCAGACGCGGCTTGCGAATGTCGCCAGCGAGTTATTCGAGCAGAGACGACGAGCAGCAAAAAAAACGAAGCGACAGGAAATCGACATTGAGAGAAAGAAACAGAAAGAAGCGTCGTCGAGGGAGCTGCTCACAGAACGGGGCTTTATTAACTACTCAGCTTCCAGAGACAGTGGTCGTCTTTCAGAGCAGCCGACTCCAGCTTAGATTGCTTCGGTGCCCTGAGACTCACGGGCTCACTGTTACGCTCTCTCTCTCTTTCTGTCTGCATCTTCCTGCGCCCCCTTCGCGCCGGTGGCAGAAGTAGCGGGAGCGGCTCCCCGTTCCGGCCTCCGTACGCAGCGGCGCTGTCGTCGCTGTCACCGATCTTCCTCGAAATGGATGGGCCGCGCCAGTGAAGGCAACGACGAATTGGGCAGCCTCCATATATCTGTGACCCCACGGATGAACTCACAAACAAACGCGGATTCCAGACCCGGTACCTCAAGTTGTACGGAACGACGAGTGACCGCTTCCTGCACCACCCCGAGTTGTACGCACCGCCTGACCAGTGGCTGCAGGCGTCACAATTCGTTCCGAATCGGGTGAGACCCGACTTGCACGAAGGAGAGCCTTGCTTCGCCCCTTTTCACATTGCCTGTGTCCATGTGGATGGAACAGTTTTAAACGCTCAGCACCATTCCACTATGAAGGTAGATGACCAGCGAAGCTTTGTACAGGGATCACTATATTGATGGAATAAAGGCATACACCTGACTTCGTGATTATACCGTGCTTTATTTTATTTTGCTACCATGGTGATCATCGCTTTATGGTCACTATGGTAGATGGCCATGGGCTGAGCGACGATGCTGGAAAGACCTACGAACGTCAAGTTTATACATGACCAATGACGCGTAGCTGGTGCATTGACACGTGCATAGCTTTGAATGCCGAACCTGTCCTCCTCGCGGCATTCGGGGTCCCGGCGGGCATCGTGCTTGGCGTTGGCGCTCGTCGTCGGCGGTCTCCTTCCGCCGCCGCCGTGCCCGCTCCTGTTTCCGTTCGCGAAGGCGACCTTTCACGGGGGGCACGCTCTGATGTTCTTCGTCGGACGGAAGGCGGCTACGCGACGGTCCCGACCCGCCGACGGACGCGCGCTCGGCGTTCGCGGCTCCCCGCCACCCGCCCACGCCGTCGCTCTTGGAGGGCACGCTGCTCGACCTCGGTGGCCCTCTCTTTCATATTTCGCGGGCTTTCTTTGGAAAAGCAGAAGGGTTGAAATCTGGGCCAGTTGGTACATACTTGAACGAAAAACCAGTCAAAAACACAAAGGACAAGAGGAGAAGTTCACATCACAACGACTGGACTATCAACTGTGGTTTATTAGAATCGGTGTAGTCCCAGCAAGGCCAGCAGAGCTTTGGAACCCGGAAAAAAAGGACTACGTGAGACGTATCGTAAAGGAAACAACTCGATCGGTGGTTTCTGAAGATGCCCTACAAATCTTCGTGTCATACTTGGGGTCCTCAGCCAATAATTAAAAGGTTGGGAAATTAAACTTAATTAGTGAGTTATGTGGGAAAAAAAAATTCTGAGTTACTATAGGCTATTGCGAATAGTATGGGTTCAGTTCAATTCGCTTCCGACGCGCCGTTAATGTTAAATTCTTGGATCAAGGTATGTGGGAAACCCTGCACAATACACCTGTGCCTTTTCACGTAATAAAATCAGTTGTAGACCAGCGCCCTACCTGTATTTTCGCCTTTCCTCTTATTTTTTTTTTCTCATTTCGTTAGAGCGCTGGAAATTCACGAAATCTCAGTATTCCAACTAGCCCAGCTGTCCCCCTGCGGAAGCAAGCACTTGACTTTCGCTGGGCGCTGAACTATCAACGCCCGACGTGTGATCGTGAACTGCTAATAAATTTTAAGGATTCGCTTTACCCCACATAATGATTTCATTTACAAAACAATCTAACATCGGGGACGCCGACAACGCATTTTTTGGCAACATTTCTAATAAGGAAGTTAATAATGCACTACTGCGGCAGGTCCGAGCTTAACGTCCGCCGTGCCTGAATTTATGCGAGCCGCTACACAGCGCGCTCGGCCGAGCTGGCCCCGGCGGAGCCTCATTCATCAACTTCAAAAGCCGGCTCGAACGTCGTTATCTGTTCCGCGTGCGGCTTACCAGCGAACTAGGGCGCGGCGACCACGCGTCGCGACTCAAAGCTCGTCGTAAGCCGTGCCCCTCGATCGCATGCACACGTTGTGACGGAGAAGGCAGGGCGCTTCGAGCGAGAGGCGGCGGCCGGGCGCGCTTTGCTCATAATCCGATCTTCTTGCGACTGAATGAGTCTCGGCTGTCTCCGCGGCGGATGGGTAAAATCGATCCCAATGCGCGTAATAAATTGCGTGCGATACCACTGGGTGACGCCACCGTCGCTTTAAAAGCTGAGTTTAGTTAGTTAGTTAGTTAGTTAGTTAGTTAGTTAGTTAGTTAGTTGGTTAGTTAGTTAGTTAGTTAGTTAGTTAGTTAGTTAGTTAGTTAGTTAGTTAGTTAGTTAGTTAGTTAGTTAGTTGGTTAGTTAGTTAGTTAGTTAGTTAGTTAGTTAGTTAGTTAGTTAGTTAGTTAGTTAGTTAGTTAGTTAGTTAGTTAGTTAGTTAGTTAGTTAGTTAGTTTATGGCGCAACAGCCATGCCTCGCTATAACGCGATAATTCAGGGGTTATACTTAGTAGATATTTGAGTAAGGTATTGTTTATAATCTGTGTAAAACATTGATATCCTTCACAAAATTAATTAAGTTCTCTATTTCCATTAGTGTTCCTTCTCCTAAAGAGATGAGTAGGAAAACAGGGAATGCGGTATCTGTAAAATATGCTAAAGACATTAGCTAGACATGTATTCCTAAAAGCTCCTTCTGCTTTTATAAAAAAGGACAGGATACTTTAAAAACGGATCACGGTTCGAACCACTCCGATAGCTTCACAGACGGGTCGAGAAGGGAGTAGTAATACGGGAAAGGCAGGGAAGTTAAAGGGTGGCTATACACGGATACCAGGCTATGTACCAGGCTATACACGGATGTCTTCGAAGTTGCGCGGTCTACCGCGTGCTTAACGCCCACGGAGAAGGAATGCACTTTGTAAGTATGAATGTTGACAAACACTTGGGAGACCTTTTAATTTGATAACAAGTTTCGTCCCAGAATGCGAGACCTGGCGTCAGCGACGATATTGCGACATCGTGACACAGAGCGTAATTTGTTGACGTCTGGTAGGAATAAGGCCACAGGTATGATGATGCTGCTCTTATTAAAGAAAGAAGAAGGAGAGAAAGAAAAAGAGAGCTCCGCAAGTTTATTGTGGCTGCGCTTACGTGCGGCAGCCGCTGCGACCGCGGGAACGAAGCGAGTCAGCGTATCATCAAGCTTTTAGTACCGTACTCCTCCTATCCAAAGGAAATGAAGTTGATTGATTGATTGATTGATTGATTGATTGATTGATTGATTGATTGATTGATTGATTGATTGATTGATTGATTGATTGATTGATTGATTGATTGATTGATTGATTGATTGATTGAGCACATGACTAGGCTCATAGCGCACGAAAGGACGAGGGCGCAGAAAGACGTGGTGCACACGGGCGCTGCGTTTCTGCGTCCTTGTCCTTTCGCGCGCGGTAAGCCTCGTCATGCCACACCAAGGCGCGCAAAGCGCTGCGTCACTGAACCTGTCATGACGGCATGACACACCCACCTCTCGGGTACGTAAACCGAAGCCGGTTCGTGGGAACAAGCATTCTTGCAAATCATTTAGGACGCTCGAACGATTGCCACAGGACTATTTATTTTTATTATTCTGATGGCAGTACTCGTTTAACCAGGCTGAGATTGTTCGCTACTCTACATTGGGGAAATGGAGAGAAGGGGCGAAAATATTGAAGTGTGGAAAAGAAAATGCATGCACGTGCTTAAGGGTTCATCGTTGAGTCAGTGCATCTCCAAGTTAGTGCATGAGCTCGTACATCGTAATAAACATCTAAGAGCGCTATACTGCTGGCTTGCGAATCAGAGATGCCTCGTGCCATGGTCCCAGAATTTCTTCTAACTGCGAAGGATACGTCGTATAACTGCCTCAAAATGGTGCGAAGGTAGTTTATAATCAGCATTCCAACTTATTCTTAACACTATTTATTTCGGTTACATAAGGCGATGATTTACGCGGCCATTTATCCCTAAAATTTCTGTCTTGTGTTGCATTGCAACCACTATGGCTTTTGTTCGCTTGTTTTTACTTAGTTACATGTTTACACCTTATAGCATGTCTTCCTTTGTGTATTTAATATGAGAGATACCAGTACAGTGATTTCAATTTGAGACCACTTCCTGTATACAGTTTCTAAGATGTACTGTTTGGATGTGTATACTCAATAAACTTCACTTCACATGGTGAGTGACCGCTAGACCTTCGTCGCGTTCATCGCGGCCGTCGACACGTCTTAACATAGATGCGCACTACAACTTCAAGAACGTGTTATAAGGCGTACTCGACATGCGCATCTGCAAACCGCACAAGCCTTCCCTACACAGCGACGACCAGGCATGCAACTCCGTGGCCTTGAGGGCGCGTCGCCATGCGCACGTCTTTTGTTCTCCTTCCGTCCAACACTTCCGCGCTGCAGGCCTCCCACAAACCACGCGCAACAACAACAAAAATGCATTCGTTCCTGCGAGCTTTTAAGCGCGTAACGAACGACACCGCCGTCCACTGGTGGCATAATCTTCTCACCGCTGGGAGCGAAGCCCTTGGCTCTCCAATCGTAAGTGCGTTTCGCTGTTTTCCCATCGCGTTCCGGCGGGTCGTAACGCTTCGCGCTCTTGGTCACAGCGCCGGCGAAATCAATACAAACGAGTTCGGCGACTCAACACTTTCCGTGTCCGAGCTGAAAATACGGGCCGCAACCGCAGCGGTGGCGCGCGTCAACCATCATCCCGATCGCATCTCTTATACGGTCCCCGGAGGACGCTGTAAATAAGCGAAGCTGCGGGCCGCCGCTAGAAGTCGCCATGCGGTGCGAGATCACATACTGCGCATACCAGTGCTAGTGGTCTTGGCACTCTCCGTTCGATCCCGCCAGTGGAGTGGGTTGTAATGGCTCACGGGCACAGCGCACGCGGGAACGGGGACGCACACGAAGACGTGAAAGGACGCACGCGGCGCTGTACTTTTCAAGAGGCTTTGTTTTTTTCTGTAATGTGGCGCTGAAGAAGTGGCACTAGCGTTTCGCAGAAGCTGCGCGCATTGGTGCCGGCCCCCTTCTCTCTCTAAAGAAAGAGCGTCCCTTGCACACGGCGACTCCACCTTGATTCAAGATAACGGATGGCAACGCCACCACTGGACAAAAGCGGTCGCGGCACCTCATTGAAGGCAGTTCTTGAGAGCGCGTTCTTTAGTACATAGAGGCGCGGCGCTGTGCTCAACTCGATGGAGTGGGGGAAGAGCTTTTGTGTGCACGACGTTTGTTTCCTGCAAGAATATATTTCCATCACGTTTTCTTTGCTATATATATATTAATTGATGTGGACATCATGGAAGACAACTGCTATCAAAAATGCTACTGGAAGAAGGCACGGGGTAATAATGGCTAAGTACTCGCAAGAAAGCGTACTTACAGTATTCGTATTCAGTATAATTCGTGTTCGTATTCAGTATTATTCATTCAGTATTACATTATCCGTACTTGCAGTATTTGCCAGCTATCAGGCCCCATGCTGGCAATGATATAGCTGGCAACATTATAGACCGACACTGGTCTTCGGTTGGCAACTCGCTGGCTGCTACGTTAGTAGGAGAATCGCCTAATGTGGGCGTTATCACTGGGTCAGCTCTAGATTTGGTTGCACACCGCCAAAATGCCAACGTGGACCAGTGTTCGTAACGATTTCTGCCGTCATTGGGACATGTTTGGTCTGATGCTGGTGTACTGCCTGAATCGAGTCGAAGGTCGTTTAAGAATATGGGGCTGAGCTTTCTGCTGCGCACTATTATGGCACCATCTTTCATTAGCTCAGCGAGTGTGGGGTTGTTGGCTCCGAAATATCGGTGCGCACTTTTGCTTTCTTTTTTTTCATTATTTCGTTGCGCGCTTCGGCAAATTATACAAAAGGTGTCAGATAAAGAGGCGTCAGATGAGATTGCCGAACCAGCGCAAAGGATAACTTCCTATCGCAAGCAAAGTTTTGCATGATTACACACTTTAGATGTACGCAAGATGTTTCAGAAAAGAGGCTTCGCCAATAAGTACAACAACTGGATATAACTTGCTCTCGCAAGCAAATTCACAGAAACGAAGACAATTACACTCTCACTGCATGCTGCCTGTGTGTTGCCCCTGCAAAGCGTATGTTTGTATGTTTGTACTTCTTTTTTGGCCCCAGATGTCCTTGAGCGACTTTTTGTAGCGCTTGTTTTTTCTTATATTAACTTTTCTAACTGAGTGGTACGAATAAAAACATACAGGTAGTGCGGGATCTCTACCATTCATTGGGTGTATAAGGGCAACAACTGCTCAGGGCGAGAAAATTCGAAGCTCTAACGGACAATTGCAACAAATTTGTACCAAACAAGAACATGCTTTAGTAGCCTGGTACGTACATACTGTAACCATCGAACACGTCCTCTCGTTTTTTCCCGAACGAATAAAATGAACAGATCAGAAAGAAAACGAATGACATACGGCAATCAGTAATAAGCTGCCGTCATATCTTAATTTTTCGTTGACGCAGAATTTGTTTTCTAACGCTAAAGGTTTTAACTTCTTTCAAGTTCTTCCTTCGTCATTTTCGTATTTCATAGATCTATGCTTTACTTTGCTGCTGCAATTTTTGAACAGTCCACACGAATATCCGTTTTACTTCCACCTCTTATCATCCTTTCGCATACATTACGATAAATATTTGTTGAGATCGAACTCTTCCCATCTAGCTAAAGGAAACAAAAAATCTAAACTATCAAGTAATATATAACCACGGCGATGTTAAGAAACACCAAAAAAGATTTGACGTGCTCGGCCCGCAAGCAACCAACCGGCAGCACACTGAATTCAAATAAGCCCCGATTTGGAGCTCAGAGATATGCGAAGCATTAAAAGAAACGTGCGGGTCTCATACGAATGGCCTAGTCCTTTACAACCCCCTTGGCGGCCTCTCCGGGAAAGGTTCTCATGTCGGAGAAAATTTTACTTCTTACGTTCTCTTCAACACAGCGTGCTCTCCTATACCTAGTGTCTCTGCAATATGCATTCCCTTTAGAGTTACTTAATCCGTTCGATTCTTTTCCGGAACTCGTTTCGGCGTGTAATCCTCGTCCCTCTGAAAAAAAGGAACGGAAAGGCTGTCGAGTCTGACGCGCCAGTTACCTCTTGCAAAGCTTAAACCGATCGCGGGCAGGAATTTCGCCTCGAGAGAGCCGCGTCTCGGAAATTCAATCCTTCGAGAATCCCGATTTCTCAAGACGCGGCTGTCTCGCCGTCTTTTTCGCTCGGGGACAATGAATGGTAAACCGGTTTATATGCTATGACGTTGCGACGGAAGAGCCAGCGTGGAACAAGAGGCGAGTCTCTGAATGGGCGCAGCCGTGCGCGAAACTTGAAACAAGGATCGCGTCACCGCATACGAATGCACGTTACTTCAGGTAAGGCGAATCGCTGTACCACACAAGTAAACGTCAAGGGTCAACTTGCTTAAGTGGAACTGGCGGGCTAGTTTGTGATCCATAATTATTGGTGAAACAGCGCGATCGAGAAAAAAAACATACGTTCACACAAACATTCGATGCCTGTGTACGTCCTCCTCATTCATGTTCGCGTCTTACTGTTTTTTTTTTGTCAAGCGCGCTGCTTCGCCAAAAATCAAGGATCAATGTTTAAAAATAAAAAGTGTGTGTGTGTGTGTGTGTGTGTGTGTGCGCGTGTGTGTGTGTGCGCGTGTGTGCGTGTGTGCGTGTGTGCGTGCGTGTGTGCGTGCGTGCGTGCGTGCGTGCGTGCGTGCGTGCGTGCGTGCGTGCGTGCGTGCGTGCGTGCGTGCGTGCGTGCGTGCGTGCGTGTGCGCGCAGATAATCAGCCCCAAAGATCAATTCTAGGGATAACAATTGACCTAGGAAAATATCGATCAACACGCAGGCCAGAGAGACCATGAATTTATTTACACGGAAAACCAAGATGTAAACCCCAGCACATATATGTTATATATGTGACCCGGTACAGTGCGCTAGGCAAAAGGAAAAGAAGTGATGAATGATGATCACGAAGAAAACAAGTGCATTTGTCACCTAGGTGTAGACAATCCATAAACTGTCTACATTGATCTTCACTGGGACTTAGAGGCACGGATATATATACCGGCGTCACGCACGGCGCATTACGCTACGCCGGCGGCGCAACGTGGACACTCTAGAGTCTTACGTCACCGCGCAGCCAGCGGGCCTGGCCGCCCTGGCAGCGTTCAGCGTGCTTTGGCGTGGCCAGCGCACGAATAGAGCATGTCCTCTCTCGAGCTGCAGACGCTAGACCAGAGTGCGGTATCTTGGCTGGCCGGAAGCATGCTGGCCTATCGGTCGAGAGCAATGAAGATGCAGTAAAAGCTCGTTAATTCGAACTGCAAGGGGAAGCCGCTTGAGTTCGAGTTAACGAAAGTTCGAACTAACGAAAGTGGAGGAGAGCAACAGTACACTGCGATTTGGAAGCAGTAGGGCATGTCAGAAAGTGATGGCGTTTGCTGCGGGCACACGCCATCTTCAAGTCGAAGCTCTGGGTCCGACTGTGCCCCACTACCGATGTCCAGTGAAACGAACGTTAGCCGAGGCTTAACACCATTACAATGAATCGCGATGGCCGATACCTCCTAATCTGAAAACAGAGGTGCACAACGGATGAAGACTGCCGAGGCAAAGACGCTGAACATGTGAAGGTGGCGAAGGCCCTGATTCGTTGGTTCTTGATTGCAAGCGCAGCTGCGACGTACTTGATTCACTGTGTTTTGGCGCTTGCCGTGCCATCTCCGCACAACAATAGCAGCTGTACAAGATTTGTAAAGCTTCCGAGATTCGCAACGGGCAAGAAGACTCGGAGGTTACGTAGAACGGAGAGGCGGCAGCCGCCGCTGGCTTCTGGCTGACCCCGCGCAGGTTAGATTTTTTTCTGATTTTGCCTTCTCTCGCCGTTCTCTCCGTTTCGGAGGCAATACAGCCTTGTGTGTAGGCAGGAGGCGTGTTTCTCTGGCCGTGTGCCAGGCGAGCGTAGTTCGAATTATCCGTGAGGGAACCTTCTCGCGTTCGAATTAACGGACTTTTTTATACATAGACTTCTGTGGAGCTTGGCCGGACCAAATCATACAGTTCGAATTATCCATAAATTCGAATTATTGAAGTTCGAATTAACGAGCTTTCACTGTACTACGTTGAGTTTGCGCCTGCGCCAAGCGCACAAGCGCTTGCTCCCCGCGCACTTCAGCGCATGCGCACCAGCAGCAGCTGATCGCCGCGCTGTGGCGGGTCCCGTTCAACGCGCCGAACTGCAGAGGGCTACGGCGATCCTCGCGTCGCCGGCCGAAGCCTGGCTCGCTAGGAAACGCCGGACTGCATCCAAGCCTTTAGAAAGCCTGCTGAGGCATGTGCTAGTGTCAGAGCAATCCCATCCCCAACATTTGTGGCAATCCCGCACGGCAAGAAAATAACAGTAGATCGCAAGCGCCAGCATGTATAATGTCCACACAAACAACCTCATTTACATTAATTGCTTGCGTGACTGACGACATCGGTGCATTCCATTTTGACGAAAGAACTAGGTCACATCTCTCACGGTCGGTTATGAAGTGGCATTTTCAAAACGGACGGCACCGACAGAAGCAAAGTACGGCATACCCGAAACTCCGCCGAATACGTGAATTAAAACGCTATTTCGCGGTACGCATTTATCCGAAAGCTTGTTCGGAGCTAACTGACAAATGGAGTGCAAGCGCACGAGAGGTAGACGTTCGCACATCCATCATCGTGACTTCACAGACTTCAAAGGAAGTTCGACCTGATCGATACCTTTCTCATTCGCGCTCTTTTTGCCTTTCTACACGAGAGCCTAATCTCGGTGTTTTTTCCCTCATCAGCAAGAAATGACTGCCTCGCATGTTCCCGAGAAAAAAGAAGAAAACCTTTGCCTGCAACAAAGCCAACCAAGCACAGCAACTTCTAACCTCAAAGGCGAAGCGACGCTGAGATTGAACAAGTGGAGGAGCGTGTTCATCCATTGATATACAAATATGACGGCAGTCACACTGTGAGCTGCCTCCGCAGTCGTCTTTAGACGTCTCTAGCAACTTTCCTCTAGCTGCTACGGTGCTTACCGCTTCGCTCTCATTGGAGGATGCACCGTGGAGCACGCGACGCCCATTGGATCGGGTACTTGGCGGCGAAGGCATAGGCGTGTCTTTCGCGTCAGCCCCCCACAGAGCCTCTTCGCGGCTTCTGACACACTACATTCATGCATCCAGTGCTTACCGGTTTCGTTATGAACGTCAGTGCTGAGAAAATGATCAGCTTAGACCAGCCACCAAAGCCTTGTACCCTTTCGGCTGCGCTTAACCGCGTCTGGCACATAAGCCAGTGAGCCGAGAAATTATCGACTTATTGTATTTGGTCATTTCAAACTATAATGGAAGACCTTTCAAAAGTATATTTATTATACCTTATATGTTACTGTTTGGGACATATGTGTCACTACGTACCTTAAGGGAGCCGAACATTTACCTGTGCTTTTTTACCTGGGCCGCGATCGGAGATCGTTGTTCGAAACGCATTTTCAGTTTGCGTTCAGTTATTGGCCTCGGCCGCGTCGAGTGGTCAACCGCGCCCGGCAGCTGCCTCCACCGTGAAACGCCACGAAACAATTTCTTGTAGTAGGGAGCCACAAGTGAACATTCAAATGTTGTAGCAGGTAAATGTGCAGTTTTCATGTCGTGAATCGGCACAATTCGTACCCCTCTGTTACGTAGTAGCTTTTGTAATTTTATGTGAGGGAACTTCTTGCTCTGCGCAAGTTCTTGTGGGCATGTATGTCTACGAAAGGCTCGTACTGCGCTATCGGATAGAAAAATTTTGAATAAAAACCCGGGAGACTGCTTGGCAGAACTGCAGCGAGGTCGGAGCGCGCATAGTGGGCTCAGCAGCTTGCAATGTGACTTACATAATGTACGCATTGTTTACTCCAATGTGCAGGAGTTCAAAGAACACTCGAAGGTAGTATTTTTGGCCCGCATTCCACTTCGTAGGTTACCTTATTTAAGGTTGCAGGACGTGATAGCTCATGCCGAGGTTGAGGCCCAGAAACGCCTTCATTTTTTCTGCCAACGTTATGATTCCCCTGCCCCGTTTTGTTCGGCATACCGAGTACCTTCTTTTACAAGCATTTTCACTAATCTCTCCAACTTTGTAAAAAGAGAAAATATTTCTAGTGGCATAAATTTTCTGGTTGTGTCCACCAGGGAATGCAGCGGAAGGATACAGTGCGGGAACCAGCGGAGACAAAGGAGGCACACAAAGTGCACAGACACAGCGCTGACTTCCAAAAAAGATGTTTATTTTGCCGGTGCGCAGCTATAGTATTAAAGCGAAAATTTGGCAAAAATACAAGAATATCACACATGTGCACACAACCTGCTCGTACCGCTATCGCACCCTGGCATTTGAATCAATATAGGTCAGCTCTTTTACACACAAGGCTATATGGAGGGACAACTGACACAGTTATTTCCCGCACGTGAAATTGCGCAGCCTCAATAATTTCTTTACCAAGGCTTGATTTTTCTCCTAGATACAATCTTGCATTTGTCGAAGACAGGTTTGCACCCTTCTGGATCTGAAATAACTCTGAGTCTAAAATAACCAAGTAATTCGCTCGACGCTTCGCCACTCTATGGAATCATGCGCAAGTGATCACATAGCTGCTCGGCGTCTCTTCGAAGAAACCTTTCTAACGCTGCGATCAGCTTTGCGAAAGTGGACTCGAACGTCGTGCAGCTCCGTAAAATTTCTAGGGAATAGTTTTCTCGGGGGTTCATTGGTTCATATTTTTTCAAAATTCCAGCGCGAAGCATGTGCAAGGACGCAACGAAACAAAGCCCTATACCACCTAGCGCCGACTTCTAACTTCATTCTTCGAAAAGGCTGCTCATCTCCCAACTCATACGGACGTTGCCAGCTGAGCTCAGACGTTGTCAGTCAGTTGTTAGTAACACCGCGCCTTCGTGTTTTCTGTCGCCGTGCGTATTCTGTCTGATCTACAAAGCAGAGAACAATGCCGCACCAAATAACTAGTCAATCTATCCGGTACGACATGCTTTGCCAGTATAAACATTGACGGCGTGTACTTCAAGCATGGGGGAAGGAAAAAGTTAGGAGAGAGCATTACGTCAAGCCGCCAACCTTGGCAAGCGAACGCTCCGTGAAGCCCTTACATTTGCTCAGTGGTGGCCCACCGCGTGACCTCTTGCGTCGAAATCACGGAGCAAGAATCAAGAATTGCTGAGACGTTTGGTTCTCAGTAGCTACGCCAGTAGTTTTTATTCGGTGCGCGTTTGTTCGGCTGCCCTACCGTGGCTGTGCCAGCAGAGCGGGAACATTATAACCAACCGCGCACTTTGACATGCGATCACGTGTGGGGATACCAGGTTTGGCTTCAATCGCGTTGCACGATGCTCATTTTCCTTCCTCCATGACTTCCAGCATCCTGTCGCTCAAACACAACCTCTTTGCCGAACTTCTCGATTTTTGTCTTTCCGCTTGTACAGCATCGATCGCGAAACGAGCTTTAGGAATTTAATATCAAGGTTTCCTTGTGAAAGCGTTCGGATCCGCGAAAACGGCCTCTGCGACTGAGACAAGGAGGCCACGGCCGGGGCCTCTTTTCTTGCAAAGTGTTGAGACGGAAAAGTCGGGGGGTGGGAGACTGAAAGTTGAGAGAGCCCCGTGGCTTGCACCCCTTGTGCGGTCAATTTTTCGTCCACTCGACATGGCGCGGAAGATTAATAGCCCTGCATAAACATGACTTTATAGGGATTCAACGCACGGGGGTAATTACACTCCAGGTCGGGCAGACGTTCATTAGAGCACTCTCCCCTCGCTGCTGCTGTCTCCTTTGACGACGCCACAGCCTCCCTGAGCAGTCCCGGTCTTCCCCCGCTACTCCTTCTGTATTAACGAGACGATGAAGGCTTTGTGGAAGAGGAGGGGGGGGTCTCGCTTTTATCGGGGTCAACACTCTTTTTGACCAAGACGCAGCCCCTTTTGTGTCCTCACCCCGGCCCTATTTCCTTAATGGCATTAATTGTGTCGTCGTCGCGTCTAATAAGTCAGGCCATAAAAACCATCGCGCAGACGTCGTTGTCACCAGGCCGGCTGTCGTTTCTTGAGATCTTCCGAAAGCTACAGTTACGCTAACTTAGCGGCGCCTCGCACAGCTGTTACATCAACACAGCTATTAAAGACATTCGCACAGCGCATGAATGTCTTACCCAGAGTTCAATCGAAGCAACAGATAGTCAACTACACAATATTTGTTCGAAGCACTTTCTGTACAGGGCATTTTTTCTCGGAAACATCACTCAGTTCAATACCGACGCTGAGCTTATCTTATAGACTGTATCTTCTGGAATCGTTCTTTCTTTTGCCTTAATTTCATATATGTATCCATATCTCGCTTTGTTTGCGCTTACTCATATTGGTAAGTGGGTGTGAAAAACGACAAGTGTTGTTAGGTACACGATGAAAAGCCCGTAAAGGCAAAGAAGTGGCGCAGGACAGCGCGCGCGCAATGGCGTTGCAACGGCAAACGTTGATGGCGCAGCGCCATGATCAATACTTTCAGTGACGTGCACGTGAACGGCGCAGATAAAACAAATAAAAGGTATCGACGCTCTTGTTTCAGGCGCGACTCCGTTGTTGTAGCCGCCACTGCAACGACAATCCCCGGATTATGCGCGTTTTGTTTGGACCTACATTCGCATCGCGCCGCTGCGAGAGAAATATCGAGCAACTCGCAGCCTAAGAGCGGCGGTCGAGAGGAGCCATTGTGAAAGAGAGTAATGAGAGTGCGATAACCGCGCTTCCCCTACTGTGAGGCCGCCCATAAATCAAAGTCAGCCTCGTTCGACGTCGGCAGTTTCCCCAAGACGATCCAACATTCTCCCCCATCCCTCTTTTACCGAACCCCGTCGTCCCTGGGCCAGAACTCAACTTTGTGTTCGACGTTATTTTCTTCGATCTAGGCAACAATTCCTTTTGCGTCTCCCTGCCTGCAAGAAACTATAGAGCGCAGCCATTCCTGCCCGGTTTTTAGCGTGCGTGTGTGCGTCGGGGTTAAAACACCGCCACATGCCTCGTTTGTCGCATCGCGTCAAACAAAACGTTCGAAGCTCAAGATGTGGACCTCCAATATCGTACGCTCAGAACATGTATTGCGACTGTGGTGGTATAAAAATGGAATGAAATGGAATGGAATGAGAAGCTCCTGTGTCACGCTGACGGAAACGAGAGAGCTTTTATTCTACAAACAAGGAATTACGCGTAAGTTTGGCTCTGAAAGCGGTAAAACAATTACGTGTTTCCTCGCTTGACGGTGAAACAGTGTACACCAAACTGTCTAACGTCCCGCGACCTAAAAGCTCGAGCAAGAAGTTATTTTTCCCAGCTTCCAAAAGCTGGGAACCTTCGAACATTCATTACCACCACTGAGTCGCCATATTCGCCCTCCGATTTCTGTTTTCCTCTTCTCTTCCTTGACAGCCTTGGTATCCTGCTTCACGTTCATCTGCTTCCGCTCCTGACCGTGGAGTCTTATAATTTTGCTTAAATGTACTGATGCATTGCTTTAAAATTGCATATCATGTGTCTCCGCTAACTATTCTCTGTGTCAGAGAGTAATTGATTTCTATTTTCCCGTTAGTGCGACTTGAAAAGTGGTGCCACTTCAGTGGTGAACCATGATGTTAATGATGACGGTTTTTACTGGTCTCCCCTTTGAAACGAAGCGGCGACAAAGTCACCTAGCCTGCTTGATCTAATCAGGTTTTATTATATCTACCACAATGTAGGAATTTTCCTTGTTCTCCTGGATGTTTTCCTGTTTCAATAAAGACCTCTACTCGGTGTCGAACAGTCACTTACGCACGTAACTACTACACTTCTATGAGTCCCTTCGCTGCTTTCTTCCCCACCAGTTACTACTTCAACGCGTTTTTACTCCCAATGCTTCTGGAGGGCGGACGTTTCCCATGGCTCTTGCTGAAGGCGTACCTTGTCATTCCATTACAATGTGCTGATTCATTTCCTGACTTTTGCTGCAGCAGGAACACGCCTCATACCGTTGCGAATATTTTCTCCGGTATGTTTTCTTTCTTTTTTTTTTGTTCAGTCAATTAGTTAAAGCCTCAAATAGCAAGGCAATGCCCTTTGGGTTATGGTACAGATTTTCCTCTCTAATTTATGCTTGCCATTCTTGTAAATTTCCATGGTCTTTTTATCTGTACTTTGCATCGGATTTACCGTCTCTCCTTCTCTCACTTCTTTTTCGATGACTCCTGTTTGTCTATTTACACTTTCAATTACCCTGTATATGCTTTCCGAGTTACTTGACCTCTTCCTCCAATCCATGTTCACTTTTTTGACGTAGAGATCTTTGTGCACTTTAGCCCGCCATTTTTTATGTACGTTCCTGTGTCCTGTTATAAAACTAATTTTACCCTGCGCTTTTCTCACTTAAAACAACCCCAACACATGTCATATTGTACTGCCTCGTTTGTCTTTTTACCATGGTCCCCCAATGCCATTCGACCCACCGACCTTTGATTAACTTCCAACTCCAACGAGATGTTTGATTTTAAGCACATAATTGCATTTCTTCATCATAAATGTGTCCTCAAATGTGCCATGTCGACGTTTTTCTTACCACAATTCTTCGGCTAGACCATCGCACAAGAGGTGTGCATTTCGGTGACAGCCGTCGACAGAAAGGCACAGACTACACGGACTGCGTCTGTAGGAAGCACGCGATATTAGAGATGACTAAAAAGAACTAATTACCTGTGCAACATATTGCGTGCTTAAGGCGGCTATCAGGGTCATCATTTCTGTGTTTAACACAAGAATAACCATTCCCTCGGAAACCCCATGCGTTTCCAGTTCCTCAATTTTACCAGCACAGCAGTGTCATCGTGTTGCGAACGCCCGTACAGGCCTTTAACGAGAGACCACGCAGGTCGAAAAATTTTGTTTTAAACATTTCTACTCGCTTTCTAAGAAAAGCCACTGCACATTTAAATACTTCGAATGGTTAGCTTTGTTTATTGCACTGCGAAATAGGAGGTTCTCGAAAAACGATAGGCAGTCTTATTACGATCATTATGCAACGAGAAAGCTCAAAGGAGTACTGACATGATATTTTCGAGTCATAATTTTGCCCATTAAATGAAGGATCGGGACCTATAGAAACGTTATAAAAAGATTTGCAAGCCTCACAGTGCCATATAACTAAATTGACATCTTTTCTACAGCCAATTTTGGTTTCCTTTACAGTGAGACGACTGTCGCGACTTCATGACGCAGAAGGTGGTCACGTGGTAGCAGGACATCTCTCCGTTTGGGTACTCCCTCCGACTCGCTCGGTCGCCTGCTATGCTGCTGGCGGTTGTGAGGCCCGATGTGGCAGCGTAGCAGATGGCCTAGCGAACCGGAGTGTGCGCCAGAACGTCGAGGTGTCCTGCTACCACGTGACCACCTTTTGCGTCATGAAGTCGCGACAGTCATCTACCAAGAAACGATACGGAAATTGGCTGTAGAAGAGATATCGATTAAGTTAGGGCAATATGAGGCGTGCAAGCATTTTTATAACGTTTCTAGGACCCGATCTTTCACTTAATGGGTAAAATGAAGAGTCGAAAATATCATGTCAATACTCTTACGCGTGGTGACGTTTTTAGGCCGTTGTCGGGCATAGAGATCAAACTTGAACTCCTTTTTTTTTTTCTATGGGGCAGTCACAACCCATTATTTTTCTCAGCGTTCGCAGACACGCTCTTATCGGTGACCTAAGCGTTAGAGAGAAGAATGCGTTATTCTCTCCGTCTTTAGTAATCCGATAATAACGTCGGGCGCAGGAGCGGAAAGAGAAACTGAGGAAGCGTATATGAGTCGTCGCCGCGAGCTGGTAATGCCAGCGAATTTATGCGCGACAGTTCGCGGTTATGCTAGAATGCTCGCGCCCGCCGAGTCGCCTTTCAGAACGCCTCCTTTATCGGGACAGCGTTAAGGAACTGAATGGGGGCTGCCTAAAGTGAAAGATGAATGCCAGCTCGAGCGACCGTGCGTCTTCCTCCACCGCCTCGCCGAAACTGCGACGAACCGGGAACAGGCGGCCGAAAATAGGACGTTCCGAGTCCGGCGTCTTCGCTCGTTTCACCGAACGCATCTCACTTAAAGCCCCATCAGATAGACACACGCCACGGCGAGGTGAACGTCGGCGGAACTAAGTTAGATCGAAGGCACATTGACGTCATGAGACTAAGCGGAACAAAAGAGATTTTAATTAGTGATGCGGCGGGAATTCTTTTTTTTAAAAAAAGCGCGAGGGCGCAGCGGCGAACGTCAAATCTGGCTGCTGCTTCCTTTATTGCTGGTGAAACGAAAACAAAGTATAGCGTAGACATCCCGGAATGGGGACGGCTGCTCCTTTTATTAAAAGGGCGCGAACGCTCCACAAAGCAATAATAATTACCTTGCGCATTCTATGCGAAGAAATGACAGTTCGCGATAGCAGCCTAAGACAGCGACGTTCGCGCGAACCGCCTATACACGTTTTCCACCCTGGGGCGGCGAAAGTAAGGAAAGAGTGTTCCATGATAACTGGAGAGATTAGCCTAAGGGAAGGCTTGGCGTGGTATTCCACGAGGAGTATATGATGATGAATCAAATAAATACAGAGAGAGAGAGAGAGACATAAAACACGCCGGTGACATCTCAAAGGCCACACTCAGTAGACCCAGCTACGCGCAACTACTATGTGTAGACAACAAGTGCAAAGACGGAATCCTTTACGTGCAATTCTTTATTTGTTTAACTCAAAATTAGCAATAGCATTAACAAGAATGTTCTCGCGACCACGAAATCCACCGATACCTTGTGCACCCCGCTCGCCTCCGCTCACGACGCACTTGCTGACGACATTACGAAGGAAAGCGGGAAGCTATTTTTGGCTGTTTTGGACATCAGATTGCAAGTTCCCTGCTATATGCTGAGCAATAACATTTGGCCCGCATGTTCGCAGGAGCCTCGTCTATAAGTCGGAAACGTTTGCTTGTGATAAAGGAAAATGTTTCAGGGTCCCTTCAGTAGTCCAAGGACGCCGTCAATCTGCATCTTCGGGAATACTCTGCACGCCAACCTCCTCGCCTTTTCAAGAAGGCCAGCGCCGTCGCATCAAATCTCTGACGATAGCCATGCCGAGAAGACAGAATAAGGGGAGGCCGGTCGTAAATGGGCAACCAATCGTTAGACTTTACAACATCAGTTCCTGTTAGTCTCTGACATATGAGAAAAAAAGTTTTTACTAAAGAAAACGAACGTTCTCTCTTGAAACAAAATAAAAAAGAAGCAATAGACGCATAAGGAGGTATAATAACACCTTCAGCTATGTATGACTATGCGTTGCCATTAAATGTATCAAAGCTGCGACAAACTTCCATGAGCGAAAGTCAATATAGTAAGTATGATCTTTTATTCATTGTCTAATGACTATTACAAAATACTACAAAGTGTACTTAACTTATATATATATATATATATATATATATATATATATATATATATATATATATATATATATATATATATATATATATATATATATATATATATATATATATATATATATATATATATATATATATATATATATTATGGGGTTTATGAGGCACGCCGATTTCGACCACCTGGGATTCTTTAACGCGCATCTAAATCCAAGTAGTGCAAAGACGGAATCCTTTACGTGCAATTCTTTATTTGTTTAACTCAAAATTAGCAATAGCATTAACAAGAATGTTCTCGCGACCACGAAATCCACCGATACCTTGTGCACCCCGCTCGCCTCCGCTCACGACGCACTTGCTGACGACATTACGAAGGAAAGCGGGAAGCTATTTTTGGCTGTTTTGGACATCAGATTGCAAGTTCCCTGCTATATGCTGAGCAATAACATTTAACAATTAACAATTAATTAACATTTAACAATTAATTAATTAATTTAACAATAACATATTAACAATAATAACATTACCTACCGCAGACAGTACATGTCTCAATATACGCCGACGACATTTGCATCTGGGCCTCTGCGGTGACTCGCCCTCAGCTAAGAGCCAGGCTTCAGCGGGCGGCAACCATGACGGCTTCTTATCTCCGAGAACAAGGCCTCAGTGTGTCTACTGAGAAGTGCGCATTACTTGGTTTTACGCGGAAACAAATGTCATCGTATCCTGTTACCATCAATGGTCAAGCTGTATTCTATGTTAAGACACATCGGTTTCTGGGCGTCATCATTGACCGCAACCTCTCGTGGAGCCCTCACTGCGTCTATCTGAAGAAGAAGCTAGTCGCCATTGCTCAAGTCTTCAAATTTCTATGCGGGAAAAACTGGGGTACACCAGTCCATTCTATGTTGCAGCTGTACAGGGTTCTGTTTCTCGGACTCCTACGTTACAGCCTACCAGTGTTGTCCAATGCATGCAAGACGAACTTTCGCACCTTGGAGAGCATACAAGGTCAAGCCCTACGCACGTGTTTGGGGCTGCCTCGGTGCACGTCAACAGCAGCAACAATTGCCATCGCAGGAGACCATACAATCCAGACACATGTAGCTGTCGACTCTCTCAGAGCGCACATTCGCCATCTGTCAAGGATCCCCGACCACCATTTGGCCTCCCTACCAGCCGAGAGACCTCAAGCGACCTTTTCACGAATGATTAACGCTCATCAAGAGTACATACCAGCAAGTTTTACACCGGCGGCGAAGCCTTCCTCCCCCCTGTGGTGCCTGCGACAGCCTCAAGTGAATTTTGATATTCCTGGAATTACAAAAAAGTCCAATCATCCATCGCCGGCTCTGAAGCAACTTACACTCCTATTACTGCACCAGACGTATCATGACCGCATACACATATATACCGATGGTTCAACCTCACCTACCAGCTCAACTGCCGCATTCGTCGTTCCAGCCAAGAACGTTACAGTTAAATTCAAACTGTCGCACACGACTACATCTACATCGGCAGAACTTGCAGCTCTCCATGCCGCTATGATGTACATCACCGAAGAGCCAACAGAGAAGTGGGTCGTATTTTGTGATTCCAAGGCAGCCCTTCATAGCATCAAGTCCGCGTTACGTCACAGAACTTACGAGCAAATGACATCTGAAATCAGGGAACTGCACCACCATGCTCTGGAAAGAGGACACCACATTGTATTTCAGTGGATTCCTGCTCACTGTGGCATCGTCGGCAACAACCTAGCTGACAAGGCTGCCCAGTGTGCCCACGAAGATACAAAGACGCGTCCAACACCTTTGGCGAGGTCGGACGCTGCCAGAGAACTTCGCCTACTTGCGCGCAAGAAGTCCCAAGATCTCTGGACATCAAGTGGCTTCAATTGCAGATTACGTCAACTGGACCCCACGCTACGGCTACAACTGCCACCTAGCCTTTCCCGCGGCGAAGCAACCTTGTTGTGTCGCTTGTGGTTGGGAGTGGCGTTCACGAACGCATACTCCTACCGTATGCGAATGGCCGAGAGCCCGATGTGCGACTCCTGTGGGTGCGAGGAGTCCATCGAGCACGTATTGTGTACCTGCCCTCGCTACGATGTCCACCGCCTCCCTCTGCGGGCAACTTTACACAGACTAGACTCGAGACCATTCACCGAGTCAAAGATACTCGGACCGTGGCCACAACCGTCACTGGCTCGAAAAGCGATTCGTGCACTAGTGCGGTACTTAAAGTGCACGGGCTTAAGAGACCGCTTATAGTGTCATTGTGTAAGGTGTCCCTCCCACATGTACTCAGTGCTAACTCTCTCCCTTTCTTCCTCTTTCTATTCCCCTTTCCCCCACCCCCAGTGTAGGGTAGCAAACCGGATGCTGTTCTGGTTGACCTCCCTGCCTTCCCTACCCTTGCTTTCTCTCTCTCTCTAAATCCAAGTACACGGGTGTATTCGCATTTAGCCCCCATCGAAATGCGGCCGCCGTGGCCGGGATTCGATCCCGCGACCTCGTGCTCAGCAGCCCAACACCATAGCCACTGAGCAACCACGGTGAGTCATATATATATATATATATATATATATATATATATATATATATATATATATATATATATATATATATATATATATATATATATATATATATATATATATTGCAACCCATATATATTGCCCTCCAGTCCTGTCCACTCGTCTATTTCCACACATGGAGCCTTCGCCCTCAACATTACCGACATGCCATCAGAGCAGCGCAAGGACCCATGGATCTCTTCGCTTCTTGACTTCCTGTCTAGCCAGTCGCCAGCGCCAATTTCTCGGACGCTCCGCCGTCAAGCAGCGCACTTCATCATTCGGGATAACCTGCTGTACCGCCGCAACTACAATTCGAGCGGTCGCAAGTGGTTGCTTGTTATACCCCGACACCTGCGCCCTGACATCTGCGCCACGTACCACGACGATCCCCAATGCGGCCACGCTGGTGTCTTAAAGACATACTCTCGCATCCAGCTTCGGTACTACTGGCGCGGTATGTACCGCTTCGTTCGCCAGTACGTCCGGTCCTGCCTCATATGCCAACGACGCAAGACGCCACCTCAACATGCCACCGGCCCCTTGCAACCTTTACCATGCCCCGCGCGCGCGTTCGACCGCGTCGGCATTGACCTATACGGTCCGCTTCCCAACACTCCAAGCGGCAACCGCTGGGTTATTGTCGCTATCGACCACCTCACGCGGTACGCCGAAACTTCAGCCCTAGCATCTGCCACAGCAAAAGACGTCGCCAGTTTTCTCCTTCGAAACCTGATTTTACGCCATGGAGCACCTAGAGAATTACTGAGCGACCGCGGTCGCGTTTTTCTCTCCGACGTCATTGCAGCATTGCTAAAGGAGTGTCGCATCATTCACCGCACCACCACGGCATATCATCCTCAAACTAATGGGATGACAGAGCGTTTCAACCGCACCCTTGGCGACATGTTGGCCATGTATGCTTCATCTGACCACTCGAATTGGGATCGCATTCTGCCTTTCGTCACCTACGCTTACAACACCGCCAAGCAAAGCACCACTGGGTTCTCCCCTTTCTTTCTCCTTTACGGACACGAACCTTCAGTACAATATATATATATATATATATATATATATATATATATATATATATATATATATATATATATATATATATATATATATATATATATATATATATCGCAGCACTTCTATAACGTTTATATAGCTATGCTTTATATAAACATTTAAAAGATCAATCGCAGAAGCGAGCCGTGTGTAGCGAGTCACCGCGTGCCTGGCGAGACTGTCGCGCCATCTGTTAAGGTGTCCGGAAACCTGGCAAAGGCCCGCCGTCTTCGTTTGAAAGCCGGAGTCGAACCTCAAGTCGAATATTGGAAAAGAGCTCAATAGCGACGAATCAAATGTTCTTCTCATATATATATATAAAACGAAGAAAAAAAAGAAAGAAAGAAGAAAGAAAAGTACGACGTACGTTGAATAAGCACAGTATATTGCACTGACGTTTCAGTGCAATGTACTGAGCTTATTCAACGTACGTCGTACTTTTCTTTCTTTTTTCTTCATTTTACTACCGGGGCCAGCGTGATTTCCCCAAGCCGTAGCTGCATATATATATATATATATATATATATATATATATATATATATATATATCTGAGGTCTCACGAGCCAAAATTACGATGTTATCATGAGGCACTCCGCAATGCCTCCAGATTAATTTCGACCACTTGGGGTGCTTCACTGTGCACCCAGCGCACGACACACAAGTGCAATAATATGCATAACGAAACCTGCGAGCTACACACTGAGTACACTGTGCGACCTTATTCGTTCAGCGCGGCTTTCCTTCCCGACGGCCCCCGTGAAGTGAGCGCCAGTTCAAATCATCTTTAGCTGGTCCGCATGTACGCAAACGTCTAACGCTTTTATAAAGAATTCGTGGTGCATTGTATATCACAACATGGTTTTCATTTTTCTTGTGACCTAATTACGATTATGTCACCAAACACACCCACACTCCGAAGACGCCGACGCTGAACTAAATGGCTTAGGCTTGGATTGCAGGAATAAGCGCTAGCCAGCGCATGGCTGTGTGGTTGCCACTGAAAGCGCATATCCTGCTAAATTTCGCAACTTCATTCGAAATCAGAGTTTTGGCGCAGGTAGGCGCAGCTCGATGGTTTGGCGCAAGACGGCGCAATTGGCGTAGCACTTCCATGCCAAGAATTGAGAGCATCTGGGCTTCCTTAACGGGCGGCCAATGCGATGCAAAAAGGACCTCCGAGTGAGCAAGCTGGTGTAGTTGATTGCACTGCATTCTTGTCGCGCCATTAAAAATTAAAAGTATAGTCAATGCAAGGAAGAAGATTCGCTCAAATTGTAGCGTGGCCGCTTCGGCCGGACATCGAGCTCCTGAACTCGTGCTAAGCAGCAGAACGCAACGGTCGGTCGGGGTAATGAAGAGAGAGAGAGAATGAAGAGGAAAGGCAGGGAGGTTAACCAGATATGAGTCTCCGGTTTGCTACCCTACACTGGGGATGGGGGATAGGGGTTAGAAAGATGACAGAGAGGAAAACGCTAAAAAAAAGGAAAAAAAAACACGCACACATGGAGGCACACACACAAAAGGCGTTCCAGTTAAAGTCGTTCACTCAGGCCGGTAGATCGCAAAAAGCGCAATAGCGCTTGCACGGCCTTCTCCTGTGACGGTAGGTCCTTTCGACGTTGTAGAATTCTTTTTTCGGATAGCGCTTGGTCGTCCAGTTTGTCAAGTTCGTGGCGAAGGCATGCCCTCTGTGTACTGTACTGCGGGCAGGCACACAGAATATGGCCAATTGATTCTTCATGGCCGCAGTGGTCACAGGTTGGGCTGTCGGTCATCCCTATGCGGAATGCATAGGCTTTAGTAAAGGCAACGCCCAACCAAAGTCGATATAAAAGCGTGGCGTCTCTACGGCGAAGCTGTGATGGCGCTCGAAGACTTAATGTTGGATCAAGTGAGTACAGTCGCGTGTTTCTTAAATGTGGCTCATTCCATTGCGACATGGTGCACTGCCGAGCAAGTAGGCGGAGCTTCCGTGCTGCGTCAGTTCTAGAATGAGGAATCGGGACGCAGAGCTCCTCAGTATGGGCTGAGCGGGCAGCGTGATCCGCCCGTTCATTGCCGATAATTCCGCAGTGACTTGGAAGCCACTGAAAGGTTATCTCATGGCCTGCTTCACTTATATGTTGCAAAGTCTCTGTAATATGGAATATTAGTTGTTCGTGTGGTCCACGTCGTAAAGGTGACAGTAGAGACTGCAGTGCCGCCTTCGAATCGCAGAATATTGTCCATTTATGTGGTGGTTCATCACCAATGTGATGAAGGGCAGTAAGGAGCGCTGCGAGCTCTGCTGCCGTCGATGTTGTCGCGTGGGTGGTCTTAAACTTGATTGTTGTAGCTTTCGCTGGTATGACGATTGCCGCCGCGGTGCTACTTGGAAGGACAGATCCATCAGTGTAAATATGCGTAGAATCACGGTAGTTCTCGTACAAATGTAGTAGCGTGAGCTGTCTAAGGGCTGGCGATGATAGATCAGCTTTTTTCGAGATACCAGGTATTGTGAGGTTGATTTTTGGCTGAGCGAGACACCATGGAGGAATCGAAGGTCTCGCAGCCGGGGTAAAACAAGCTGGCAATGATTCATCATATGCGGTTATCGTCCGGCTGAAAGATGTGTGTGGTCTGTCCGCTGTTAGGGAGGCCAAGTGGTGACGAGGAGTCCTGGTCAGATGCCTTAAATGGGTCCTGAGTACTTCAATTTCAATGTGGGTCTTGACAAGGTGATCTCCAGCGATTGCTATCGTAGCCACTGTTGAAGCACTCTGAGGCAGGCCTAGACAGATCCGGAGCACTTGACCCTGAAGACTTTGTATAGTGCTTAGATTCGTTTTGCCTGTGTTGTTTATTGCTGGCAAGCTGTATCGCAGAAATCCTAGGAAAAGCACCCTGTACAGTTGCAACATCGCACTTGGCGACATTCCCCAGGTCTTGCCAGCGAAAAACTTGAACAGGTGGCAGATGCCTGTCAACCGTTTTTTCATGTATGATACGTGTGGGCTCCAAGACAAGTCCCTGTCGATTATGACACCTAGGAACTTGTACGATCGGACCCGTCGTATTATTTGGCCATTTATCATTACACTGTAGTTGGCCATGGGTTTGCGCGTAAATGGCACTAGTGCGCATTTCTCTGAGGAAATGAAAATTTACTCATTTAAACAAGGGTCACCTCTGGGTCATATGGAGGGACGCAGGAAAGTACAGTTCCTCCACTCGCTCCCGTATGCAGTCAGATTCGCGTGTCCGTTTTCCGCGCGTGGCCATTCGCCGAGAACGGTCACGCGGAACGCGAAAGTTCGGCAGGAAAGCCAACCGAACTGCCGCACTACCCATGAGATGCAGAACGCACCAACGCTGAAGGTCTAGAAAATGCGACGTGCTGCACAGAGAGTCGTGTGATCTCGCCTCGCGCACACACGCGCTCGTGCCACCACTCGCGCGTTCGTCGTCGTGTTTTTCCACAGCTGGTTGCGATGCCGCTCATCATGCCAAAAAAAAAAGGCAAAGTTAAGTAACATAGAGTCGATTCAGACACTCGAACCCACGGCCTTCGGTGGGAGAAAACAAGCAATTATAAGTAACAATGCATCCGAATGAGAACGGCAAGGAATTCAATTAATGTCTCTTGAGCGCGCAGGCTTCCGCCTTCACCCTCTTTGTCGTATGCTAAAGTGACTGTCAATTTTTGTTAGGTAGCTTATTTCCCATTAAGCTATATTGCTTATGAGTGTACTAGGTAAATTTTTTGTTTGTTTGTTTGTTTGTTTGTTTGTTTGTTTGTTTTACTTTTTATTTTCTTCTGTTTCATAAAACCTGCTACGCTAATGATGAAACCATGCGAACTTATCACCGCATACTCAGAATGCAATACTTTTTGCACATTAGGTACACAGGAATATCTGTCAGGTCTACGTTTAGCTTGTGTACCTTTCTGTGGCTATCATCGTTGTTTGAGCGTTGCTTGTCTTCCTGGGCATAAGTTCGCCCAATGAAGGGTTCGATTTTTAACTCCAGTGCTTGGTTCTTCACCTACGCTACAACGTGACAGGACTGCATTTTTCGTCTCAGATCATGGAGTTTAAATTGCCTTCCCGGATGTAGCAGAATGTGTGACCGACCACGGCATGTAATCTTATCATATGCCTTCGACGAAACCATGTTTCTCCTGCTCAGCGCTTATAAATATCGGTGTCTCTCCGACACTCGTTCCACTAAATATATTTTTCGGTAAGTACTAAGGTATAAAATTTGGCAGTCTCAATTTGTCAAACTGCAGCATATATACCAGCTATACCGTGAGATGAGAAAGAGGCACTCGACATATATAAGACTTCTTTCGAGGAATTTATAAACAGCGAGAAAATTAACATGGGTACGAAACGGGAACCTGGCTAAGGCCTTCGTAGAAGAGCAGTTGTAAAGTGGCTAGGCACGAAATGACGCTATTATTTAAAGTTCACCCCCGCTCGCGCATCCCCTCTCCTTCGTACCCTCTTCTTTTTCAACTCACTTCTTTTGCTTAATACACGCCTTCGTTCCGTTTTTCGACGCACCGGGGATCCCAGCCCCAACGTTGGCGCTTCCCGGGAACCAGGGATAAAACGATCAAAAATGTTATCTCAGTCTGCGTTGAAATATGTCCGCACATATTTCTCGCTTTCTCGCTATAGTACGTCGCATATGCGTAAGTCTCTGATAGCTGGTCTAGCCTTAAACAAGAAAAACGACGCGGGCACGCCGCACGGCCGTTCCACTGCACGCCGAGAACAACGCGATTAACGAGGTGCCTGTCATTCTTTCGTCTCTTTCGCTCTTCGGTGCCCCTCGACTTTCCAGGAAAGGCTTTCCACAGAACAGCTTGTCCACCAGTGGAGCACCCTGTCCTTGGCGCGTCGCAACGACTCTGTTATGTGCGCCCCACGAAATTCAAATAAAAGCGAATGCATGAGGCTTCTGTTGCGGATCGGCTGCCTCCCGCGCTCAATAATGGCGCCCCCAGGATGAAAGATTGGCCTGTAATAATGCATTGGGGCTCACAGGTCTTTTTATCCTTTTTAATGCGAACCTTTGTTTGCTGCCTCCCCGAGTTGAAGCTGTTATATCACAAATTCAATCTCTATAGAGAGGTGTCGCGTGACTCGGCACCGGACGCATACGACTGACAGCGTTTCTGGCACTGTGTCAAGCGCCATATCTTAGCACAGTGCCAGAGACGCTGTTGTCCGTCTACTTCAACGCGTTCGTTGCTTTGTCGCGCGAAATCTCGCGAGAGTGATCGAAAGTATCGCCATGTACCGAAAGTGATCGCTCGAGAATATCGCCCCTGAACAAAACTCACCTCTGCTCTCTCCGCAAGGTACAGCAACGAGGCTGACGACCGTGAAGGCGCGGATATAGTCAGGCGTTTCCAGCGGGCCAGGCAGTGGCCGGCGAAGTCGGGTACGTCACGCCGACTTGCGCCTCCATAGTTCGGCCGTTCGGCGCGCTGAACGTGACCCGCGGCAGCCTGGCAATCAGCTGTTGCCTTAGCGCATGCGCGCAAGTGCGCGGCGCGTGAGCGCTTTCTTCATTTGGCGAAGGCCCGCTCTCAGCGCAATCTCTGCAGTGCGTTCGCGTTGAAGGCCAGTATGCTGCCGGCCTGCCAAGGAATCGCGCGATGCACTCTGGTCTAGCGGCTCTGCCGCTAGATAAGACGTTCTATTCACGCGCTTGTCCCGCCAGACCACGCTAAACACCGCCAAGCACGCTGGCTACGCGCTGAAGCTGGACTCCAGAGTGTCCATTTTCAGCCGGCGTAGCGTAACCAAGCGTAATTGCGCCGCGCGCCACGCGAGACCGTGTTACCACATGCACGACTTTTACGCGACGCGTTTGTCGCTGAAAGCCGCAGCGCGTTTCTTATCACGATGCACCGTTTCGCCCTGCCAGCTTGTAGAAGTTTCGTTCACACCGATTCCTACAATGCTTACGATCTGCATGATTTTGGAAAGCGAAGCTTTGCGAGCCTCGCCGGGTTTCGTGATAGACGCTGCGGTCTGGCTGTTCCCGTGCCGAATAGGCCAACCAATCAGACCGGAGCACGTGCGCCGTTGGGCTCATTGCATCACCACCAGATGGCGCTCGCCTCTGCGCATCCGCTGTTTATCAGAATGCCTTAAAACATGCACTTATAAAGCGATATATAAGATGCAAGAAGCTTGTGCTTGCTGCGGTAAAGCTAGGCAAACGATGGATCATGTTTTGTTAGAATGTGAAGACATGTGCCCAGCGGTCGATTTAGGCACCTCTGGCCTCCTTGAAGCGCTTGGGTTGAGCGAGAGCAAGGAGAAAATCATGATATCTGCAATAAATATTAGTAAGAGGCGATTGGTAGATTGGAGGAAGAGAAGTGGGGAAACGACAAACAACTAGGAGGCGTACAAAAACAATGTTCCCAAGAGGGGCTCAGAAAGTTTGGTTATGGTAATTTGTCGTGGGTTTTTTTTCTTTCTTTTCTCTTTCTTTCTTTTTAACATAGGTAGGAGATTAGGCAATATAACGACAAGAGCTTGGTGGCGCAACCCACCACCCCGTCCCAAAGAGGTGGAGAGTTGCGCCACTAAGCTCTTGTCATCATAGCATTCATCCAATCCAGCATCCGTCCATCCGCGCCATCAGCAGCAAAGGCCGTGTGGGAAAAAGAAAAGAAAGGAACCAGAAAGCTCATCTTCGCGCATCAGTGACTTCACGGTAACAAGAAAGTAAGCGCTTCTCTTGCGGATAAATTGGATTCGAATTGCCCTACGTACATACGCGCACGCTGCCTCTGAAACCATGATGCAGTCGTACTTGCTTAGTAGTCAGGAACTCCACTTATCAAAGGCAAATCTGTGTACGTGTGCGTGCGTGAGTGCGCTCGCGCGCTCACTCGCGTTTCGGCTCTTTATGCACTCACACAAAACTTCGCTGTATATAGATTCCAACTCGTTGGATGTGCTGCATTCTTTAGGCATCTAATGGTCAGGTTCCGGATACGCGTGATCTGCAGTGTAGCCAAGATATCTCTGGTCTCTATCAAATACGCTCCGCGGCGCGACAGCAGGTTTGGCGTTCTGTTGCTCAGCACAAATCCTGGAACGAATCTTACCAGCGTCCCGGGATGGGGGGGGGGGGGGGGGGGGGGGACGGAATGCAAAAACACTCATGTGCAGCACTATGGGTGGTTGTTAAAAAAACTCAGGAAAATTGTCCAGGAGCCTCTTGTTCCCCATATTTCCTAAACAATGTGCAGCTAACACAATGTCACATGCATACGTACGCGACACTGAATTGGAAATTGGCCACTAGCAAAGCATAAATAAACGATCTACGCGGGTCAGTATGAACTGATCAAAAGTGCCCGAAAGGGTCGAACAACTCTAGTAATACATGCAGAGTATGTGCGCTGTGCGACAAAAACAATGTGAGTGAAAACCGTTACTCTCGAAAAAAGAAACTGCCAAACCAGCTGTATTTGCATGAGTGGATGGACTGCATAAGCATCCGCTTTCAAACTATGTTTCTGATAGCACCGAGCTCATTACCTTTGCTTTTCTGCTGCGCTTATTACCGGCTCTTATGATCCGTTGCTCGGGTTACCGGACTAAGTCTTCAGAAATACAGGGTGATTGTTTATAACTTTTACGGAATTTTGAAAAATCGCCTCTTGCAGATAACATAATTCTTGTCCTTGAACTGAATTATTCGAAGAGGCGAACATTACTAGCACGAGAAATCGAAACACATTTTCAACGAATAAACACAAACTCATTAATTAACTTGTTAATCAATTACTTTACGGCACATGTGGCAATTTAAGAACTGTAGCCGGTGAGCTTGCAAAACGTATCCGCTTGAAATGAATTTCCAGTATGAAACCAGTTTCTGGATATCTTTATTTCCTAAAGTATGGGACAAAATACATGTGCTTTCCTGTTACTTTTGTGCTTCAATGCATAAAAGAGCGTTTTCTTTAAAAAGTAAGTGGAACAGCAGTGCATCTTGCGGCGACTTTGATGGAGCATACTTCCTAACTGGCGTTATTCGGGAAATTCGTTCTAAGCGGGTACGCCTTGCAAGCTTACCGGCTACAATTCGTAATTGCAACATGTGCCGTAAAGTAATTAAGAAGATAATTAATGATTTCTGTTAATTAGTTGAGATCGTGTTTCGCTTTCTAGTGCTAATAGTGTCCTCCTCTCTAAATAATCCCGCTCAAGGACTAGAATTATGTTATCTGCAGCAGGCGATGTTTAAAAATTCCGAAAAATTAAAAATTATCACCCTGTATACGGCGCTAAAGTAATATATTTTCAGACAGCGTTTTCCCTACCATTTCGCCACCAATAACACTCCACCCGTCTTTTAGTTTTAGAACAGCGGCGAGTTGAGCAAGTTGATTAAGGTTTTCTATTCCCCTTTCCCCCCACAGTGTAGGAGAGCAAACCGGGTGCTCGTCTGGTTGACCTCCCTGCCTTTCGTGTGCTCTCTCTCTCTCTCTCTCTCTCTCTCTCTCTCTCTCTCTCTATATATATATATATATATATATATATATATATATATATATCTTGGTTAAGGTTCACGATTAGCGGTAGCGCAAAGGACAAGGAGGATGCAAGACGACAAACATGGCGCTGAACTGCTAACGATGGCTTATTGAAAAAAAGAAAAATACATAAACTACACAGTGGGCATCACGTGGTTTGCAACCAAAACGTCATCAGCAAGTGTAAAAAACATATTATTCTTCACCGCAGATTCAGTCAGCTTTCCTCCATTACATTCAATCCGAAAAGCCTTGGCCAAGGCCATGACGTCCTTATTTACCTCCGGCTGGCTACTGCGACATGCAAGTAAAGCATGCTCAACGGATTTGAACTATTTCCGCCATGCACGCACGGATACTCGGAACCAGCAAATTTTCTCTTATAACACCACGTTATAGAACGCCCTAATGTGTATTCGAGCTGCAGCTAACGTGCCTTTGAATGATCGTAAAACATTATTGTTCCTCCTCCCACTCTATATTCTACTCTAGGAGCCCACATATATGCGACCGACGCCGCGCTCGTATTTAGGCTTACCATCGGGGGCGAGAACCTACGGAGTCGCCATCTGCAGGAAGCACCTCGATTGCGTAGTATGAGGGATAACGCGGTGCGCTCTTCAAAGGCTTGGCTATGGGCGCTCAATAAAAACACCATGCGGGAGCCCTCCTCGACCTTTCTGTAAGTACTCTCGAAGCGAAGGAAGTTTTTACTGACAAAAATAATAATCTTGGGCAAACAGAAAGCACATAATGGTTCAAAGACACTATCTCTTTACCGAATACGTACAGTGATCGCCCACTGCGCGCGGTCGCCATGATGGAGCCCCCCGAACCTGCTTCTTGCGTGAAAGATCGACATTCGCCGAGAGCGGACAACGTGAAATATGTTCTTATAGTAGGCTGTCTGTAAAACAAATCGAGCATAACAGAATGAAGCCTCAATACAGCGATCTCACGGGTTCGCTGTGACTGACTGCGAGTCTGCATACATGTCCGCGCACAATGTTTCCCTTTTGCTGCAAGCGCGTTTTCGCACCGTGCCGTGAGGTTTAGGCCGCAGCATATGAGCATTTGACAGTACACAAGCGTGGACAATGTTGCATGCACATTATCAGAGCTGTTCAAAAATAATTTCGTTGGGAACTAGGGACTTCGACGCCTACGACGGTGACTTGTGCTGTCGCGTCGCAACGATTCAACGTCTTTTTCTAAATATAATTATTTCTCAAGTTGCGTCAGACTGCATATGTTCATCAGTCTTCTTCTTAATCTAGTTCATTTCATTGTTTCGTACTACATAAACATGAGCATATAGTATGCCTTTTTGTAATGTGCTTTTTACCGTTCCCTTTCCATTTCGTTGAACTTACCAGTATCTAGCCTCAACAAGTTCATAGACCAAAGCTTCATCGCATTAGCCGGGCAGTGTTAGCGGGCGAGCGTCTCAGCGCACGCTTTCTGCTACTCACCGATCATCGCAACCCCGACGCTGCATCAGAAATATTCCATATGGAAGTACTTGCTGCACATTTGAGTTGTAGCCGATGGCTGCTTGCCGGCCCTGCGGCAGCGAGCAGTAACCTACCATGTTGGGGGCGTTCAAAGGCAGCCTCTACCTATTGTAGGGCTTTCAACTGTTGTCAAGCACACCGCCGAAGAGGGAAAACATCCCTACTTAATCGCAGCACCCGCAGCACCCGTGGGGCTTCAAACTTTCATTTTCAGCTCGCTTCGGCGTTTCCGAAGCATCCGACGCGGCCGCGGTGACCACGTGATCCTTCATACCACGTCACGCCGATGGCGGCGCCAGCTTTTCCAGTGGGGGAGCCATGAAGTGGAGCTCGCCCCCAATACTGCTCTGTGCTACTCGTACTATAGAGGCGCCCTGTAACAGCGTACCATTCTCCGTTGAGGCGCACTAGCGTGAGGATTCCGGGAACTTTTGGATAACCGCTACGCAATGTATACAAGCCAAGAAGGCAATGTTGGTTTATTCGTCCAACCGTTATTTCATTCCTTCTACATGCAGGAGGGTAATGCCAAACCCTAACTTGGTTCTTAGTTCTTTCAGCCGCGCTTCAAGTTCAAGTCAATTCATGCTCGATAGAATCAGCAGCGAGCAAAGTACCATTCTGTCATGATAATAGGGACACGGCAAATAGGCCCAGGAGTAGCAACAGAACCGCCGTAAAGGCTGTATCGAAAACAAGGCTCACTCATGAGTACACGTTGCCTATGCACATAAACATAATATAGGAATGCCAAACGCAGCCCACTGGAATCCGGGCTACAGAAGGATTACGCATGGAGGGAAGATAATCAGCCTTTGGCGTGTTCTCGTCAGCCGCTTGGAGATGGCAGATTGGATTCCGCAGCGTTAATTAATCGCGTGGGTCCAGGCCACCCATTCTTGCAGTGCTTGCGGCAAGCCGAACATGGGGCATTGCGAAAAAACCTGTCGCCGTGCTGCGCTCGTCGCGACACGTGCACTAACCTTCTGATGAGCATCAATGGCACGAAAAGTCAGTTGCTTCGAAGCCGTGCTCCCTCAAGAAAGCCTGTCCGGTATAAATGCAGCGCAGCGGAATATGTACAGGCATCTCCAATGTACGTTTGCTTCGTAACTGAAAAAGGAAAATGATATTAGTAGCAACAGTGCTATCATTTACGGCGTGTCAGTGTGTCTGTTACCCTTAAATGTGAAAATATGCAGCTTGAGTCTGATCCCAACGACAAAAAGGTGCAATACGTGCACTCCATCGTATACGTACATCCCCTGTGAGTTTAACGGTGCCGCACCGAACTCGGGAGATTCGAGTGGAGGTAGTTAAATCTAAGTGCACTGCTCCGGAATGAAACGTACTCGGCGTGTTTCGCAACACCAGTGCATCAATGCTGGATGAAGACAGTAATTCCAGTTAAATGACTAGCGTTACGAAGAGTACACAAAGGAGAGTTCCTAGAGTTACTACCAGTAAACTCGAAAAAGACCGGTGATGCAATGGCACAAACCACAACCAGCACTCGGACATCAGTAGTGCCGCCATTAATCTTGAAGCACTTACGCAAACCATGGGAGTTCCGTGGTTCCCGCTAATCTTGGTCGAGGCTATACTGCGAATTCAACACGGCAGGTCCCCTTTGAAAGCAGAGACAACGTCAAGTACGAGAGAGTAGCGAGGAATAACTTTGTTCTTGTCATATGTTCAGAAGGCAGGCCCCCTAGTCTAGGGCTTCAGTGGCCGTGGCGATGTCGCGGGCCCGCCGGACCGACCCTGCCGAAACTGTGGGTTTCCGTCTAACAGCACGGCCTCCCAGCAATTTAGGGGTGTTGGTGTAGGTTATTTGTCAAGGCGAGCAAGCAGACACATCAAGTCCTGCCTCTGGTTACGAGTTCTAGTTAAGTCAGGTTATGTGGACGACCAACGCAGAAATAATAATCCTCTGCTTCCCCGTCCCCCCCCCCCTCGCCCCAGACGTCTCCCTGCACTTATCAGATTAAAAGAGCTTACGCGACACTGCGCGCCGGAGCTTTGCAATTAAGTGAGCAACGACTTCGCTCTTCAAAGCCGGAAGCTTAAGTTGCATTTCCAGATACCCTTCCTTCTACATTATGGCATCTCGTAGTCGCTTCTTCAGCTCTCTATTGCGCTTCAGTTTCTTAGTAAACGTAAATCTTTGCCCCTGGTTTTAATTGTTCTTGAATCGTCACACTTTCTCCGCGACGTTAAGTGACATTCTTTCTTTTTTCCATCTTCTTCTTCTTCTTTTCTTCTTCTTCTTTTCTAGGCACTCCTCGTTTGCAGTTGCCGAGTGGCAAATGCTTCCAGCAGAGGAAGCATGCTAGTGAGTTTGACGCAATCGTTCTTCGCGCTAAACCTCCTTATTTCTTCATCAGCAATCCCGTCTCTGTTATTCTTCAGCCAAGCTGCCCGGATTCTCTTTTTCTCTCTCTCTCTCCTAGTCCTACCCTTATATTATTTTTATTTTTTGTCTTTCAGAGGCGCCGGAGGTAGTGTATACACGAGAGATGGGCTAATTTTAGTTCGAGTAAACTCATCCTCGTAACATGCAGCCACATAGCAATCATATTAGCTGTACGCTATCTCCCACCTCTCCCGCCGAGGAGGTGCCGGCAAATAGGGCATCGCTCCTTCGAACGCAAGCTGACTGTGCCTGGCCGCGACCAGCCTAAAAAACAACAAACTCTAGCGTGGTACAACGGCACACCAACGAGCGTACCGACCAGCGAAGCAAATACGGTAGCTGTCGGCACGGACAGTTTACGCGCGTCCAGAATGCATGGAACGTGCCGAAGAAAAGTTGTCGGCAAGCAAAAAGTTTAAAATTGCGGCCAGTGCATGGTCAGGGCGCGTTCGAACTCCGCGATGCAAGCGCCGGACTCCCGCCCCGGTACACAGGGTCCGCGTTCCGGGTCACGCCACCTCGCTTCACGGCGAGGGCGCAGTCCGAAGCGTCCAGTGTGAACGTAGCCAGCTGGCTCGCCTTCAAAGATGTGGCGGCTAGCTTCACTGTAGCACAAAGACCAGTGGTGCTCGAGATAAATGGTGATAGCGCGTTGCCTGACACGAACCATTACCGAGGCGAAGGTGCGAGAAACACCAGAAAGGAAGAATAAATGGTCAGCACTCGAAGCCGTGGTATTCGACCAGCTGCGATGAAGTAGTGCATGGTAGAACAACCTCCCGATTTTGTTTTGGGATGTTTGTTAGCGCTCGTCCTATCGATTTTCTTCTACTCCCGTCTTTTTTCGGGCACCGTAAAGGTGAGAAACGTTGTAGGAAAGCATCTGGTCCGCGGTGGGCCCGCAGTGGTGGAGATAAGCGGCCACCGTCGGCTGCTGATGCCGGTGGAAAAGAAAGCAGAAGGCGGATAAGAAAGAATAAGCAGAAAGCTGCATGAAGAAATAAACGCCTCGCATAGCATTATCGAAACTGTAGTTAAAGGGAGATTCGCAACGTCCACTAGAATGAAAAATCACGCCGGTCGTTGATGCGCGCGCAAGGGTGAGTCACTGTGGGAAAAATTTCATTCCAGCCACGGCAGGGCATATCGGGCACATTTGAAAGAGGCATTGCTGCGGAAAGGGAAATGGCGTTTCCGAGGTTTCAGGGGTAAACGTGACGATACGTGGCGTCTACAATGAAGAACGAAAAAAAAAATGGAAGGAAGAAAGACGCCCAACACGGTTCATGCGCGATGTTACATAATCGATTGTTTGCGTGAGTTCAAGCGTATTACGTGCACTTAATTACTTGTAATAAATTATACGTTCCGTAGTTTTGTAATTGCTCGAATACTTTTGTTACTCGGCAACGCAAATTGTAATTGAATTACTTTTTTTCGGAAACCTATCTCGTGTGACCGGTTACATTATTACTGGGACAAGCTGTAACAGGCGACACAGCCTGGAGCACTTGAATATGGCGGGAAGCACGGTAAAAAAAAAAATCGCGATCGTGCCATACTGCAGCCTCGGGGATACGCATGTTCAGCTGGGCAAACCTGGACGCTCAGTATTTGTTTAATCATCTCGATCTTCTGCAAGGTACCGGGCTACGAACTGAACCGGTGCTGCTATGGCTGTACAGTGATAGAGCCACAGCAGCACCACTTCGGACGTTGATTCGAGGAAATGACCAAGACAGTTCTTTTTCACCTTTTTTTCTGGCCCTTCTCCAAGCTTCTCCAAGCTCTCCAAGCTTGGAGAGCTTCTCCAAGCACCTTCTCCAAGCTCGAGCAACAATGCAGCGCCGCGCTGTATATGTGGGGTGATAATTTTACGTTCTACAGAATTTGAAAAAAATTGCCTGTGAAAGATAGCATAATCCTTGTCATTAAGCAGGATTATTCGAAGAAGCGGGCATTACTAGCACGAGATATCGACACACATAGCGAACGAATTTTTAAAAATTTGCTAATTCATTTCTTAATTACATTACGGCACGTATTGTAATTTACGAATTGTTGCCGGTGAGCTTGCAAGACGTATCCACTTGAAATGAATTTCCAGGATGACACCAGTTTCTAAGATCATATTTCCCAAAGTGCAGGACGAAATATAGGCCTTCCAGTTAATTTTGTGCTTAAAGGCATAAAGGAGCGTTTTGTTGTAAAAGTAAGTAGAACAATAGCGCATTTTTACGGCGTGTTTGGTGGCGCATATCTCCAAACTGGTGTCATCCTCGAAATTCATTTCAATTAAATACGCCTTGCAAGCTCGCCGGCTACAATTCGTAAATTGCAATATGTGCCGTAACGTAACTAATTAGGAAGTAAATTAGTGATTTTTTTTTATTAGCTGAATATGTGTTTCCATTTTTCTTTCAACTAATGTCCGCCTCACTGAATAATCCAGCTCAAGAAATAGAATTAAGTTATCTGCAACAGGCAATTCTTCAAAATTCCATAAAAGTTAGAACCGATCACCCAGATATCGCAATCAGATGCGAGTATTGGGATAATTGAGCAATCCCTATCTTGCACGCAATCTGTTCGTACGTTGCAACACTACCTTCGAGTTTGTAGTGAGGCTAATTATTTCCTCACAAGAAACTGAGGAAAGATGACCGACAAAAGTTTTGAAAAGTAAGTGCCAGGCAACATGAACAACCTATGAATTGCAAAAGGGTACGCATTTGGGCTGGTTGGTTCATGATTCCGAGCAATAAAAACAGCGCTAAACGACAGGACGAGTGAAGGGACACAGACAACGGCGCTGACTAACAACCAAAGTGTGTTTATTCCGTCAGTCAGCATATATATGCTCCGCCGCTATCTGAAACTACAGAATCTACAGGATAGGGCATGCGCAGGGGGAATACAATTAATGTGATAAGAAGGCTATCTCCTTTGGAAGGAGAGAAATGGACGGGAGGCTTACACATGCATCACCACTAACGTGAATGTGGAAGGCTTCGGATATAAGGCGTGCGCGGTCATCACGATATTTTGACAAATATGTTACACCTTCGAACATAACCGCGCACAACCTCAAAAAAGTTGTCAGTAGGGCAGGTGTCAGGTTGCTGTTTACTGCCAAAAATAAGTTAGGTAGCCTGTGCCACCAAGTTAATAGGGTAAGCAATAACAACAAAAAAAGTTGTAAAAAACAGCACAGACAGAGGTTTGTTGCTGACTGTTGTGACTGTGTGGTTTACAAGATCCCTCTTTCATGCAAGCGTTTTTATATCGGCCAAACGGGGCGTTGCATCAACGACCGCATGCGTGAGCACTTCAACAAATTTCAAAAACGGGCAAAAGATAGTCAGTTGTCGCTACATTGCAATGAATGCGGCTGCAAGCCATCCTTCGAAGGTGTAACATATTTGTCAAAATATCGTGATGACCGCGCACGCCTTATATCCGAAGCCTTCCACATTCACGTTAGTGGTGATGCATGTGTAAGCCTCCCGTCCATTTCTCTCCTTCCAAAGGAGATAGCCTTCTTATCACATTAATTGTATTCCCCCTGCGCATGCCCTATCCTGTAGATTCTGTAGTTTCAGATAGCGGCGGAGCATATATATGCTGACTGACGGAATAAACACACTTTGGTTGTTAGTCAGCGCCGTTGTCTGTGTCCCTTCACTCGTCCTGTCGTTTAGCGCTGTTTTTATTGCTCGGAACCTATGAATGGCTGTAGAGGACGCACTGAAATATCCAGGCCAGCTTCAGTGTAGGGTAGCAAACCGGAGACGAATATCTGGCTAACCTTCCTGCCTTTCCTCTTCATCTCTCTCTCTCTATCTATCTCTCTCTCTCTCTCTGCAATATTAATAAACGCTGGGAGGAAAGTAACTTCAATGCAATGTATTACATTTTTAGTCATTGCTCCATTATCTTGGTGGGGCCGTAATTGGTCACTGTAATCAATTACATTTTTGAATAAGTTCATTGTAATTGGTTAGTGTTTTTTCTGTAACGTGTACAAGTCTGGTTTCAAGTGGCAGCCGACAAACACCAGTGCGCATGACCGCGTATGCAATGTACATACCTTTTAAGCCCAGAGTACGCTCGTTTATAGCAGTTGTGTGTTCTGTCACGTGGCCATAAATACTGGCCACGCAAAAATGACCGATTAGTTTAGCCCCTCCCACGGCCCGACAGCTACACTCTCTGCACCAATCATTGACCTATAGCCATTCTTCTTTAATCCGCAAAGAGTGGCTGTGATGCGCAGCTTCTCGCAGCACATGAACTCCCTAATATGCTTGACTACTTCATTGCAGATGTCGTAAGCGGCAAAGACGCGCTCATTCGCTCAGGTGTGTTCACACACCCTTCAAACTCATTCCGGAGGCAGCTATCAGGGCGCGCATTTCGAATTCACAGCGGTGCCTTCGAGGCAAATACTTCGCAAAAGCAAACGTATGTGCGCACGAGCGTGGAATGTAAAATGGCACGGCCATCGGGAGGCGTTGTAGGGCGAGAGTAAGGTCCAATATGTTATCCGTGGTCAGCACAAACAATTCACTTATACGGGAAGGTGAATGCACGTATTAAAGGAAAGGGAATAAAATGTGGTAAAAAGAACTCTGCGTGAGGACGTCCTCGGCGATTTGCATTATTATTTTACCTCGCCAGTGATGCGGTTGAAGGGAGGCGATGTGGGACAGACTCACGATGAAGAAAATCCGCGCACGTCCGCACAGTACGGCACAACGGAAGAGACGGGATGTGGATGGACGCACGAGTGGGGCGAGTGGTGAAATTCGGCGGGAGAACGGTGAGAAACATAAAAAAACGCCGCGATGCTTTTGAACTTGCGACGCTGAAGCGTAATGGATCCGCAGGAGCTCCATGAAGAGCAAGAAGACGCGAAGAACTGGAGACCACAGCCGAAGGAGAAATAGGTGTCGAGCATACGTGATACGAATATGGTGAGAGCGAGCTGTACTGACAGGGCAAAGAGAGAAATACTTCGTCATTTGTCAGTGTGTGTGTAAAAGCAAGAGTGCCTCCGGCTCGTATTTAACGTTTAGGAAATGGAAGGGGGGGTTGGGGGGGAGGGGGTAAATAACTCTCTACCGTTCTTTTTTTATTATTTTTATTATTGTACTATATGGTTCAGTCGAACTGCCCGTTCACATGTTCGTTGTAGTGAGATGAGAGTTTTTCACTCCGGGCAAGGTACGCTCATTCTTGACAGAGCGTATTCTCGAAGGGGGGGCCTAAATTCACAAAGTCTGCAGGAACTGTTTGTCATTCGCCGGTCTTTCAGTCGCTAACGCTGTGCTATGTCCACTAGGAGAGCTGGACGGCAGCAGGCTTCTTATGAGTCGTTCCTGCTTACGAAGGGCTCTGCGAATGCAGGATCGGGCTTGAAATTGAAATTATCACGCTTGAGCACTTTTGCACTTGCGTGTCCGGTGATTCCGTGCATGATGTCCTCCGCAATCCGCTGCTCAGTTCTACATCACGCAGGAACATGTTTGCACATTCGGCACGATTCAACTTTCTTTTGCTTCCTTACTTTCCTTTACTTTGTTTGTTCTTTCTTTCTTTCTTCCTTTCTTTCTTTCTTTCTTTCTTTCTTTCTTTCTTTCTTTCTTTCTTTCGTTCGTTCTTTCTTTCTTTGAACACCGCCCTTTCAGTGGCGTTCACTCAAAATGTCGTTCCTAGAGGATGAAGGTGAGAGGAAAGCGGGCAGAACGAATGCCAAGACTTTCAGCACTCTCTCCCTCTTGTTTCACTCGCCTTATCTTTCGAATGTTTCTCAATGCTTTGGCATTTAACAGATCACTCGACAGGTCCGAAATGTAAAATACCTACACGCTTAGAGCAGCAGGTGAGCTCGGCTCGCGACGTGAAGGAGGAGTGACGACAGGTGTCACATGAAAAGGGCTGTCAGCTCAGTAGTGGAAGCGGACGGCGGGGAGCGTACGTACGGCGACACTGTGCATCAAGGTCACGTAGGAAAAGCGCGCAATTTTAATGCGTTAGCAGTGTACATGTCGCTGGGTGGGTGCGAAATTGAATGCGCCGACGGGTCTTGAGAACTGAGTGAGGGGGCATTGCTCCCAGTGAAGGAATAGGGTAAAATTGTGGGTTAAACGTTCCGAAACTGCACCTTCGGTTACGAGGGACGCCGAAGCGGAAGGTTCCGGGTGAATTTTAACCACGTAAGGTTAGAGACGTCAGGAGTCACGTGCGAGAGGCGGAAGCAGCTCCAGAGTGGGGAGTGGGCGAAGGCGGAATGGCGGACGATCATCGAGAGAAGGTGCCACTGCTAACGCACAGACACTCAAGTGTAGCGTATGGCCTTGCGAGTTATATTTTTTCGACGGTGGAAAATTACTTTCCGCAATGATTATGTTAGGAGGGCACGCGAATGAAAGCTATCGAGTCAGCGCGCCAACGTAAGCAGCTTTAGGTTCGCTAACGTTTACCTTGCGAGAGCTCACACAAGACAAGGTGGTGTACCTGATATGTCGCCAGAAGACGACATCAACGAAGTGCGCGTGCGAAGCCACTGGCGGGATTTGGCACGAGCGCGCCTCACGTAACGAACGCCTCGCCAGTGCTGGCTCCTACGCCTGAAGTGCCATGTACCTGCAGTTTCCTTGACTTAATGAATCGTCGGCTGCCAGCCACGGCTGTAGAGACGTAACAGTATCCAAGATTGGTGCGAGCTCAGGCTAGAGCGCTGTGCGAGCAGTTCGAAGTGTTCGTTTTCACTCAGTGGGAAATGTCATTACAGTGGCTATGTTCGTTTGCGCGCACCCGGCATGAGTGAACCGAATCTGGCTGTTGCTTTGAAATCTGCATGTCGGGGTCCCGCAAACTACAGCGGATAGTAATCAGTAAGCGTCGTGTCTCGCACAGCGAGGATGGGGCCAGTTTCGAACACACCGCCAGATGGCACGACCCTCGCGCGTCGCAGGGACAGATACTTTCTTTTTCTTTTTATTTTTTTGTACTAAAGAGTGTAATTTCAAAAGTACAGGACCTTGTTGGTAAACTCCATTGCCGCCTCGCCGAACCTCGTCACGTACATTTGACCTTCATGCGCAATTGGACGAACTAACCTGATTATGACTTCTAGCGCGAAGTGAAACACGGACACAGAAAGGAGCAGACAGGACGAGCGCTAACCCTCAACTAAATTTTTATTTAGGGAAAACACCTCCTTCTTTCACAGGGTCCTAGGCGGATAGGCGCGCACCTGAAAGTACTGATCTGGACTCTGGTTTATCCGGCACCTGGTGGAATTGTTTTGCCAGCGAGGTGTTTAGCCCTTTCACTTCACGTGAGAGCTGGCTGGCCCATCGGAAGGAGTATGCGCTCCTTTTCCCACCCGCTAAATTTTGTTAAACAAAATCTACCCGGACGTTCAGCCGGAATGCAAATGGTGCCTGGCACTGGCCACCTATGACTACATATTATGGAGCTGTAGCATAATATCACGCATAATATCCGCCAACGGCGGATATTATGCGTGATCCTTCTCTCGAGCAGTGGGAGGCCGTGTTGGCCAGCTCAGACCCGGTCGTCCAGGCCAGGGCCGTGGAGTGGGCCACACAGGTCGCCGTCAGCCATGAGTTGATGGCCATCTAGCACGGAATCGTACTTACATGCGTTCTGACAAAAAAGAGGTTTTTCCATCCATTTATCCATTGCTGCGATGCTGCCAATGTTCCTTCTGGTGTTGAAAACGTTACCGAAATAAAATCACAAATAAATCAAAACAGTGATATAACGCTTCACAAGCCTGTGTGATATGACGGTTGCTGCTGCAAATCGTTCAGATCTGCCCCGTAATCATTCCTCTTGTCCGTTGATTCTCGCTTCTTTTTCCTCTCTCTCTCTCTCTCTCTCTCTCTCTCTCTCTCTCTCTCTCTCTCTCTCTCTCTCTCTCCTGCATTTGAGGGTGGCAACAATAGCGAGCAGTTAATTGCATTTCTTCCGCCGTGTGCTGTTTAACGCGGCCGCATCACGTCCCGCCTCCCACACAGCAGACGTAACTTCCAGCGGACCGTGATCATTATAAGAAAATACTATGGCGCACGGCTTGGCTAAAGAGCAAGACCGTCTGTAATTACGCCCGCTCGGTTTCATTCATACGACGCGCGTGGCCGCGCTGAGTCGCAGAGCAAGAAGCTCGTTAGCGGACGCCGAGGCAATGCGAGGCCACGCACGAACTGAGGAGAATGCGTCGAGGAGAAGCGGCATTGGAAGAAAGTTTCGCGGAAACTTCGTCAGGAAACAAGGTAGCAAGATGTCGCTTTGCGACGAACGTGCGGAAAGGTGAGAGGCGTGACAAAATGATGGAGCCGCATTAGGAGGCCGCATTAGGCGCCCACATTAGCAGCGCATGAGGACCACTAATTAGCGAGGGGATTAAACGGCCAGAATGCGCACTATACGTGACACTTTAACACGATACAAGCATTATGACGTTGAAACTTGGCTCACAGCCCGTTGCCGTGCGCATTCACCATAAATGTTCGTGGTTAATCGCTTACCATATGAAATCTCATCGCCAACGGCGCTGAGCTCCTATCATGCGACTTCGCACTCAGTGTTTTGCGGTAGAATTTAACAAACAAAAGCAAAAGTTAAATGTCGATTTACCTGTAAATGCAAGAGAAATGCGTTAGGATTACGTCGCACCTCTTTGAGGTCCCGGATCGATGATCGAAACCGCTTATATATATATATATATATATATATATATATATATATATATATATATATATATATATATATATATATATATATATATATATATATATATATACGAGTGTTATGAGTGTTATATATATATACGAGTGTTAGGGAATCACTATGGCAAACGAATAAGCTGTAGAAAATTAGAGTGTTTATTAAAATTTCCTAACGAATAAAGCAATCTGTGCCGGTGTCCCTGCATGCATAGTAGGTACTGTTATTCACACACAGTTTTTTCTATTTGTGAGATAAATTCGGAAAATGATTCAATGTTGGTGATAGCAGGATGAAGTTGGTTCCATTCTGCTATCGCGAGCGGAAAAAAAGAATACTTAAATGTGTCATTTTTGCATGTGTATTCTGTCAATGTGTGCACATGCTTGTTACGTGTAGCTCGAGTTTCGGAGAATGAAATGTATCGGGAGGTATCTATTCTGTAGTTATTTTTTAGTAGTTGAAACAAGAATTTTAAGCGAGCGTGTTTCGCTCTTGTGGATAGCGTTCGCAAACCAGACTGGGTTAAAAGATGTGTTGGCGAGTCTGTACGTCTATATTCGTTATGGATGAACCTCACAGCTTTCCTTTGTATTGATTCTAGCTTACTTATGTTAGTCTGTGTATGCGGAAACCAGACTGTGTTAGCGTATTCGAGAACAGGCCTTACAAATGATGTGTAGGCTAGCAGCTTCGTTGACTTGGTTGCGAGCGCCAGGCTTCTTTTTAAGAAAAATAGTTTGCGCAGCGCCTTTGAGATTATATTACTGATATGGTTGTCCCATTTGAGCTCCGAGGTTAATGTAACGCCTAGATATTTGTGTTCTACAACTTTGTTAAGTGGAGTGCCATTAATTGTGTAAACAAAAATTGATGATACCGTTTTCCTGGTTACAGACATGATCGCGGACTTTTGTATGTTTATTTGCATCTGCCATTTGGAGCACCAATCAGCTATGTCAGCTAGAGAATCATTTAATTTAATATGATCATTGTAATTGTTAATTTCTCTGTATATGACGTAGTCGTCTGCGAATAGCTTTATATTGCAATTGATGTTAGCTGTGATATCGTTAATATAGAGTAAGAAAAGCAATGGTCCAAGCATAGACCCTTGGGGGACTCCGGATGTTACTGCGACTGTGTTAGAAAGAGTTTTTTCGTAAACCACAAATTGCGAGCGGTTACTTAAGAAACCTTTTATCCAAGCAGAAAGTTCTCCTATACCAAAAACCTTTTCAACTTTAGCTATTAATTTGCTGTGACATACACAGTCGAAAGCCTTGGACAAATCGAGTAGTATCAAGTCAGTTTGACCGCGGTTATTAACTGTAATAGCAAGATCGTGGACTAGTTCCGTTAGTTGGGTTACTGTCGATAGACCACTGCGAAAACCGTGTTGGTTGGGTGAGAAAAAATTAATGCGTTCTAGGAATACGGTCATGTGCTTTAAGATTATGTGTTCTAGAAGTTTACATGACGTGCTCGTTAGTGAAATGGGTCTGAAATTTGAAGGTAATGTTGTGTCACCTCCCTTGTGGATCGGGATTACCTTTGCAATTTTCCAATCATGAGGTAGTTGCGAAGTCTTAAGTGATTTCCGGAAGACTAGGCCAAGATATTTACTGCACCACTCTGCATATCTTTTGAGGAAAGTATTGGGTACGTCGTCGGGGCCACTACCTTTCTTGGGGTCAAGTTTAAGCAGTAGATTGAAAATACCGGCATCCGTAATATCTAGTTTATCGATTTTCGCGTGATGTTGCGTATATATATATATATATATATATATATATATATATATATATATATATATATATATAGGGGGTGTGCATATGGAGATAGGAGGTCCATATCCACGCCCCAGCAGTGACGCCCTCTGTATAACGGACGCAGATCTGGAAAGCCATGCTTTGGGTGGTTTCCTGCGACGAAATCAATCGTGGGGGCCGGAAACACGTCATAGACGTTGGACTTTGGACACCATCATCTGAGAACACTGATAGAGGCATTTTTCCTAGAGCGGGACGGGGAGGAACTCGCAGTACCACGTGGCACCACCGATAAGCTTGGCAAATAGCACATGATTAAAAGACTAACAGCGCAACTTTTTGACGAGGACATGAACTGAAGAGCAGAAAACTACAAGCGCTGTTTTGTTTGTTTGTTTTTGGACATAGTTTTCAAGGTTCCCAGCAGAATAATACCAACCAGCCATGTTAACCTTGCGTGTTTATAGTTACTTGCAGTAGATTTCTGTCGAAAGAAACCTCTCAAATTGCTTCCGTCCGACAGTAGTACTGTCCAACCGCAGTAGAGTGCCTTTGCTCACTTGATATCTAGTGCAGGGCGCCACGCCAACGGCTGCTTCTCCAGTCGCTTCGAGGTACACGAAGTTACCCATAAAGACGAGCATTCGTTCCTCGCAAAGGACCTAACAGCGCGTTTATCCGAAACCAGACGAAGCAGCTCGCAGGGAGAACACTGTAGCAGGCTGGCAGAAAAAAAGGAAAAAGGAAGGTAGCCTTACTCCCGTGGCGTTATACGAGAGACGCTGCCGTTCCAGCCATGATTTGAGGCCACAACAACAACAACAACAACAATCTCCCTCGTGACTTTCTACACGGTTGAAAGAAAGAAAAGACGAGGGAGCTCCCAGATTGCATTCGGTTGTTTATTTTTCAGAGCCGCGCACAGCAGAAGGCCTCGGCAAAAAGGCGAGGAGCTGCGTTCGGCGCGAGATTGTGCCGAGCGATCGCATGCGCAAGCTCGTAAAACCAACTGCGCCTCCGGGTCATAAAAAGCCACGATACAGCAATGCCTCCTGCACGTAGATATGTAAGCAACGCGCTGGTTCTCTGAGAGCAATCTTACGCCCTGTGCGTGGTGGCTGGCGGAGGAGAAATTGCGCGACGGTGCTGGGCCAGCTGCTATCGCGGAGCGCGCTCACGCAGTATGGGGCAGCACGGCGATACCGCAACAGTGCGGCATTGGAGAGCTCTGGCTTGTTCGTAGACTTCTTATACCGTTTGCAGATTACCGAGTTACGCGGAAGGCAGCAGCAGCACTTGCGGGAACCGGTTGCTCTGGCAGCGAATGCGTTCAAAACCGGAGAAATCGCTAAGCTTCTTTTTGTTTTTTGATTTACACTTTAGTGTGCGCGGTCAGGTGAATAAATGGGATTAAGACCGACCACCAAAAATTATTTCGCACCTTTTTTTTCTAATATGGCCAATCAAACATATTTTATTTATTTCTTTCTTGAACCTTGAAGGCCCACAGGGCATTTTGTAAGGGGGGTTGCCAGATCAAAATGAATAATCACGAACGGGGGCAAACACTGGGCATTGCGTAATTACAAAACATTACAAAGTTAATCAGAGCAACAAATTTAACAAAATTAAACACAGACAATGTGGATAGCAACACATGCGGAAGCGTACAAAAAGAAATATAAGAAGTACATTCGAAGGAGAAGGCTAACATGGTACAATTGAATTGAATAGAATTTATTGATAGGAAAGACAGAGAGGTCGACCTAAGCTAGTGCGCTCTAGTCTGCTACTCTGCACCAGGGAAGAGGGAAAGAGAGTGAAAGTATTGGGATGGACGATGATGATAAGAGAAGTGGTGAGTGCTTATGTTCATGAGACAGTTGTCTCGCTAGAGCCGCTCGACCAGCTTGATGTCCTGCAGAAACTTCAACAATACTTTTGTTGCAGTGTCAAGCCATGGGCTGAGGATAGCCTCCTCCGACAGTGGTTGCCTGCCAACGATGGTTAGGAAACTGTCTAACGTCCTTCGCTCCAGCATATATGCTGGGCAGTAGCACAGTACGTGTTGCAGTGTTTCAGGCATCTGGCAGTGTTCACAATCAGGGCTGTTCGATTGGCCGATGAGGTGTGCGTAGCGACGGGTGAAAGCAACGCCGAGCCGAATCTTGTGTAACAATGATGTTTTGCTTCGTGTAAGCTTCGGGGGCAAACAGAATTTACCGTCTGGGTCAATCATATGTAGACGTCTGTGAATGTTGTCATAGTGGGCTCTGTAAGCCTTTGTAAGGTCCTGCATGAGTGCCTTGACCATGGAGTTGGTGTCAGGTCGCGAGTAGGCAATCCGTACTTCATCAGAGGAAGAGGAGGCCGATCTTGCCTCACTGTCAGCGAGTTCATTGCCAAAAACACCACAATGACTAGGTACCCATTGAAAGGTGATCACGTGGCCACTTAACTCGGCACTGTGATGAAGTTCGACGATTTCCAGCACGAGCAGGAAGTATGGTCCTTTCTTTAAAAAGCATTTTAGCGCCTGTACTGCTGATTTGGCATCGCACAATATCGTCCATTTATGAGGTGTCTGCGTTCTCATAAAACGGACAGCCTCCCGTATTCCCGCAAGTTCCGCAGCCGTAGATGTCGATTTGTGGTCTAATCGAAATCGTCCAGTAATTCCAAGTTGTGGGATGACAAATGCGGCCATTGTGGCAGATGGCGTGACCGAACCATCGGTATATACTTGTAAAGTCCCCCTATATGATGTAAATATATGGGACAGGGTGAGCTGCTTCAAGCCAATGGAGGAAACGTGAGATTTCTTCATAATTCCGGGTATCTGAAGCCTCACTAGTGGTCTTGGTAATGTCCATGAAGGTGTCGCGGGGATGTCGGTGGCCTGGAATCTTGCCGGTATAATGCTTGCGTGACATGCAATAGCTTTAGAAAAACTACAGTCAATGTTGGTGCTTGGAAGTGTTGACAGTGGATGGTGTGAGTGTCTGGTTAGCAGGCGAAGATAGGTTCGCACAGGTTCACAAGACCTGTATATGTCGACAGGACAAGACCGTGCTTCCGCTATTGTGCCCTTAGTTGACGTGCAGCGTGGCAAGCCAAGAAATATCCGTAGTGCTTGTACCTGAAGGCTCTCCAGCGTGCGTATTACAAGATGACCCCATGTTAGATAACACAGGCATGCTGTAGCGTATGTAGCCCACAAAAAGTGCCTGTTACATTTGGAGCAAACTTCGCTCAGAGGGGCCCCATCTCAGTCCTGATATTACACGAAGAACGTGTATGAAGTTGGTCAGTTTAGCCCTAAGCGCAGTAACATGTTTGGTCCAAGAAAGACTGCGGTCTATTATCACGCCAAGATATCTCTGGTGGGTGACTAAAGGGAGCGCCGTTCCGTCGACAACGATTGGATAATGTGACATTGATTTGCGCGTGAATTCCATGACTGCACACTTCGTTGCTGAGAGTTGCAGGCCTCTACGGCGCAAGTACTTCGCCGTTATGGTGGCCGCACGTTGAAGCCTTTCACGCACTTGTGGACGTGTGACCCCAGATGACCAGATACAGATATCATCCGCGTACGTACTGATGCGCACTTTTTCAGGTAGCTCGTCTGCAAGGCCCGCCAGTATGATATTGAACAATATTGGGCTAAGGACACCACCCTGCGGAACACCCCTGCGAAAGTCATGTCTATCAGTCTTGCCATCCGAAGTGGACATGAATATGGTGCGGCCACTGAAGTAACTTTGCAGCCACGCATACATCCGACCACCAACTCCAATATCCTCAAGCGCCCGAAGAATCAAATGGTGGAATGTCGTAGGCACTTTTGATATCCAGAAATATTGCGCATACCAGAGGACGGGGTCTCTTTTCCTCTTGAACAGAACATAGTAGGTCGATCACACCGTCGACGGACGATCGGCCTCTTCTGAATCCATTGATGAAATCAGGAAGTCCACCACTTTTCTCGAGTAGCCATTCCAGCCTGCTCAGTACCACATGGTACAAACATGGCACAAGATATGCACGGATTCTCATAGCAGTACAAGCTATACACGTGCTCACGGAAGGAAACTAGATTTGTTGATGGTGCAATCGAATCGGGAAGATCATTCCAGAAGGATATGGCGCGCGGCAGTGCAGATGAATTGAAAGCTTTTGCACGTCTGAAAATGCGTGAAAAACTAACATGATAACGCAAACGTCTAGACTTGCGCACTGGAGTGCTAAGTGGCAGGGCGAAAGGCCTATCTGTATACACGTACTTGTGTAATAGGCACAAAATCAAGACTAATTATCTAAAGGCGGGAAAAGGTTTTCTTTTTTTTTTAATTTCAGGCACACTGGATTGCCGGTTATATATGTTAGAGGTAAACCTGGCAACTTCAGAGCAGCGTTACATAGAACTACTGCGATAGAACAAGACTGTGAACAGGCAGGGAGGAGAAAAGCCTGGTCTGTTCCGTCTCCAAAGAAAAGCAGCGAAAGAAACACATACATAAGATATATAGCGCAAACACAGTACGAATGCTGGGCACATATTGCTTTCTGTGCGCTTTTTCGTGGATTGCACATATATAATAAAGCGCCCAGAGTAGAAGAAAAATAATGAAACAAGGTCAAGTGTTGAACGAGTGTGTAAATAATTGAATAAGACGAAAACCACATAGAGTAACGCGTTTTCCTCTAAATAAATGCGCTTCTTTCGCCGATTTTCCTTTTATTTGATCACACGTACCAGCCCGCTCGGTACTTGTCAGCAGGCAAAGCGATGGCTACCGTCTTCTGAGATTCCACGGCCCTGTTACTCGTGGATTCGACCATCACCAGGGCATATATACTGTGCTGCCATGATTGGTGGCCTGTGGGACTCCGACGAGACTAAATGACGCGGTATGCACTAACACAACGCGCCTTCATGCCTCGCTGCTGCCGCAATGCCTGCCGTCCATCCCTGAGGCTTCCCCGTGCTGCACAACCCGTCGCACTCGCCGGATTTTGCCCCCTTAAGACTTTCAACTTCTTTTTTTTTTTTTGTCTCCCACCCAAGATGAAAGACGAATTGGCGCGGGTCCACTTTTGCGGTGACAATGGCGTCGTGCCACGACCCAGTTTTTATAGGCCCACCCTTCCTCCTTCCCCTACCCCTATACCCCCCTCCCACCAAGGATCCAAGCGCTGCAAGCACTCGCTGGTCCAAATCTGTGAACAATTAAGGAGGCTACGTTAAAAAGTGACTCTTGATTAATTGAAACGGGGAACTTTCGGGACAACGCACATAGAAAAGTGTGCCGTTGGCTGCGCTTACTAGAGCACGCTTAACACGGGTTCACTCCAGCAGGCAGTCAGCACAGCCCAAAGGCCTTGAGAGTTTTTCTTGTTGCTGACGGTCATCGCAAGTAAGCCGAATAGTATCGCTAACCGGATAAACCCAGTAAAACCAAGCTCATATATCTTCGGAGGCTCTGTGCTATAGCAGCGTCAAATGCACAATGTTAAGAATGCGTCCCGACCATCCCACGGGACAAAAGAAAAAAGAAAAACGCGAAGCCACATCAACAACAGAGTTCCTCTCCTTAAGCGCAATCCGAAATTCCGCATCGACAGACGCAAACCTTCTTCTGGTCGTTTTATAAGTTCCTACCCATCCCTCCGTCTTCTCTTCCCATTTACCATTTGCTACTCTCAGTTCCACGCCCACTTTAGCCACGTCGTTCCCGACCTCTGGATTCAGAGAGACAGGAAAGCTTTCAAACTGCAATTTGCCTCTTCAAAATCGTTCCTCAATCTCATCGGGCTTCCCCAGTTTCAGAATCGCGAAGCAATTCGTTTGACCGCACTGAAGAAGTAGCCTGAAGAAAACGTTTCGGTGAGAACGCAAAACTACGCTTTCCTCTCATCCCTAGCGCTATTTGGGATACTCCTTTCTTTTTTTGCGTTGTCCCGTGTCCTTGCTTCACTTACGCAAATTCATCGTTTGGAATTCGCCAGAAAGTCGCCGAAAGTGCGATTTAATTAGAGCGAAGTCCCGTTCAAACTTTCACGCTTTGCTGATGCTAATGCCTTCCTCGGAGTTAGCTCGAATTCTTGTGCCTGCCGAAAGCTGAATTCAATCGATTCTACCGGATGGAATCGGCAGACTCGAAACGAAGAAGAGATAAAGAAAGAATTAAAGACAGAAAACATTGAGCTGAATGAGGTTGTGGAAAAACAATGTCGATAAATGTACCCGCTAGGAGAGCTTGAGCACAGCACGTATGACGACACTTCCGGGGGAGAGGGAGCAACATGTCGACAGAATATGACTGTTCTCCCCAGGGGGTCTGCATACACGTTCGTTATCTCCTGTACACACATGTGTGCGACGTGCAAAAAAACAACAATTCAAAGTCTACCGTCCGTTCTCTCAGCGGTGTCTTGCGCACTCTTCGACTGATGTTTAAGTTTTCATTCGTGCTTGTGCTTGTACTATTTACTATGTACTTGTACTATGTGCTTGTCAACAAGGCACCCATGCTAATACTATTCGGCGATGTTTGACTTTCAAGGGACAAATAAACGGCAACCACCCAGACAGTTTAGATTTAGAGCAGGCCAGGCGGCGAGATTTATCAGCGTCACCCATTTATACATGCGCACGCACAACTGTTCGAGCGGTGTCTGTGTCTCCGCATCCAGAAAGTGTCACATATTATTGAAAGCGCGGATTAGGAGAAGCCTGAATTGGCGAAAGCGCCGCTCCTATTTGTAAAAATTTGCACGGTTCACACGGCAAGCAGCAAGGACAGGGTAGCGGGGATTGAATTATTTCAAAGAAATAACATTCTAAGGTGTTACCCACCAGAAGCACAATCCAATTATGAGGTACGCCGTGATTGGGTACTCCGGATGAATTCAAGCCACCTGGGGTTCTTAACGTGCGCTCAATGCGCGGTACACGAACATTTCTTTTTTTTTTTCATTCCGCTCCTACTCAAACTCTTGCCCCCATCTGTTAAAAAGAAAAGAAAATAAAGGTGGGGAAACCCGTTTATACTAATATACAATAACGGGTTTAAAGCCAATTAAATTTAAATGAATAACGGTTTTGAAGCAGTACCCAAAGCGCATATTCTTATGAGGCCGGGTTGGAACCCACGACCTCAAGTGCAACGCTATAGCTGCTGAGATACCGCGGCGGGTCAGGGATTGAATCCTCTGCGCTAAGCTACGTATAGCTGGCGACTGGTCAGCGCGTGAAAATTCCGGCATGTTGCAATGGTGATGGCGAAATATACGTACAGCGCAGAAAGACGCAGGCAGCAGTAGAAGATACACAGAGCGCTCTTTGTGCAGCCCCGCTCTTGTCAATTTGTGCTGTCCGTACACGTACCTACACCTTCTGTCTCCCTTCTTTCTCTTCCCCTTCCCCCTTCCCCCAGTGTAGGGTAGCCAACCAGGCTATTGACTGGTTAACATCCCTGCCTTCCTGTATTCTTCTCGCTCGCTCTGCGACGTAGTACGTCTAATTAAGACTGAGCACAAATAAGCAAAATAGGTTATTTAGTTATTTACGAATCCAAAGCAATTCTGGAGGGTCATCAATTCTATAGCGAAAGTACGGAACTTTCAATCGACGATGAATTTGGTGAGTCGCTATCAGCCCCTGAATGTGCAATGTTATTTAACAATATTTTTCCGTCAATTTATTGGGAAACACCACTGTACCTGTTGACGCAGTTGTGTGCGGTGAATATTGCCCGATGTTTGTTATTATTTTTGAATCTGCTGGAATTGTTAAGTTTTTTTCCTTAAAAACATCCTCCTCATGTGGTACCGACAACATTAACTCAATTTTCTCAAACAGGCGTGTGCATATTCCTCTCTCGTTTCGCACAAGATCTTTCAGCAGTCTCTTAATCAAGAAATTTTGCCGCCGGATTGGAAAATCGGTAAGGTGGTTCCAATACATAAGTCTGGTAATAAACACTCCACTCTCAACTACCGGCACATATCTTTAACAAGCATTCCGTGTAAACGTAAGGAACATATATTGTGCTCGCATATAGCTGAATTTTTCGAATGTAATTGATTTTTTTACATTGGCCCAGCGTGGTTTTAGGCGCACATTTTCCTGTGAAACCCAGTTACTTCTGTTCATTCATAATCTAAATATTATACTTGATAAACATTCAAAGATCGGCAACATCTTTTTGGACTTTGCGAAGGCCTTTGGAAAAGTTAATCACGTCTTACTTATGTTAAAACTCCCCTCACTCAATCTTGGCTCGAACATTTTCTAACAAACCGCCCACAGTACTTCACAATTAACGGTCACAATTCATCTGAAATAAGCGTAACATCGGAAGTAACACAGGGTTCAGTTTTAGGCCCACTCTTTTTTTAATATATGTTACCGATTTGCCTAACTGCGTTTTTTCTTCTGTGCATTTTTATGCCGACGACTGTGTACCTTATAGGGAAATACGTAACGATGGCGTAAAAATATCTTGCAGACAGGCTTAAATAACATTACAAGTTGGTGCGATAACTGGCTCATAAATTTAAATCTTAACAAATGCAAACTAATGACTGTTTCTGGGCAGTAGAATAGCTCCTCGACGTACAAACTACGTGACATCGAACTCGACCATGTCTCATCATACCGGTACTTGGGGTTTACTATTACCTACAGTCTAGTATGGAACACTCATATTAACATGATCAGTAACAGTGCTAACCTCACATCGGGATACTTACGACGTAACTTTAATGAAGCCCCGCATCCCCCCCCCCCAAATGCTTCTATACAAAACTCTTGTACACCCGAAGCTAGAATACCCCGCTGCAATCTGGAACCCTCATCACGCAAATTTAATTAGGTCTCTAGAATTAACTCAGAACAAAGCCGCATGTTTCATGCTTTCTAATTATCATGGTACATAAAGTATAACAGCAATGAAACAAGACCTACCATTGTCATTTCTATCACTGCGCCGTAAGTATTTGCGCATTCGCCTCTTTCATTAGGTCTCCCATCTTCATCACTACGTACCGAGCTACCCACTTATCGCTCGTCACGGATTGACCATAAACACAAAGTTAAATGCATTTTCTGCAACACAAACACATTTTATTTTCCCTTTATACCGCACACATCTGACGAATGGAACCATCTACATGATATTGTTTCCATTTCTGATCATTCTCCTTTGTACTATTCTTCATCTGCGCACCTACATCATGATAACCATAATTAATGAACTCATGCACCTCGTCTCCCCCCTTTCTTTTTCTTTTTTCATCTCTCTCTCTCTCTCTCTCTCTGTGTTATTTATTTTTGTTCCTCTATTTCCAATATTTCTTTTACGTTTATATTTTGCCGCCAATATTGTAAATGCTGCACGTTTCACTCGGTTCTTTTCTTTGTTTATATAGTGCCACCCACTCCACTCTGCAATGCTTCGATTACTGAGGGTGTGGAAAATAAATAAATGAATAAATTTGTCATGTGAGACAAGTTCGGCAGCAAATCTTTCCCCAGAGGTGTGAAAGACTTTACACATCATAGTACGCATGACCAGCTGTTGTTTTTGTATTTCGTAAAGCTATGTGAAGGTTTCTTTTTTTTAATTATTATTTGGAAAATACAACCGCGACACAATTTCCGGTGCTATAAAAACACAGCCTTGTGCTTCGAAGGGTCGTAAGCGTAAAAGACGATCGACCAGACGGCTGAGCTGCTATTGCGACTGCTCTCTTACAAGGTCTAGCTTTTTACATTGTAATTATAGTTTTTCGATAAATGCAACACGGCTTCGAACATGAATTGGGAGGCACGTAACGGAAACTGAAGTGCGCGCGCCAGTCAGGCCCGGGGCCATCAACAGCTGTCTCTCTGAAAGCTCGCCGTGCACAGCCAAGTGCACCACCAAATCGGCCCTGCCATTCTTCATACTGCGCTTCTTCATTGCTCTCTAAGCTTAGATCTCTGCTATCGCTTCTCTCTCACCTGTTATCGCGTCGACTGCTTGATGGACTCGGACTCCGACGGCATCGTCACGGGGCGGGTACACGTGTCATTGGTGTCTTATGCCACGTGACCGGCAATCATGACCGAAACCGCCCTACGCTTGTATCTTCAAGACCCAAATGCACTACAGAAATGAATGCGGTAAAGTGCCGATAACGGATGCAGCAAACAACGTAAGGCATTTTGAAAAGCCATCTTGAAACGTTCAGGGTCCGTAATCGTAGCAACTGAAGCGGGAAAGTGGTTACATTTGGCGCTGGCTTTTGGCACAAAAAGTGGTTATACAGGTCATTGAGGAGCGTTTGCAAATGTACTTTGTAACTGTGGTCAGTTGAAGGTGAAGATGCGTGTTCTGAATTCATGACATTAAAAAGGCGATGTAGTTCCTTGCGCTCTAGAGGAATTACTGATGGCGGCTATATATGAAAGAAACCAAAACAAAACAAGATCTCGTTCAAGCACTCCTTCGGTAATCTTCTCTATTGACAGCCTATCAAAGCTCCACAGCGTGAAATAAAAAAACGCGAACAAACAAAGAACATGGACATCCGAACTCACCCAAGCTTATAAGCTTCTCTCTTGAGTTGGCTTCGCCCTACACCGAAACGTTAAGGGAGGTGCACGCTTGACAGGAACATGTTCTAACATGATAGCGAATTTTTACAGACGCCAGCCTTTTGATAGGCAATTCATTCAGTGAACATATGAGTTTCAGCGACCACAAAATCCTATACTGGTGCATGATCGTGCTGATAAACACTACTTCGCACCATAAATTTCGGCACGTGCTTTGTAACGCCCCTTGATGATTTCTAAATTTACCTCCTTACCTTTATTTCCGCGAAACACGACAACGACCGCTCGAAGCGTGGAGGAGCTGTGACGGCGTCAAATATCGATAAGCTGTGGAGCTGTCACCTTAGGGTGATGGTGGCGAGCGTGACAGCGAGCTATGAACATCGCTCACTGTGAACTAAGACCGCTTCAGTTGCTACGATTACGGACCCTGAACGTTTCAAGATGGCTTTTCAAAATGCCTTACGTTGTTTGCTGCATCCATTATCAATACTTTACCGCATACACACAAAAAAAGAAGACGCTTGTTCTAATTTCCCCGGAATGTCATCAGCACGCATATAATTCTTCTCATTCCCAAACGATATCAGCATGCTAGGAGCGGCAAGGAAATACTAAACTCGCTTCAACCCACACCGGCAATAATCGTGCCGAATTTTATTAAAACCAAATGTTATTGAGCACCAGGCAATATATAAATGAGCCGTAAGAAAAGACGGGACACAAACCTCCACAATACAGGCCAAGAAAAAAAAAGCTAAATGCATGGACGCCAATCCAACACGTGAAAAAGCACGATTTCTCTTTTTGTGCAGCGGACACTTACGTGCCGTAAGTGTCCGTAAGTAATCACTCACTTGTCACCTTCCCTGTCGATGCAAAAGGCCTCGTATATGTCACGTGCATAATGCTCCCGACAATGCCTCAGCAACCTGCACTTATTAGACGACACCTCACAATCACCTGTCCCGTGCGCTGTTACTCCGTTTAGCTATAAAAGTAAGCAAGATCTCCGTAGTTGCAGAATTCACTGTGTCATCAAAATGGCTCCATTATTACAAAATCGAGGGTGTCGAGTAACGCCCGCCGTTGAACGTACGCCCGCATTTTTCCTTATTCTTAGTGTTTACCAACATGCAGACGATTCAAGGGGAACACTTTCGGCGGTAAGTGAGCCAATAACTTTCCTAACGTGTCGATAGCATTTTACGGCCGCTCATCGGTAAACTAACGATCACGCCCTGTGCCGCCCTGGGGCGCGTTTAGTGACATAACGCACAATGACGCTTTTATGGCTTCTCGATCTCCGAAAGCGTTCCTAGATGGTGCCGCACGCTGTCTCTTAATACAACTTCCCATTTTACTGTACCCGTGTAACGGCGATACGCACAGGCACTCTCCGCATCATAAAAGGCGTAACGGCTATATTCTCCCACTAACTCAAGTGTAACCATGACAGTTTCCGACGGGTGACAATATTCATGTGGCGCACGTATTCCTTTAGAACGAGTCGCCTGCTCGCATCCTATCTTTTTATTTTTTTCGGTAGCTATCAGCCTTGCGTGACAGTAAACAAAACAAAATAGAATACATGGTATGTCTCTTTTCCTCAACAGCTCGCGCCATCTTGCAATCCATGCGCCCCGACACGCACCTCCAGACTCAATTCGCCACTCCGCAAGACAAGCGCCTGATATCCAAGCCAAGCCGAGTTGGCTCGACAGCGTCTATGAATCGTACCGGCAGTCAGGGGGATTGACACAATAAAATATCATTGCATACCGGTCAGGAAATATTCATCCAACACGCAAACTCACTCGACGCCAATTCCGAACGTACCATCAATAAATCTTCCCTGTGCAAAATAAGCATCTCTCGGGCGTCACCTATAAAAAAAAACGTGGCAGCAGATGGCACTCCGATCCACAGAAAGTGGATCGACGGAGGCAAAAAATAGTTCACATTCAAAGCCAAAAAAATAAAAAAATTAAAAATCATGGCCATGGTTCTCGCGCACGCGTGCTTGGAAAAAGCGTGGCGCTGAGCAATGAATTAATGATGCAAAAATAAGATGGGCACAAGAACAATCGAACATTTCGTTATGTCACTGAACCGATGTTGAGAATAAAGAAAAAGAATAAATGTAACTGTAAACTAAATGTAAAAAAAAAGTGGGGACTGTTAAAAGACACACTGTTAAAATGAGCGCTTTGCGACGTCTGAATCTTACTGATCAAATTGTTGTGCCGTAAAGTAAGGTAAATCAAGCTCAAAACCGCCAAAAATAATAAGTGCTGCCGGGAAAAAATTGAGTAGAAATAAGTGCGCGTCACTGTTTCTGGAATATCGGCCTCTCACCTCCTTAACTCGCATTTGTTTTGTTTTATTTCACTGGTCCGTAGTAGATCCGTTTTATGAAGATGTTGAACTAGCGATGAGCCGTAGGAGTGTAACACCGGTGCATGAAGTAAAAGAATAAAGAAAATACGCTATGGCATCTTCGACTAGTCGTTTCACAGCACAACGCGAGCTCTGCAATGTCCTGCAAAGCAGCGTTAAAACTTAGGACGGTTGGGTTCGCCGAAAGGCCAAGCAATGGCAGTCACAGAAAGGTTTAGCATGGCGCTCGAACTTCTAGAACATTGGTGTTCTAACTGTACGCGGGTGCGACATGTCGGCGCAACCCAGCAGGCAGGACATCTCTTGCTGGGCAGAATTGTTTAGACAATGATAAATTATTTCCACTGCACACATCGTAAGAAGGAAGGAAGAAGGCGAAAGGACAGAGTGCCCACTAACAACCAAGTTTATTACTCAGATGGCGGGAATATATAGGTACATACTTATGCAGGGTTTCCCAGCTAACTTTAGCCAGAGTTTAAAATATGAAAATGCCTGTAGCTGGACAAAACACAGGTAATGTTGTTTGATGTTGCTTGCAGGTACTCAAACTATATTTTTTTTCATTCCGCCTAATTAGATAATGAGCATTATTTAATTCATCAGCTTCCTAAATATTATAATTAGATGAAAAGTGTCAATCAGAAAATTGTAGAGCAACATGAAAAACTCCTGATACAGCTTTCTATTGCTCAATACGTGCTACATAAAAGTGTTTTTCTGAGCGTGAAAGAAGCCCGCAAATGCACGCAATATTGCCGCGCGACTGGCCAATCGAGGCACTTTTCGAGGGTCAACTTGAATTTTGGGTGGGGGCCATCTTGAAATTTAGAGTAGGCCAACTTGTAATTTGAGGCTGGGCCAACTTAATTTACTATCGATAATATCCCATTAATTTAAGTTGGCCCACCACCAAACTTCAAGCTGGCCCACCCCAAATTTAAGTTGACCCAGCCCCAAATTTCAAGTTGGCCTAGCCCAAATTTCAAGATATTATCGGCCTTAGTGAGATTAGAAGAACTGGTGAGGCTTATACATTGCTAAATAACGGCCATGTCCTCTTCTATTGAAGTCTCCCTGATAAGAAGCAATACGGTGTAGAATTCCTAATCCATATGGACATAACGGGCAACATTGACGAATTCTACAGCATTACCGAGAGGGTAGCAGTAGTTGTAATCAAACTTAAATAAGAGGTATAGATTCATTTTTTAAACATTTCTTGTGCGCAGACAAAGAGGGACAAGAAAGAGGAGCAACACAAGGACAAGCGTTTCTACCAGGAAAGCGCTCGTCCTTGTGTTGCTCCTCTTCTTTGTCCCTGTTTGTTTGCGCACAAAAAGTGTTTAAAAATGAATCTGTTCCAATTAGGCCGACTCGCAGTTATGCTTCAGGTATAGATTAAAGGTAGTACAAGCCTACGCTCCCGCATCCAGTCACGAAGATGAGGAAGTAGATCCGTTTTATGAAGACGTTGAACTTGCGATGAGAAAAGTCTAAACTCGGTATAAAGTAGTAATGCGTGACTTCAGTGCAAAAGTTGGGGAAAAGCAGGCGCGAGAACAAGCAATTGGCAACTATGGCGTCGATTCTAGAAACTTTAGAGGAGAGATGCTGGTAGAATTCGCAGAAACGAATAAGCTGAGAATAATGAACACCTTTTTCAGGAAACGTAGCAACAGAAAGTGGGCCTAGAAAAGCCCTAATGGTGAAAAAAGAAATGAAATTGATTTCATACTTCCTGCCGATCGCAGCATAATGCAGGATGTAGAAGTGATATGTAGGATAAAGTGCAGTGATCATAGGTTAGTGAGGGCTAGGATTCACCTAAATTTGAATAGAGAAAGAGTAAAATTGGTCAAGAAAAAACAGGTCAACTTAGAGTCAGTAAGGGTAAAAGCAGACAAATTTATGCTGGTACTTGCAAACAAATATGCAGCCTTAGAACAGAGAGATGATTATGATGACATAGAAGTAATGAATGAAACCGTAACGAGGCTCACTTCAGAGGCAGCAATTGAAGTGGGAGGCAAGGCACCAAGGAAACCAGTAGGCAAGCTTTCCCAAGTAACAAAAGACCTAAGAAAGAAACGACAAAGAATGAAAGTGTCCAACTCAAGAGATAAGATAGAATTCGCGGAACTGTCAAAACTGATCAACAAAACGAAAATAAGTGATATTCGAAACTATAACGTGAGAAATACTGAGGAAGCCGTAAAAAGTGGCGCAGCCTGAAATCAGTGAGAAGGAAATTAGCATAGGACAAACCAAGATGCATTCACTGAAAGATAAGCAGGGTATTATTATCAGCAATCTTGAAGGTATAATAACAGCAGCGGAAGATTTCTCTACTGACATGTACAGTACCCAGAGGACTCACTAGTACTCTATTCGAAACAATAATGAACAGTATACGGAAACTCCTCCTATATCTAGAGATGAGGCCAGAAGAGCCTTGCAAGGCATGAAACGGGGGAAAGCGGCAGGAGAGGATGGAATAACAGTCGATTTAATCAAAGATGGAGGAGGCATAATGCTAGGAAAGCTGGCGGCTCTCTATACGAAGCGTCTATAGACTACAAGGGTCACAGAAAACTGGAAGAATGCAAACATTATACTAATCCACAAAAAGGGCGACGTTAAAGAACTGAAAAATTATAGGCCCATTAGCTTATTCCCATTATTATATAAAATATTTGCCAAAATAATCTCCAATAGAATAAGGGCAACATTGGACTTTAGTCAACCAAGGGAACAGGCTGGCTTCAGGAAGGGATACTCTACACTGGATCACATCAATCAGGTAATCCAGAAATCCGCAGAAAACAATCAGCCTCTTTAAATGACTTTCATAAATTACGAAAAGGCATTTGAATCAGTAGAGATACAGCTGTCGTAGAGGCATTATGTAATCAAAGAGTACAGGACGCTTACGTAAATATCTTAGAAGATATCTACAGAGATTTCACAGCTACCTTAATTCTACACAAGAAAAGTGGGAAGATACCTATAACGAAAGGGGTCAGACAAGGAGACACAATCTCTCCAATGCTATTCACTGCGTGTTTGGAAGAAGTATTCAAGCTATTAAACTGGGAAGGTTTAGGAGTAAGGATCGACGACGAATACTTCAGCAACCTTCGGTTTGACGATGACATTGTTCTATTCAGCAACCCTACGGATGAGTTACAACAAATGATTGAGGACCTTAACAGGGAAAGTGTCAGAGTGGTACTGAAGATTAATATGCAGAAGACAAAAATAATGATGAATAACCGGGCAAGGGAACAAGAGATGAAGATAGCGTCAGCCTCTAGAGTCTGTCAAGGAGTACGTTTACCTAGGTGAACTAATCACAGGGAACGCTGACCATGAGAAGCAAATTCAAAGGAGAATAAAAATGGGTTGGATTGCATACGGCAGACATCGTGAGCTTCTGACTGAGAGCTTACCGTTATCATTGAAAAGGAAAGTATACAATCAATGCATTTTACCGATGCTGACATACGGCGCAGAGACTTGGAGGCTGACAATGAGAACGCGCAAAGAGCGATGGGACGAAGAATGCTCGGCATAACTTTAAGAGACAGAAAGAGAGTGGTTTGGATCATATAGGAAACGGGTATAAACGATATTCTAATAGACAATAATAGAAAAAATGGCGTTGTACAGGTCATGTAATGCGCAGATTAGATAACCGTTGGACCATTCGGGTGACAGAATGGGTACCAAGAGAAGGGAAACGCAGTAGAGGACGGCAGAAGACTAGGTGGTGCGACGAAATTAGGAAATTTGTGGGTGCTAGTTGGAATCGGTTGGCGCAGGACAGGGGTAATTGGAGATCGCAGGGAGAGGCCTTCATCCTGCAGTGGACATAAAATAGGATTATTATTATTATTATTATTATTATTATTATTATTATTATTATTATTATTATTATTATTATTATTATTATTATTATTATTATTATTATTATTATTATTATTATTATTATTATGCGTACACATACTTAGATAACTCCAGTGGAGTTTCTGCATGCTTTTCGATATAAGAAAAATTGAGTGATACGGAAAACTAATCTCTAGCCGTGGATAAATATGCAGCGCCAATTAAACTGTTAGAATACTCAAGAAACAAATCAGACTTGCACGCGATAATACTTTTTTTTAAATAGTGTTTCAGATTTGAAAATTTTGTGGGAAGCGCTGCTCATTCGATGAAAATTTGCGATATCCTTACTTCGTTAATGTTTGTCCACGACGAATCGTTTTCGGGGCGTATAATGTTTAACACATGTAGGACGTTTTTTGTCTTTTGTTTAATATTTAGCATCATTTTTCAGGTGACCAATTTGAACCTTTGGTTGCACGCGATTTCGGCAAAAAAAAGCTGGAGCAGGAGGGTGTACCCAGCATACTGTAAGGTTATCATCCAGAGCGCACACCTAGTGCTGACGTAAGAAATTTTAATCTTTATTGTAAGGCTCTAGACTCTAGCCACATCGTGCCCGAATGGCTGATGTGGCTCCAGTCACCTGATTAACGATGTAGCTGCCTCAACAGTTACAGTCGACGGTACTCAAACCAGATACGTAGCTTCTATTTCTGACGAACGCTTTGAGGCAGCCGCGCTTCACAGTTACTTGCGACGATTCACAAACCGTACTCAGGGAAAACACGTACAGAGGCGCGAACATGTGCTCCCACGCTATCCCTGTTGTGACTCCAAAGCATACATCTTTTTTTTTTTTTCACATGTCTTTCCTCTAAAATTGCGTTCTTACCCGTTTTCCTTGTTCCCATGGTTGAAGTAAGGCTCTCGGATGTAATTTCAGTGTAACAGGAAATAAATAGGAGGTAAAACAAAAGCGCCAAATTAAAAGTTATCATCCCGCTCGCATTAACGCATGGCGTCGTCTGCTACGCTGCATCGAACAAGGGGGCGCCACCATCTAGAGGCAAGAGCGCGCTAGGAGAAACGAGGGCGAAGTGGTGGAGGGTGGCGGAGATGGCTCTGCTTTTAATGATTGAGGGGTGGAAGGAGCGCGTAAAGCCCCTCAATTTTCCAAAAGTAGCGCCATTCTTAGATCTTTCCGCCACCCCGCTCACCCAGGCGCTTCCTCCTCCACTCCTCCTGTCGCCCCAGCCTCCTCCGCTCCCCCATTGGCCAATCTGTGTCACGTGAAAGCGGGCCCCGCGCTTTTGTATATTTTTTTCTTTCCGGCGCAGAGCAGGCGCCGCGCTTTTGTATATCTTTTCTTTCCAGCGCGCTGCGACCCCCAATCTTGGGCCTGCGACCCCCATTTTTGGGCCTCCGCGAAGAAGTACGGCAGGCGGTTTGAAGGAGCGCGGTAGTTTTATACAATGTGTTAGGACCGAGTGCTTAATTGCGATGCCGTGCTGCTGCGCCTACGGTTGCCACAACAGACCCAGTGACGGCAAAAAGCTTTTTGTTTTACCATCCGCCGGCGCAACGCAAAACGAAGAAAAGTGTGGATTCACAAGATCGGGCGGGCTGACTTCGAGCAAGTGGCAAAGAACGCGCGGCTTTGTTAAGTGACACGGCTCCTCCAACCTCTTCTTTTGACGCCCGTGTCAAAACGGGCCCGTGTCCAGTGCATTGGGGGTGCGTTAAAGAACCCCAGCTGCAAAAAAAAATTAATCCAGAGCCCCCATTATGGCGTGCCTTATGAGATCGTGGTGTTGGGATGTAAAACCCAAGAATCAACTTTTCTTCTGTCTTGTGTGCCTTGACTGTTCCAGTTAACGCAACACTGCTTCCTTGTGAAAACTTACAACGCAAAAGAATACAGACGCACGTAGTATACAGAGATAAAATTAGCACTTCAACAAAAGTGTTGCTGGTGCCAATGAGGGAGGGGGATAATTATTTTCTGAACCTCTTTCCAGTTGTCCCATCAAGTTCCTTCTTTCTTTTCTATCAAATTCTAACCATTTGCACTGTAATAAATAAATAACGATTTCATATGCTGGTAAGTTGTTAAAATTATCTATACCGCCTATGTGTGAAAACGTTGCTCATGGCCACCACAACCTGTGCATGAGCTACGTACATCTTTAAAAGGCGCGGAACAGAAACGGCCCTGCTGCCAGGCATTGCTGACCGCAGACAGTCGGAATCTCTCACGCGCCGGCCGAACAAAAGCATCCTGCAGGTACGTAAATTAACCTACGAAACCACGTGCACATACTTTCGCGCTGTCAAAACCTGAAACTCTGGTAATTACTCGCGTGTCTGAGCACACCGCGTGCTTGTGTCGTGTTTCAGCAACACGAACTTTCAACGTGCGCGCGCTTTACGCCTTAAATACGCCTTGAATAATGGTGCTTTTCTCTATTTCTTCCGCAAATCCGACACGACATTCTTAAGGCCAGTTACCGACTGACAAAGCAAGATCTAGATTGAAAAAACTGCTCCGCAGGACTCGAACGAACTTTTCCGCAGATTTCCTCCCGTAGCGTGTTAGCCGTCGTCTGCTACGGCAGGCCCACTGCCGGCGGCGCCACCGTCGAGGCCGCGCCGAGCGGAGGAGGAGGGAAGTGAATGGCGCTACTTTGGGAGATTGGGGGGCTTTAGGAGCGCGGGCACCGAAGAGCCACCATACGGACCAAACCACCAAACAGGTCACGCACTAAATAAAACACACGCCGACGCAGTTAGAGCTGCTTAAACAATTTAGGTTATTTTTTCAATTGTACTAATAGGATCGTGATTTTTACCATTTTTGCAAGCTGTTGTAATCGAGCGTTGACAATCACAACACACGACCAGTTTATAGCGCCATTACACACCTGGCAGTTGTTAACGCGCAAAAAGGCTGGCCAAGTTCGCGTTAGCATTTTGTAGCAGACAGCCGACAAAGCTTTAAACGAGGTGGATTGCTCAGATTACCCACTTCAGTGCAGGACGTCTTTTAACGTGCCCTTCTGCGGTGTAGTAGGTTCAGCGCGCCTTTTTGAACGTTTTGACATGTTTATGCTACGTTATTGCAGCGACAACACCATCAGATAAGCCACGGTTTTGTGAAGTTGGTGGTATAACATTTGTGCGTTTCTTTACAAAGCACTTGCTCAGCGAGCGATATGGATAGCGAACACTGCATTAGAACGGGCATACTCACAGGTATGTGTGTGCTATGGTGTAGTGTGTGCGAGTGCAGCCAGCTGATGAACTTGGCTGGAGTCTCTTACAGTTAAAGGGATCCTTTTGCGTGCATGCGCACATGGGCAGCCTGTTTCATGTTGTGCGATGTTGCTTGCAATTTCGCATTTGCGAATTCGCACGTGCGGCAAATGTGCCGTCGGCTCCTTCGTGCATGTTGTTAGCCACCCTAATGTTGTTTTTGGTGTTCGGCTTGCTGAACTCTGAATGCCTGCTTACTTAATTCTTGTGATAGAGTAACGAGCTCTGCAAATACGAAAAAAAAAAACGTTTTACGAGAAGTTTCTCGCTTGTTTTGCCTGATTTTTAACCAAGGCGGGCCGACGCCAAGATATTCAGAGCGATTGGTGCATGCGTTTACGGCATAAAGCCCCCTTGCGACGCTCTTCCGAGCTTACTGGTCGGCGGTAAACATCATGGAGGGTACTAGTACGGCAATGTGTGAAGTTCGCATTCTCAATAATTGCAGCTGCGAACGACGCAGCTGGCGCGAAATTGCAGCATGTGAAACAGGACGCGACTTCTACATCCGTATGCTCACACTGCTTTCGGGGCATCGTAATGTTAGCCTAAAATGTGAAAAGGTTGAACGATTACCTGGGGGTTTGACAAGAATCAGCAGATACATTAAATAATTGTTAACAGCAGTGTAAACGGATATAAACAGTTTCTTTTTTCACGACTACGCAGTCGCTCCGGCGTGGATATAAAAAATTGCCTGCCCAGCAATCAACTATTTAATTAAGTAAGAAGTTTACTAATAAAATTGTATTTGGAAAGATTGGATGCGCTTTGTAGATAATCACAAGGAAGAAGACTGGACAGACATTTCTCGTGATTGTCTACAAAGCGCACCCAATCTTTCCAAATACATGAACCAACTTGCCCAACAATGCATCCTGCTAATAAAATTGTGATCAGTTACCTTCATCTGAAATGAAAATCTATGCTAGAAGTTATGCCCTTGTTACGTAACATGCGGGTGGCATCTTTAATTCGAAAGTACATGGCATTCCACTTACATGTTTTCCCAGACAGCCTTAAGAACTGTATGCAGCACAACAGTATGTGGAACACAGCTGTGTATTTCTTGACAAATTTTGGGACAAATATATCTAAACTGATAGTCTCATGATTCCTACTTATTGAGCACTGAATGACTTCAATTCTACAATTGCAATTTCTGCACTAAAGTAACTAACTCTTTTAAAGTTAATTAGTGGATGAATTACTTGAAGAGTTGATCAATGGTTCTATCATACAATTATTTATGTACGCCAGCTCAACTGTAATGTTTAGCTTGAAAAATAACCTGTATCTCTATGCACTGTTTCAAGGAATACTCAAAGTTGTAGCTGAAACAACCATGTATGTGAGATAGCAGAAATATTTGTGGGACATCTGCCACTGCTGCCACCTTGTGCGGCATCTTAAACTAGGAAACATTTAGCCACACTGTACTTTCAAGTGTGGCTGGCATGTGCTGCTTCCTTGTACACTTGAACACATAACGAATGCTACTAAACACAGAAGTAATTTGCTTGTGGTTAAAAGTATATGCATGCTCTTCCAGTGAGCGACCGATGCTCCAAAGGCGAAGCTGAAGATACCAGTGGGGGGAACCTGGAACACATGGTGAACTCAAAAACACTGTATGTGCGCATGCTTTGGAGGTTTCTAGAACATACTTTTCTGAAATGACTGCAAGTTTAGCTTTGTTTTTCTTGCACAGGATAAACGGAGTGGTTGTCGCTCGACAATGTGTTCCAGACGACATTGAAGACATCAAGGTAAGTGACAAGTCATTCAAGGACCCCTTTCTTCAACCTGTGGTATACCAAAGCACAGCTGCATGTTACACATATTGGCAAGCGTACATGGAAAGCATTTTAATGCAGGCAGGCAGGGACAAGAGGAAGACGCTGACAACACTATGCACTAGCTTCAACAGTTTATTTTTTTGAATTTCAAGCACTTGTATGGCCAACTGTTCATTCACCTACAACTGTAACCACAGCATCTGTTAATCTGATGGATAAAGAGAAAGCCTTTTTACAAGGAGTTGTGTGACAGTGGCATTTCTAGCAGGAATGGTAGACATGAACATTTAGCATTAAATGTGCGAGTTTTCACAAAACAAGCTGTTTCTCTTGTCCCTGCTTGCCTGTGTTAAATTACTTCCCAAGTTAGTTATACCATTCAATTCTCTATTACATTACGATGATTATTGCTACTCATTGTTTGTTTGCAGAGGACACTGTTAAATTGGAGTGACGTTGAGAAGGTCGACCTCATTCTAACGACTGGTGGCACAGGTTTCTCGGCAAGAGATGTTACACCCGAGGTCATTAACTTGCAATTTTTTCATCTATTTATTCTGAACTGTTTGTTGTAAGATTTCACATAAATCCTTAACTAACAGGCTACAAGAGCAGTTATAATGAAAGAAGCTCCAGGCATCACAATTGCTATTATCCAAAAATCTCTGAGCATCACTCCAATGGCAATGCTTTCTAGGTGAGTCGTTCACTTGAACGTGGATTGTATAACTGCAGTCATAAGCTTACAAGCCTTCCATCTTTGCACAGCACACGAACTAACATAGACAACAGTTGTTCTGTTGTCTTTGTTAGTTTGTGCGCTGTGCAAAGATGGATAGTTTCCGACTCGGCTGCTTTTCTATTTTTCTTACAAACCTGTCTGTTGTGTCGACTGCACTCAAAACACGTGCTTACCTGTATGGTGCACAGTGAAGTGCAAAAGTCTAGAGACCACAGCATCGGCACAAAATTTAAATTTCTTCTAGCACAGTCGTGCAACGTGAAATTGTATTAATGCATGATGCTGGTCAAACAGGTGCATGTAGGTAGTACCACTTAATTTCAGTTTATGCCTAGGCTGCTAAGAAAAAATTTTTAGCAGCGCCTCTGGTCCTTAGACTTTTGCACTCAACTGTGATTGTTTGTACACATGATCCCAATCCATGGGCACTGCTTCTTTTCTTTTAGACTTGTTTGTGGAATTCGATACCAGACTCTCATAATCAACCTCCCAGGAAGCCGCAAAGGTGCACAGGTAAGCATGGAGAACAAATCTTTAAAAGTATGTTGTCAGCGTTACTCTGAACTTCGACATATTCTTGCAGGAGTGCTTCGAATTTGCGAGTCTCGCTATTCCACATGCAGTTGATCAACTTCAGGAGCGAAAAATGAAGACTGACAAGCTTCACAGTTCACTTTCTGTACGTCGCTGCTTTTCTGTTCTCTGTGCGTAGTATGTCTAGCAGATGCTATAAGAGCTGAAATTTGGTGGAGTTTGTGAAACTGCATACTTGACTTGAAGTGCAAAAAACCACGGGGACAGAGGAAAGGAACACCAGACAGGACGAGCGCTCGTCCAGTCTGGTGTTCCTTTTCTCTGTCCCCGTGTTCTTTTGCGCTTCAAGTCAAGTATGCTAGCAGATGCTATTAAGAATTCCACAAGGAATTGTGCACACTGCTTTGGAAACAATTCTTAACCCGTCACCTGACATATTTGTTTAGGGTTCATATGTACTGGCTCGTTGCCGTAAATTCACTGCTTTTGGGTTCAAGGGGGTTGAAAAATAGCATTTGCTTTCTAAAATTTTGTTTTGTGATTCCGGTTGAATATTTACGCTTGACCATTTCATTTACGCATGTAAATATATATATATATATATATATATCAAGGCGCCTCTCCAATCAAGACTGCAAAATATTTTTCTACTCGAAGCATGTATATGAAAAAATACATCGCAATTTCGCGCACTGATGAACTGGCAATGGTTATTGGCGTCCTCCGAGCTGGATTTGCGAAATCGCTCTTTGAGTTCGCGCGTTTTTTTCGTCATTACTTTCGACCGGAGTAGAGAGAACTTTCCATTTGCAGACAGTGATTACGACATTTTCGTATTGCAGTAGCAGAAAGTGGGAAAAAAAACAGCTTTTTATATAGCATTTAATAAAGAAAATTTTCTATAAAGCTTATTTATTTAGTTAGTGATATATTTATTATTTTATTCAAGCGTCCTGGTGCTGCTTTTAGATCACGTGGTGCATGGTGCATGCGTGTATACGATTGTTGCCCCTTCATTGGCCACCAAGTGCGCGCGGCGCATCGGGGCTGTTTAATTTCTTTCTCTATGGCTGTTTCGGTTAAAGCCCCGAAGGCAGAGGGACTTTAGTTGGTTCTCTATTCTATGCTTTAGTTTTGGTTGCTTCGATTAGGGATCCACCCTAGCGTGCTTACATTTCGAAGTCTTTTCCAGCGACTGCCACGGCTGCAGCAGACACAATTGTAAATGGTTTAGATGGAGTGTGTGACAAACCCTCGAAAAGACCACAGACCGCTCAACTCATGCAACAGAGATAGAGACTGCACTCTGAATCTGGAGGAGGACACTGTCGTATATGTCGCCCTGCACCAGTTCGCCTCCTTTCTCAGTTACGGGGACAACAAAGCATTGATTGCTGTGCTAGGCAGCTTTCAAGGGGTCTGAGGGTGCCATGTATGCCGGGATTCAAACTGCAGATGTTGACAGGAAGATGGAGGGATCGACAGTGGTTGAACAAGGAATGTTGCTGGAGCCAATGTTTCAACAAGGGGATGTGTCTTCGTGAGGACTCCAGCAGCTTTTCTTGTTCAATCACTGTTGATCACAATGCACCAGGAGAATTCTTAGTTTCACATTTATATTTAGACAGACTGGTGTGCATTCCCGCCAAATTTCATGCAGATTGATCATGTCGGTCAATAATAAACATTTTTAGAAATATTTATTCTAATTTTTCTCTTCCTTAAATTTTAGACTGGTTCTCTCTTTTGCATAAAAATTCTTGAACTTAATGGGACTCAATCTCAGCCAAATTTTGTATGTGCATGCACAAGAAGGTGAAGAATGCAAATATCAACGCCTCTCTGCATTTTATGAAACTGTTCATTAAAATATTTAACAATGATAGTCAAGATTCAACACTTTTTCTAAGTATATAGCTAGAAGATAATTATTGTTTTGCTTACTTTCAATCCGTGGTCTAAAAGGAGAAATGTAGGCTATATTGATAACACCCTCCTAAACTTTGCGGGGATGCGCGACCCTCGCGCCTCCCCTGATGTTTTTCCCGCATAGCGCGTCTCCTGTAGTGCGGCTTCGCCGCACACGCAGCGGTCGGAATGGTACAGGCGCAGTGCGAGAGATGGCGCGATTGTTGCGCTGCTAACGCCGCGAGGTTACTTGGGCGCCGAAAGGAAGGCGCTTGCGCTCTTGGGGGTTCGGGAAGCGAGCAGGACGGACGTGCCGTCCCGCGCGCCGACCGATGCTTCGGCGAGACCGCCTCGCGTGGCCGCCTTCGAACGCGCCACGATTCGCGTGACTATACACGCGAACGACCAGGCGTTGGGATCCAGCATGGAGCGAACGTATTCGCTCGCGAGGACGCGGCGAGTCGGACTTCTAGATTTGTCGCGCGCCCATCGGCATGTTTTGTGGATAGCAACTCGGCTAGCAGGCATTGATGTATGAAAGGTGCAATAAATGCCCTTGTGATTGTTTGCACTACTGTGTTGTCGTTCCTTTGTCCCAAGAGTACGGTGTGAGAATCCCATATCAGACCCCACAACTTGAAATTGCAAGTTTGCTCAAAGGAGCATACATTTTTTTCTACAAAAACTAAAAGCATATTTGAATATAGGAATATTATGTATATTGTAGGAAACCCTCTATTCCATATAATTTCAAGCGATTAGCCTCGCTACTTAGAGAAATGGAGCCTCACAGAGCATCTCCCCTTAATATACTATATTTCATACATAGCAGGCAATGCTGAGGTAGCCACGCAAGTAGTGTGGTCATATAAATCTTGCTCTGTGCATTTTACCGTGCAAGTGTTTTTGATATGTGGCAATGTATATGAAATTGCTTTATATATTACAACATCTGGATGTAAGGTTAGGTGAAATTATGTATTAATTGTGCAGCTTTGTACTTCCAGTGTATGCGACATATGAGGGGTGATCAAAAAGTTTTGCAACTTGCATATCAGAAAAACTGCCAGACCTCGGGGAAAAAAAATAATTTTTCAACATAATCTTTCCTCGCACTAATGCGTTTCTCCCATTTTTTTGGAAGGCTTTTAATACCTTGCAAAAAAAAAAAACTTTCTTCCTGGTTGCAAAGCCACTCCTCTATGGAAGTTTTAAGCGAGTTCAAGTCATCAGACCTTGTTTCCTTGAAATGTTTCTTCAAATTCGGAAATGAGTAAAAGTCACTCAGGGCCATGTCTATGCCTATAGGGTGGGTGGTCCAGCTGTTCAAAGCCACACTCTCGAATGGCAGCCTAGGCAACACAAGGCCTGTGAATCTGGGCGTTGTCACGCAGGAGGAGGACACCACTTGTCTCTAATCCTCGGCGTTTTTCCACGATGGCTTTATGCAATTTTTGAAGAATGTTGGCCTAGTACTCGCCCGTAACTGTCCTACTGTTTTGAAAATACTCAATGAGCAGGATCCCCTCTGCGTCCGAAAAGAGTGTTGCCATCGCTTTCCTCCCTGAGCGTTGGGTCTTGAATTTTATTCGGAGGTTGGGGACCCCGAATGCCTCCACTACATAGACTGCTGTTTGCTTTCTGGGTGCCAATGATACAGCCACGTCTCATCCCCAGTCACAAGGCGGGTAGAAAATCTTCTGGGTCAATCTAATAGAGGTGCAAAAGTTCCCTTGATGAATGCATGCGGTGGTGTCGATCTTGCGCTGAGAGGTTCTGTGGCACCCATCATGCCGAGATCTTCAACATACCCAAAACACTGTGGATGATAGTGAAAGCACTGCCATAAGAAATGTTAAATTCTCTCGCAACTTCGGGCACCTTGATTTGGCAATTATTCATGATAAAACTCTCTGCTGAGGCTGAATGGTCCAAATCGGTTGAAGTGGTCGGCCACCCTGACCTTGGGTCGTCTTCCACTTGCACAGGGTCACGTTTAAACTCTGTGAACTACCGAGTCACTGTAGCATATGAAGGACATTCGCTGCCATACACATTCACCATCCTACTATGGAATTCTTTGGTGGAACTTCCTTCTTCACGCAAAAATTTGAAAACGCTCCAGTACTTGAGCTTGAAATTGTGGGAGGATGCCATGTTTGACTCACTGATGCAGACCAAGTAACAAACTGGAAGGCCCGATATTGAGACCTTGCTGGGCTGCAGAGATGACCTAAACAAAAGGTAGAGAGAGATCACTGTCAGATATTTGGTTATAGCCAAGTGGCAAAACTTTTTGGTCTCCTTTCGTACCATGTTTTGGTCAGGAGGGCAATCGGTACACTGTAGCTGCTGCTGGTTCCAGCATTGTGCCACTCCTCTTGTTCTGTGGTAAATAGGTTCATATCTTCTATGCCTTCCATGTAATTATTACATCATATTTTGAGACAGATGTGCGAGACAATGTTATGTTGAATTACATGACACCTACCTACATCTTTCTTTCATATATGATGCACTATCATTAGGTTGTGAATGCAAGCAGTGAGAGAAGTCTCTCTAGCTTTCGTAGCATTTCCTGCCCTGTATGAAACAAAGTATACTTTTGTTACCCTTTCACTCCTTTTTTCTTTTTTTTCGATAGGTATCTGGATCTCCAGCCTCTGTGAGCCACGGTAAGCAGCACAAAAGTCATCCCACTTGTAATCAATGCATTCATGCATATTATTGTGTCACTTCTTTACAAGGCTGTCAGTGCACGGTGGAGGGATCTTTAAGCACCACTGTCGCCTCTCGACCAAGGCACTCTCCCTATCCTCTGATATCTGTTCCTGAAGCTCAAGCCATAGTGCTGGAGCAGTGTTCCGAGATGGATGTCGAGCTGGTGCCACTTCAAGGTATTCTTATAGCAATATGCAACCAAGACGATGGTATTTGTGCCCAACACTTCAAATGACCCTGCAGCGGCCTGTGGACGAATACTATCAAAGGATATGTATGCCTCAGACCCCCTGCCACCTTTTCCAGCATCTATCAAAGATGGCTATGCTGTGATTGGTAAGTATGTAGAAAGCGTGCTTACTTTTTTGTCTGCAATCGGTGAAGCTCAAACTGTGAAAGCGCATGAACAGCTTAACTGTTCTCTTACATAAGGCCCACCTTTACAATAACTTGCCATTGCCACAGGCCAAAGACTGTGTGGTTGTCTCACCCAAAGAATAATAGGCTTTTGATCACTCTCATAATGATTTCTCCAACAGCTTCAGATGGCGACGGGCTGCGAGAGGTGATAGACGCTGTCCCAGCAGGCTCCAATGTAAGTGTTGCAGTTTCATAACCAAGGTCGGTGTAACGTAAAACTAGTCCAATCTGTTTTTATCCAAAACTAGTCATTAGCCCTCTGTGATAAGCCAGAATGGTTCAAGTCCAGCCCGTATGAGCAGGTGCCATGCCAATATGGGCAGAGCCCAAGACATTTTGACCTATCACTGAGGGCTAATGCCCAATTCAGAATAAAAACAGACTGGAATAGTATTGCGTTATAACTGGCCCAGATCTCAAATAGGAATACTTACAATACATTTTTTGCAAATGAAGCCCTTGCATCACGTCAAGCCAGGACAGTGTGCAAGGATCAGCACGGGTGCCCCAGTCCCAGATCCATGTGATGCTGTGGTGCAAGTAGAAGACACTGAGCTTGTTCGTGCGTCAGAAGATGCAAGTAGACAGCCTTTTTTAAATCCAGTCTTTTTACGGCACTTGGATAAAGCCACAATTTGACTCACTTGCTTACACTTGTCTCCTTGCCTTGCTAGGGCTCCCAGGAATTCGAAGTGAACATAATAGCTGCTCCTGTGGTTGGACAGGATATTCGGTGCGTAGAGGAAGTACTTTGTTTGGGGCACTTGCGAAGTATCACTGCAAATGTGACCCTGCTGTTAATTGCTTAGTTCAAGTGGCCTAGGACCTGCAACACCTGAAGTGCCATTCTGGTCTGTATTTAAAGTGTTGCCCATTGTTTTTGTAGCACACTTTACAAAACTTCAAAAGCTGTATTTGTAGCATTCGTAAGCTATCCTTACTATCAAGTGTCACTCTCGAAGAGCTGGTGTTCAAAATTAAACAGATAAAATTGCTTTTCCTAGTTTATTAGATTGTTCCAAATCACAACTTTTTCTCGCAGAGCTGTATGCCGGTGAAAACATATGGTTGTGTCTTTTCTAAATCAGCTTATTGAATACATTTCAGAAGTTTCTTGTCCTACACTACAAAGTGTGTCAGAGCGGTTGTATTAACAGTGATTCTATCATTACAAAACACATCAGTTTTGCTGCTAAAGCAGAAAATTCCAGTAAAGCCACTACAAACCATGAAATCTTCTATGAGCCTACTAAAAGCATGATGAAAAAATTTCGCGCAAACGTCACTAAAATTTCTGCTTAAATATACATTCTCGCTGCTGACGCAGCCAGAAATAAAGTAGAAAATCTGCTAAAGTGACAACACTGGTCTTTTAGCAGTCAGCAGTAGTCGAACGAGAGGCATCTCAGGAGCCAACATGTTGACAAGAGGACTTCTCCATCGGGCCAATATTTGCCTTCACTTCAGCTCCATTTTCTGTGAACCTGTCTTGTTAGGAACACTGGATCTTTTGTGTTTTTCTTTCTTATGTGCTGTTTCTTTTCTTTTTTCTTTCTTTCTTTTTGGATTTTTATTGCCGTGTTTTAAGGTAAGCCGATGCCTTATCTTGCAGTCCAGTGGGATCAGATATTGAAAGGGGGCAGCACGTCTTGGCTCAAAGAACGAAGCTTAACCCCTCAGACTTGGGTGTGCTTGCCACGATTGGTGCAAGCGTGGTCGCAGTGTACAGATTGCCTCGAGTGGCCGTCCTCTCCACTGGAAATGAGGTACTGTTCTCACTCTCTTATTGCACAACAGCGTGCAGTATACAGAGAAAGACTACTCATTCTCCATGTCATTCCATACTACAGGTGTAATGGGACACCAGTTGGCATAACAACTACAATGATGATGATGATGAACTTTGTCGTTGACATATATGCACAATCATGCATGCATGTGCACATGCACACACACAGAATAGTGTGCCAAAGCCTAGACTTGGCTTCTATAACACGTCCCTAACTTGACAAGACTGTTAAAAGTGAATTAGTGATTTGTTGTTAATTGGCTGTCTAATTACTAGCATTACGGCTTTATAAATGTCCAGCACAATGCTGAAGCTACTTCGAAGGAATTGCTGAGATACCTCACCCACCCTTATTTTAGGCATTTTCAGGCACTTCAGCGAAAAGACACCATACAAATACACAATGTATTTGTGCTTAGTGCAAATCCTCACTGTCTATTTGGGATCTATTAGTAAGTGCCATTGAACAGCTGGCATTCAAACGTGGAGACCAAACTTGAGCTTTGCTTATGTAAATGCTTGTTTGGTTGCATGACTGGGATTGCTAGGGCTTGTGAATAAGTACATTGCAATAGTGCTGCGAGCTGCTTAGTGCAGTCATTGACTCATGGCTGCAGAGTCTGGTCCTCTTTTTCTTCTCCTCCTCCTTTTTTACAGATTGTGGCCCCAGGCAGTGTGCTGAAGCCGGGCCAGATAAGGGACAGCAACAAGACGACACTTATCACATTGTTGGAAAAAAACGGATTTCCCGCACATGATGCCGGAATTGCACGTGACGAGTATGTTGTCATGATAATTTTTGTTCTTTTTGGAGTCGTGTCGCATGGTCTGTTTCTGTCATCAGAGATTATGTGGCTGATTTTAATTCTGCCATCTAAGACAATGCCGCTAGCCCCGAAAGCTTAAGGAAAAGTAACAAATTTCTTCATAACAGTTCCATTATGCTTTCAGGTTTGATGACCACGTAAAGAAACTGAGGGCTGCTTTTGAAAAAGCTGATGTGGTCGTCTCGTCAGGAGGCGTATCTATGGGAGAGAAGGTAAAATCACCCCTCGTCTACTGATGTGTGTTTCCTGACAGGCCCATGTTACTTCCTTAGGACCTTCTCAAAGCAGTGCTTGTCAAGGAGTTCTCAGCTATCATCCACTTTGGACGAGTCCTCATGAAGCCTGGGTTAGTAGACTTACGAGTCTGCTCCTTGAGTCACCGTATCACAGGCAGAACTTCTCATCACAAATGCGCAACAGTATTATCACCAGCTGCCTGTGCAAGTCCACTGCAGAACAAAGGCTTGTACCAAATATCTCCCATTACATGTATCCCACATCAGCTTAATCAACCTTACATGCACAAGGCTCCTTGTCCTGTTATATTCTATTCTGATTAATTTGTCCACCACCGTCAACTGGGTTTTCCTCACCTTAGCGTTCCTTCTTGTTACTCTTAAAGATGTACTGACACACATGGGTTCTACGTTGTAGAAATTACTTTGCACATAAAAGTGTGACACCTAGCAAGTATGAAGGCAGAAAAAGCTACTTTTAGATATTTTAATTTGATATTAAGTTTGGTCTCAAATTGTGAGACCAGACGTCATCACACAGAGCAAAATTTGCTGACGTTGTGGTACAGGAATGAAGCAAGCCAGTGTATTGCAACGTCATGATGCATCCACCTTTTGCGTACCAAAACAGAAACAGGCTCATCGAAGAAAGTACAATAGTAAATTATGGCGTTCAGATTCTTACCAATATCTTTTTTAATGATTTTGAGCACTTCAAATTTTATTTAATTGCAAAATAAATGTCAAATATTTCATGTGAGTACTTCTTCAGCACTACTCGTGTTAATTTGTACTGTGATCCTTTTGTTGTTAGGTGACCTGTCCGACTCTGCTTGTTCCTTGTAATCTCAGCTAAAATACCTGTCCTCATTTGGTCTTTCTTCGACACTGCCATGTACCACTCTTAAAGGGACTGACAACTGATATTTAACTACCTAGTTTTTTATGGCACAACGCAAAGCTCACCCCAGTAGTGCTTACATCTTTCGGTTACTTACAGTTAGTGCTTACTGTTACTTCCAAATGCACGTGGATATATTGCAAGCAGACTTTTTCAATCTGAGCAGCTTCTAGAAAAGTAAGAGTCCGTCCTCCAGCAGCGCTGTGAAGTGAGAGCAATGTCGATAGCCCGTCTCGCAATTTGTGAAAGCCACCCGTCGTTCTGCTTTCACAGGAGTGACTGCAACTGTGGTTAACCGCCTACATTTTGACCTTTTTGAACACTTTTGAATATAGAAAGCTCGTGCAATAAGTTCGTGTTCTTGTACAGACATTTCTTATATTTGTACCGCATTTTTCGTGGCTAGCTGGCCCCCGTGGTCGTCTTTCTATCGATAGACAAGTCAAGCCAATTCATCAAAAACGAAGGCGAAGGCAGGGTCACTTTTCTGCTCACTACAAACGAAGGCTTATCTGTACATTGTAAGTCAGGAAAAGCTTATAATAAAAATTACACTGCATTTCAATACTAATGAAAAGACTGGGAACTGTGTGCACTAATAGGAGGTCAGGTGGCGGACCTCTTATGCGGCTTCATGTTTTTGCAGCGTGGGGTGCCAAAGGTCATTTTTCGTAACCTTTAGTGATGAATAAAAAAATATAAATCCATGTTTAATGAGAAAAACAAGGCTCGTTTTAACCACTAGAATAGGGAATCATTCCATCAGCGGGGGTTATCTCGATTCATGTTCCGAGCAGTTGGTTGTCTGTTCCTTTTATGATAGGTCTCTCGTTTTACTTTGCATCACTCACTGTGCAGCCCGTAACATTGTTTCAAGTTTGTTATGCCACAAATTTGAGCCTGTAGTTTAGTACTGTCACATTTGCTTCCAGGATTAACCTCACGATCTACATAGTGTGTGAAACACCAATTCATGGCTACAAGCAATACCTGGAGCTGCCTATGTGCGCACCTTTAGGCATCACCATTTCCTTGCAGGAAGCCAACAGCGTTTGCATCTCTCAAGTATGGTGACAAGCTCAAGCTTGTCTTTGGCCTTCCCGGCAACCCAGTGTCAGCAGCCGTCACATGCCAGCTCTACGTCTTGCCTGCTCTCCGAAAGATGTCCGGACATGCCACGGTTCATCCCACATCTGTCAAAGCAAAGGTGAGTTGAAGTGTGCTTGGGTCGTAAGATATAAACATTTTTGAAGCTCATTTTTCTTCGCAGTGGAATTGTATAGTGGCAGTTAGACTCCCGCTTAGCCTCTCATTTCTACCGTTCAACGGTTTTCACAATATTACAAGCAAAAGTAATCGTTTAGAATATTAGAAATGTTACACAAGGCAAGTGTTAGTTGAACCTTGTTATACTGAAGTTGTATTCAGCATGAAAATACGTTTGTCATAGTATCCAATAATTCATTATATCAAGTTCAGACTGTATATGAAATCGCATAGAACTCTGGGATTCTCTTTTTGGGCTCTCCGCAGCTCGCCGAGGACATAGTCTTGGACCCAAGACCAGAGTACCACAGGGCAGCGCTGTCCTGGTCGGAGGACTGTACACTCCCCGTGGCTAGGAGCACAGGAAACCAAATCAGCAGCCGTCTGCTCAGCTTCCAAGGGGCCAATGCCCTTCTAGTGCTGCCACCAGCCACAGCTCAAACAAAAGCACTTCAGACAGGAACTGTTGTGACTGCGCTCGTGACTGACATGATTTAAAAAGCGCTCGAGCCGCAACATTACTAATGTGTTCATTACTGCTATTGTCAGTTCAAGGAGATGTTTTTCATATTATTCTTGCAATAAAGTTGAAAGCAATATATGTCTTTATCATTTCGGCTCTTACATTATATGCTATTGTACATAAAGCAATCTAAACAAACAGTTCTATCTATTGGGTGATGGTCGAAGTAGTTTCTACACCCAAGGAGAAGTCTTAGCTCAGGAGCTCCTATATAAATGCATGGGAAAGAAGAAACTGTTTTGCTCAGAATATACCACAAAATTTGCCAAGCTTTGCTGCACTTAAAAGAAAAAGTTAAAACCCACCGACTGTAGGGAGATTTTTTCATTTAGGCTACCAGTTTTCTAATGTGAAGCTTTCTTTGCAGAGCCTCTCAAACTTTCCTTACCGTGGCTGCTGTCTTCCCAAATATATTTGTGGACATGTTTATAGTACAAAGGTTCTATGAAGTTGCTCACATAAACCTTGTGGTATAAAGGTTATAAACAGGGATAAGGTGCCTCAGAAAGGCTGGCCAACGTTTTGATAGGAGGACCTATGTTTGTCAAAGGCAGCCTCTTCATTGCAGACATTGCAAACAAGGCATCTTCAAAGGCCAAGCCACACGACTACGTCGCATTTGTGTTGACAACCAAGACTACATAGATAGACTCGATCACCTTAAAGAAACCCTATCAAACAGGAACCTCCCAAACAGCAGCCTTCAAAAAACATACACTGCTGCAACCAAACTTGATCGAGCCGAGGTCCTCAAGCCGCACCAGAGGATCACAAGAGCAACGCCTCATCTTAGTACTAAATTCTCAATCGCTCTCCCAAACGTGAACAACATCCCCACTAAATACTACCTAATTCTCACCAGCAACCAGAAACTCAAGAATTTTCCTGACCCACCCAGAGTAGCCTACAGACGCAACACTAATTTTAAAGATATTCTTCTGCATGCCAAACTAAGGATAAAGACGAAGTTGAGAACTGGTCCCTGTGGCTGCCCCAGGTGCTCTACATGCAAACATATTCAAACTACTACTACAGTAAATAGTCCAGCGTCGAATTACTTACATAAGGTAACTGCGGGTTTCACCTGCACATGAAGCAACATAGTCTACTGTCTAGAATGTGCTGCTTGTAGCAAACAATACATAGGTGAGACTGGACAACAAATTCATACAAGACTCAACGGTCACCGTGCGGATACAAAACACAATTTACCTAAAGCAGTAGCCAGCCACTTCAATGAACATGCTCATATATTCGACAAAGCAAGGCTCTATATACTACAAATACTATACTATATAGTATTTGTATAGTATACTATATTATTATTAGTATTATTAGTATTAGTATATTATTAGTATTTGTATATATACTATACTATATAGTATATAGTATAGTATATACTACAAACAAATTTCTGTTCACCTTGTGGAAGGAAATATGCGGAATCATACCTCATACACAAGTTTAATTGCCTACACCCGATGGGAATTAATTTTGTACGTGGCAACTTAGAATCTTTAAAAGCGCTAACGTAAACCTGAAATTCTCATATCATCAACCAAGCCACAAAATACATTATGCCACCAGCTAAGGTAATTCTTAACCTCACCTATTCCTCCATTTCGAAAAATTTTTTCCTGCCTACTGCTCAATTCAATATACTCCTTCATGTTTTTGTTTATATCAACTGTACGACTCCCTTTTCCCGAGTACACTTGCCCCCGCCCGCTTCTGCGCTTGTCACCCTCCTATTTGTTATTGCTGTTTCGGACCCCCCCCCCCTTTTTTGTCTGTTTGTTATTACACATTTTTTTGAAACACCTCACCAACACATTCCAAAGTCCCAGACATCAGGATGCCTTTTTTGGTACCTCAGCCACACGGTATCGCCATTTCTGTATACCGCCGTAACGACACCTACGTTGAGCTACTGGGGCTAATGTCCCTTGAAAGACCATGCCCCGCTGCCTTCCCGTTACCCCATGCATTGCACCCCAGACTCCTTGTCACCATCTTAACTCCTTCAAAATTACTCTAGGCATTGCTGCTATGCTACTAAAGTCACTCTTTCAACTGATGTCTTTTTGAGTCTTTTTTGTTACTTGCGCACAGACTGCCTGACCGGCTCTTCTAAAGCCAAAAAAACATGCCGCCAATGACACCCCTGAATGCTCCCTAACCTCTCGCTTCCCCAACACCCTCCCATGCCCCTCTTTTTCTTTTCTTTTTCTTCCCTCTTGGTGTCCCTTTTTTTCTCTCTCTCCTTTTCTTTTCTCCCCGCCTTCCCACTCTCCCGCTCGTCCCCTCATCTTGGGAACCACACTCACAGACATCAGGCGACAGCGCTCATTCTCTTTGAAGTCTCTCCCTTTACAACCAGCCGCCACCGACAACAACTGCACATGACGTCACTGTACTAACCCTTCAAGACTAACATGCCGAGGATGACGAGGCCACCTTTGACAAAGATAGGTCCTCCTATCGAAACGTTGGCCAGCCTTTCTGAGGCACCTTATCCCTGCTTATAACCGTTATACCACAGTGTACTATTCCATCTGTCAGCCCCTTTCTTGATTTTGGATTCACATAAACCTTGTATGCTGGCCGCATATGCCTACCTCTGTTCTGCATAACAAATAAATTCAGCAGCGATTTAGCAGTAAATGCGAGAGAAATGCATTAGCATTACATCGCACCTCTTTGAGGTCCTGGATGCATGATTTAAACCGCATCCACCACATCGCGTTGTGTTGTTCAGGAACTTCCTCGACACGCGTCCTACTTGGTCAAGGAGCGGAATGCAGCTGACAGTGGTTTGGGGCAGACCAGCATCAATGGGGTGCATCTATTTAAAGATCAATTGATGAAAAGGGAAGAAGGGCTGCTGCACCAACACCGAGCCACTCTAAAAACAAGTACACTTCGTCGTCTTCTTCCATCCTCGCTGTCGCTTTAGCATAACACTCCTCCCTTCACAGACGAACGGGGAGTCACGGGGATGATGACACTTCAGGTGGGAGACGTGAACAAGCTGAGTCTTCTTAGAATGGTAACCATTAGACACGAGATGAGCAATCGAATAGGTCACAACACTTAGGCAATCGACGAATGATGACGAATGGTCCGGTGTAATGAGGCAGAAACTTATGGCACAGGTTGCACTTGCAAAGTGATGTTCAAAGCCATACTATGTCCCCTTTGTCGTTCAATATATTCTTTTGCCGTGAACCGTAGCTGATCTTGGATCAGTCCTGGGACGCCAACGTACGGAGCTGAGCTATGCGACGTGCTTCTTCAGCTCAGCAGAGAGTCTGGGCAATAGAAGAATCTGCATGAGGAGTAAAAGGCAGAATGGTGCCGAGGAAACTGCAGGGTGGTCTAACAAAGAAAACATCAGAGGCCATAGCCAGTAGCTTCATGCTTTGCAGTGTTGTAGGCATATGTGATAAAAGGCAAGATGTCATTGCAATTTTTGTGCCTGGAATTGATGTACATCGAAAGCATGTTGGTCAAAGTTGTGTTAGTGTGCTCTATGAGACCATATGTCTGCGGGTGACACAGGGTCGCGTGGCGAAACTGGCAAGCACAGAAATGCAACAGCTCTTCGACTACATCGGCCATAGCCATGATCACTCACAATAATACAAGGGGGTCCACGATGCAGTATAACAGAGGACAGGAGGAAGCTCGAAATATCAATAGCCATGGCCGTTAGCATCGCCACGGTTTCAGCATAATGCGTAAGATGGTCGACACAGACTATAATCCTATGGTTGTCACTTGTCGAGCGCGGGAATGGGCTGAGAAGGTCCACTCCAACTATTTCGAAAGGAGATGCTGGTAATGCCACAGGGTGAAGGAATCTGACTGGAGCAATATTAGGGTGCGCTTTAATTTCTTGCACTCATTACAGTTGTACTAGGTCGGTAGAATCGGGCCTGAATGCGCTGGCATGTTCGTGAAACCCAGGTGCCCAGCAGTCGTGTCATCGTGCATAGCACGGGGCATGTGTGTTCTCAAATTCTTGGGGACCACTAAGAGGAGGCGGGGACCGTCAGCCACATAATTATTTTTATAAAGCAGGCCATCTTTGATAACAAAGCCATTGTTACCCGACGGCTGAGCAGCTGAGGCGAGGAGGGCATCCAGACTGAGATCATTGCACTGCTCTTCTCAGAAGGTGGACTGGAAAAAGAATGTCGTCAATGGCAGCCAGAAACTCATTGAAATTTTTATCACATGCAGTTGTTGGTAGAGGGAGCCTCAAAAGACATTCAGTGTCCGCATGACGGCAGCCACTCTTGTAACAAACTGCAAGTCAAACTCCTGCAAACGTAGCGCCCATTAGGCAAGGCAGCCAGACAGGTCGCGAAGGCCAACCAACCAACCAACGTAGTGAGTGGCGATAAGTAACAATCGTAAAACGGCGCCTGTAGTGATCCGGGCAGAGCTTGTAGACTGCAAAAATGACAGCGAGGCATTCTTGCTCAGTGATGGTGTAATTCTGTTCAGCCGTTCCCAATGAACGGCTGGCGTAGGGAATGGCATGCTCGGCGTCACCAAAACACTAGATGAGGATGGCACTGAGGCCGATTCCATGTGTCGGTATGCAATTCTCTTGTCACTGAGGGGTCAAAATGATGAAGTGTGGGCCCAGAAGGGAATGCGTACTTCAGTTCGTGTTGAGCTGCCCAGGTGAAAGGCTTATACTTTCACAACAATCAAGTCTGGGGATAGGCAGTATGCACAAAGTTGGGCACAAAACGTCGGAAGTATGTGTAAAGACCAAAAAAACTTCTCGGTTCGCATGTGAATGCAGTTGATTAAAGTCGCTAACTGCAGTGACCTTTTCTGGGTCTGATCGCACACCCTGCTTGTCCACTAGATGTCCAATTATTAGAGCCTATCGTTGGCAAGAGTGACATTTCTTTGAGTTGAGAGTAAGAGCAGCTTGTTCAAGGCACATCAAAACATTGTCGAGTCAATGTTTGTGCTCTGCAAAAGTGCAGCCAAAAATGACGTCATCAAGATAACACAGACATACTTCCCATTTCATGCCGTGCAGTACCGGGTCCATAAACCTTTCAAATGTTGCAAGCACATTGCACAAACCAAACAGCATGACATTAAATTCAAACAAGCCGTCTGGGGCCACAAAAGTGGTTTTCGCTCTGTCAGCTGAATGCATTAAATGCCAGTAGCCCAATCAGAGGTCCACAAATGAAAAGTAGCATGCGGAATGAAGACAGTTTATAATGTCAGCAATATGGAGAAGTGGATACACATCCTTTTTTGTCACAGAATTGAGACACCGGTAGTTGACGCAAAACCTCCAGGACCTTTCCTTCTTTTTCACGAGGATGACCGGTGCAGCCCAAGGGCTAGAGGAATCTTGGATGACGCCCTTAGCTAGCATGTCATTGACCTCTTGAGCGACAATCTTGCACTCCAACACGGACACACGGTAAGGCTGGTCAGGTGTTATGAGATCTGCAGACCCCGTGTCAATCCTGTGACGAGCCCATGTAGTTGGAACATGAACTTTGTTAGCGTTCTAGGCAAAATCAAACAATGAACCATGTTTACTAAGGACGCTGACCAGGGCTTGGCACTTCTCTGAAGAGCAACTTGCTGATAAGGTTCAGAAATGGCAATGAGACTTCAGGGACACTGGCGCCAGCTCTGTGCACTCAGGCGTCATGCAATGTGTCATCAGTTAAAGCGTCTATGTTGAGACTAGTATCCACTTCAAAAGAGGCAAGTCGCATACCGCTGGGTAACACATCAGACTGGAAGGATAAATTTGACACCCACAGTGTAGTTCCGCAGACCACAGAGAGGACGCATCAAGGTGTGAGTGCGCTTTTATTCACAATGATCAAAGGTACAGGCTCAACAATGGTATCTGTCAAATTAGGAGATCAAATTAGGAGGTCCCGATACAGTCTTCAACCATGGGACCTCCTTATGTATTCTACACACAATATTTCTGTATTTGTACCAACAAATAAATTCTGAAATGTATCGACATCGACACCGCAAGCAGCCACTCGAACTCTGGATTGAAGATGCCATCTTCAATGATGGCGAGAGTATGTAAACAGGTAGGTTGGTCGGCAAGAGGAAAGAGGAAAGCTCGCCAGTAACGCAGTCAACAGGGGCACCGCACTCTCAAGAAATCGAGGCCAAAAATTACGTTGTGAGTGGATTGAGCAAGCACTGCAAATTCGGCTTGATACACATTATCGAAGAAATAAACGTTTGCTGTGCACACTCCAATAAGTCCGAGCAACTTTCCACATGCAGCGCGAAATGTATTAGCATTATCCCAGTGAAACATCACTTTACGGCCTAGTCAGGTTTTGAAATCCAGGCTGATAACAGAGACACTCGCTCCTGTGTCCACTATAGCCAACGTAGCAACATTGTCGACATTGTCCACTAAAACATCTTGTTTTGTGCAGAATCTTGTTATGATGCATGGTGACTGGAGGCATAGGGGTGTGTAGCTAAATATGGCTGCACGACCTCACCTCCACTGGTCACACCGCCTAGTTTCCCGGCGGCGCAGACATGACACAACATTCCGGAGATACCTGCGCTGACATGAAGGCGGCGGGGCCAAGCTGCGCACGTTGTCCCATGCTGTCATGTTTTTTTGCAGTTTTCAAACCGTCAGACGTGGTTCCCTTGAGATAAAGGCAACGTCGTTAAGCTGGGCAGTGGCATTCCAGCCACTGAAATGACTTTTGCTCGTTCGTAAAAGCTGAGCCATCCATTCTTGTCTTCTGCCCCGGCTTTCCCCACGAAGGTTCATGGCTCGATGTTGGGTTGCCATGGGACGCTAGAAGACGGTGGCGAGTGGTCGCCATCGGAAGCCATTCCTGGTGGCAGACCAGCAATTCAGCGAATTCGGCAAAGTTGTTGTTGCCTCAAAACAAGGCCTCGTACCCACGAGGGGAATTGGTCACACTGTTCGAGTTCCACGGATCACGCCTCTGCGGTCAGTTCGTCGTTATTCCTCGGGGGCGCCATTGTCTTACCCCGCACCTCCCACCAAAACTGTTACAATTCGATTGGACAAACTTTAATCAAGGTCCTGCAGGATGCACGTCAGCGCACAGTGGGCGTCTCCCACGCAGGGACCGGCAGGGAGTACCTGGCAGCCGCTGTGCGAGCCTGCTGGACGGCCCATTGCTGGCCTTGTAGTAGCCAGCTTCGTAAGGTCTTCTCCCACTTGTCCGAGGTAGAGTCGGTTGGAGCGGTCCTACACTTCCAGAGCACATGTGCGAGTGTCGCCGTGACCCCGCACGAGGGGCACGCATCATTGGGGTAGACGTCCGGGTAAATCAGGTGTAACGTGGCAGGGTTGGGATAGGTATGTGTTTGTAACAAGCGTAGCATTAGCGCCTGTGGCCTGTTTTGTTTGGAGTGCAGGGGCGGAAAGAGACGTTGTCCTAAGTAAAAGTGTTTAGTGATTTCGTTGTGCGTTACTGGGCCGTCCCTGTTCGCCTCAAACGCATCCAGACGCGGTTGCTCGGGGGTGACAGCGCAGTCGGTAAGCGCATGCGCAGCGTCGTGAGCTGTCTCGTTGAGGTTGGGCAGGTGGGCGGGAAACCAGATGACGGTATGGTGCTTGAGGGTGTTCGCATTAGCGCCACGGAGGACGCGTAACGCCTGGTTGGAGACGACTCCTCTCTCGAGCGCTTTGATGACCGGTCTCAAGTCAAAGATGAACCGATGAAAAAGGGAGAAGGCTTGCCTAAAAAAAGTAGTGTAAAAAAAGTAGTGTTCGTTCAGACAACACTTTAGACCTTTCACATTGTGCTTATATATTTATTGAAATTGGTCTTTAGTTCAGAAGAAAACTTCACACTGGAAAAGAATACAGTTCTCTAAACTGGATTTATTAAGTGCCAAAGTGGAGAAATTTAACGGAATTTATGAAGTTAGACTTGTATGGAATTGCTGCTCACAAATTGGGTGCCACCATCCGTCAGCAAAGAAAAGAAAGACCATTTTCCAGTCTACATAAAGCTGCTGCACTGACAGCATCAAAAGCTCACACACACAGGTCTGAGAAACATTGAATTCCCTAGTAGTTTGACTGCAAACGGAGTGTGGAGCTTCTAGCAATGACCACAGTTCATAGGCGATCATCTCAGAGTAGTTAAAGGCAGACTCAAGTGCTAATACCACAGATCCGCAGGATAGCAGCAGAGTACTTTTTTTCACACTAGCCACACTACTGTTCTCTAACACCACATTAATTTTTTTAGGAAGCGTTCAGACAGACTCGTACCTTTTCTGTGTCAGTCCAAGTCAAGTATTCCAGAACCACACTCACCACCAAGACAAAAATCTACAATTCTTTAACACAGATTCGGAAAACTTTTTATTGTATGAATCAAACGACATAACATCAGCAATCCTGGGGAAAAAAAAAAGTGCACTAGTTTTTTAGAGAGCTGCCTTTATTATATTACGCCCTGAAACATGCAGTCCCTTCTTGCCGAGGATTTGTCTCAAAGCACACTTCAGTATTTCAAGCTCGCTTCTTGATGAAAAAGCATACAATGCTATAAGAGGGCATTTTCTATGTAATATCAACAGCAATGTACAATACATTATGTATACTGTCAACACATGCATCACTGAAGGCTTGAACGCAGCCCCTTAAAGTATCACAAAGCAGTGCCTTCTCATTTACATGTTTATGTACAAGGCATAGAACAACATTTGCTCTATAAATTCAGTTTGTGAACAAAAAACAAAACAGAGTGAAAGCTCATCGCAAGGATGGACTTCATGCTTAACAACAGCGGACATGGTCAATATTTTTGTACACGTTAGCTGCGCTGGCATAAAAATGACTATACGGCTCGCGCATCTATTCGCAAGCTATTGAGATAAGAAAATACAGTAAAAGCTCGTCAATTCAAAGTCTTACAGACAGAGGTTTATTCAAATTAAGCAGGATTCCCAATTATCAAAAAATAGCATGAAAACGTTAAAACCAGTCAAAATGTTTACAGAGGTGGCACACCTTTATTGCCTGAAGCCCTTTGCGTCAGTGTAGCGGCTATGGCCTAGCACTGTTGAGCTTAAGGTCCCGGGTCAATCCTGGCCATGGCAGTTGCATTTCAGGGGGAGCAAAATGCAATAACACTCTTATATGTATATAATTAAATTTAGTTGCATCTTAAAGAACCCCCAGTGGCCAAAGTTAATTCTCTCCATTTTCCAAGTGTCGTACGGACAGTACAGTCGCTGCAAAGAGTTTCGTCGACTAGGCATCAAACCGCGACTTTATCCGCCAGCTCCTGACGAAGCGGTGCCAATTACACCTAGGCAGTGCGGGTGGCAGTAGTAATGCCATCGTGGGATACCCAGCCTTAATATGCTCGTACCCGTAGACTACACAGCAGATCAAGCGCGAGGTGCAAGGGCACATGCACAGGCTGGACTGAGGGCCGCATATGCGAAGCGGAGTTCGCTTCTGTGGGCAGTCAGCCGGCAATTAGCGCAACATCATGTGGGCTGCCCGAGCTGCTTCTTTCAGTCAGTCTGGGCTGTCACGCCATGGCACATGGTGGTGCGAGACGTGTTTCTGGCTTTTAAAGCTGCTTCCGGCACATGGAGCCAGCAAAAGCGTGGACTTTGAGGCTGGATTATGTTACTCGGAAGGACTCATCACTGGTGCTTGAAGTTGGACATGACACCAAATCTCCAAGATCAGGAGTTTTGTTGCAGCAGCCCAGTTTGCGAATTAGCCAGGAAGTGGCAGGCGGGATGCTGAAATTATCTGGTTAAATTTACATTGTTAATTGGGAATCCCGAGTAATTTGCAGAACTTCCACAGTCCCGAAATTTTCAGAGTTCGAATTATCGAGGTTTTACTTAAAAGAACAACACAAAAGAACAAATTAGAAGAAAAGAACATAAATAACAACTAAAACAGCGCCTTTCAGGATGTGCCCAAGTGGGCTACGTAAGAAAATGACAGCCACCTTCAACTGGCATATTGCAAACATTGAGCACGATCCTTCAGATTCTTGAACGAGAACTTTTGCTAGGAGTGCTTGCGATGAAATGACACACAGAGCTCAACCCAGAGCAACAAAGCTAGGAGAATAAAACTGAATTGGAGAACGGATGCGAGCGGACAAGTGTCAATATAAAGTCATGCTCCCGCAAGATCATGCCTACTCCCCCTAAACAGGCAAGCAGTTTTGCAATGTTTCCATTGGCAGACATGGCAAATCTCGATGGGTGTAGCCAAGGGATATCTAGCACACCATCGCTTTTCAAACGTCCACATAGAAAAAGCCACCCCTTGGCTTCTGGGTTGTGGGCGCTGTTTTGGTCGTGGTTTCCTGGGCAACAGCCGACGAGCTGCCACCTTCGCATGGGGCCAGAGAGTTCAGCACTAGCAAAGCAAGAATTAGAGCCATTAATTAGTGTCAGCAGTAATGTGAATGCTAATCGAATTTCTAAGCTTTCTACAACAAAAATCTCATTACAGTATCGGAATGCATTATGTAACCGCGCAAACGACAACGAACGAAGAAGGAAACGCAGGACAAGTGCGGATGTTTCCTTTTTCGTCCATTGTCGTTTGCATGGTTACGTAATGCATTCCAATATCGACCCCCAACTAGCCAACTAGCCTGCCTCTCTATGTTAAATTGATTACAGTAGACCGCTATTATACAAATATGTGTAACACAAATGCTACAAAGGTCACAGGTCTGACACTGGTTATGCCACAGCGAGACATTAAAGCAAAAAGGTGTTGTAGCAATGTACAATAATGACAGTGCACAACAGTTTGAGCAGCTCTAGCTTCCCCCCACTTCAGGATTCTCCCTACTTCCCATTAGAGGGCAAGGTTTCCTTTTTACCTCTCCACGAGCCAAGTGACCAACACATATCAGCTATCAGTTATCAGTACATCACATCTGCCAAAACACACATCCACAGGACTGGCAGAACTTATTTTGGGCAATTAGCCGACTAGTTTCAAGCGTTACAGCATTTGTTTTCAGCAAAAAAGAAAAAAAAAGTGGCACTGTGACGAGATAAAACTACAACAGGCTTCACCTTCAAGGCTTTGTTCGATCCTCTTGAGGTTTTTCAGGATGCTTGAAAGTTCTCTTGTCAGGTTGCCGTCAGTCGGAGAGTCGCTGGGTCGCCTCTCAACAACCCTCGGAAGAACCTCTTCTAACATAAGCCTTACATCACTGTTTTCTGGATACTTCAGCCTGCATGAGGTCAAAGAACGAAGCGAATATTGAGAAGAGCAGCGATCACAAAATATGTGACAGGAAAATTTTCTACTGCCCTTACCTTTCCTTCTCGATGAGTGTGCGAGCGCTAGTACGCAGCTTTCCCGACAGCTGGTGTATGGCAGAGATTACGAGGCTGTCCAATGCCGTCAGCTCTCTCCTGCCCGGTGTCGTGGACGGAGTCTTCACACCATTTTCTGTAGGTGTCTTGCTCTAAACGAAAAGTGAGAATAGGTAAATAAGTGGTAATGTATTGCCAAGCTACATCACAGCACAACTCGAAACTTAAAGGGGTCCTGAACCACCCCTTGGACATGGTGAAAAAGCCCAGTCCACGGATAGCGTATGTCGTTGTGAACATCTCAGCCAACCTTTGCAGCCATGCAAGGCGTGTGGAGCTTGCAAGTGGAGTCACCTTTCTCTAAAACACTCCTTTTAACAGTAACCTGTGCCTCACTTTTCTGGACATTTTATTTCATCATACAGCCGATTTACAGCCGGAAGCAGCAACAGGTTTACAACAGGTACAGCCGATTTACAGCCGGAAGCATGCAACAGGTTGCATGCTTCCCAAGTAGCACACCGTTGAGGTGTGTCACCATTATGGTCGAAGCTCATTACACTAGGAATCCTTTCAATGCGAGTCCTGAGTGCAGCATTCATCGCTTAGCCAATGTGCACACTGCGAACGCATTTGCACAAGTGAACATGAAGTTTGTTTGATACTCTGAAATTTTGCAATTGCTGTAGAGATAAGCGCAAAAGGGAATGTGCTACCCATGTCAGTTGGCACAAGAATAGCCACGCATAGCTATCTAGTATACTGAAGTATAGCAAAGGGATGGGACACCGTAAACTCGACCGTAAGCTGAGGAATAGCCTCCGAGCTTGGCACATCGTAGGCGCCAAAATCAAATGTAGTACCGTCTATGTGAACACCCAAACTCAAATTTTAACTGAGCACCATGATGACATTCAGTAGGCAGAGTGTTTTGGGTGCGCCTCATTCCGCTGTAGCCTTCGCAGTACAAGCCATTCAAGAAGGAGTGGGAGCATCGCAAAGGGGACCAAAAGTGATCTTTCATCACCAATAACTCCGCTGCTTAAATTCTGCTTAACACATTGAGTCACTTTTTGCTGCAAAGTATTTCTTAAATAGTGTATTTCAACGTCAAATGCATTTCTTTACTTAGACAAAAAGTGGTACAGGACCACTTTAAGGTGAATTCCACTGATCAATCTGCAGCAGTTGGTCGCGCCTTGGAGTGAGTGCCAGGATATTGCAAATCTAAATTTTAGTCAAATGCAGGGCAGCTTGTTGTACACTGTCATGGATTTTGTCTAACGCAGCTTTTTTTGGGAACCCTGATTTCCAACGACCGTGTGTTTTACTTGTAAGCTTGCTGTTTCTACACTGGTTTGTGAAGTCTCCTGTGTGTCATGTGCCTCAGAGGCATATGCTCAACCAGCACCTTCTTTAACTAGGTGCCTGCAACGTGAGCCCATAACTGCCTGCCCTTCTTTCTCTCTTTAACACCTGTCTACTTAGTATGATTACTGGAGCTGCTTCACAAAGGGCGCTTCCAACACACCAGAGGCTGCGTGCTGCGTGCCACTGCTGCTATGCTGCCGGTAAAACAAACTCGAGCAGACAATGACCGCATGTTTTGATCTATGCGTAAGCAGACCATGCTATTTCCTTGTTCACTCAGCTCACCACTGTTGTAAGTTCTGCTCAGTAATGTGCCATTGCTGCATGCCACAATGCTCGTCTAGTCGGAGAAAAAGAGGCCCGAGTGTGTCTTTCCACGAGATACCTTCTGACAGCAGTTTGTGTGACCAGTGGCTATGGCAATTTCGAGTAAGGATTAAATACCACTGAGTTACCCGTAATGCTCTGTAGTGTGCAGTCAGGACTTCCACACTGTGGACTTCAGGAAAGGCTTACGGAGTGGCTGCTGAAACCAGTTGCCGTGCCCAGTGTTTTGACAGCTTTAGATCAACACACGCATCCCTAAACCGATGCCTACAGTGCCGGCCGTGAGCGCGGAATACCGACCTGGCCTGCCAGCAGCGAGCTGTGCTGACAGGAGTCACGCGACTCCAGCGGTACGGTTGCAAGTGCCACACCGCGGTTCCGGCTCGCAAATGCGGCAGGGAGCCTCCAATGGGAAAGGAAGCGACGTCGCAGGCATATAGTTAGAGAAGGCGCTGGATCAACTGATGTTGAATTTACAGAAAAGTCATAGTATTAGCACTGGTTCGTGTCATCTTGTCTGAAACTTCTTGTGTGTCATGTGTCTAACCATACAAAAACAAGGCAAAAAGAAGTAAAGGCAAGCACCAAAGTTTGAAAAAAAAACAAAAGCCATCATTCACTGCAGGGATGCTTGATAACGCCACTATACCGTGCCACAGCAAACAGAGGCTTTGCAAAGGTGCATTGCATCTGCACCTTGTTGGCGCAGAGGTCAATGTACATCTAAAGCAGTGATTAAAGGCCAAGTGCAACGAAATATTCCTCTGATTAAACTGGTTACAGATGGGTACTACTACTAAAGCAAGCCTGGCAAAGCTGCAGGGCAGGTAATTGCAGAATTTTCTTATTAGCAGCCTTTAAACAACATCACAAGCAGTGAACATGTGTATGTACATGGTTGTTAGTGGATATGACATAAGGCCCAGCACACCACCTCCGAAATTTTTCCATGTACTGCAGGCAGCTGCAAGCACCAGCTGATGTCAGAGGTCATGCATCACTTCCAGCACGTGGTAATGACAGCATTTTCTTTTTTTTTTCCCAGTTTTGGCATTACAAAAGTTGTTTTGTTAGCTACTTTGCAATGCATCCACTCACATTTCGATCAAGAAATTTCGCACAGAGGCTGTTCTATATCTGCACTGACTAGAGTAGGCTTTTTATGCATTGCAAAATTTAGTTGCAGTTGGCACTTCACAATGTGTGCCAAAGAGACCCGAGTTTGCTATTACAGGTCCTTCCAGTAGCAGTCTTGTGAGCTACTGAAACAGCTTCCTTTGTGACTAACAGGGCATCAAGGTGATTTTTGTGCTGATACTTCCATTGTCCACAGTGTTCAAACTGCTAATCGAGCCAACAGATTCAGCAATCATTCAATTGGCAAATCAATTTATTGATCGTGAAGAGCTCCGAATTAGTACAGCTTACTTGGAGTTCAATGCAGACCTGAAGCTAGGTTCACAACCATTTAACGCAAAAATTAAATTGTGGGGTTTTACATGCCAAAACTACGATCCGATTACGAGGCATGCCATAGTGGGGAATTCTGGAAATTTTTACCACTAGGGGTTCTTTAACGTGCACCTAAATCTAAGCACACGGGTGTTTTCGCATTTCACCCCCATCAAAATGTGGCCGCCGTGGCTGCGATTCGATCATGCAACCTCGTGCTTAGCAGCCCAACACCATAGTCACTAAGCAACCACGGCGGGCGACTATCTAACATAGCCACAGTAGCCAAGAACGAAACAGAACCTCCTGCTCTGGAGCACAATGCCATAGCCACAAAGTCAATGCAGAAGGCGCTAATCAGGCTAATTCAGTTCTTGTCTCTTCACTTTACATGTTAAGCACAAACAATGCCCACCTCTCCGTCGCCAGACTGCCTCTCTGGCTTGCGTCCACTTCGGACAAAGGTGCTGCCACTGGCTCCTGCACCTCCCTTGAGGAATGTTTCACCACGTGACAGCGAGCTGCCTGTCGTTGGCATACCTCCAGAGCGACCCCGTTGCTGCCGATCAGGTGCAGCTGGGGTCAGCGCGAGGTCACGGTGGCCGCCAAAGGATGCCGAGCGTCCAAACTGAACCGGAGACCCCGTCCGGGCATCGTCATCACCGTCCGAAATGTAGGACGTGCCAGCTGGCTGCTTCCTCTGGATTCGCGGGGAGTGGTGACGACTTTCTCCGTCGGACACAGAGTGCTGCTGTAAACGATAGGCAGCCGTGGGGTCACTGTCGTTGCGCTGGTGGGCCTGCGTGCAGCATTTCCTTGTCATCAAACATATGCAAGCAGAACTGACCACAGATGCACAGCTTTGGCCACTCAAAAGAATTCACCAAAAGAAATGAGCTAAGTGCAGTTGACTCACAATTTAAACACCATGGGATACCAGATTTTAGCTGTAATTGCCCGAGGTTTGAGTTAAAAAAAACACTTTCTGATTATGAGGCACGCCGTAGTGGGGGACTCCAGAAATTTAGACAACCTGGGGTTCTTTAACGTGCACCTAAATCTAATTACAGGAGTGTTTTCGTATTTCACCTCCGTCGTAATGCGGCCGCCGTGGCCGGTATTCGTTTCCGCGATCTTGTGCTTAGCAGCCCAACACCATAGCCACTAAGCAACCACGGTGGGCATTTGAGTTAACCAAAGCTGAATAAAATATGATAAACAATGCTATGGGTTATATAGCAAATAATGTATAAAAGCGAGCAACTATTCACCACTCAGCTTTATGTTGCAGAGGATAGAAACACAGATCTGCCTTCACTATTCATGCTTTATGAATGTCCTCCCAAAGTAGCTGGCCAGCACGTTATGATTCAGGCCGACTTCTCAGGTGTAAAGGCTGTTTCATGGCCGAGAAATATCATGTATACAAGAAAATTTCCACGAAGTACAACTAAAAAAAAGTGGATAACAAAATGAATCCAATTAATCTGCATGTGAGGCCCATCATGTTTCATTATCCATGCCTCATAATTGCCATTTGCATACATTTGCTTAAATGTAATAAATGCTGAGCTGGTTACATTGTGCTTGTCACATCCCTTCGTTACCTTGTGCCAAGTTTCCTTGGTCAATGAACACAATAAAACTTTATCTATGTGCTCGCTACACTGTCTTATCACTCACTTTTCCACGAAGCAGCTCCGCCCGTGTGACGCCGACGTCCGTGGCTCTGACTCCGCGAGGCAGTCGGAGGCTGAAGCGGCCGCCATCTTGCCTTGAGAGGTTGGGATTGCTGCCATGGTGGGGCGTTTTCCCACGCGAAGGTGCCGCCGTCGTGGGGGGAAGCCCACCCACCTCTGGTAGCCCCAATCGCGCCCTCCTCAGGGCAAAGGCCCGGTTTAGCTTCATCTGTGGACCGCCTCTGGAGCCCGAGCTGTGGGACGACGGCTCTGTGCTGGTGTCGGACACAACACTGGCAGTCTCCTCAGAGCCACAAGCTGTATCACCACTAGCAGCCAAGTCAGCTTCGGAGCCGGTCAGCCCCCATGACTTGCGCTGCGTTGGCGCACTTCGGCGCTGTGTAGAACTGCTGGCCGCTGGCGTCTGCCGTAGAAAGGTCCCGTCCTGAAGATATGAAAACGCAGCACATTATTGTGCAGCGATGAGACATTGACAGAATAATACAGACACGCAAGGGATGACAACCTCAAATAAAGCTACTAGTATGCATTATGGTTAACCAATTGTGAACACATGTGACAAAGGGAGAAAAGCACAGCATGGTGGACTTTGGCTGATCCCTACTCCAGAGCAGTATTAGGAGACACATTCAAAAATGCATAATAGAAAGAAAAAAATACACTGTTTTCTGGGTAGCACCATCAACTAAAGTATTGCTGTTCAGCAGATGTATAAAATCTTTATAAACATGGGCAATGTGGCAAAATCCCCCTCGATACTGCTCCCTGTAAAGCCAAGGTGTTTTATTCCTCCATGTACTAGCACCTACGCATCTCATTGTACGTGTACAGCTCGGTAGGAAATATCAGCATGTGTGCTGAGCTTTTCTTTGTGTTACTAATTACCGTGGTGCATAGTTCTGCTCCAGCCCTGCTTATTCTAGAACCTTAGTGACAAATTCACCCAATCCTGGGAGCCCGTAATGACTCAACAGTTATAAGGACCAAATTTGAGTTGCAACCAAGATACAATGAGCCACTGATATATGAAATGCTTTTCAAGAAATCATTGCATTCCCTGTAAGTGGATTTGGCTTTAGAATTAGGAAGTTGCAGTGCCCCCAAGGCACATGCATTCGGCCAGTTTCTTTTGAACCCAGAAAAATCATGGTAGCACACACCAAAGTCCTAGTGTTCTTGTGAATAGCAACTAGCAATTAAACATCGGAGGGTGATACAAGTGACGTTTTCTCATTCGTTCAGAGCACACAGCTTAGGAGAGTATTTCCGCGCAATAAATGATGCTCTGGCAATGAAACTTTAGAGAAAGTACCGTTTCAAAAGCCTTCATTGCTGGTGCAATTGGGTAAGACATTTTTTTATCACCTATTCCCAGTTAACCATAGACCCTCATGCAAAACCAAGCAACAAACAGCCATCTGAAATTTCAATAAATTTTTGTGCAAAGCCTACTGAAAAAAAATCACCTTACATTAAATGATGTTGACATGACTTTGTTGGATGGAGTCTTGGTGAATGTGGTCCGGTGGGTTCTGGGCGGAGAGCACGGGGGACTCGGGCGGCTTCCGGCGGAGCCCAGTCGCTTTCTTGCTGTGGCATTGGCACATGGAGTGGAAACTGGAACAGCCGCAGAACCAGACTTCCTCACAGTGTTCGCAGCACTGCTGCTTTCTGTGGATGGCACAAAGACGTCCAATGGAGCACGCTCCGAAGGTGGTGTAGGAAGCCGTCGCTTGGGGCGGCCGAGATCAACGGAACCACCTGAAATTAAGCATTCTATTATTAAACCCATAAAAAGCTGAGCATGATGTCAACGGGGCGCTGAAGGCACATATTTAAACCAAGGTGTAGTGGCATGAAGCAATAAAACGACAGACACCGACCAAAAGAAATGCTAAAAATGGATAATTCTTTAACAAGTTTCAGCTTTGCTACGGAAGCCTTGTTCATAATGGGTTGAAGTTCATGGAAGCTTATGTGTTCTTCATCACATGACATAAGCTGTGCATGAATGACGGCGTGGAGGATTCCCTGGCTTCGATTGAGCATGCGACGCGTGCTCCAACGACTCCAGATGGAGCTGCGATTTCACGTTTTCTTGGCCAATAATTCTGGAGTTTTCCAAGTCACTCTTGTGGCCTGTTGCATACGTGTGCTTGGCAAGGGCGTTTTAAACTGTTCGTTTCTTTTCGAGATCGTTCTGATGCTGCCTCCATCTCCGTCTAAAGTTGCCCGATTCACTGATGTATGCAAAGTCGCAATCTGCGCAGCTATCTTGTAGACTACGCGTGAAAACAACTCTCTCAGAAGGCTGCCCTTGCCGCCCACGAGTGCGTGCCTCAGCTCAATTAAAGCGAGGGAACCCTCCCCCCATTGTACACGCACTGCTTACGTCAGGTGCTGAAGAATACATAAGCTTGCATGAACTTTCCCTCAACCCATTGTGAAAAAGACTTGCATAGCGAAGCCGAAGCATCTCGGAAAGAATTATTCATTTTTAGCATTTATTTTGGTCGATGTCTGTCGTTTCATTGCTTCATGTTTATTCCCGATGAGATGGGCTTCCGTCGAACCCTCGACTTCAAGGTATACCGACATATTGTAGTTCTGACTAGTAGCACTCTTGCTGTACACTTAGTGGCCGTTTAAAAATAATTTTAAAAACTAAGCCCAGCCTACACAATAAAAGCATCATAAACAGTGAACAGCCATCAGTACCTTTTATATTGGGAATAAGAGAGAAAAGAAAGTTTTGGTTAGAGGAAAGATGCAGAGGTTGGCAGCAGGATCGCACACCTGTGGCTTGCTACCAAACAAGGTGCACCAATAGACAAAGAAGAGAAAGACCCATGACCAATATCTGTGTTTGACTTTTGGTGCCTTGTTGTCGAAACGAATCACTGAATAACATGTAGCCCAGACTTCAGTACTGTTACAATATTGCTCAACTTTTTTTACCTCAGTGCTGACTTACACATGCTTTGAGCATTGTGGTGCAGCGTGGGAAGGAAAGGGCTGTACTACGTTTCTTTACCTCCAGCTTTTTAGGCAAAGCTTGCTTTGCAGAGTTGTTTCAATGCTGCAGTGGTCAGAATGTCAAGAGGACGAGGGAACGTTGTAAAGACAAGGAAGGTATATGTAGAGCACAGCGCTGATTAATTTGTCACATCAGTTATGACTTCATCCCCAGCATGAGAGATGCGCATTTGCACTAGCTTGAGGATTAAGCGGCATGTGTTACATTGGCACTCCAGATTGGTGAACTGTGCAACGCTACAGAGATGGCTCCAAATAGAGTGGCCTGCTGATCAGTGGAGAGTGCCTTAGCATTTGAAGCAGTTTTAACTTAAAGGTGAGCTCAGTAGCAGAGAGGCGGCCAAGACAGTAATGAGAAGCCTTACATAGTTTGGCAATCGTCAATGGTTTCTGCATTATTTTATGGGCAGCTGCTCTTCGTGCTGCCAATATTGCTTAACTTCTTTCGCTTTGTTTCTGGTTTATGAATATCCTGTACACTTTGGCACAGTGCAGAAAGGGGCGTCAAGGCATGAACAGAAAGTGGACAAGGTCAGCACCGAGGGCAAGAAGGATTTTCACAGCCAGAAGGCAGATTTTTCGTGCTTGCTCGACACCTTCAAGACTACCCATACACAGAAACAGGTGAAGGCATGCTCTGCGTGCTTCATCAGTATGACAGCGATAGAGCAGGAATGGAACAGGGATAAAGGAAGGAAGGTCATGCAGCAAAAGCAACCAGCGTTCTTGCATACCACACATACTCACATGCAAGGCCACTGACACCACCACCACCACCACCGAACTTGAAACACAAGCTCTGAACATTACCCTGGCTCCTTGGTCTGGAACCAGAGGCCCCTTCACCTTCCGGCCTCACCCTCTGGTACTGCGAGCAGGAGAAACAGAAAGGACAGCAGAACTAGCAATGAGCTTTCTTTAAAAGGAGCACCGAAGGCAAGTCAAGCTGAACTCGAACATATCCAAAGCATCATGTTTATAGGGAACACTGCTTTCGTACGTGACAAGATGATGTAAGCAAAGGCCAGGAATATGCCAAGGATGGCACCCCCACTGCTGAACTATGATACTGGCTACAGTGACACCACATGTCCCGTTTATCATTTAGTAAATCGCTATCAACCACTGATAATAGGAAAGCTAACTACATTGCATTTGGCATTCAGAAATTTATTGGATGTTTCTATGGAAGGACTCAACAATGACACCTCGCACCACTCTGCCGAGGATTTTCTTGAGAGTGTGGCACCCTCTCTGTGTAGGCCTTTGGCTCGAAGAAGGCCGCAGCACAAGGGTTCCAAAACCTCTGATAAAGCTTGGGATGCCGACATAAGCGACTGAATGACAAGCGCCTACCATGAACCGATCTATTGAAGAAAGGCAAAGGCATAGAAAAACATGCAAGGGACAACTGGCCAAGCAACAGCGAAAGCTAATAAGAAAATATCCACCCAGTCATTCTCTGAACGAAGCATTGTTATACGATGCTATCACAAAACACCATCAAGGGAGGACAATTCATCCCGATTAGAGTGACAGAAGCTTGGCTGATACATGCATCACCCAAATGGGAGATATGACTTGCTTCCACTAGCAATTTAATGTCCTTGTTCCAAAGAGCAAAAAGCACTTCTATCCTTGAAAAATTAGGAGTACAGTTGCATTCACGACAATGTGTGGGCAGATTGGAAGACATACCCAGTCAGCGACCTCTGTGTTCTTTCATACACCCATTTGTTTAACGTATAATTGGTCGCAACAGAGAGGAGTTGTATATACCATGCCAACACGAACTCAACAAACCTGTTGATGAGTTTTACACAGCGCTTGCTTTGCTTCTTTTTCTATCAATAAATGTGTGCAGCAGCGCACATTTATTGAAGTTTATTTTCTGTAGTGAGCACTACTTTGATGCTGTACCTCCAACGAACGAGTCATTGTCGATTTCAACTGCAGAGTGCACAGCCTCTTTAGTTGTGGTTTTATGAGCAACTAAATCATCTTGTGGCACAAAGCATGGTACAGGGACTCTGCAGGGTAGCTGAACATGCTATGCTGATCTAGTGTTTGCCTGCAGCAACCCCTTTGAAAGCCATCAAGTAGCTCAGTTCTGCTAAACGCACACTGTTCCAACAAGCATTGGACAGAGAAAAGCTCCACACAGAAAACCAGCTTATGCCAGCACCTCTAGCCTCTCAAAATATGGCTAATTCTCTGTGAGCCACCCTCCAAGTCATTGCCTGTGTCACTCCCCTTCACTCTCTCCTCACTCCTCCTCCTATATCTTACTATGCTGTATGAAACTCAAGTGGTGTCCTCACAATACAGAGACGGTCAGTAACACTATATATTAAAAATTAAATTCTGGGGTTCTACGTGCCAAAGCCAAGATGCGATTATGAGTCATGCCATAGTGGACGGTTCCAGATTAATTTAGACCACCTGTAATTCTTTAACATGCACTCAATGCATGGTAAACAGACGTTTTTGCATTTCATCACGTTGAAATGTGGCCACTGCAGTCAGGATGTTATGTTATGTCCTCGGGCTTAGAAGCGCAACGCCAGAGCCACTACGCCACCATGACAGGTAACACCACACATCCCCTTTTCTTCCCACCAACAACCACCCAGATTTCCAACAGGTTGAGAAAGCATGTACAGCTTTTCACAAAAAAAAGTAATGGCCAGTCAGCCATTGTCCAACAACAGGCGGCTGGCCTTTACTTGTGTTTGCGATGGGCTATACAAACCAGCACAAAGACGAAGATACTTTTTTTTTGTGAGACAACTGCATCCTTGTCGTTTTTTGCTTTGCATCCTTGTTCCTTTTTGTAATGTTTATAATGAGTGCTTGCAGTAAGCAGGCTAAATTTACTTTTACCACTGGCTTTAGATGTAGCCCACCACAGGAATGTCTACTCACCTGCTCTAGACTGGACGGGTGGCTTTGTGAGGACACACCAAACACCTCATCAATCCTACGGCGGGCCTCCTCCACATCGGGGTCCACACGATCCGTCTCAACTGTGTATGTGCCAGTCTCGCTCCGATCATCAGCAGGAGACACAACCTGCTCTGGGCCAGAGCTTGGCTCAACACGTGGCGCCGACGACGAGACACCCCCAACGGGACCTGGCAATGGCACTCGTGCAGGCCCGTCATTGAGCATTCTCTGGATCAGGTAAGAGGCCGAGTCGCTCAGACGTTGGTCATCCTGCCGCCTAGCTTGGCGGCTGGATTCGACGTCTGAGCTCCACCCTCCACCGCTACTTCTGCCGCGCCCTTCCGCGCCGCTCCAGCGCCGCTTTGCTAAGTCGGCAGCATTATTGGGACTAGTGGGCGTCCGCCGACCGCTCCCACCGGTGGATACCAATGGCTCACTGGGCTTTGACACCGGGGAGGCCCGGCTCTTGGACGGCGTTCGCTCAGATTCTGGTTTTGGAGGTGCAAACTTGCGTATGCTGTCCTTGAGGGCCAGTGGTTTGCCACCGGTCGTGTCATTGTCGAAATGGATCGTGAAGGCCATGGAGGTCGAGCCAGACGCCTGCGTCTGGGAGGCGGGAGTGTCGGGACAGGGTGACTGTTCATCCTTTGAGGGTGTGGATTTGGCTCCACAGTCTCCAGGCGATGAATCACCTGCAGAATAAAAAAAAGAGGATTACTTGCCTCTTGAGGGAGGATCACGTCGATAACAGCTTACATTACACAGGTACAAACAGGAAGCCAATCGAAAGATATGGTAACAAAAATTTTTGTGAGCTTACAAGTCATCCAGGAAATTCGTTGAAATTGCACAATATTCTTTTGACTCTTTATTGCTTCAGTTTTTATTGTCATGAAAAGCAATATCATTAGGTTTTTATTATCATTAAAAGCAATCGCATAAAATCAACTCGAAGTACTTGCCAAGCAAATTCAGCTAGTATCTCTTGCACAAGGTTCTGCCGATATTATGTACTCATCAATTGCCACTTGAGCTGCATTTTTACAAATTTTACACTAACAATTTACAGATACTGCATACTTGGACAAAGCCTCTGAATTTGCTGTGGAATGGTATTGCAACGCCATGTAGCACGCACTTGGCAAATGACAGCTGTTGCCTCTGAGACCCCAGCACAGACATCTTTTTCCACCATGCCTTTCATATGATTAGACTTGACATAAGGCTTCAGAAAAGATGACATGAACCAATGCAGACACTAAGAATAACTCGATATCACAAGTAAAATTTTTCGGGATTACACACCTTGGAGGCATACATGGCACATAACAGACTTGAGACCTGGTATTCTTTACGTCTGTCTTATTTGCACCATAATGGCACACCCCAGTATCAGCCAACTTGCCCAACAAGTTGTTTTGAACTAGCGCAACACTAAGTATAACAGCGTCACAAATAAAAGATAAGAAAGAGCTTGATAAGCACTCGTTCCCTGCACGATGCATACCAAGAAGCAATTGGCAATTACTGTCACCGCCAAAAAAACAAAATTCTCAATATACGCATAAAAAAGGGGGGGGGGGGGGTATTTCCCAAACATCTTTTTGCAGTCAGCGCTTAAAAATTAATATACTCGAAATTTAGGATAGTATTCATTCAGAACTTTATGAGGAGTTTCACAGACACTGGCAAATACTGGCTAACTTACAACTCTTTTCTTCAGGTCTCTCCTTTGGTGGTGGTGGTGCACGTGACTTGCCGAGTGAATGCAACGGTTTCCAGGACAAAGTGGTGGGCTTCGTAGGAGGCGGCCTACCAGGGAGAACCTCCCTCACGGTGCTCAGGGAATCCTCAGTTCTGCTCAAGTCCTCCAGAGAGTCTGCATCCTACAATGACACACAAACAGCGATGCAAGTGTGTTTCCCACTCAGAGGCATTCATATGCACAAACGCGCGCAACCTTCCCACAATCCAGAACAACATACTGCCACCATAGTCAACAGCAATGTACATCATCCATCTCCTATAGCATCATACCTTGGTGGTGAAGCAGCGCACTAACAAGGACAAGGCGAAGACACGCAAGAATACATGCCACTCGCTACACAGCACACACTGTATTCTTGTGTGTCTTCGCCTTGTCCTTGTCAGTGTGCTGCTTCACCAACAACGTATGATTAATCACCAACTAGCCCAACGTTCCACATTACTGAACCTATAGCATGCCAGGGACTAATTTCTTCCAATCCATTTCATTTGCCATTCTTTAGATGCTTCGTCATTTGCACTGATGCGGTAGCACCACTGCTATTGCTGATAGGCTACTTGGAACGACTCGTGGTCAGAAAAAAGGGGGAATGAAATTAAATGCTAGGTAATACGAGCCCAGGCCATATGCCAAGCATGCTACTTTAGGCAAATATCTGCAGGAGCTATTAACAAACATCTCTAGGTAACCAATGACTTACCAAGAGATACGAAATGCCATGGCATTGAAAAACAACTTAGGTATCGCATATTGGTGCCTGCTCAGGTTTTTCAAAAGTGTTTAGGAGACTTTCGCCAATTGTGTATCATGTTACACCTTCACAAACTCTCTTGTTGGTCATTCTAGACTGACAAAAATCTACCTTTGATATAAAGTCTTTTTTTTTTTTCAATTCAATATCATCAGGGAGTCCTACCAAAATATGATGCAATATTTTTGTTTTTTTTATTAGGAAAATGGTTTCTGGCAAGCATAGAACAGAAGTGATCCCATAAAAATGGTGGCTTATTTTCTGTAGCTACCTAAAATCTCTGCCATCATTTGCATCAGTGGGCAGACACAACCTAGTACCGAGTTACAGAGACAGATTACTGCTGACGAATTAGTAAATTAGCCTTCAACATAATCAAAGAAGATGAGAGGCTCGGTAAGCCAGAAAAAATGCAAGAACGAAAGACTGGCAGCACTGTACTCGCGGACAACTTTCTGTGTCTATGAAGGAAAAGCTACATGGGCGGAGCTTCTACACGTTACCGCGCCAAATATTCTGCCATTTGACAGTGCTTTTCGTTGCTCGCTGAATTGACGCAGCAGGGAAAAGCCACAAAATAAGTAAACCTTTACATTCAGTGGTGTGTTTTGTCCTATTTAACCTGCTAATAAGGTGTTTGTTTTCTGTTCCCCAGCTTAAACTAACGCAGATGAAAACACAGGACTTTTTTCAGAACACTCTAACTTGTGCATGCTTTGACTCCGTAGCTTCCCTTTCATAGCCACAGAAAGTTGTCCGCACCATCTCAGTGCAATGTCATGGATTTTTACATTATCTGCTTGGGCCTAGCCAATTTTAGCGGTCAAGATGGATTACACTATTCTAAAAGAGCCAAAGGTTGAACATAGCAAGCTGCAAGAACTATTACTGAGCCAAAATGGCCCAAATAGAGGACAATTTTATACTTCGAAATTCGCGACGTACCTTGATGGGGATTTCGGCACAGTTTAATTGTTGGAACTTGCATCTTCATTTTCTATTCAAATAATTAACTTAATACAGTCGAACCTTGCTATAACAAAGTCGCATCTGACAAAAATAGCTTCGTTATATCCAATATAAATGTCTGTTACACTGTAATAGCAAGGATAATTTTTTATTTACTTCCTTATATCTGATAAATTGTTATATTGAGGCTTAACATACTGTGAAATTAATGCAAATAAAGGTTTGAAATACTTGTATCAGCCAAAACTGATTTAGCGTTTCTCTGTAGTCTCCCTTAAGCAGAGCAATGGAGAGAGAAAACTAAAGAAAGGCAAAGAGGCAGAGCAAGCAGATTAAGCGAGCATAACATGGTTACCGTTTGAAACCAACCCCGATCATATCAGACATGGAATGCAGTAAGTCCAGTATGACAATCTGACGCTGGGCATGGCGACACCAAACAGAGCATTGCTCTCACCAATGGATTGACACAGCTTGTAGGCTGCTTTTCATATTTAGTAGGCAATTCCACAGAAGATAGAGTAATCTTTCACTCTAGCTACATGCGTGACCGGAAAGAAATACACGCTAAGCAAAAACAAAACACAAAAGGCTATGTGATTCAGTCTAACACGAACTCTATAAATGAGTCATAGGGGATGAAGAAGTCATTACGTGGAGAGCATTGCAAGTAAGTTACTTGACAATAAAATGCATTGAATTATATATTCTTATGACTGCACTAGCTCTACAGCTTTCACATTGCACCACTTGTATTGGCCATAAAAAAATTATGTCATCTTGATAGCAGAAAATAATGATGACAGAAACGATGCAACATGAACTGCATACGTTACTATAATACTTATGGTAAAATCTTGTTCGTATGTTTTGGAAAAAAATTCAAGAAAAAAAACTTAACCAGGAAAACGTACAATATGAAATCACTAAAAAATGCAGCAAACTCAACTGGAGTTGATGCCTACGTTACGCAAAGCATTGCACGAATCACTGCAGGACAAGACACCAACACAAGCCGCTCTGGTGAGGCCCAAGTGGCCCGAGACGTACATTGTTTTTGCAGCTTCGGCAAGCTTACGTTCGCGCTCCGCGAATTCGGCCTTGGTCAGCAGGTTCATTTTGGCGGTAAGTTTTGACGTGCCCGCACAACAAGAACTGCTGCAGCACAAGACGCTGAGACATGTTAAGCTTGTGGGCTCTGAGCGACCCGCATTGTGTGATGTATCTTTAAGAGAGTGATGGGAAACCAAAATTAAATTGAGCTGGGGGGGCAACAAAATAGGACGCTGCCAGAGCGAAGCACACCGCTCACTTCACATTGCTAGTAGCAGGGAACAGCGGCACATTTTGGTTAGCATCTATTAAAAGCATGCAGTATGCTTCCAATGGCACTATGCAACATGCGCTATGAAACAGATAGGTGAAGATGCTTATTGCAGTGGGTTGGCGGCGACAGGTGTGAATGGTGACGTGCAACGACCCGCGAGGAGATATGCTGGCACAGAGTTTCAGACAATAATTACTAGAGGGAACTCTTGTGCTAGTGTCTATGAGAGCTGCAATTGAGAGTGGTTCAGTCAGCATGGGAATGATGGTTAGCACATGGATTTGGCCAAACTTCGTCCTTCTTGCTTCAAATGGCTTTCGTGACTTTGTAAACTTGTCATTTTCAACGAAGTGATGTGTCATCATCATCATCATCATCAGCCTGGTTACGCCCACTGCAGGGCAAAGGCCTCTCCCATATTTCTCCAACAACCCCGGTCATGTACTAATTGTGGCCACGCCGTCCCTGCAAACTTCTTAATCTCATCCGCCCACCTAACTTTCTGCCGCCCCCTGCTACGCTTCCCTTCCCTTGGGATACAGTCCGTAACCCTTAATGACCATCGGTTATCTTCCCTCCTCATTACATGTCCTGCCCATGCCCATTTCTTTTTCTTGATTTCAACTAAGATGTCATTAACTCGCGTTTGTTCCCTGACCCAATCTGCTCTTTTCTCATCCCTTAACATTACACCTATCATTCCTCTTTCCATAGCTCGTTGCGTCGTCCTTAATTTGAGTAGAACTTTGTAATATGTGTAATATGTGTACAATGTGTAATAAATAATTAAACAATACATGTACTAAAATGGCCCATGTCAGGATTCGAACACATGACCTCGAGCACAAAATCCCGACATTGAAGCCATTACGGCACGGACACATGCATCGACAAGTGGCATAGAACGCCCTTATGAATTTCTTGTGTGCAGGACAGCACACTGCGACATTTGGCACATTTTGGTCGCCTCAACAGGCTGAACCACTGCAACTAGTAGCGACTGTGCGTGTTTGCAGAACCTTCTGCACTTAAAGTATAGATTGCTTTGAAAAAAAGCAACAATGACTGAATTCACAAGCACGAAGATGAAAAATCCGTGTACTACCCATCATTTTCATGGTGGCTAAACGATTGCAGTGCCAGACTTCCCTCCAGTCATTATTGTAGGAAACTGTTTGCTGGTACCGGAACGGGAAACCACGTGTCTAGCAGCTTTTTCACATGTGATATAGTGAACATTGGTATCGGAAGATTATTTTCCAAGACTGTATTAACCGGAAGAAAGGAAGCACTGGGTCATTTCTTGTGTTCTAGATCACGAGCAATGGTGCCGAAATATCGTACAAAAAGGGATTGCATCAATGATGTTCAACTGTACTATCGGCGGCAAATGAAACGCGAACAACGAAGAGCATAGCTGAAGGTATAGTGCATGCCATTCAGTCATCACTATTGACAGGCGCGCACTTCCGGTTTGACTGCACTGAGCAATGATGTTCCCTCTAACTGCAATATTTTTGTTTCTGTTGTGGTCCTGTTATTTAAAAGCGAGAAAAGATGACTGCACAGTAATGATGACTGTGCAAACTGTGCCATGCTGCACCAATGTTCACATTTAATTTGACGCAAATAACACATACAGTTTCGCCGCACTCAGCGATAGCACTTGCCTTATACTGCGATATTTTAACTTCAGTTTTCTTTTATTTTTCATTTCTAGCTTTTTCAGATAAGAGCCAGAACAGAAACAAACAGGGTAAGCATCATCGCAGAACATGGTCAAACCACATGTGCACATCTGTCAATGGCAATGACTGGATGGCGTGCACTATAGCTTCAGTTGTGCTTCCTGCTGCTCTCATTTCATGTGACGCCGATAGTACATGTTACCATATGGGAAACACTGTGGACAGAAACCATTTTGCCACTAAATATACGAGGTGAATTTTTAAAGACCACAATGTATAGCATGGCAGAAAATTCTAAAGCAGACAGGAAAAGCCTTCGACAATCACACTTATGCAGGGATAGATTTGAGATTCTATGTGATCTCATATGCAAAATGTCTTTAAACTTTGATAGTGATTGTCTTGCTGTGACATGTGAAAAATTCATAGCCAATTCAGGCAGTGAAACACGACAAAGACAAAGAGGAGAAAAGTGATAAGGCAAGCTTTTCACTCACAAGTAAATTTCTCATTGAAAACTGGGGTTCTATGTGCCAAAACCACCATCTGATTATGAGGCATGCCATAGTACAGTACCCTGGATTAATTTTGACCATCTGGGGTTTCTCAACACACACCCAAATTTAAGTGCATGAGCATTTTTGCATTTTGCCCCCAAACTTCGATAGTGTGTTTTGCTGTGACATGTGCGAAATTCATAGCAAATTTAGGCAGTGAAATAGGACAAAGAAAAGAGAAGAAAAGTGACAGGGCAAGCCTGGTCGGGCCACCATGGTTTGGCTAGAATTCACGACCTCAAAAGCCACTGGCCCACCATGGCGAATGACCAAATGCTTATGGACAACAAAATTGGCAAACGCACCATAATCAAACCCAAGTGACAAGGACTTAAGGAGGAACATGTGGCACAATGAGTAAAACAGCATCTAGGCATATCTGACAAATGTTGGAACATCGTAGTCAATTAAAGCACACAGCAAACAACTAAAAAAAAGAATTTAACTTCATTCAATGGAAGAGCTGCTGATGGCTTGCTGAAACATTTGTTACCAAAATCAGTAATGTGTAAGGCTTCTGCTGTCACTTCTCTTGCTTTTTGTTCAATGGTTTGCAACAGAATAGCTTTGTCAGTGTGGTGGTGCATCCTATTACCACTAAAAAAAAATTCAGCCACGAGAACAGTGTTCTGTCGGTTCTCTGCTTTGGCCTCATCCTGTAGTGCTGCCTGAATCGGCTATGAATCCACACCAAGGCCTATCTGTCCTTTTGACTTGCACAATTTTAGCTCAAATCCACACACCGCACCTGCATCACAGGGGATGACAGAGATGCCTCTTTCTCAGCACTGGATGGAGAACTCGAAGATGCTTTCTGCGGGCTGGCAGGATCAGACACTGAGGGGGAGGGGGTCGCAGATGCAGCAGGCGTATGAGGGGACGACAGCGGCGGGGTCGCCACCACGCTGCGAGGGCTCGAGGTTGGGGGCGAGGGTTCCTTGGGAGTTGAGGTGAGGGGAGGAGAAGTCCGTTGAGCCATCCCCGTGGAAGAGAGAGGCTTTGCTTCAGATTCTGCAGAACTCGAAGGTGAAGAGAGCTTCATCCGATGCGGTATCACATCTTCCGCAGGTTGCGAGGAACTGCCGAACTGAGACGGTGCATCCCGACTCAGACTTTCACACAAGAATGTCGTATTTTGAGCCATGTTACCAGAGCGCTGCATCTTGTCGGAGCTGTCGGAAGCTGGACTGTCTCGGGAGAATGTTTTGTTGGCACTGGAATCCTGCATTCAGCAGACATCTTGAGGTCAGCAACAAAAAAACTGCTGCTTAGATTAGTTTAGATTTATATGGTGTGACACAAATGATACAAAAAGAACACCCGGAACTAGAGTGTTTGCCTGTTCATATGCTTAACATCATTTAGCAATATACAATAGCAGAGCCTTAGATGTTGAGATCAGACCGACATCACACCTGCGCATCGCACTTCATCCCGTCATAGCCATTCAAAGGCTGTTTATCCCCCTCCAGCTCATGCCACCGCTCATCTTAACTCTTCGTTCAAACAGCGAGATACTGGAATCATCTACCTGCTGAAGCAGTGCACCACTTCAGTCATTCATCATGCAAGGCATTCATTGAAAATATGACCTAGATATGCCCACCCCTCATGTAAAACCCCAAATGGGGTATCTGAGGTATGACTAAATAAATAAAATGAATAAAGAAATAAATAGAGGTGAGCAGCACCACTGACCATAGCGACACCTCCTCATGCCGATTTCTAACAGGGCACACAAAACTATGACTGCAATGATGGATATGTCCTACTTCACTGCTGTCGTAAAGGTGGCATCACACATATATTTATAAATGTACACAGTGCACAAATATGAGAACACCACATTCATGTTTAAAGAAGATAACTGCCCTCGTTGCCATAATAAAATAAAGCAGGCATTTTCAAAACACGACACTATATAACAAATAGCAGTGAGAGAGTTCCTGTATTAAAAGTTTGCAGGGCTACTAGCTGTTTGAGCCCACATTGTTGCATATCAGTGCAGAGTGTGTACGGAGTTTCTTTTATCTACGCAAACACTCATACAATACAAAAGCATTTGTAATGCACTGTGGTTGAACACTGCATCACAGGATGTCACTAACAACACTGGGGTTCATCTCCAGTATCCCATAAATGGTAACAACGGGATGATATATGGTTAACTCCCCAACATCTGTGGAGTCAGCCATTAGGGTTTATTGCAGATGTGAGCAACTGGATGGTGGTGGTTCTGCAGATGCATGGAAAAACTACCTTTAGAAGGCCTCACTAGAAATTATGGTCGTGTAGAAAGAGCACAGACCAAATCAAACTACAGAAAAATGTAGGAAACACGTTAAGTATTGCAGGACAAGATACACCCTCAATTATTTTCAGCAATACAGGAACTGCAAGGTCCACAGCCACACTGGAGGCATATAGAACATTGCTGCCTCGCTTGATTCACTGTTAAGCCAAAACCCACATCACCAATGTGATGCATCAGAGAAAGCTGAGAAAGCGTTTCAAACTGGGCATGGGTCCTGAGTGAAAAGAAGGAACAACACTTCTTTTTCTTGTACCCTAAAGGCCCATACGGGCATTACATAGGGTTGTAAAAATAAATCAATGATAAATACAGTGTGTACGCAGATAATGCATGTTAAAATAAAACAAGAACTATTGCTTGAATACATTTCTGGACTAATGCCTGTATCATATTTATACTGCTTCAACAAGGCATGGATGACCAATGCATGACAAATACAGAACGCGCAAAAAAGGAAAGAGCATAGAATGAACAAGATACTCTGCACCATATCCTTAAAGGGATATTAAAGCGAAACAATAAATCAGTTTAGACTAATGAAGCATTGTTTCAGAACCCTGCAGGCAGTCATTTCAAAAATATAGCTTGATTATTAGATGAGAAAATGAAGGTCCAAGTATTAGTATTTGAATTTCATGCCGAAACCCCAGCGCCGGTACGTCAGCGTGACGTCAGGGATTCCAAAGTATGTTTTCGCATTTGGGCATGTTGGCTGAGTAAAGGTTCCCAAAACTTGCCATGTTTAATATTTGGTTCCTTTAGAACACAATGTAGTCAATCTGTACCGCTATATATAATTAGTAGGCCCTGGAAGATGCCATAAAAATCCATGACGTCACAGCCACCAGGTGCTGGAACTTACGTAGGCGTCGCCACCTGTATTTCGTTCTTGCGCTTTTTTCTGGCTGACCAAACGTCTCATCGTTGTAAGAGTGGTGTTGTAGAAAGGTAATTTACTGATGCAGAAGAAATCATTTTTCACTTTAGTGTCCCTTTAAGTGCGCCAGAAAAATATGTATACTTTTTTCTGAAGTTTGGCTAGCAATCATATTTTAAGTATGCACCTATGACTTCCATTGCAAGTTAAAGTCAAGCAGCTACTGATCTGACAGCTACCAGTTTCTTAGTAAATGCTACAAGTGAGTTTGTAAGATCCATTACACTGCATGCTGCAACGCTCAGCTAGGTTTGCAAAAAGAAAGTGACAATCAAGTGACGGTGATGCAGAATTATAAACCCCCACAGACTGCAGATTTAGTTTTAATTGTGACATGCGGAATAGAGTGCGATAAAGATGAGCCACAACTTGCCTCTCTTATGACCAAATCTCCATCGCCAAATGCCGGCGTGGTCCTCTTGGGCGACACAGAATCCGAAGGCACTGCACGGTCAGTAGTTTTGTGGACACTAAACACCTCATGCCGTGACAAACCAGAGTAGTCAAGGTCATGCTGCTAAAAGTGTGACTAGGCATTTCAGTAGTCCTTTTACGTAATTGCATTCACAAGACTTGATACTGACCCTAGTGGACGTCTTTTCAAATGACAAGATTGCGTCACTGTATCAATACACAATAACTGAATCGTTACATCAAGACATAGTGTTTTATATTTTGCAAGTAACCCAAAATTCTAATTGTGGAATTTAGTGTCCCAAACCAATACACTAGCTATGAAAGACGCTATAGTGGCAGGCTCCATATGGATTTCAACCACCTGAGGTTTTTGTAATGTGCAGCTAAGTCTAAGAACAATTATTTTGCATTCCACCCCCATTGGAATACAGTTACTGAAACTCGGAATAGAACCTGCAAGCTGCAACACAGCATCGCATTCAGCAACACAGCATGGCAGCCACGAGCCACGGCAGCAGATCACGAACTGATGTTACCAGTTCAATCTCGCTTCTGCTAAAGTTGCAAGTGTTGAAATACTGAAATGGATGTTCATACAGTTGGTTGATGTGTGTTTCAAAGGGCAATTTTTATGCACTTGAGAAAATAAATATGGCGTGAGGGACTTGGCACATGTGCCAACATCCAGGTAGACTCTCCACAACTTAGTAACTGGTTACACACACAAAAAAAGGATATCATAACCAAAGCGGAGAGAATCCAAATGGTTGAGCTTGACGTAAGACTGTTCCGGTATTCGGACACCATTGAGGTATGTCTGAAAGAGAAGGAGTCTCAAGTTTTGCACTTCACTACAGCCAAAGTGTTTGAAGGAGTACTCACACATTCAAAGCTATAAACTGTTGCATGCTTCTAGCATGCAAAACAATCACAGTGATCATGTATAAAGGTCCAAGGTCCAAAAACACTTAGATATTTTAACCTGAAACTAGTTAGTCTTGAAATGCCAGACCTGGCATCATCAACATCGAGACATCATGACAATTAGCAAGCCTTGTTACGCCATGTATGAATATAGCCACGTATGATGATATTGCTCCTAAAAGAATTTAACGAGTACTACACATGTTTCTCCTAGCCGCACTTGCATCTTCCAGCCACAGCAATCGCAGAAACTGAGCAAGCCAATGTATTGTGATGTCATGATGCATACACCTCATGACCTCACAAACTGGTTCGTAGAAACTAGTACTACAAATTATTCAGGGCACTCCGACACTCGCCAGTACTTTTTCCAGGTTTTAGAGATTTCACACCTTCACCGAATGCAAAAAAAAGAAAAATGTTGAGTCAGTATTCCTTTACCTCTTTCTGGTCCAATGAGCACTGTAGAAATAATGTTTTCCAGGAAATATACAATACCTAGAAAAATAAATGGCTGAACTATTCTCAGAAATGCGACTGTCAGCAATGCTAATTACATAATTTATAGACCCTGCCGCAGGTAAACATGGCTCTTCCCTATATTGCAGAATCGGTGCATCGCATCACGCTGAGGTTACGCCTCCAAGCTGCATCTTTGGACCCTGCTGCCTAATATACATAGCCTGCCTTGGTTGACACAAAAATGGTCTTCAAATAATGTGGGATCATATTTTACACCATTATGATAGTGAAATAAGAAGTTTAAAAAACCACATGCTGCTTTACAACACATTGAATTATACGCAGTTCATCAGAAAAATCTTTGATTTGTTGCCAAAAACTTCAGCGGAAATTTATTCCTTCCTGTCTTTTGTTATTCTGATGCACTTAATAAAAATTCATTACAAAATATCAGACCACAAAGGGTTAAGGAAGGCATCAAGTCACGTTCTTACCCCTGTGACGCTGTTGAGGTCCTTCACATGAAAGCATTTGTCACTCGGGTTGAAGAATATTACTGCATGCCTTTTGTCCACGCTAGCAGACTGCGCAAACAGGAAAGCATGCAAGTGATGGTGTTAACACGCTGTCTCACTGCCAGCCAGGATGCCCAGCTAGGCTAGTGCATAGCAAAACATGTTACCAGTGCAAAGTGAACAGGACACGAGGAATAGACACAGTCACCGCAAGCACTGGTTACAACTGAGATTTTCTTGACACAGGGCTGCAGCTGACAGATATCATACTAAGCACACACTTTTCTTTGGCAACGGTTATAGTACTGATAAAATACAGCGATTCGATCGCATTTCTCTTTTCACGGATTCAACTAAGCTAGGGCTAAGCGGGACATCGAAACAAGTCAAAGTGGTCATGGGAACATGAGCTTGAACTGATCAACAGGGGGTAAACAAGGAAAGCCCACACCTAGGGCCAACGTCTGGACTAGGCAGCCTGCCTTTATGAAGTGATACAATTAAAATAAGGCATATAATGCAAGTAAACTTTGATGTCAGTCAAGTACAGCTGCACCTGCACAGCAGTCATCTCTGCTGTATCTAGGAACAGCTACGACTTGAAGCCAGCAGTGGGATGTGTACCTACTATAGCTGGCAGGCGGAGTTGGCTGCGTAAATACATGATCATGTTGACAGATTTACTTCGAGTTGCCAAGTTGTAGCAATCAGCAAAGATTGAAAGTGCCATGTTACAGAATTTATTGCATCTGACAGTACAGCAACATTGTTGAAGTCAGCACAGCTATCTGTACAAGCTCACTGTTGTTGTTGTGCAGAGGTTAATTTGAACAGAAAGGAGCAAAAACAGCTTCCACATATTTGTGTATTTGCAAAGTACCTGCACAACTTTATCAACCTTTATCATTTCACACAGCTTTCCATCCTTATCAGATGCATGAAGGGGTAAACCTTTACGTTTTGCCAATGCCAGTAAAGGTAGATTCTGTTATTTGTATGCAACGGTGCCAACTTACATCAACTATGATGTCACATTCCTGACGCCCAATGAATATCATCCCTGCAGGTAGTGGATGGACTGTGCCATCTTTGGAGGTCAGGACCCATTTCGAGTCTGACCTGTGATCCATTCCCAGACTCCCTGCATTGAAGAACGGCAAGAGAAGGTGCATTGCCTTCAGTAGATGAAGAAAATAAGGGTTATAAATTGAATGAGTGTCATTGATGCATGCCAGAGATTTGGCTTCGCCTGAAACTTTTGTTCATTAAAGTCAGCATACACAGTACGCTTGTCACAGACATTCTCAGCCTTCAATAAAGTCTTTGAAACCATGGGAACAGCAAAATTGAAGTATGCTATATGAAATATGATGAGTAGCAGTACTTGAGCTGTGCTAGATTAACTTGCATTGGGCTTTTAATTGGTAGACTGCGTTTTATACGATGCAAATAAATACACATTTGACAGGGATTATAACGTACGAAGCTTATGTTTCAATGGATGGTAGGTCAATATGCAAATATGCGTGGGCGTGAGAGGTTTCTCGTGACAACTGCAGTTTTAATTCATAGCAAACAGCCGACTGAATATAAAGCTTGCTAGGGTTGTGGCTTGGGCTAGTTGGGCCGGGAAACTCCTACCGCAGGCGTCACAAACTGTAGCTGTAGCGACCCGCAAAAGAACAAAAATCCACGGGTACCAAGCACGATTATACGCACGATTAACACTTAATTGTGAGGAACGACGAAGGTGAAACGGTTCCGTGAAGAGCGCTTTCGAAGCGGGCACGAGGGGAGCGAATGTCAAGGCATGCAGAGAAGGGGCGGCGGTCCCAAAATAGGTGCGCTCGCGGATATGCCGCGAACCACGAATCAACGGAAAACGGCCAACCGCAACAAAAACAAACGTAGCTTGTGACAGACCCTCAGCAGGAACAGCCCCGGTTAGGCTGCGCCTTCAAGAAGCCATTCTCTCGCTTCTTCGCAGACGCGGTGTGTGCCAGACCGTCCGATACAACAGCTACACCGCGGCCACTTCGGAAAAACATGGCACTGCGCCCGGCAACGTGCCACCGAAAGCTGGTGCAAGGCAGTTATATCCATAGCAAATAAGCGACTCCGGATAAAAGAAACGGGCGTTGCGGCTATCGCGAAGGCTTTTTATCACGACAACTGTGACCGTTGCAAGGCCCGAGCGAAAAATCGCACTCAGCTGTGAAGTGTCAAAACATGAACGCTTGGACAGTTGTTCGCTGTCGGCTTTTCTGAATGAAAATTATAAGCAAAATGAAAATAACGCGCGGTATTTTCGCTATACACACAAATTGCAGTCACAACATTTTTTTTGTTTCGCTCAAGAACAGCACGAAGTGGAATTTCGGCGCCTTTCCCGCGACGTCCTTCCAAGGAGCTCGACCGGCACGGCAGTCGCGGTGCGAACTTGACCCAACCGAGACGTCTTGCGTGCTATTGGGAACAAGTGGCTGAAACAATCGCGCAGCGTGATATACGAGTCGCCTCGGCGAGACGCCACCGAAAAAAAATAAGAGAGAAAAAGCTCACACCCGTGGCCGTGACTCAGTGAGATAGACCCCGGCAGATGCTCAAAATAACAGCTGACGCCACAGCGAAGAAATGCGCGCGACGGAACTTTTTCGCAAGTTCTGGAGTTGAGAAAGTTCTTCGGCATACGATTCGGTCGAAGGTTGAGCGGGCACTCAATCTTGAGTGCGGACATGAAGCATGCAATGAAAAAAAAAAAAAACGTTACGCGCGAGCAAAACTGTAGCCTCCGCGTCAACCTTAGGCCTAAAGTGAAAGCGACTGCACAGTGTGTTTTCGTGCCCAGTCTACCCGCGCCTCGTTCATGACCAAATGTAAAATCGTGCGCGAACAGCATGGCAGACAGTCTTGAACGGTACGCACCTCATAGAACTGAAAGGATGCAGCGACTTAGTCCTCGTTTCGTCACATTTCAAGCAGAATCCGACACATCTCTTCTGCTAGCGAGCGTACAGGCAGTTGTTCCGGTTATCCGAACACACCCTCGACCCAGAAAGCCGTGATCACCGTGGCCACGAATGTGTAGAGATGCAGGCGAATCCTTCAGCTCGATTCTATTCTTCTCTTATCATCCACCGTTTACTGCCGGCTGATCCCATTGATAACGCAGACGGAACGTCGCTCTGACCACCGACAAAGCACAAAAAGAAATAGCGCCGGAAAAGACATCTGGGCTGCAACGCGAAACGAAGGACGAAACTCGTTTCTTATTTCGCAGGGCTTGAAGGAACGGCGAACGGGAGACATTACATATTCAGCGATCCTTGTAGCGTACTACCGGCGCGAAATCAAGCCCAAAACAAAATTACAAATCCGCGGCGTTGTGCAGCGAAGCGACGCGAAAAGTTGACGGGACGAGTTGCGGTGTGGGGGAAGCCGCGCTCGCGCGTTTTTTGTCGTCTGCTCGAAATGAAACCAAAACCAAGCGCTGCCAAAACTTACGGAAGCTGGGAAGATGGAACTTTGCGAAAAACTTGACCATTTTTGAGGGACGGCACGAAAGCTACTTGTCGGCGGCTCGTTCGTTCTGGACGGCGGTTGAGCCGTGACGGCGCGTGGGCAAGGTACGTGTATTACGAGTTCACGATGACGACGTATGCGCGACACGTGGGACGTCAGGTAGGTGTACACACTCACATGCATTATATGGCAAGGCGCGAGGTGCCCGCGCCAATACCGCGATTTACTCCGTATAACCTTCGTTGTCGTACATATATCTCGCATTTGTTTAGTGTGGCGCTCGCACAATATTAACCTCGCTGTAGTATAGTTTACAGTACATGCAAGCACCTAAAGTAATTATTACTGATCGAACTAAGAAATTTAAAAAGGATACAATAGCTAAGTTTAATTAGGCCATTTTCCTAACTTTCTGTTCTTAAGCTTTTCTTTTATCTCTTCGACAGCCACGTTTCGCCTGTAGGCCAACGGGAATTTTTTTTTTTTGTATTGATATGCGATATGTATATTGTATTTATATATTTTCTAACATAATAAAGACGGCAGCTGATTTATGTTGATGGTGAAGCATAGGCTGCTACATTGAATAATCTAGATGTCACTCACAGCATAATTATCAGAAAACAAATATACTAGTGCAGCTATCTATGCTACATTAAGTATACGTCTCGTTGTTCAAACGGGTCGGCGCGCTCAGCCGCCTGGAACAAAGCTTACTTCCTCGGGGATCAAAGATGCGTGACTGAATGCACACCGCTGGGCAACAGGAGAGGAGGGCAAAGTGGCATATGCTACGCTCGACCTGGGATGAGGCGCATCCTAAATGACCCGCGCTTTGGTAGCGCGCTGAACGTTTTCTCTCGTCCTCAAAGTCAATGCGTGGCCGCGAAGCTTGAAAAAAACGTCCGAGAGAAAAAGCTGGCAACGAACCGGCCCCTCCAATAACGACCTCTACGTGAGCGGAAGGGGCGAGGTACACGATAATTACCGCGTAATGAAATAAAACACAAATACTACCTTGCTGTCGGCGTTCCCGTCGTCTGCTACCGCACCGCCCGCTGAGCGAAGCGGAAAATACGTCATCCGCTGTCGTCATCAAATACGTGACGTCGACTAAATCGTCATGAGCCTAGCAACTCCACTCATCGGCGTGGTAATCCCTGCAGCAGTTCCGTCCTCGGCTGCAGGTTGCTATGCCGTTTGGCAACAAATGGCAACTATTCTAACACATCTCTTCCTTCTTCACCGGTAATCGCACTCCTCCATCTCCATACAGCCAGCTACCTGCTATCGCTCGAGCCACGGTGAGTTAAATGTTTGATACGTGCACCATTAAATTCGCTGACCCGCTTCCGAAAGTGCGACGATGCGCGGATTTCTCGACTTTCAACCGGCTTATGAAAATCGAACGGCGTGGATTATAATCATGTTATAATCTCACCAGGCTGGCGGCACGGAAGATGAAGCTAATATTTAGCACTCTAAAGCCTTGGGACATGCCGCGCGCGCTTTTTCCCAGTTCGCCGAGACTCGCGTAGATAGTGATGTTTGCTAGAGACGTCGTCGATCGCTTTCCTGCGAGCGCGGCCTTGGCGGTATTGCGAACAAACTACGCAATAACAGCCGCAACGTGTCGAACTTCGTGTCTTGCCACTTCGTAGTACACTGCTGAGTGTTTTGTTCCGGACGCACCAACTCAACGCACGCGCCGTATGTTTTGTTTTCCAGTCATGGCCCTTGTGATTGTGGGCGTCGCCGCTGGCTTCATCTCGATAGCTAGCGCGGATGCTCCCTTGCAGTTGGAAGGTGAGTACTGGAAGTGTATTTAGGGCGGCATCAGCCTACCGCCTCAGTAGCAATATATTGTTTACCAGCTGAACTACGTGAATTTTATTTTACCGCGATCATGTACGAGCCATAACGTATATGCAATTAAGCTGTTGTTGTTTATTTTATGTGATATAGAGCTCGCTTATGAGCGGCAGACATATGTCATATATGTATAACATGTTATTCTGTGTCGTAACTTGTGAAATTAGAATACTGAGGTGTAGATCATTTATATTTCGTATCGCATTTACTGTCGTAGTTTCCTAAGATATATATATATATATATATATATATATATATTTTCGATCACGGGCTTGATAGCAGTTAAACAGTCAAAATTTCCCAGGCTATATTCGCATATAATTGGGACTAAAGTATGTGCCATAACCGTGCAATTATCTGTGCGCCTTGTTGTACTATATAGCACTTTAATTCATGTTAGAGAAGCTCGCATACTTACGGCATATAATAGCTGTGAAAGGATGTTCCATCTGTTAATTGCATGTGAACATGCAAGGGATATTTCACGGCAAGTGCACCTCATTTCAGATACGGTAAGGGTGGATGAACTTCGACAGCCTTGCCGGAATGATTTCCACTGCTATGACCATATTGTCAGACATGTGATTTGTGTGGATCGTCGATGCATTTGTCGAGAAGGATACAAACCTGCCATTGTACACGGCCAGTTTGTATGCAAGCCTGGTAAGTTCTAGAGACACTGTTGTTGGTGATGAATATACAGACTTAAAAACTAATCTTAACTGGATGCTAAAGAGAAAGTTTAGTTGGGTGTGTTAGTAAATTGCCCTTCCACAATACTTAAAAAGCCACTATTACTATGCAGGAAGCTTTCATTAGCCAGAAAAAAATGCATGAACAAGAGACAGGTGGTTCCACCACCTAAAGTTCTCACACGAGCTTGCCATGACGTCATGGATTTTGATGCTGTCTGCTCAACTGGTTAATATTTTATCAGTAAGGATGGGCTATATTGTATACTACAAGAGCCAAAGAATGAATTTCGTAAGCATAAATTTCGAGCACCTTTAGTGCGTCACAGTCTCTCAAGCATGAAAAAGGATATAATTTGGTATTAGTGGCATCACGCTGACGTACCAGCTTAGAGGTACGGAAAATTGAGCTAGCTTGTAGGGATTCACATTAGAAAACATTAGGTGTGCAGACACGTACACAAGATGACGCCTGTCTTTTTCTCCCATGACATACCAGCATCAGAGTTTCTGCACAAAATTAAACAAAACTTGAGTTTGTCCTTCATTTTCTATTCTAGTAATCAACCCCTTACCACAAAATGAATGAAAACAGAGTTTTGAAAGAGTACTTTGCCAGTGTAGACTGATTTAGTATTTGTGTTTAATGTCCCTATAGTACTTCGTAATGTCTCGAGGTGGTCTATTCACTTATTTAATTAATCAGTTAATTGCATACACATTCGAGGACTATAAATCAATTCCCTTTCTAAGGATATATTTATGAGTGCCCAGCTTCCAGGGGAGACAACCATATTGTGATAGCCATTTGTTGACCTATCCTGCGTAGATTGAAGAGTGAGAACAGCGTGGTACTATGTCACTGCCCGCACCTTTTTTACATGCAATGTTGGATGTTGCAACAATATTCTTAGTCTCTATTACGACACCAAAGTAGCACTGTTTCAACATTTCAGATCTCTGTTATTGTACTGCTATTATTCTACTAATCTAGAAACAGGTTCTGTTGTTGTTTTGTGTTTTATTAGCTGTTTTTACACTAACCTCGAAACAGTTTCTGTTGTTGCTTTTAGTATTATGTCTGCAATTCTGAAACTGCCCACATGCTTGGGCCCAAGGGTCTGCAGAATGTAATAAATAAATAAATAACATGTCACCCTGGCAGCCATTAACTACTGTTGTGTGCAATGATCTACCCAACGCACATGATGAAATGCTGTGTTTTTGGATGCGGGTATATCACACCATTGGATGCATAACTTTTTTTTTTTTATTGAGAAGGCCCAAAACAAGATAAGAAAGAACCTAACTACCTACCTATTGCAGAGTGCCTGGTGGGAGGCAAAAAATACCTCGTACTTAAAGAAAAGGAACCAGAAAACGAGTAGGCGCAAAGCATCGCAGGCTCTTCAAGCACTAAAGATGAGAACTGAGTCCCACAGTTAAGAATTCTAGAACAGTTTTGTGAGGCCTCATATCAAGATAAGAAATCACTGAGCATAGTTTAAGAAAGATAACACTGCTGGAGCTCGCCTTGCAGTAAAGAGTGACAATCTGTTAAAAGTTGAGCATTGTGAAAGCAAGCACGCAAAAAAAAACTGTCCTAAAATATCTGTACATATAAAAGCTTACTTCCATCGGTGCAAAGGATAGAGACAGAGAGGTGCAAAAATGACTGGAAAGTGCATTGTGTGTTCCTTGTAGTCTTTTTTTTTTCCTTTGCACTGCAGAAGTAATAAACTATTACATATGTTCCCAATTGACCATTTTCCTAAAAAGATAGCCAGTGTTGCCTTCAAAGTGTTGCTTGGAGACATTGTGACAGGTGATAACAAGAAACACTTGATGCTTTCTCAGTGTTGCCATTTGAAAGGAAGGTCGCTTCTTTCTTACAGAGACCTTGATAGGTCACAGTTGCTCCTCAGCAAAACCCTGTTCATTCTATTCGCGAGCAGTCTGCATCAATGGAACATGTACATGCAAGGATGATACATACGTTGCAGATGACCACTGTGAGAAGTTTAGTAAGTATGCAAATGTGACACTTAACCTTTGTTGCCTTTACCTTTTGCGTACACCATGAGATGACACCAATTAGTTTTCTTCCTTTCCTTTTTTATCCTTCATCTTCCATCAGCTTCTATTCATCATCTGTAACAAAAGTGCATCATCTCTCACACACTGATAAATCAGTGATGGTTATTTAAAAGGACACAGAGGGCAAATATGTTGTCCAGATATACTGCAGGAGAATGAAAATTAGAATAAAATGTTGGAACACTTATGGCTACCAAGTTATGACTGGCAGCTTAGCACTATCCTTGAAAAGAAAAGTGCACAATATATTTGATTTCTTTCAGTACTTACAAAAGGGGGAAAAACTTGGAGGTTAACGTAGAAGCTTGAGAAGACTTAAGGACTGTGCAACAAGTGGTAGAATGAAAGATGATAGGCATATAATGTTAAGGGACAGCTAGGCAATGGTGTGGATTGGAGAGCAAACGGGTGTAGCCGATATTCTAGTTAACCATCACAACATGTAATGCATAAGGCAGATGACCGGTGGTCGACTCTAGTTACAGAATTGGTGCCAAGAGAAGGGAAGTGCAGTTGTGGGTGGCAGAGAATTAGGTGGTGCAACGAATTTTGGAGATTTGCTAGTATAGGATGGTGTCAGCTGGTGCAAAACAGGGTTCTAATTGGAGATCAATAAGAGAGACCTTCATCCTGCAGTGTGGACATAGTCAAACCTCGATATAATAAAGTAAACAAAATTTTCTTGTGTTTATTAGTGAAGTGAATATATACTTATAACTAATATAGAACATAACAATGGTATTGTCGTGTCAGATCTGACTTCGTTATAATGAGTTTCAGCTGTAGGATGATGTTAATGACGATAATGACTGCAGTTCATACTTGACAGGCAGTGCCACGGAAGCTATGCAATTGGCTTTTGATCTGCGACTTCTTTTACCAACAAATTTTTTTTATATATTAGAACTGTACCCGCCGTTGTTGCTCAGTGGCTATGGTGTTGGGCTCCTGAGCACGAGGTCGCAGGATCGAATCCCGGCCACGGCGGCCGCATTTCGATAGGGGCGAAATGCGAAAAACACCTGTGTACTTAGATTTAGGTGCACGTTAAAGAACTCCAGGTGGTCGAAATTTTCTGAGTTTTTCACTACGGCGTGCCTCATAATCGGAAAGTGGTTTTGGCTCGTAAAACCCCATAATTTTTTTTATATATTAGAACTGTAATGCAAGGAGTTAATGTTGCCTGGAAAAACGTATTGTTTGTTTGCGTTAAGCTTAGTATGTGTGGAGTATTATGCTCTTATTGCACATCCAGGTGGTCTGCTGTAGAAGCTGTGCTATGAGTGTGGTCATACAAAAATGTATACAAATCATACAAATCATACAAATGTATCTTTCCCAAGTTTCCACCCACTTCATATATAATAACTGTAACATATGAAGTCTACGGTATGGCAGATGACATTCCATATTCCTATTTCAGTCTGTCGTGTCACTATTTTTTGGTCACGAATGCAAGTAGTGTAAATAAAGTTGTTCTAACCTCCGCAGCATTGTGACTGCTGTGTATGAAATGGTGTATAGAGTGATAGATTTCACTATCCTAACTTTCTTTTTTTTTCCCTTTTACTTCTTGCAGCCTCATTTGAAAAGCAAGGAGGGGACAGCTTCCATACTACGTCCAAGTTCAACGTCCTCGCCATCCTCATGATTGTTGCCATTTTGGTTGTTGCACTCCTGTTCCTCATAAATCAAAGGCAAGGTTCACTTCCTTGTGATTTCAAATCAAACAAATACTGTCACGTGCACAGTGCATAGGTACCTGTACGCACCATGCTTTCTTTATACATGTTTTCAGAGGCAGATTTACCTCTAGAGCTCCTATCTAAATACACGGGAACAGAGAAATGCTTTCTCTTGGCATCCGCTGCACCAATTTTTATTAGCTTTGTTATACTTAAAATAAGAATGTAAAATCTACTGACTGTAGGGAGTAGAGATCTTGCTCATATATTCGTAGAGGCTGTCTGTTCCTTAAAAAATAAATACAGACTAAAGCATCATAACGATCAATTAAAAAAGAAAAAGATATCTGTAAGCTGCACCTTTTTGGGACATATAATGTGGACAAAATTGATTTATTATACATTGCTCTAAAATATACCAATAAATTTTTGAAGGACTATCGTAAATCTCCTGTAGATATTGTAAAAACCTAAAGTAAGCTGTAAATTCATGTACTATCACATTTTTACACTTCAGATTCTCTCTTGGTGCTCTTTGGCCAGAACTGGCCCTTGTGCCATTGAAACCCATTAATCATTCAGGTTCTCTAAAAGATGCAGAACTGCGATGGGTTTTTGGGTGCAGCACTATGGAATTTCAATATTTGTGCTTCAACTTTTTTTAAACTTGCCGCTATTTGGCAGTGTTTGTCAAAACTGTGAAGCCCTAAATTGAGAATTTGCTTCATACAGTCAATACAATTTGACTTTCTTTCTGAAATGCTACAAATATAAATTCATTTGGTTCAGTCGTCTTATGAGAGCATTTCTCTGTTTTGCATGTATAAAATACAAAAATGATAGTTGGCCATGGGCTAAAGCCTTATTTTTTACGACCTTTCATGAAAGGGTTGTAATGTGTGTGGTATTTAAAGGCATTACCTGACAAATCCTTTAATACAAAAGGAATTTCATTGCATCAACCTTTGTGAATGCAGCGCATGTTGGCAGGCTTAATCACCTAGTGTTTGCAGATAATACATACATTCACTCGTAAAACTGTCGCTTAATTAGCAGGTTTTTCGTACCATTGGAATGAGTTATTAGGTAACCGCTGTGGGGGCTCAGTGGATTGTTCTGTCACCGCCGTGAACCAGTGTACTTGTGTGTATTCTGCGGCGCCTACAAAGCGCGTAGTCCTCTTTCCACCCAAGGAGCGCAGCAGTGCCTTGGCACGGGCCTGGCGTCGGCCCCGATTAAATTCGGGGTGCATGTTTCAAGGTATAGGGGCGACAATCAGCGTGTCGCTGAGGTCAGGTGGAATGACCTGTTTCTGACCGTGTTGGACGTGGTAGTTGAAGCCGAGTTTCTGCAGGATGTACCGGCCCGTGGCTGTCAGAGGCATGCATTCGAGTTGAGAGGTTCTTTGCGCATCCACGATTTCCTCAAGCGTGTTGTATACCCCCAGCTGTAGCAGACGAGCAGTGCTTGTGGACTCCGGTAGGCCAAGGGCGATCTTGTAAGTCTTGCGTATAAGGGTGTTGATTTTCTCCCTTTCAGTGACATTCCAGTTGTAGAAGGCAGCTACATAAGTGATGTGACTGATTGCGAAAGAGTGTATGAGGCGCATGACACTGTCCTCCTTCATGCCCGTATGCTTGTTTGTAATGCGTTTGATCAGGCGGGTAGCCGCTGTAACCTTGCCTTCGATTTTGCGAATAGCTTCTATGTTTGACCCGTTGGCTGTTATATGCATGCCTAGGATGCGTATCTTCGGGACTAGGGGAATGCAGGAGCCGTCTTGCGTATAGAGGATTATGTCGTCACATTGGCGCGCTTCGGCTGTAGGCTTGGGCCGGCGGTGTGAGCGGTAGACGAGCAGCTCCGATTTCAGTGGAGATAGTCGGAGACCTGTGTCTTGGAGGTAGGTTTTGACTGCAGAGACCGCTGCTTGTAAGGTGTATTCTATCTGACCGTCACTGCCCTTGTTGACCCACAGGGTGATGTCATCTGCGTACAAGGCGTGATGGAGGCCATCGATCTCTTCGAGAGCACAAGCTTAGGCTGTGGGTTTGACTGCTAGCTCCCACACTGCATATAGATGGAGGTACAATGAAAAAAAAAAAAAAAACGCTTCTGTACTTGATGATGATATGTAGTGTTTAATGGCGCAAGGGCCAAGTGTGGCCAAAGAGCGCCAGCTTCTGTACTTAGATTTAACCCCAAGTGGTCAAAGTTAACCTGGAGCCCTCCTGACCTGTAGTTAAACCCAGGGTAAAAATAACCCTGAGTCATGATACGGAGACAGAATAAACCCGGACGCCCTATGAGAAACTGTGGTGTCTCTCACAGCCCCAGTGCTGATATCAAACCTTTGACCTGCAAGTTCATCGATAAATCAGTCAGTTGAGTCATTGGGTTTTGTTCTTGCAACTGTTTCCCTTAATTTTTTCAGGAACATGTTCTTCTATTTCCCATGCTGCGCGAGAGATTCCACGCTTGCAGCTCTGCAGCGGACAGCTGCAATTGGCATTCCTGTGGATCAGCACATTGCTCCAAGCAACATTCATGGTGAGAGTAAAGCCTGCTCTTCACCGTGATAATATTGCCGAGGTCTGCTCACCATGAGCAGGTTGCCTCTTTGTCTGCACATAATCACTCTTGAGAAAAGGAAAAAAAAAAAAAGACTTTGCCAACCTATGCCAATTCGAGCAACTCATATATCGAAGAAAGCGAAGCGGTAGAAGCGAGTTAGTTTTTACAAGTACTAGGGGTCCGTTTTGCCACTGCCCAAAATCTACCCAAGACTTTGTAAAGGCTTAACTACACCGATGCAATTTCCTTGCTATACCCAAGCCTTTTAAAATGCTTGAAGTATAGTTGAGCTTAGTAGTTATGTAGTCTGCATTATATCCGACACATGTTCCTGTATGCTGCGTTGGTTCTGCTAACACTGGCATCCAGTTTCTGGCTTCTTGCTGCACATTCCAGTAATGTGGTAGAACTGCATTGCCAGCTGTTCTTTGTGCAGCCAGTGTAAAGCCAGTACTATACACAGTCTGGCTGCGTATTCTGACTAACGCCCTGGTCGTATGATCACTTTGGAGCACCAATGCAGGCTGTGGTGCTGGCTGCTCTTTGATTTACACTTGCTACTGACCACTGTGCCACACTTCATCATCAGCTTTCCCTGCCGCTGCATGAAAACCATTTTGGAACTCCCCTTAGCAGCTTCATTGTAAAACAAATACAAAAGGGCCACTTATCGAGAACCTCACATCAGCAGTAGCCGTGAAAGCTGCACTGTGCTTCTATCATGAGATAAGCTTGAAGCTGCAGGGCATTCTATACAGTGTTTCTATGGCACTCTTGGAAACAAAAGAACTAACGGAGACTAATATACTTAGTGTGTGTGTGCACATCCATGAGTGTATGTGCTGTCTGTTCTTTTTTTTATTATTATTTTTTATCATTGTATATATCACATTTCTCACCCAACACGTGATAGATCATCAGCCAGGCAAACATCTCCAAGCTTTTCATTTAATTCAGCATTTCAATATCTCTCTCTTGTTTTAATGGCTTGTTGCTATGACTTGTTGCTCTGTGAATACTTGGTTGTTGTGGTAAGCCACTTGGGAGTAACACAGCTTCCTCGGTTAATAGTGGAACAAACATTCAGCTTTAGGCGATCCTTTATATACATCAGGTTTCCCTGCTATCATGAACGATGTAAAAAAAAAGTAAGGCCTTCTGTGCAGATGAAACCAACTGTATGTTGTTAGCAACGACCTGGAGAATCTTCCAGTACTATCTGTTCTTAATAATAGAGTAATTACTACTGATTCATTAATGAACTTTCTAAATTTTTTTACTTGATGGTTTTAATGTTAATGCAAGGCTTTCAGGGCACAATTGAGAACATCACTTTCAGTTGTTGGTGACATGTTACCATTACTATAAGAACAAAGAAATACTGAAGGCTTCTTCACGAGTTTGCTAACAACATAAATTTGATTTAACTCGCTCAGAAGGCATTGCTTTCTATTAAAACTTGCTCCATATTAGCGGCAGTGCAACTAGTGAGGGAGCCACAACAGGCTGCACCATTGGTTTGCAAATCAGTCCCACTGGCTACAGCCAAAGAATTTACATATAACTGGCTACTGCTAGCGAAGCATGTTCTAGTTGATTGACTTGGCAGTATTTCAATTTATGCTCATGGTACTCTGCACCAGATAACACAAGTATGCACATATATTTTTAGTTGGGATATGTAAAGAAATGAACCTAAAACTTTTCCTTGTCCTTGTAGGTATCCACACGTCAAACTCCCAAGGCTCATTGAACATTTACCAGGTACGTTTGTTCTTGTTAAACTCCATTGTTGAACTCGTCCTTGTTCTCTTATGTGAAAAGGAATTGTTCTGTATGTCAGCACTGCCGTGATCTATTTATACTGTTTTGCCACCACACAGCAGTTTGTGCCTCTTTACTCTGACCATAAATTCCTGCCTTACCTATATCTTTCAGATGCAGCAAGACAAGCCCCCATCTTATGCAGATACGGTGCTCAATGTGGTTAGTATACAATGCTTACTTGTGCTTTGATGCTTTTAAAGCAATGACTTTCTTTAGCTACTTCCTTTGGGTTTTCATAGTTGGTGGATGGCAATCTAAAGCAGTAGAGGGCAACGAGTAAGAAAGGGGTGGAGAGTAATCAGTGGAGAAGGAAGTGCATGCACAGAGCAGGAGAAGAGAAGGAGGTGCATAATTTTTTGGTGCAGGTGATGATGTCACACACATAGGAGGAAAATTGAGGTGAGGAGGGCGGGAATTAGGCTGCATCTTCTCTACATGAGACAAGCAGCAGGGTAACCGGGAAGATGTTGCAATCTTTGACAATCACCTTGATTTCTGCAGAATTTTTGTTCTTTTTAATATGTCAGGTTGAGCTTTTTCACGCCATGTCTAAGAAAAGTTTGCACCCTTTAGGGCTTATCTTGTCCCCAGACAATAAGCGTCATCTATATAATTGCGCATCTTTCCTTTCTGTAATGCTGCACACTCTGTAGTACTTCTAGGTCCCGAATGACATACGCATTATCAATGTGTCATAGCATTCATGACAAGAAATTAGCAAGTGCACAGTTTTAAGAAAATGAAACGCAAGCAAGTCTGATGCTGATTATAGTTTGGTAGTTTGTGGACAAAATATGTCCCAAAGGGCGTCAACATTTTTTTATAGCACAGGCTTACATGTTGCATAATTTGCTGAAACAAGACCTTGAGTTTTGGCAGATAACAAATTCACAATATACTGGGTTATCTAATTTTTGGGAGACAGATTTACGATAGATCTCTTGTTATATATATCAAATTCTGTTGCATCAGTTGGACTACTTGAAGAGGCAGTCGCTACTTGCAAGACAAAGTGCAGAATTATATAAGCGAATTTTAGAAAGTACTGTATGTTAAATTTCCATTTGAATAGATAACCTGGCACATTCAGCAGTGCAAAAAAAAGCAAGGAACAAGAGACAGTTGAAATGTGCATTCAGGTGTAAGGCTACAAGATGCAGCCTTATGCCTCTAATACAGCCTAACACAGCCTAATGCCTGGATTATATTTATACTTAGAGTCATATAGATTAACTTGCTGGAAGAAACATTGGAGATGTGGTTCTTCATCTGCCATGAGAATGGTGGGAAGTACAGACTTTGGATTGGCTCTTCCAGACTCACATTCTGTACCACAGAATCAGTTCTCCAGCTCCATCAGTTTGGTCAAGAGTTCTTGCTTATTCTGCTCAGTTCACTCCCACTTCTCTCTTAGCATAATAATTTTCACCTGATTGCCACAAAATTGCAACAGTACCATTCATTTATTTTGTGTGCTTTTTGACATGATAGTCTCATGATGTGCGGTGCTGCCATAGGTAGAGAACGTGTGAGCAGACTATCAGAGTTTTCAAGGAGGGCGAAAAATTGCCATCTTGCATTTCTTTAAATTTTGTAGCACTTTATAATGTATGCAAAATGCCTAGTTATAGATGAGTGCTGTATGTGTATTGTTGGATTTTTCGTGGTTTTCTGTGGCGTTCTTGTTGGCAGAAATAGCTGCACCACGCACTAAGCTGTCGGCCGAACTGAAGTAATGTTTGTACTTCCCAACACCTTTATTCTTATTAAGTAATCTTTTCTGAGCACAATATATAGGTGCCATATACTTCCAATGTCAATTTATGCCTCTGTATGTGCACATGCAGCAATGCCTCCCATCGTACCAAGAGGCAGCGGCGTCCCCTCCAGTTCCTAAGCCGTCATGAACCTGTCATTGGCGAAATGCAGTGGAACCTATCCCAGCAATCCCTGTATCTCAGTCCTGCAGTGGAATCCTTCCCACGCCAGAGTCGAGCCACTCGAAGTCATCAGAGAACCGAGGCATGCATGAACACCGCAGCTAAATTTGACATGGAACTCGTCGTTCTGCTTGTCCCAGTGCCACGCCCACATCTCCGAGAGCTGTGACTCCACATCCTCTCAAAGTCTGAACCATCAGCAAGGCGCCAGTTACAGGCACGCTTTGTGCACGGACACAGCTGTCTAGCTGCCGCTGCTTCTCCTAACCCGGTGATGTGAATGTGCTTCATGCAAGGCTGTGTACATGAGTTGCAGTGGCATAAGCTTTCTATAGTCCTTCACGGAAAGCTCTGTACTCAAGTTGAACTACGCAAACTTTCAGTAGTTATTCATGGAAAGCTTTGTACCTGTGTTGAACTGCGCAAGCTTTCTGTAGTTATTTGTTGAAAGCCGTGTACCCAAGTTGAACTAAACAAGCTTTCTAGAGTTGTTTCTGCAGCTCTTCCTTTTTGTTCTCCCATTCTTGTTCAGCATCGTGTTCACTTCTGTGATGAGACTTAAGTATTCCGGAGGCAAAATGTCATGAAGCCTACTAACTTAAGTGGGCAAATGACACAATTTCTCCTTCCTCTCTTATTTTTTATTTTATTTAAGTCACTTGTTGGATAGATTTTTTTTTCCAATAGTTTGTGTTGAGCACCCAGATTGACAGCAAAGGACTGCCTGTCGTACTGTGGCTGTTATGTTTACCAGTGTTTCCTTGTGCAGGCAAATCTTTTTGACAAAAGAAATCTGTGCAAATGTATGTGATAAAGGTGCAAGTGGGACTTAATGATGTATAGTCGTGCTAATTAAAGCATGGCCAACTACCTTAGACCTTGTCCTTAGCAGCTCTCAGTCTTAACTTTATAGCTTTGCATCTCATAGGACCCTTGGGGTTTCTAGACACCAGGAAGTTGCTGGATCTTGTGATACCCAAACTGTGCAAACGTGTTTCTTCGCTTACTCTTTTTCAGACGGTAGTGCCAGGTAGACAAATAGAAGTTGCTATCAGTGATTGAGAGATGCTATTATAGGTACTATAAATAGTGATGACTATAGTGACCTAACAAGTGTCTCAGTCCAACTATGGGGTTACTAGTATCACCCTAGAGAGATTGCTACTTAGTTTTGCTACACCATGTACAAATTGTATGTCTGTGTGTGTGTTTGTGTGCGTGTGTGTCAGAATGTGTTTTTTTCTCGCTGCTGTTCACAAAGCAGAATATTGAAAACACCTCTTGGCAGGTGTCATCACAGTACACTTCTATGCAAATATATCTAGCTGCGCCAAGTGTAGCCGCACCTGTAATAACTAGCAACCCAATGCAGAAGCAAATTAAGAAAGTATACATTGCATGTAGCACAATTTTTTAGCTACATAACCCACACTTGAGTGCTCTTAGAGTTTCTACTTGAGGTATTACCCTGCAGTGTATTGTGCTACATACACATAGCTTGCGTTAGCCTCTATGCCTGCCCAGTAATGGATAGTATTTTTATATGAAGCGCTTCTCACGGTGAACCTCACATTATTTCCCAGCATGCCGCAGGGTTGTTCTGTGCATTGTTGATGATGGTACTGTACCACAAATGGTCACCAAACTTTGTCCCGTTCGTCTATAATGTTGTGGTTGTTGGCTTCCAAGCTATGTATGACGAAGTTCTCATCTGTAACCAACACTGTTTTGCAGCCCAATATCATGTCTCTGTCTTTGATGTTATGATTGTTAAAATGAAGCCAACTTCTCATAGTGTCAGCGTCATGCCTTTCTCAAAAATAAATTTGATGCCTGTCTTAATGTCAACCTTTCTCCAGAGGAAAAGAAGCTTATGCCCCTGTGAAAGTAGTGTAGGTCATGCTAATGTGGCGCGTGTTTGCTCTTGAATTTGGCATGAAATGCTTCTACACAAAGCTTGTCGTGTTGCGAATGCAGACCAATTAACTTTTTTCGAGTAATTTTGCGAACACTTGAGCTGGGAGGCACAGCTTGTGCTGGAGGCAATGTCTAGCTACCTCTCGAGATCTGCAAAATGATGAGCGACCATCATTGTGAAAGAGATTTCGTTTTAGCTTGTACCTTATATTTAATATTTTTGTGTTGAATATATTATTTTTATCTGCAGGATCGGTGTTTTTCTTGTTGTTTGTTAGTTTTGTCTGCGTCACCTTCTCCAGAATTTATTCATTAATTTACACCTTTTGTACCCCGAGTGTGACTGCTTTTTGCACCACTCGTGAATAATAAGTTTACATGTCCACTAATTCCTTGTCAGTGAGCGTGTAGTGGCAAATTGTGCAGCTGATTGATGTCAGTTTACATTCACTTTGATGGCACACACTTTTTTTCCTACTGTTTGTGGTCACAGACATTGTTTGCAAGGAATTGTAGTTTGGTCCAAAAATAAACTGTTCCAAGTTGTTGAATTGATGCCACTTGTCATTTAGGTATGGCAATGGTGCATATGGTAGCACCAATCTTTTTTAGTCCTCAAAATTAAATTGTGCCATTTAGCATCTCAAGGCAAAGCACATCTAGGCTATGACAGGGGTGGTAGTTGGGACCTCCAGATTAATTTATACTGTCCAGCAGGGGTTCCATAACATGCATCCATAACGTAGCACATTAATTTATATATGCATTCTTGCAATCTTCCCCTACTGGAATGTGACCATAGGAATCACACCCATGACCTCCTGCTCCACAACGAAAGGCATAGCCACTGAATCATTGCAGCAGGTCCCCTAGTCTTCCACCTGTTGCTATGTATGTGTACTATATTGTGTTGCTGAGCATTTGATTATGAGTAAACTGTTCTAAAAGCTGTCAGAACAAACGAAAAGTGCATGGGATGGATGCCAGCCTGCCATTTACTGGGATGTTTAGCTGAATTCAACTCTATCAGGATTGTTGCCCAGCTTTGACAGATTTATTGACCAGTAATTATCTAAGACCAATATGCATATATGATATGGCAAATATGTACCTGCTGCCAGCTGGGAACTTAAACATTAATTTTATAAAGTTTCAATCAGGAAATGTCGAGAAAATTTAACAATCATAATGACAGTCTTGTAAGAAATAAACATTCTTTAAGTAGGCCAAGAGCACCTAAAATAAGGTCCCCCAGCCGGTTGTCGTGGCTTCACAAAATGTATATGTGAGATGCTGGCAGCAGTGTAGTCAATCCTGCATGCAATGTCATCCAAATTTTGAATGAAATTGTAATTTGAATTAAGTTTTTCATGCAGGTGGTGCGTCATTAAATTGAGTTGTACTCCTAGAAGAAAGTGGAAAGATATATACACTGCACGTGGCAAACTTCATCAATTCACTGAAATTTACAATTTGATAAATTTGTGTGTGCGCACTACACTTGTGCCAGCGGCAGAAGCCAAGAACACTGCCCTAGCTTCAGCAAAGCCAATTGAGCATTTAGAGCATGACAGCGCATCCACATTGTTTCATAGTTTTCGCAACTAAACACACTGCACATCTTTGAATAATGTGTCACAGTGACGTAATAGTTCTGTGGAAACCTGCAAGAGAAGCAATTAATAAAGGTAAAATGGGAACATTGACCCAATCATAGGAATTGCTACAAAGGAAACCCATATGGATTCCTCGAAAGAAAAGCCTCTCAGTTGAAGAAAAATTCGTCCTGGTCCGGAATCATAGCAATTGCTACAAAGGAACCCATATGGGTTTCCTTGGTTGCAATTGCTATGATTGGGTGGATGTCCCATTTTTCCTTTATTAATATATCACATTCCTCGTGTAGTCTGATATGTGGACTCTATATGGTGGACGGTCTCCAATTAAGTGCTCACATAAGATACAATTCACAGAGCCAATTTACATTTGTTTGGTACAATTAATGTTGTAGTATATAGTGAAAGAGAATTGTTTTTACTTCTTAGAGCCTACGTCGCACAAACTTAAACAGCAAACTCCAAGCAGATCGTTTTCTTTTTCTTTTTTTCGTATCGTCTTGTCTTAGTGCAGCACCAAAACATTTTTCATCAGACAAGTTTGAGTAGAAAGAAAAGGGAGTCTGTTATAGGTAGAGCCAAAGCCACTAGGTGGCTTTGGTAGAGCACGTGGTAAAGTTCTGGGCACGGATGCTGGGTAAGCATGTCGCGCATTATGTTGATCTGACTTTTTTTTTTTTTTAATAGAGCGCAACTCGTACAGCGCCCGTTTCTGCGACGGCGTGAGCGAGCGAACGAGCACAGCGAAGGAAGAAAGAGCGAACGCGGAGCGCTGCGAGGGATGAAAGACGTGAGGAGGAAAGCGGAGGAGGAGGTAGGCATTGGTCGTACCAATGCAATGGTCGTACATGCGAAAAGAAGAGCGTTTTGCGGCCACAATGGATACGAGACGGCGCCAGAGTAGCGCGCGTCGTCTGGCAGGTCTGTCTGCGGCGGCTGCTGAGAATAGTGCCCACATGTAACCCGCACGCTGCCTCTCGCGATCTCCAGATGAAGCATTGTCCAGATTAGCGAGACAGTAGCACCACACTTCGCTCTGTTTACAACGTGCCGCACGAGACATTGTCCGCGCCAGACAATATATCACGAAATGAAAACTCGTGATGCGCTCAACTTTCGCTTTAGGGAGTATCGTAACCGTCGGTGATTTGTTTCTTCCTCCGAAGTACAAGCATGCGTATTCGTTCAGGACTTTCGCAAGCCAAACTTCGACGCAGCTCCCCTCAGGCCAGTACACACTCGAAAGTGCACCGTGCATATAGACAATCAAGCGAGACATGCGACTGAGCGTTGCTGACTTAACTTACCGTGAAAATATTGGAAACAACCCTTAAAGCAAGAGGTGTGTGACAAGCCTTGTTTTGGTTCCGTTTCTGCTGTACTCATACACAGATTGTTCGAAGCCAACGAAATCCGTTACTTGCCCGCTCCTCCCTCCTCCTCCGATCTCCAGTGTTGACGCCAGCGAAGTGCCGAGCTGCTGTCGATGTGGGAGCGGCGGCGGCGGCGGCAAGCCGACATCCGCCCAGCTAACAGCGTAGAGAGCACGCGTTTTCGCGCTGCGTAAGCGCGGCTACCAGCCGCTACCCCAAGCCCGCCATGAAAGGCGCCCGTCAGTCAAAGCCCGGCACGATGTCCGCCATCAAGGACGCGCACATCGTCAAAATCGCCGTCGAGATGGACGAGCAAGTGCCGCAGCTCATCGAGTTCGACCAGCAGCGACCACTCACGGCCATCATCCAGGACCTGTGCAACACCTGGGCGCTGGCCGAACCTGAACAGTACTCGCTCCAGTTCTCGGACAACGCTCGCTCCTACATCACCGAGAAGAACCGAAACGACATAAAGAACGGCTACGTCCTGCGACTGACGCACAGCCCCGCCAAGACGGCACAAGACATCCTCGACAAACTTCACTCGAACAAGCCGGATGACATGCGGGCGGCCCTGGAACGTCTGCAGAGGCTTTCGTCGGACTACACGTTCGCTCTCGAGTTCATAAACAAGCAGGGACACCAGTTGCTCATCAACATGGTCGAAGCGGGTACCTACACGGGCGACCACTTGGCGCTGACTTTGCAGTCGTTCGTCGAACTTATGGATCACGGCATCGTCTTCTGGGACATCTTGGAGCCCAAGTTTGTCGGCCGCGTCGCCAATCAGGTACTAAGCGCGCCGTTTGTCGTTGACCGCTTATCGTTCAGCTAAAGACACGGTTGTCTGCCAAGCTTCGCGTGCCATACTGCGCGAGCCGAGGCATTTTTGTTTTGTTTTGTTACCTTTTCGCAGAGCCACCGCGTTCTCCTGTGCACGTGTTTTTACATGTCATACCAGAACTAAAATTAGTAAGGTTGCGGGAAGTGATTTAGGATGACTAACTGCTGCATTAGCGATTAAAAATGTATCGCAAATATTGCATTACGAGCTAAGGTTGGGACGTGGTTGGGAGCTTCTTCAAACCCTAGACTTCAACTACCGTTAGGATTGTGCACATGTATATGTTGTGCTGTAGTGAAAAGCTACAGCTCTAGCTGTATTTTCACAGTGCAGACGATACGAAGGCAAAAAACGAACAAGGCTGCAGTGTGTGTCGTCTTAACTGCGAAAATACAGCATTATTTTCAAGAAGTTCCCCTTGGCATCTTAGGAGTGACTTTTTCACAAGTACAATGTTATTACATTATTGCCAGTTTCAGTAGCGATGAAAAAGAAAGAAACATAGCTTGTGTTATCTCTCTGCAGGTGAATGTCAACACGACTCAGGACACAAGGACGTTACAGGCATCTCTCTCCATACTGGAATCTCTCGTCTTGAACGGCACCGGTCGCTATGCCATGGTAGACCAAGAGGTCACATTACCGAATCTTATCATGCACATGCAATCATCAGCAGTTGAAATACAGCAGTCAGCCGTGGCACTGATCAATGCACTCTTCCTCAAGGCCGAGAGCACCACAAAGCGCAAGACACTAGCAGCGACCCTGTCTTCGCGGCACATCCGGAACGTCATTGTTACAGCTGTCCTTCAACGTTCGCAACAGCATGTTGGCACTGAAATGGCTCATCAGCTTTATGTTCTTCAAACATTGTTGCTCAATTTGCTGGAGGAACGGCGTGTTGGTGTTGACCCAAATGATGCCGAGGCACGTGAACGAATCCTTGAACTACGACGCATTGCATTTGATGTTGAAGCTGATGGTACTTGTAGCACTACAAGTGGTGGCCGGAAAGGCGGTGGCTATGCAAAAGACTACAAGAAGTTGGGTTTCCAAAACCATACCAACCCTATTGAGGACTTTAGTGAACCACCTGGAATATTGGCATTGGACAACATGGTATACTTTGCCAGAAATCACACAGAAAGTTACACCAAGTTTGTTCTCGAGAACTCGTGCAGGGCTGATGAGCATGAGTGCCCTTTTGGCCGCAGCAGCATTAGACTGACACGGCTTCTGGCTGAAATCCTCAAGGTTGGTGAGCCCCCTACAGAGCAAGGAAAGACTTACTACCCAATGTTCTTTACACACGACCATCCATTTGAAGAGTTCTTTTGCATTGGCATCATGCTCTTAAACAAGACTTGGAAAGAGATGAGGGCAACGACAGAAGACTTCATCAAGGTCTTTAGTGTGGTCCAGGAACAGATCAGCCGTGCCCTGGCCACAGAGCCGCCTCTCATGAGTCTCGACAAGTTCCGCAGTAAGCTTGCAACACTGACCTACTCGGAGATCATGAACCTGTGGCAGCAGGAACAGTCTACGAGGGAGGAGTGGGAGAGCCAAGCCAAGCCCATTATCGAACTACGAGAACAGGTCACGCCAGAGATAATGGACCTCATCCAGCAGCAGAGGCTGCAGTTCCTCTGTGAAGGCACACTGTTCACCAAGTACTCAGCAAAGGGTCACAGAATCAAGGACAAGTTCTGGTACTGCAGACTGTCACCGAGCCAGAAAGTCTTCCACTACGGCGACTGCGAGGAAAACGCAATGCCCAGCCTCGAAGAGCTGCCGCACAAGCTGCCTGTGATCGAGATCAGAAGTCTGGCAACTGGCCGTGAGTGCCCGTACATGAAAGACACCCGCAAGGCAAAGTCGACAGCTTCGCTGGCATTTTCTCTCATACCAGACTCGAACCAGGAACCACTCAACTTTGTAGCATCAAATGAAAAGATCTTCGACTACTGGACAGATGGCATCAATGCCTTGTTGGGCAAGAAGATGGTCAGCAAGGAAACAAAAAATGACTTAGAAACTCTGCTTAGTATGGAGATCAAACTGAGGCTCATGGACACGGAAGGTGTGGACATCCCGGAGAGCCCTCCTCCAATTCCTAAGGAACCGCCTAATTTTGACTTCTGCTACGAGTTCAAGTAGTATGTCAGACGGTGATAAGTGTCCAACCCTGTGCACAGTCACTTTCAAATGAACCGTGCTGAAGATTTCATGTGCTTGCCCCCTTTCACCGAGTGCTTTCGCTTGCTCTTTTCATTTTTACCTCTTTCATTCTAATCTTCTCATCTCCGATCTCCTGCCTAGCCTCATCGCAGATTTTTTCACTTTGCTTGTTGGCACCATTCTAAATGTGCAATTCGTCGCACTAGGTCTCCACATAACGAGCTGTTTTAACATTCCATCGCATAATTCTAGAGTAATATTTAAGTGACATGTATTTAAAAATACGGACAAAGAGCATGAGCTCAGTTGAACAGTATTTTACGTCAATGTTGTGGAAAGCTGTTTTGGAGCATTTAGCAGGTACTTGTTCTTTGTGGACATATTGATGATCAGTAATTTTGTAAACAGAAGGCTTGGAACTACTTTTTTCTTGCATGCTCTTTACTTACAAATTAGCATGGACATTTAGCTTTCATTTTATATTCTTTCTAACGCATCCTTAAACATATGCTTCACTGTCATACCCTCCAATTGTCTTCCATTCATTTATGTACAAAGCATCTTTGTTGTAAAGTGCTGTGGAAAAACGTTAGTATTAGTGCTTTTGTATTATTGTGAACTAATGAAATTTCTGAGAACAGTTACGAAAACTTTTTGTAGTTTTGTGGACAAGTATCTATGGGACAGTTCAAATGTGAACCTATCTTTTATTGCAGAGACCCCAAATTACATGACACTTGCTCCACCCAATTTTAACTGAAATTTTCATCAACTGGCACTTGCATTTGAATCATCCCATCTGTATTTCATGGGTCCACACTTAAAAGGAAGAGATCCCAACACCAACTTTATTGGTTTAAAAACTGGACTTAAATTATGGTAAAAGTATATATTTCAAAATATACCTATCATGAAGGGCTAATGGCCGATTTGGAATAAAAGCATATTGGAATAGTTGTACGTTATGCTGGCCCAGGTTTTAGGTGACTGGCAGATTCCCCCACCCAGAGTCAAAGGAACTGCATTAACACCAGCAAGCTGTTCTTCCTTGGGAGAGAAGTATTCAGCTGCCTTTTGTTACCTGCTGAGAATAACGAGAGGGGCCATACTGTTTTTACCTGACGTAAACGTTTGATGGCACCACCGGTGCGGTTAATTGGTCTGTAGGGGGTGGAACAGCTAGCCTGTTACGTACAGTATCCTACACTACTAGGCTCCCTTGCCTGCAACAGCGACTCGACACTGAAAGCAGAGTTCTCTTTGCTGCTGGTGCTCTGCAGAGTCCAGCCATGTGCTTGTGGATTCCAAGAGTGGACGCACAAGCCTGAGCATATAGTGCGACACTTGGTATCGGTAAGATCTTGATGAGGGCTAGTTGGTTCATACTTAGAACTGAGGTGAATGGTATCGGTGTTCTTTTCTTCCTGATAAAGTTGAACTGTTGCTACGCCCACTCTATTATGGCCTACGTGTTCCTTTTAAATCTCGACCATACTCTACGTTTGGCCACAAAAGCTTATGGGCCACGATATATGCAATAAAAACATTCCCGTGAAGGCTCGGCAGATAGCATCGAATTCAATGTTTCACTCTGCAGTAATTTTTGCCAATTCCATTAAACTACAAGTGCAATGCAGAAGCCCACTTTTGTCGTGGAACCCTTGTCCTGTGAGCTTTTGTACCCAACTGTACATTTGTCGGAAAGTTGGCTGTTGCAAACATCCCTATTGTCTCGGGAACACTGCTTTGCAAAGCAATTTGCAAGGGTACCAATGCTTGCTGTTGAAAAATGTTGATGTCTGAGCCATAGTATTTTTGACACAATCGATAGTGTCAACCCAATGCCTGCGCAGGTTGCAAGAACACACTGACTGCATTTATTCATGCTTGGCATTGTGTTATGTTTTACAAATGAATGCTTGAGTCTACATACACTAGTCTTTTTATGTTTCCTTTAAAAACTTATGCGCAAGGTTGTAGATTGCATTGCAATACGTTTGTGCCTGCTTCAGCAGTTTTACTGTCCTTTGCTTTAATTGTACTTGTAAAGTTGAACCCATTTCCATACTGTGTGAATAATTTGTGCAGCAGTCTACTGTCATGCTGTCTGTATAAAGTGTAATCGCAGAACAGAACTTTTCACCTGTATGTACTTGGCACCAAATGACAATTTCACTTTTTATTGAGAGCACAGCACGCAATGTGTTTGGACATTTATTTATTGTCATTATATACAGCAAGAGCACATGAAGACCAATCAAAATAAAGACTTATGAAAAATAGACACGTGTATAGCTATCCATGTACCTTCTTGGAAGACTCTCTGAAAGACCACATTATCACGCATTCCTGACTATCAAACGTGAGCACATTGAAATACTGTGCCCCTATGCTGTACTGTCCCACAAATAGATCACCGAGGCAGTGGCTAAGGCTGTTGAGTTAAGTTCTTGGGGAAAGTTAGAAGAACTATGTGCTGAAGTGATGCTTGTACAGCATTCACACACACACACAAATATGAGCAAAAAATAAAGAAAATAAAGTACACTGCGATGGCCTAGCTTACATTAAGGACATGAGATTTTTCAGAATGTTTAAAGTACTTGTCTAACTGTAAAGTGCCCTCGACAACAAAACATCTCCAAAACAGACAGAAATGAAGGACCTGCAAAAATACTTTCAGGTCTCTTGAAAACTGTACATAAAATGAATAAATGAATGTGTGTTGTCTAGTGGGCACATAAAATGAAAAAAAAAAAAGAAAAAGGAAAGACTGACTGCATACTATAAAAGATGGTACAAATTGCCAATAATGTCGGTGCTGCCTAACAATCAGATACTTGCAAAAGGCAGACATTGTAAGGCTATATACAAACAAATAATGCCTACAGGAAATAGTATTTCTGTTGATACAGGTGGTAAGCGAGTCTGATGTCACAAGAGTGGCTTATAGGCTAAAGCATAGCAGGCTCTGGTGTACACCTTCATGTAGCCAATTGTTATATCTGGCAAACACTAAATCAAGAAAGGGACATTCGTCAACTAGTTGAACATTTTCCGACATCACTTTCCAAGTGGCAGGCAAGCTCAATGGACAACAGCAAAAGGTTAAAAACAAGCTCCTATGAATTGTGAGTAAACATGTTAAACTAACCTAAGGACAGGCCAAGAGGACTTGAAAGCTAGCTCTGCTTTACGTTGATTGTGCACAGTGAGCATCTGCCTTGATTCAGAAGACTAGTGCGCTTTGGTTGATATGTGACAGCACACCTGTTCAATGCCCTAAAAAGCTGCTAGCAGCACTCAAAGCCAAGCTGTTAAACAGTGTCACTCCGGAAATGCATGCCTTCATCACCGGTATCCCGTCCATAGGGGTGGAAGGAAAGAAGAAATTAACATGGCATGAAGGAACAACGATGGAAGGGTACCATGGCTTGAACTGTCAGGCAGGTTCTCCCACAGAAGCTGTACCCGGCCATCAGTCGTGTAGCCTCCTTGACGAGTGCCTAGCCAATCGGAATGTTGGCTTGGATAAATAATTCCTCATTAAAGTCACTCGAAGTAAAGACGTGGGCCATGAGAAACAAAAGGGCTTCTTTCCACGTGACCTGCCGAACGAGATCACGCGGCCTCCTCAATCTCAAGCAGGAGGTCGTCTCCTTGGAGTTTCATGTCCTTGGTGATGCAGATCTTCTTCACCTTGCCAGCCACGGGTGCCTGCACCACCATCTCCATTTTCATGGCGCTTAGCACAACCAGGGCGTCACCCTTGTTGATCTCCTGGCCTTCTTTGACCTTGATGTCTACCACAGTGCCTGGCATGGGGGCGCCCACACTGCCCTTGACGTCTTTGTCCGCCTTGGGCTGTGCCACAATGTCCTGCGAAACCGTGAAAGAGGGCGCAATGAGCAGATCTTCAGACGTTAATTAGAATGTTTAACTTGAAATTATCACACTTTACAGCTGCTTTTCAGAAACCACATAGTTCGAGACTTTTTATGGAAGCACCTGCCATGGTGGCTGAAGTATTCTGTAGGATACACGCTGTGGTAGCGTAGTGGCTTTGGTGTTGCGCTGCTTAGCCCGAGGGCACGGGATGAAATCCCGGCTGTGGCATTTCAATGGGGCCAAAATGCAAAAACACCTGTGTATGTTCATTGGGTGCACATTAAAGGACCCCATGTGGTCAAAATTAATTCAGACTCCCCAACTACGGCGTGCCTCATAATCATACCTGTGGCTTTGGCACGTAAAATCCCAGAATTTAAGAATTCTGCAGCTGAGTGTGATGTCGTGGCATTCTGACTAGGTGAAGATGCAAGAGCCAATGTCTGCTGAACAAGATTAAAACTTGGACTAGTTGGTACAACATGCAAGACTGCAAGACAGCACCTGTGTGCATGTGTGTATGTGTGCATGTCTTTATTTGTGAGCGTGTGTGTACAGCTCCCTGTTTGTGCACTTTCCTTTGCACTGGTGACCCTTTCTGCAACAATTTTGGTGTGTAATGAGGAACCTTGGATCACATAAATCGTTCTCGAGCCCTCCAACAAGCCGTCCCTGATAGCCCACCGTGCATTGCAGGTTTAGAATATTGAGCTATCGACCATCAACATTCCTAACGAAGTTTGCAGCACAATGAAATGGCTCATGTTCCACTCCATCAAATGGCAGTGTGTGTTGTGTGGTGGTTCACAACCAAAAGTATATACCAAAATTAAAGATTGGGACTAAGTGTAAAATACTTTTCTTCAAAATAGAGTGCCCCATCACAAAAGCTTTTTGTTCCCTGTTGCTTTTACCAAAGTTGGTATATAGCACTTAACGACAAAGAAAGTGTTTGAACAGCTGTACTTTGCTCGGTGTCTGTGAGTACTCACTGGTGAAAGAAGTCTCAGCTTGATAATACAACTTAAACCATTACTAAACCACATGTGACGTATGACAGAGAAGCAGTCAGCACTGCTAAAAGAATGACACTGTATCCACAAATGGTTGAACGCAATATTAATGGCTACTGTGCTTGTTAGGATAGATGTGGTTAACTTAAGTGCTTGTCAGGGTTCCAAGTTTATCTGAATTTTTCCTTAACACAGGTGGTCAGCACACAACATAACGATTGTTGATATTGTTGAGCAAGCAATTACGAAGCACATTTTCCTTCTTTGTGAGCACAAGTCGCTCACCTCACTCATACTGTTGTCCTTGACAAAGACAGATCGCAGCTGGCCATTTAGCTCGAAGAACACCTCGCGCTCGCCAGTGGGTGTGACATCGGCAGCCACGGCCAGGGTCTTGATGTGTAGTGTCTTGCCTTTTTCTATTGTCACCTGCGATATAAGGTTACGCAAATAAAGAAAAGAATTCAAAACTAAAATGCACCTCAGATTCCATGGCACCGGCTACACTGATACATTACAAAAATTTCCTGTTGTTGCCTGCCTCAATGAAATACTACTACATTACAAATACAAAGTGCAAGCTTAGGAAGTGAAGCCACATAAGAGTAAAAGGATTCACTAACAAAGCCAGAAACATAATAAAAGAGAGAGAGAAAAACGTTTATTAAAAAGAAAGATCGCCTGTGGTGCTTTCGCCGAGGTGCCTGGATTAGGTAGATTGTTTCGCTCTTCAACAGGTATAAAAGCAAGCTGCCGTGTATGCCTTTCCAGTGGGCAGGGGTCCCTTTGGTAAGGATCCAGTCATATAACGACTGAGCTCGGTAGCCCAGCACGGCATATTTTTCGCAGTACAGGTAGGCTAGCACACATCCATAACAGATGTACGTTGCATATGGTTGGACAATGACAAGCCAATGGAATAATGGATAGCTGCTTCCCTGAAACTGCATCTACTGTGATACAATGCATTGCTTTGAAATGGAAAACTGTTATCCACCCAAATGTCATTACCTTTCATGACGTTTCCTCCACCTTGTGCAATTCCGCAAAACTGATTTGCCAATGCTTTGCTTTGTGAGCGAACTGCACAAAGATACCTTTCTTAAAAGCACCTTAAGAATGTAGTGATACATAGTACTTTAGAAGTTGCAGAAACTCTTTCATATGTTTCTTGCATGTAAAAGGGTGACACACGGCAAGTGTGAAGCCTGGGAAACACTCACTTGTAAGATAGTATTTATTTTGATACTAAATATTGGCCTCGAGGTGCCAGAGAGAAAAATTTGTTGACGTCATGCAGCGATAAGGTTAAGGTATGATGACTTGCTCATAAAATATAGGCATGAGTGCTGCTTTAAGTGCTGCATACGTTTCTTCTGACTGCGTTTACATGTGGCAGCCTTGGCAATCACGGGGATGGTGGAGCAAGCCAATGTATCACGTCACGACACATCCATCTAGGTACCAAAACCAAAACTGGGCTGTAGAAATACATGGTGTAGTGAAATGTACAGGGCGCTCCGATGCTTGCCACTATTTTTCCTAGGGTTTGAAAGGTTTCCACCTTCATTTAATGAAATAAAACGGCAAGTCAGAAGTGCAATGTTAATTTAGTGGAATCTGGTTAATTCGAACTCTAAGGAGACCGGAAACTTATTTGAATAAAACAGAGTTCGAAATAAGAAGAGCCCCTTGAAATATAGTGCCTTGAAATTAGCTGTGCGATAGAGCGCGCTAAACCAAACGTCACTGGGCTTGAAAAAGTCTCATCTTTCTTCCATTAGTGTGCGATGACATGTGCCGGAAGAAGCTTAGCTTCCGTATAAAGTCCAAGGGTGATAAGGTTGCTCCTTGCATAGTGGCTTTGGTGTTGCGCTGCTTAGCCTGAGGGCGTAGCATCACATCCTGGCTGCAGTGGCCGCATTTCAATGGAGGCGAAATGCAAATACAACTGTGTATGTTCATTGGGTGCACATTGAAAAACCCCAGGTGGTAAACATTAATCCTGAATCCCCAACTACGGCGTGCTTCATAATCATACTGTGGTTTCAGCACGTAGAACCCCAGAACTGTTAGCGAGGGAAAACGTGCGAGGGTGAGCCCAGAAGGATGGTGACCTGACATGTGGCGTACTCACGCATGCCCTATGTTGGAGATGACGTTGATCAAGAGCACACTTGATCAATGTCAGAGGGAAGGTGCAGGTGAGCACACAGCAACGTGATCTGAGAGCGCAGTAGGACAGTGCACGGTAACGTGATCAAGCGCACACTGGGGGCTCCCCTTCCTGCTCCTTTTCAGCCAGATGGGAAAGGAGGGCACGGGCTGCTTTGCTTGCTCCAGTTTGTCTTTCCTCGTCATTTTTACAGCATTATGGTTGCTAGCTAGCAACGCATCGAACCTTCACCTTTGGCTCGGGTTTGTGCGAAACGCGGTGCATGGGAGTGAGACATTTTGCTCAAAATAAGAGTTGCGTAGTTCTTGGGGTTTGAATTTGTGGGAGATTTTTTTTATTCAAATACATAGGACCTTGCGGGTACCAACATAGCATTCGAATTATCCGTCAATTTGAATGAAGAGATTTCAAATTATCAAGATTTCACTGTATTATTTTAAGATCGAGGGGCCTCCCACCTGTACTCTACTTTCATGCTTATCCAAGAAGGCAAATCCACAATGTACAAAGGTTATCAGCACCTTCCGGCAAATGGCGGCATCAGGTAATGGACAACAAATGCATAAACTAATTGTTGCAACACCTGCATCAAGTGGGGCTGCATGCATTTATTTGATGTCTATTTTTTATCATATTTACTACATTTCTTGCAGCTAATTTCCCAAATTAAACTACAAGAAAGAAAAGGAAAAGAGAGCCCCCTGATCTCTAGAGGCACTGCTTGGCAATTCCACTTTCAATGTGTTCACTCACCTCAAAGTTGTCCCCCACGCGTGGTCCGACGAGGAAGACGCGTGTGTCGAGGAGGTCAACAGGGCCGAAGGTTTGGCGGAAGTTGAGGAAGTCGTCGCATACCTTGGGGTACATTGCAGCGCTCATCACATCTGTTTCACGGACCCTGGGCCCAAACTTGTCGACCAACTTCTTCTTCAGTGCACCAAGGTCGAGCGGAGGCAAGCTTTGGCCAGGGCGGCCACTGATGCGAGCCATGTCCTTCAGGATCTGTTGAATGTGGAAGAGGAAAAAAAAAAGAATTGCCTAGATAAGCTCTTTCTTCTTCTGCTTCATTTTTTTTTTTTATATGACAGCAATGCATCAGGAACTTAAAAGGAGGCTTTGCCTTGGGGCAACTTAGATTTCACCAATTCAAATAGATGTAAAATGCAGAAATTACTCATTAAATAACCGCTGAATCGTTTTCAAAGAAATGTGTTACATTAGAGAGAAGTCTGAATTTTACCGACTGTATAAAGCAAAACATTGATTTATAACTTCGCATTTTTCAAAATGGGACTGACAAATTTGATCAAATGATCTGGTGGGTCAAATTAAACAAGACACACACACACACACACACACACACACACACACACACACACACACACACACACACACACACACACACAACACACAACACACACACACACACACACACACACACACACACACACACACACTGCTGATTCATTTGGCAGTATTTGTCCTATTCTAACAAGCCCATGAATTAAATGCGCGCCCACTTTCTATGTGTCTGAAGCAGTAAACTAACATAGTAATAACGTTAGTCATTAAGAAAAGTAGCCATCTAATGTGCAACCAATATTTTAGCAAGAAAAATAGGCAAAGGTCGAACACGTGTTGCATGACGGTGTCCGGTTTTTTAAAGTCAGCTTTGCCACATAGTTTTTAATGTCGGCTTCGCCAGAGTACATCTCAGCTATGGGGTGAGCATAAACACGCTGTCAAGGTGGTTTTTGTTACGTGTCCGACTGCATCACGCAGGCAATTTCCGGCTCAATTTTTTCGAAAAACAAGAAAAAAAGACAGTTGTACCTTGGAATCTGGTAAATACCGTATCAGACATTGTGAGCTCCGGTTATCGCTTGAAAATCTTCCTAGGGCAGGCCTAAAATAGGCGTTCTTGATAGGAGATTTTGATGTGTGTTCAATGCATACACATTCCCCTAAACTTTGCAGAGACAGACGCTGCCACTGAAGGGGTCACCATAGGGGTCACACACATGCGGGTTGTCAGTTCAAGTTCGAATTAGCTGTGGAAGGCCAGTTTTATGACCGAAATGATGGAAGTTTGGGCCCATAGAAACGCATGGGCGCCGGCCAGGACCTTTGGTCAGAACCTAGTTAACTGGATCGAATTAAATGGAGTCAAGTTAATGGAAGTCTACTGTATTACATCAATTACCACAATCATGGGTGCACTTTGCAGAACTGCAATACCGTTTTTTTATTGCTGAGGTATAGAGTTGTAAACTTCATTCTTCAGTTGTAATTTTTTTTTTAATTTTGTGATTTTCAGTAACTTTTGTAAAAAAATTGATGGATGGATGGAAAAAATTTAATAAGGTCCATCGGGAATTGCACTAGCAAGTAGGGGGGCTGCTCCCACGTCGTGACAGAAAGGCCTAGCCTCTCCGCCATGTCGCAGGTCCGTTGAACTGCCCATAGTTGGGATTCAAAATTGGGACTGCATAGGGCAGCCTCCCACTTGGACGACGTAACATCTTCGTCGCCCCGTAACACGGGCCCCGCCAGAGCATATGATCTAAGTTGGTAAAGTCTGAGCAAAGGGTGCAAGTGTTTGACGTTTGAATTTCAGGATAGATCCAGTGTAAGAGGGCGGGGATAGGGTGTGCCCCAAATTGCAAGAGTCTCAGTGTCAATGCCTGAGGCCTGTTCAATTTACTGTGCGGTGGCGGATACTTCCGAATTGATGGCCTAAATAAAAAATTGACTCGCCATTCTGATCCTGCAAAAGTGGATGGCCAACAAAGCCGTTAGAAAACCACTCAAATGACATTGATGGGGATATGAAATGTTTTATTGTTTTGCCTAGTCTTAGGATGACACTATTATTGAGCATCACAATTTTACACTCTTCGATGCTCATCTATTCACACGGCTCTTTGGGAGTCTTCGTGTGGTCTACCAATAGCGATCTTGCAATGAACTGAATGAGTTGCTAGGCAGGTCTCCCTTTTATATATGAAGTTTGGTGAGGTCACTTACTGATTCATATGTTGCTGTTAGCCCTTTTCCACCGGAGCAGCTTATACAACCTGATATCTCTACCGGGAAACACACGCGGGGAGAAGGAACATGCCTCGCATTGTTCACAGGTGCCTTATCATCCATCATGTGGCTTTGATGCTTGTTTTGCATTCTTCTTTATTGAAATGAATACCAATCTTGTGTTGTATGCCTTATTCCAAAGGAGATAAGCACTTTTTTTCGTTTCAACTTTTTTTGCTGACAGACACAAAAAATCCCGACTAACTAGAGGCTAACAGCTTCGCTATAAAACATCTGCTAGCTACAATCAATATATTTTAACTTTTGGTTTTAAATGCAACAGACTTCATGAAGGTCAGCACAGACTGGATTGCAAGAAAAATTATTTCTCCATTCGTATGTATTTAAATAGGAGCTCCTGGGGTAAAGCATCTTCTTAAATTAAAAGAAATAGTGCTTGCTATTGATCACTATTTATGGGTCATTCCATGACAAGTACACAAACGTTGGCGCTAGACCATCTGCAATTTCTTTGTAAAAATTTTAGATGCCTGCGTACAACACGAAAAGTAATTCCATGAAATACTTTTACAAAAAAAATTTTTTCACCGGTTCCAGAACCACCTTAACTTGTAAAGGCACGAAGATATGCACGACAGACATTGCTAAATATCTAGTTTGACTAATTAAACACTAAACACTGTTTTCTCAAGAGACTGAAAAAGGGCCTTACACCTAAAATTCTATTAACAGATTATTAGCCATTCCTCAATTTTTCATAAGCAGTTAAGGATATAAAAATTAGTACACATTCGGTTTTTTTTTTTCTACAAAAAGATGGCTTCATGCAGAAACGCAAACTTTGTAGAAGCTAACTACCCAGGAACCGTACTTTACATGAAAAATGTTTTTGGGCAGATATATTGCGCAGAAGTGATCACAGGTATCAATAACTATGCAGTCATTTGTGGCTGGCCTATGCTTAGCCGACAGTTCAGCGTTGAGGCGGTCCTAGTAAAGATATGCTAAATAATGCCTGTGATGGTGCATTGCATTCTTTCCGAACAGAAGAAGCTTTATCAAAGTAATTTTTGTTTTAAATAAGAAAACAATTTTAGAAATTGTCTCCTACCACTCTCAAAACTTGTATCTGGTTTGTCTTCAGCGAATAGACGCAAGCAGGTGCAACATATTAGGCAGAGACAGCTGGTAATACAAAAAAAAGCTAATCTACAAGTACATCTGCATGCATATTTTCTAAGATCTTGGGCTGGGCTTGCAGTGTGTAGCATCCGCAACTATGTGATGTTGCTTAGCTACACAGAAAAGTGAAGTCTTCCCTTTCCTCCTAAGTACACGCTGTTCATGAGAAGGAAATTATCATCCACTTTACTGTAACACGAAGCTACAAATTTGATTTGCCACAGATACAAATGATTTGCAATATGCTGTTCCGTGGCATGAATTGACGAGCATCTCAACACTCAATTCAAGAAGCCCTTCCGTCTCATGAAAAACAAGCCAGTTTAAAAGCCAATGAGGAAACTGGCCTTGCTACGAAGTGGCTCTGGGAAGCCACCATAGGGTTCACCAATGTGGCCCTGCATGAACTCCACCACTGAGCTGGGAAAGCTCAGTTCCTCAGCACGATCCAACACGTCCTGGCTGCTGAGCTGGTTCTGCACCATGAACTGAGCCAGGTCGCCGACAACCTTCGAAGAGGGTGTCACCTGAAATGATAAGGGGGGGCAAGACTCTTAATGCAGACCTCTCTCCCACATACAGTCAATAGAAGCAGTCATGCACTGCGGTTCATAGTTGCTCATTATGCTGTCTACTCTTGCCTTAATAGGCTATCAGCTCTAAAGTTAAAAAAGACCACCATGGTTACACACTGCACACTGTGAAGCCATGTGCACAGAGGAAGTACTAGTGATCTTTCGAAATGTAAGGGCGCTGTGTACAACCGAGCCTCATCACTACCCGCATAATAAAGAAAAGGGGGTCAAGTCAACAGCGGTTGAAAAAAAAAAAAAGAGGGGGCCTTCTTGGGTGCATTAGTGTACCATTTGGTTTGTTGTACTATATACTTCCAGTAATTTCGGGATCAGCCCATATTTCTTGCATCGGAAAGCCACTGTTCCAGCCCCAGTAAAGGTGCGTGCAGTTTGAACAAGCACATCCGGGACCTATTTTGACTTGTACTAATTACACATTATTACTGCTCCATTTATAGCTTTACGCTAGCTTGGCGTGTCTTTTTCATTTCAAGCTTCGCTTTTATGCCTTTTTCATTGTCCTAGATGCACTAGATGGCCTCAGATTGCCTTATTTTGACGAAAGTGGTCAGAAAAGGTCAGCCAGATACCCAGATCCCACAAATCGCAAATCAATCTGAAGTCTCCAAAGACTGTCTTTAAAGCTATGCAAAAGTGCCACCAAAAACCGTGTGATCCAAATTGCATGATCTAAATGGGGCATTTCTTATGTTATCCATCATAAAATACAAACTGTGGAAATCGTGGGAATCAGTTTGTAGACTGCAACATTGAGTGAAAGCAGCAACAGTGCCCATAGCTCAGAAACTTTTAAAAGTTTGTGTGTACCTTGATGATGTCGCCGAGCAGCAGATTGGCATCACGATAGGCCTTCTTAATACTCTCAAAGTGCTCGCCAAGTCCCAAGCTGAATGCCTGAAACTGCAGGTTTGTGTACTGGCCTCCGGGAATCTCATTCTCGTACACATCGGCATTGCCACTCTTCATGGTGACGGCACACTCGAATGGGGCATACAGCGTACGGGCCTGCTCCCAGTACGCCGAGTACCTGCTCACACTGTCCAGGGAGAGCCCTTCAGTTAAGAAAGAACACAGGTGAAGAAAACAGTTGCAGGGCATTATGTACGTTTATGTAACAAGCAGATGTAGACTGCTGCGTGCTTCGATATCAGATAAATTGAGCCATTAATGCCAAAATATATATGTCACAAATATGGCAGCTGTGTGTGCACAGGCTGAGACCAAAACAAAGGAACCAAGTAGTAGCTAGCGTAATAAGGAAGTTGCCATCTGAAAACCAGCAAAACAGCAAATCAAAATCAAGGGTAGCAATGAATTGAAAAGAGGGTAAAAACTTTGCAGTCATACGACAAAGTTGGTCATTTCAAGACAGAGGTAACTAAAGATCTATGGGAGAGGCCTTTCACCAGGGATGGAGTTAAATCAACTTAACATGATGAGGTGATGATGATGAGGGCGATGACAAATCAAAACAGCAACATTTCGAGAGTGTACAAAGGTGCACTTTGAAACACCACTGAATCATTCCTTTTGAATATGGATAATATGTTTCTGTCAGTGCACTTTTTGTCCCTTTCCGTGACAAAGTCACATAATCTAATGAAGGGCTATTTAAATTCTATAAATTTAAAGTGATCACTTAACTTATGAATTTATGATGATGCTTTGATGACATGTGCAGCAAACATAGTCATAGCAAATGTTCGTTGTAGTTGGCCTTCGAGCAGAACTTAAAGGAGCCCTGAACCAGTTTTTATCAAAATGGAGAAATTCATTTGAAGTTAAAATAGGCGAATCCAGGAATACCTTGCCGCAAAAAAATATTTCAATGTGATCAATAGAAGTGGAGTTATTGGCAATCAAACACCACCTTCGCTGTGCTGCCACTCCTTCTTCAATGCCTTGCACTGTGAAGGCTACGGCAGAGTGGGGCTTGTCCACAATGCTCCTCCTACTGAATGTCACCACGGCGCGCAGCTCAAATTTGATTTTGGATGCTCACATAGATGCCAATACTTACAATTTTGGTGCCTACAACACAGAAAACGTAAGCCAGACACAGTTGTCCTCAGCGAACCACAGTGCACTCAGCCAGCAGACTCATCGTGCCATCCCATGGCAGCCGCGGTATCTACGCTACATGGCAGACTGCAGCCACATGCAAACGTAGTGCATATGTGCAGTGTTTGGTTTGTGCATGGCAGGGCTTCAGTGCATGCTTGTGCTCATATGCTCCAGTCTGGCTGTTCTACATGGTACAAACTGGCTTTGTCCTGCACCAGCTTGACCGACGGGTAGTAGCCATATTTATTGTGCGCATTTTGAAGTGCTGTCAATATAAAGCAAAGTCTGCCAAGGCGTCTAACCAGGAGCGGCCAGCAGTGAGTGCACACTGGCAAGCATGCGTGTGGTCTGACCTTAAGTTTTTCGTGGTTTGAGGCTAGTTGAGTGTTCAAAACTAGTCAAAATTAGTGAAACCCAATGCCTACGACACTGATAAGGAGGGTGGCCAAAGTTTAATTCCTATGCAGATGGCCATGGTCGAGAGCGAGTAGACAATAGTCGACTTCTTCCAAAAGTAAATAATTATCGAAATTAGCAGATTTTTCCTTACCTCAGCCTGTTTATTAAATTTTGTAAATAAATATACACAGTAACACTATGAAGAAGCGCACTGATCTAAACACCCTTCTTAATTGATGTCAGCTATTGGCTAATAGCAGCCGCGTATAGCAAGCTGCTATATTAAGAAATAAAGCATTTAGAAAAGAGTGAGGAGCAGGCTTCTGTTGAAAAGATAGCGTTTAAGAGAAAGGTGACTTCGTGCCCCGCTTGCAAGCTCCGCCTGCCGCGCACGACTCCAAAATTTGGCTGAGATGTTCACAGCAGCATATGCCAACCGCAAACTGTGTTTTTTCACCAAGCCTAAGGAGTGGTTCAGGGCTCCTTTAATACAAACACTGTCCTTTCAATTTATGAACTCTACCACATTTACACCCTGCCTTGTAAACGTAATACATGAAACACACAAGTAAAGAAGTTAGAAGGGCCACTGTCGCTTACTGGTCTTGTACTTGGAGCCTTGTAGACAAGCCACGATGGCACCCATGCTCGGCTGTGATGTCATACCAGACATGGAGTCGACAGCCACATCTACGACATCTGCACCAGATTCAGCACAGGCCAGCATGGAGGCAACACCTGCACCAGCTGTGTCGTGAGTGTGGATATGAATCGGTGTGTCTGGGTGTCGATCCCTGAGTGCTTTGATCAGGATGCGTGCTGCCTGCGGCTTCAATAAGCCAGCCATGTCCTAAAATAATAGCAAAAAAAAAATCACATTTATTTCAACAGCACACCCCAGTATTCAGAAACCATTATGCCAATGTAACAACTACCAATTCACAATATTTACAGAACCAGTTTTCGATGCTTGCAATGCTGACCTGGTTGCACTGTCATAAGACACTCTCTCAATAAAGAATAAGAAACCACATTATACTCATCTAAAGAATTAAATTTAGGAAAAAGAAAGAACGATGGCTTAGGATGCTGTCAGTGGCAAATTATCCTTCTGTGAATTCCAAGAGCAGATAACTGAAAGCTAGAGTTAACAGAGGTTGCTCGATAAACCAAGTGCAGGAGGTATATATAAGATATATAATAGTTCAGGGAACAGGTAACAGTTTTTTCGTTTCCTTTGGGTGAGCATGACATTGACATCATAACCATTCTGCCAGCAGTGTGGTGAGACCACACCTGCTGTCACTCATGACAGGGCAGAAAATTGGCAAGAAAGAAGGTTAGACCATTAAGGCAGAGTCCAGGTGCAGTCAACCTATTAGCATACTGTATTCTCAGGACTTGGCACAATCCCATAGACCTGCACCATAGTGCATCAGATGATCCCCTAAAGAGAATAGTATTAGAGTATTTGCTTATCACCAGTGTTATCTAAAGGGCTTCCAGGCTTGTTCACATTATCGAATGACTGTATTGTAGGAGACAACATTGTGATCTTATGCTGTTTCAACATTGGTTCAACAACTGGTTCAACATTGTGAACATCATACTGTTTCTTATGCTCTGCATTTATATAATAGTTGTCACTTACTTCGAGGCACTGTGTGACGAACATGTGTCTGCCCACACCTAAGCACCCATGTTGCCTTTGATACAAGTTTTTTGCCACATGTCCCCTTCTTATATGGCCCCTTATACATACCGCCCTGTGTCTACTCATAACATCACATGCTCTTTCGTACATGGCCCCTTTCATATGTCCCATTTACACACAGAACACACAGAAGCAATGCTTACCCTGGGGGTATATACACAGCGCATGTTAACTTCTCACTGGATGGGAGCCACAAACGGCACCAGCTATGCTTGCCTCACCCTTTCTCCCATCAATTTGCACTTTCCTCTCCTCAAACTTTCTGAGTAGTAGCACATGTAACAATGGATGTGTGTGTCAATGTCACCCTCCTCCTCTTTAAATCCCCCCCCCCTCTTCTCCATAAATTTATTCGTTCCTTGCCTCCTTCTTTGGCTTCATATCACTGCTATTGTTGCACACACGAAAACCATTACCTCATCTTCTAGCTGCATGATCATTTAATAACAGCATGTAGAACGAGCAACAAACACAGAAGACACATGCACAGCACTGTATACCTTTCTCTTCCATGCTTATCCCTTATTTTATTTAAGCACCATTATTAGATGATCATGAATAACCAAGTGGTCCGAATGTTCATCCTAGTGAGCACCTAGCTTCACTTATTGTGAAGCTAGAAATTCACTAGGATGGAATTTCGGCCTGGTTGGTTTTTTATGTTATGTAATTTAAAGAGTGCATGAAGTAGGTATGTAACCTTGAAGCGGCCATTCGCTCACCTTGACACAGAGTACGTGAGTACCAGCTTTGACCAGCTCGTCGGATAACTTCAGGTAGTAGTCCAGGTTGTATTTTGTTCTCTCTGGATTGGAGACATCACCAGTGTAGGAGATGGCTGCTTCTACAACACCGCCTGGATGTAAGCAACAGAGCGGACCATAAGCAAGAATGTTAAAGAGAAGCTTTACCTTCAGAGCTGCTAACTAAATACATGGAAACAAAGAAGTTGTTTTAGAGCACAGCTGTTAGGCACCCGTTCCTGCAGCGAGCATCGGCGTCGTAACCGAGCGAACAAGCACCATGAGAGATGAAATACGCTAGCCGCGAACAGCATAGACCAATCAGAGCCACCCCTTCAGTGACATATGCACAGGAAACTGGTATCATATGGACCTACCTGACCGCTCGATGCTTACTCATACCTGGTCTCCAGCTGGACCATTCATTTCATACTATTGTCAGCTCACGTCTGCTCTCGCTCACGCTTGTTTGGTTTGCTTAATTTGGTCTCATTTGCGCTTGTTTCGATTGTCATGGTTTGCAATTGTTATGTAATCTGATTGCACGCGCAATGCGAGTTGTGTAGTACTTTCTGGAAGCCACGCGACACCACCTATTACACTGGAACCCTCTATGAGTCATGTACAAAAGCCAAAGGATTTGACCAGCAGATCAGATTTTTGGCAATTGTCGACTCTGCTACATGTCTCTCTCAAATTTTTAGCCTCAATATACCTCACAATGAAAACATACATAGAACTGCGCTCAAATTTTACATTAGGGAGTATCGTAATCGTCAATGAATTTTTTCTCAGCAACTACCACTCTAAGTTTGACAATGTTTGCTGCATTTAAAAGGAGAAGTTAAAATCTAGCAACTGTAGGAAGCCAGTTATCAATTTATGCAATGAATATTTTTAGAAAAATTCTTGAAGCTTGCTAAACTTCAAAGCACTTTCTCAAGTTTACAATTTTAACTCAGCAATATAAAGCTATATCACAGTGCTGCAAACAGCTCTTGCCTAATTATACATCTGAAGCAAGGTTGATGTATTATACGCCACTCTTAAGTATATCACTATAATTTGTGAGTAGGAGTTTTGCAAAATCCTCATAAACATTTTAACAATTTCATGCAAGCTGTAAATTCACATATCACATTTGATGGCTTGAGATGCTTTAACATATGCAGTTTACTTAACTGCGATATCTGTTTTTGGTGCAGAGTTAGATTTGTAAACATTGTGCTTCTATTCTTTTAGCTTAATAATTTTAAAGAATCTTTGTAAAAAATTTAAGATCCTAATCAATATTTTATTTCCTAGAGCTGCCATAATTCAACCTTTTCTATTAAATGTAACAAAATTTCATTAAAATTGATCCTATGGTTCTCTCATAAAGGTATTTCTGTATTTTACATGTATTTTAATAGGGAAACAGGAGCCGACCCTGACCTAAACGTTCCTCTTAAATTAAGTTTTCTGGGCAAGATATGTTAGTTGCATGGGCATTCTCAATAGTTGTTGTGTGCCATCTGCATTCATTTACCTAATCAATGGAAGCAAGGAAGCAATGGAAGCAAGGCACCAATGCATTAAACACTCATTGAGGTGATTGACTTCCAGTGCATCAAGTGCCAGTAGGTGCACAAAATGTCAAAAAAGCTATCGATCATCCTGATAGATTCTCCTTGGCCTGGCACGGAAAGAGAGTTAATGTTAGGTTTCAGAGCAAGTTGTGTTTACTATTTCGGTATGAGATTTGAATGCAAATTGTTTCTTTAATGTAAAATCATCCTCTAAGGATTAACTTTCTCATTTACGTTTGATGGGCTGAGAAGGTTTAGATTATCCTTTACCTGCTTTCCCAGCAGCCTCCATGCCAAGAATTAGGTTGGGAAGGTAGTTGAGAGAATCGAAGACTCGGAAGATGTCCATACCACAGTCCTTCGCCAGTTGACAAAACCTGAAAGAATGCTGTATGACAAGCCTTGTACTGTGCACGAGTCACACTCCTTTTATAGCTAAATATGTTTCCATCCAGGTCCAGCTACAGTACGAGTTTCGAGTCCTGTCTCTCAATTTAGCAGACCATTAAATGTCTCCTACATTATATCATAAGCAGATGCGGCCGCTATTGGCAAAATTTATGTGAGCTCTGCCATGTTTGCTCTCATAGTCGGTGCTGCTTGTGGAAAATATAGTTTTGATTCTTTATGCAAATACGCAAATGGTCGTAGCAACAGACATATAAACAGTAGTAGTAACGAGTCAATAAATTTTGCTCTGCCATGTCTCTGGCACTCTAGGAAGCACAGGTATGGAGAAGGGAAAGACAATGAATAGACTGCCTTCCTCACCCATGCGTGCCACCTCCCAAACCCTGGCCCCATGTACATACAGAGTTACACGTCACATGTACATGTACATTACAAGCTGTATCCTCTGACAGTAAATGCAGTGAAATAAAGACATCATACTTTAAGTTAGGCCAAAACCTAAGGCACAGCAAAGTTTCATGTCATTCTGTTAAGCCATTTATGCATGATGCACATATGTAAAAAAATGAATGAAACAACCAGAGAGAAAACACCCTGAGGCTCATTTAATGGTGTCAACAGTTTATATAAAATGAAACAATGTTTGAGTGCTTTTAGAATTCGATGCAGTGCAGAAGCTGGTTTTTAGACAGACATTCTATGTCTGGTCTCATGCCCATTCTTAACTTCAACAGGAACATCAGCAATATGTGCTTACCCTCAAAGTTGTAACGTAATCTGGTACGAGTCCTAACATCCCACCTAGCATTTTCCCTTTTACAGTTAGCTACAGTGTCCTCAGTTTCCTTGGCATTCTTGTTGTTTTTTTGCCCCTCGAGGTCAACCACATGAAAGCCTTTCTCGCCACTTACTTGTAAACCACATTGTCAGGGTATGATGTGTAGCCTACAGCATTCGCACCCCTCAACAGCATCTGGAACGGGATGTTGGGGATAAGGGCTCGCATCTGCTCCAGCCGTTCCCAAGGGCACTCGTGCAGGAAGCGCATGGCGACGTCAAACGTTGCTCCTGAAATGTACACCACACGACTGATTAAATTCACTGACTGACTGATTTGTGGGATCGATCATCCCAAAGCAACAATGTGGCTATTAAAGATGCCACTGTGGAAGGCTTCAGAACAATTTTGATCACTTGTGGTTCTTTCACGCACCCTAAAGCTAGATATATGAGAGTATTTGCATTTCACTGCCATCGAAATGCTACCTAAACGGTGGGGAACCAAACCCGCGACCTCCTGCTCACCAGCAGAACACCATAGCCACTGAACTACTAAGCATTTAAATGTATGCACGTGATGCAAAATGTGAGAGGTCTCAGTGATGCAAGGTACACAAGGAGTTCCTATAATCTGCTCACTTTAGAAATTAAAACTGTAGCACAGCCTACATTCTGCTTCTGCGTCCTGGTGAACTGTATTTACATCTTGTTCCTCCATATAATTACTAGCTACAGTGAAGAAATTCCAAATTGGATTATCTGCCCTTTTTTTTCTCGGCAACCACCCCACTAACGTTGCAAATGTTTGCTGCATATAAAAGGAAAAGTTGAAATGTAACAACTGTAGGAAGGCAATTTCAATTTATGCAATAAATCTTTTTAGAAAAATTCTTGAAGCTTGTTAAATTTAAAAGAACTTTCAAGTTTACAATTCTAACTCAACAATAAAAAACTATATCACAGTGCTGCAAATTGCTCCTGCCTAATTATAGATCTGAAACAAAATTGAGGTATTATACACCACTCTCAAATATATCTCACTATAGTCTGTGAGTAGGAGTTTTCCAAAATCTTCGTAAACATTTTAACAATTTCATGTAGGCTGTAAATTCATATATCACGTTTGATGGCTTGAGATGCTTTAACATATGCAATTTACAGAACTGTGATATCTTTTTTGGTGCAGTTACAATTTGTAAACTGCATGCTTCAATTTTCTTTAGCTTCATTTTCAACAATGTTTGTAAAAAATTGAGATCCTAAATCAATATTTTGTTTCCTAGAGTTGCCATAATTCAACCTTTTCTATCATATGCAATAAATCCTTGTAAACAGTTTGCGCCTGTGTTCACTTTCCTTTCTGTTGTGCTGTCCCATTGTGCTGTATTTCAATATGGTTCTCAGTCAAAATACCAACTAGCCCAGCACTCAACTCTTTTATCTGTCCTTTGCAAGTTAGAATCTTAAGTGCTACAGCACAAAATTAACATATGTAAAAGAAGAGGCCAGCAATGCTTTCAGCACTCTTTTTTTTTACTTGTTTTTGCATCCTGCTTCTGTCTTGTCCACATACGTTCATGCAGAGGCTCAATGTACAAATGAGTAAGGAAGACACGTGGCGGGTCATTGCCTAAGATTTGTATCTGAACTGGAATTTTAGATGCAAGTCCTTAAAAGATGCATATGAGAATTTGCAAAACTTATTGAAGCCTTTCCTTATTGACAGAAATCACTGAAATGGTTCTCACTCTCTCTAAGAATGTTAATTACATGCTTTACACAAGGATTGCTTTTCTACCAATGTGCTCACATATCCAGTGCTTGTATCCTTTTTGACTACTTTTTGCTTTTCATTACTTTTACCACAAGTGCAACACACTTGTGTTGTGGTTACCTTAATGAAGTTGAGCTTTTCATTCCATATAGCCAGGCAGGCCTCATGCTTCTACCTTTCCCCATTTTCAACTTAAGTCCTTATAAATTGACCACTTATTGGCATTTATTTTAGTGTATCTTTAATTCCAGGTGGGTTTGCATGTGCTAGATTTGTAATGCCGTTATAGGATCCTGCACAATGTTCTATTCAGTGACTGCCATGCTTATACTACTTTTGTTTCGGTTGATGTCATTTTAAAACAGGAATATGACTGAATATAAACAATGGGCAAGTCAATGAAGTGAATTGACACTGTATGTTTGTGCATATGAGTATAAGCTTAAAGAATTCAGTATGTACAAATTTGTTGGACCTGTTCAGGACAATGGCTCCCAATGGGTCCATATTTGAAAAGGCCAATGTTTTGCAGTACAGGGCTAATGGTTGCCAAAAAGCAAGTAGAAAACTGTTGTATGTCCAAATAAATTTGATTTGATTATTTGTTTCTCCCTATCATAACTTATTAGGCTAATAAGCTATTAGTTGCCCATAACCTTATAAGCTACTAGTATTAAAGTGAAGCTTTCTTGCTTGCCAGGGTTGAGTGTTCGTCATCCTTTTTTATATATTTGTAGATGTACGCGCACAACTTGGGCTGCTGGGTATTTGCCTGAACAGACATCCTTGGCACTGGGTATGTCCAATGCAGGGTACCATTTTTTTTTACCATGTCTTTCTTTTTTTTACCATGCAGTGATAAATGCATCTATATCTTTCAAGCATGAAAGGGACTTAAGCTTTTAGCTTACTGCTAGTTTACAAACTCCACCTTGAAGCACTTTGCTGAGCACCAAGCAGACAATGAATAGAAGAGGATGAGGTACAGTACAGCCTTCCAGATTGGCACCCGCTAGTCCAACTACACCTTTCCGTTACCTTCAACAAAATGATGCAGTGGCTAGTGTGAGGCTTGGGAATGTGCCAGCCATCTAAGAGGCCATTTTGCTTGGGAACTCTTAACCACCGCATGGCAGCACATGCTGGCTGGTCTTCTCTAATCTAAGCAGCAGGTGTGGCATTGTGAATTAAAGGCAATGCGCGGCACGCTAGTCTACGAGCATTTGACAGGGGCAGCACTTATAAAAGCGGGTCTTATATCCAGGGTTTAGCGAAATATTGTCTGGCGAGGGGGCATGTATTTCTTCTTCTTGTTTCCAGTGGTGAGTGTTTGTTTACCTCCAAAAAAAAAGTTGGTCTTTAGAGACAAAGTTTTCAGCACATGCTGCAGCACTAGTCCTGCGTGTATATGCTCATACAATCTGTGCCTTTTCAAACTGTTCAGCTTACAGCATGTCGCAGTGACTTGCAGGAATTTAAGTGTTTCTTGGTTTCAAAGCCAAAGTACACTCAGCTTTTCTACTGGTCCTCCCATTTTCACCTTGTGTTGATTTCTACAGGTGAAAAAACATTAATCGACCTATTGATTGATTGATTGATTGATTGATTGATTGATTGATTGATTGATTGATTGATTGATTGATTGATTGACACGGTTTATGTGTGGAGAGACACAGGGGCAGCACTCACCGCCCCAATTTTCCAAGCTGTAAAGTTTGTTAAAGCTGTGCGCTACAAAGGGGCTGATATGGAGGAGGTCGATTGTGCGCACTCGTGTGGCCAGAAGCGACTGGTGGGCATCACGGAATGTTGTGTCCATCAGTAGTAAACCATCATGCTGGCGTACTTTCTTGGCAAATGCTTCAGGCCCTTCCTTGATTAGCAAGTCACGCAGACCCGGCGGTGGTTTGGAACCTATGTGGAGAGAACCGAGGTATAAAATCGGCTAATGCATGGCTTAAAAAAACTTTAAAAAAAAACATTACAATAAATTTGTAGGGGCAGAGTATATTCTGCTGGTCACTTTCAGAGAAACTTTCATTTTTTGTGCAATATGGCATCTGGTGCAACACCTCACTGGAGTGATGGTCGTTCTGCCCACAGGCTCAGCCAATCATCATCCGCTGAAAGTGATCGACTGAAAATACCAATCCTGAAATGAAGGTACATACTGTACACAGCTACATAATGCATGCTTTTACAAGTAAATAACAATTCCAAGGGCACTGGAACCAATTCGCAAAGACTTGCAATAACTAAATTTCACAAAGTACAACAGGCAGGCTAATTCAAACAATAAAGTGGAAAGTTGGGCTAGTTGGTGAGTGATCATCATACCTTGCTGGTGAAGCAGCGCACTGACACGGACACAGTGAAGACAAACAGGAAAAGACGACACTCGCTGCACTCGCAAGTTGCGAGTGCAGCGAGTGTCGTCTTTTCCTGTTTGTCTTCACTGTGTCCGTGTCAGTGCACTGCTTCACAAGCAAGATATGATAATTCAAACAAATATAACACTTTTTGTTGGCCCACTAAATTTTCAACGCATCTTAAAGCCACTTGCGCAACTGGCAAACAATAATTTCATTATTTCAAACTTCCTGGTTATGTAGAGGCACTTGAATTGCCTCTACATAACTGAATTGCATCTCAGTTTCAAATCTGCAATGAACGGAGACAACTAATATGCCTAAGTACTCACAAACCCTAACAAGGCGAGACTTACTGCACTTTTGTAGTTCACATGCGAAGGCTTGGCATAAAATTTTAGGACGGAGTGTTAACTCAGGGCCAACACTGACTTCCCTAATTAAAGGGACCCTTGGGATTGGTGAAAAAACCCAGTCCATGGATAACATATGCTGCTGTGAGCATCACAGCCAAATTTTGCAAACATGCACAGCACATAAATCTCGCAAGCAGAGTGCGAAGTCACCTTTGCCTCCAATGCTCTCTTTTTAACAGAAACCTGCTCCTTATTCTTTTCTTGACGCTTTATTTCGTAATATAGCAGCTTGCTATATGCAGCTGCTATTGGCCAATAGCTGACATCAATCAAGAAGGGTGTCTGGATCAGTGCGCTTCTTGCCACTGTTACTGTGTATATTTACTGAGACAGTTTAATAAACAGGCTGAAGTAAGCGAAAATCTGCTTTTGAATTTCGATAATAATTACATACTTCCAGAAGAAACCAACTATCGTCTGCTAATGCTCGACTGTGGTTGCTCGTGTAGCAATTAAACTTTGGCCACCCTGCTTATTGGTGTCATAGCCATTGGGCCTTGCTAATTTCAACTAGTTCTAAACACTCAAGTAGCCTCAAACCACATGAAGCTTAAGGTCAGACCACACGCACGTTTGCCAGTGTGTGCCCACACCTCGGTTACTCCTGGTTAGATGCCTTGGCATACTTTGCTTCATAATGAGTTATTGACAGCAGTTCAGAATGTGCAAGCTGGATGTGGCTACATCCGTCAGGTCAACATGGCGCAGGACAAAGCCCGTCTGTTCTTGAGTGCGTTCCGCTGAACGCACTCAAGAACTTCTACTGGCAAAGTATTTCTGAAATAGTCTGGCTTTTTTTTATTCACATACCCTAAAGGCCCTTGGCATTACATGGGGGGTAGTTTACAGTAAACATTCAATTCAAATGCATTTCTTTAGTCCAATATAAGTTGGTTCTGGGCCCTTTTAAAGACAAACGCTGAACTGATTTGAATCAAAGTCATTGCATTAAGAAAAAGAAATTTTTTTCTTTAAAAGAATTTGAAGAACAGGGTAAAACCCTTAGTATAAAACACAGTGTATTAAAAACTTGTGCCCCTCTAGTTTTCCAATAAAGTCTCATGTGAGTCCTCCAACACATTTATTTATTATTACTTCTATCTTGTACCCTGGTTCACTGCCAGGCATGCTGCATGCATTAAAAACCACACACCCAACCAATCGCTCTTGATAAGTTTCACTGTTCTGGCATATATCAGTGTTTTAACACCATTTGTCTCTTTCACACTACAGTCGAACTTGTTATAATGAAGTCACATTCGACACAAAGACACCTTTGTCATATCTGATGTTTACTATAAGCATATATTCTTCACATATTGATATTTGCTATAATTTTAGATTTGCATTATTATATCCGATAATTCATTATATCCATGTTTGTTGTACCGACGTTCACCTGCATAAGGTTAGTGGACCAGAATCAGAATCAGAATTTATTATTAGAAGTTGGGCCACATTACAAGTATTTAGTATACTCCTAGGAGGAGGTCCCACAGTCAAAGACTGTATCAGGACGTCCCGTACAAGAACAATTACGATAGCTAACATCTCAAAGCAACAGTATCATATAAGGTAGTACACAAAATTGCACGGATGCATGCACTATCAACACAGCTATCATGCAGAGCAAGTTAGAAACATACAGGACACTGTGACAGAGAACTGTGGGCATGCAGAGTAAAGGAGCAAGCAACCAACAATTCAGACAAATAAGATATATAAAAACGCTGGGTTTTACCAGGTACGTAAACCTCTCTGTCAGGGCCTTTTGAGAGAAGGCAAAGGAGAGAAAAATTGAACACTGATTAGGATCAGAAAAGCAAAATGATGCACAGCAACACGCCATAGACATCCTCGCTTCCTCCACCAGACAGACACGACAAAGACACGTCACCATGACAAGACAAATAATCACCACTACACCACCACCACCACCATGGCACTATGGAGGATTCAGGGATGGGTGACTAATTGTAATTAACCGTGCAATTAATTGACTAATGCTTTAAACATGATTTTTTTTTTAATCAAGATCAGTCAAGGTCATGTGAGCAAAATCAGGCAAGTGTCAACACTGGTGTTGCTCCTTCGCTTGCTCAACAATAAGGGAGGTGATTGATTTGTGTGGTTTAATGTCTCAAAGCAACACAGGGGCTATGAGAATAGCCATAGTGGAGTGCTTCACATCAATTTTGACAACATGGAGTTCTTTAATGTGCAGCTAAATCAGAGCACACAAGCAAATTTGCATTTCACCCCCATCGAGCTGTGGCTGCCATGGCCAGGGGTCGAACTTATGACCTTTGGCTCTACAGCAGAATGTCATAGCTGCTGAACTGTGACGGGTGGTAAGGAAAGCAATTATAGCCCAAGCCACGATATTCTAACTATAGGACGGTGTCCGCATGCCACACTGCATAGAAGCCACCCATGCAAGCTATACTGCAAGCCTTCTGGACAAGAGAATGAGTGAAAAACCTTCACTACAGCTGAAATTATGATTTTCTTCATGTTGAGCTTGATATGCTTGATTTGACTGCTAAAGTGAGATCTTGCTGATGATGAGATATTAAAGGTAAATGTTGGCTAAAATATCTTGGGTCCTTTCTTTACTTAAAGATAATCTAATTAATTAACAAGTTTGAATAATGAGCCTTTTTTTTAATTGATGCCCAACCCTAGAAGGATTTTTAGCAGCTGCCAATCAAGCCAAGGATTTAAATTCACTAAAGGTAAAATCCATGGAGAATTCCGTGTTTTTTTTTTTTAAGCATTCTTGCAAGTTGACACAAAGTGTAACTGTAGAAAGTTCTGGCTAGTACAGATACATATTAATGTTGATGTTTTAAAGAACTAACGAAGTAAAAGCACTAAGAGTGACGTTTTGTTATACCATATTCAAACTAGAATGCGCTGAAAGGTTCTTTTGCGCCATTGTTCTTGGAATGGTAGTATATTCTACTATAAAGAAGTATTAGAAATTTTGAATTGTTGTCACAGCATTTGGGAATACAACGACATGCCCACGCAGTTCAGTTGAGCGCTGTTTCACAAAGTGTCACCATCAGCGCTGACTCTTGGTGTCGTCTCAGTACTCCACTAAAATCATAATGCTAAAACAAATGCATACCAGCTACAACTCTGGCATGGAAATAAAGAAGCAAACTGCTTATTCACTTATGTACACAGAGATGAATTAACTAATATAGAGCAGGACGGTTCCTATATACTCCAGTTAGTTTGTCCTTTCGAATATTATGTTGTGGTTACTTAGTCCTGTTGCATAAGTCACAACACTGCCCAATCTGCTGTTAATACTGTGTACATGAAACATTTTCAGCTTGTTGCAATGACACTACAAGTGAAAATTACTAAAAATGTCTATTGGCAGAAACATGCTAATAAATTACACAGAACATCTTCAGCCGATCATAATGCCACTGCAAGCAAAAGCTTCACAATATCAAACAAGTATTGGCAAAAATGAATCGATTAATTAATCATTGGAATTTTCATTAGGAGTTCAACATCCAAAGAATGCAGCATAGATTATGAGTAATGTCATAGTGTATGCTTGTAGTATAGTACTCTGAATATTTTTTTTACCACCTCAGGTTCTGAATGTAGTCACTGTGGCAAGAAATCAAAGCCATGAAATCATGCTCAGCAGAACTATTGCCAATAGACACTGAGTCTCTGCAACATGTAGGTGAAAAATCTTTAAGAAACTAGTTTGCTGCATTGTGGAGCAAAATTAATTTAATGGGACACAGACACATACACAGGGTCTGTGCTTGCTTAGAATGCATGTCTGCACTTAATTTTTTGTGGGGTATACAATTCTGCCACTGATTTGACTTGTGCTAACTCACTGAACAAATTCAGAGAGAGAGTTTTGTAAAAGGGACATGCTAATCTAGTCTGACATATCTTCACTCCTCTAAGGTGCAATTTCTTCACTTTTCAACATGTTCCCATGGTAGACTTCCAAGACAGGAGCGCACACTGTTACCCCTATGTGGTATATATAGACTACTACTACAGTTCTACAAGCTGCAAAAAAGAAAAAGTGCAGAACTTGGAAAGAACACACCAAATGGGGCGCAATACAGCACTTTTGTGCCTAGTTTCGTGGCACCATAAATATTGATAGGACAACTTGACTGATTGGGTTAAAAGTGCCAAAGCAACAGAGGGGCTATAAGAATCAGCATAGTGAGGGCTCTGGATAAATTTTGACCATTTGGGATTAGCATTTAATGTGCACTCAGTGCTTGGTAACCGAGCATTTTTGCATCCTCCCTCCATCTAATGTGAGTGCCATGGCTGGCTTTGCAGTGCAAAACCGTACCCACTGAGCCACCGTGGCTAGTCTAGGATGCTTGTGTCAAGTCCAAATTTTGCACCCTTTCTTTTTTCCAAACACGTCACCGGATTAACTCGCCCAGCCTACGTCTTGTGTTCTGCAGCTGCTGCCTGCAATGCACTGACCTGGCTCGATCTCTGGAATGACTGGAGTGAGGTCCGACGGCTTGAGCGGAGTTGCCAGGGGAGTCATGGGACCGTTCACCATGACATTACCCAAGTAATAGAGGAGCTTTTGAGCCCTGTTTTGCGACGGCATGAAGTGGAAGAGCTCAGGGTGTTCATCGATGAAGTAAGTGTCAACGTTGGAGCTGAGGAACTGCTCATTTTGGAACACGTTGAGCAGGAAAGGAATGTTTGTCTGCATGAAGTAAGTGAGGAGAGAGGTTGTAATGAGGACACCGAGCGGTGGAGGGGTCGACAAGGCCTCTCATATCGGAGTTCTTCTTTCTCATTTTATTATTTTCCAGACTGTTCAAAGCATTAATTGAATATTGCTCTTACTGCAGAAGATAACAGGCAGTAGGAGGCAAGTGAAATCTGTTAAAGAAATGCGAAATCCACAAGTGTGGTCTTTCACGTTTTGCTGGCACAAAAATGGAGGCCCTGAAGTTGACATCAAGAGAGCTGTACCATGGAAACACAGCATGGCACTATTAAATTTTGGTCCCACATATATTAATATGTGTCAGTTTTAAACACTTCGGTTGAATCCCCATTTTATATGTTATCACCAGGTTTTATGACAAAAATGTCTAACTCCTTGCCGAGTTCATATAGACATGCTGTATATTCTGCCCAAATTCCTGCCTAATAACAGCCACAAGAAAAGGAATAAAACAAGCATGTAGCACATAAAAATTGCTGCATAGAACAATGACAATTATCATCATGCACAATTACTGGCACAAAGCAAGTCAAACTCCAGAAATAAATGCTCTCTGTTAAATGCTTCACTGCTATGCATGTTTGCATTGCTGTGAAGTGAGGTAAAAACTTGCATATGACCTGCACTTGCATTATGTATTTAAGTTGTTTATTGTACGAAACAACTCCACACAACAATTACCATTTCAATCAATGCAGTAAAATTATCACTCTGGATAAAGAAAAACAAAACCATGAAAAAATGACAACTGACGCACCTTGACACCCCGAACTCTAAACTCTCGCAGGCAACGGTTCATCTTGGCCGATGCAGACCTCATGTTCTGAGCGTGAGCAATGACCTTCACAAGTAGAGAGTCATAGTACGGTGAAATGATGGCGCCTGCAAAGGCTGATGCACTGTCGAGCCGAATTCCGAAGCCCTCTCCACTCCGAAAAACCTGAGCACAGAGTTAAAATAAAAAAATAAACCAGGGTGAGTTGAAATCAGCCACAGAATCTCTCAATAACTATATTAAGCTAAGGGTATCCAAAGGGTACATGGCAGTTCTCTTGTAATGCACAGTGGAATTGCAATAATACTTATGAAAGCAGCAAGAGATTGCTAAAATGAACAAAACAGTTTTCTATATTCATCGGTAGCTGAAGAGAACAGTCTATATACCATTGCTTAAATGCTCATATAATAAGAAGCCAACAAACACTGACACAAAGGACAACCTTGTCCTTGGTGTCAGTGTTTGTCAGCTTCTTATGACTAATAAAAATGGGGCCCTTGGTTAATCTCCTTTCATCTCATTTATTGCTTAAATGCTGCGTCACGTTGCATCTAGCTGACACAGATGATAGCGTATGTCATCATTTGTAATATGATATTTCTTTACGACTTACTCCTGTGTGGACAAGATGAGAGAGAGAGAGAGTTGTGTAGGGGCTATGAGGTGGTTTCTGGGCAGATGTGGGAATGCACTGACTTGTAGAGCTCAGAGGAATCTCTCCTGCTCTCTAGGTAGCGACTTGTGAGGAATGACAACTTGTGAGGAATGCGCTTTCGAACCCAAGAGGACGTTGTGTGCAACATGACAGCTGCCCTAAAAACACTTCTCGAGAAGGTCTTCGAGGACTGTTTCGAAAAGTGAAAGGACAGCGAGATTCGAAGTGCAGAAGCAGGATGAAGCTACTTAGAAGGGGGATTCGGATGACAAATACACCAGGCAAATATTCTTTTTTCCAGGAGCATGGTCAGATACTTTCCAGACAGACCTCGCATGTACTCAAAACATGCAGCGAAGTGCACTGTTGTTTCAGTTAGCATTTCTCTATGCTGTACTTTCTTGCAGTGTGAAAAACACTAGCTTCTATACCTCAATGCGTCCCGTGTCAGGCTGAAAGTTCTTGGCAGGGTCCTCCGTTGTGACTCGGCACTGAATGGCGCAGCCCTTGGGCACAATGTTCTCTTGTACTAGACCAATGTCCGGCAAGAGGTGTCCCTCGGCAATCTTGATCTGGGACTGTACCAGGTCGACGCTAGGGCACAAGCAGAACCACACATAGTCATGCACCACGTGAGCTGCAGTGCAAGGAAGAGAGCAGCAGTAATTCACTGCTGACATTAAACTCAACGGTACTTCATTTTAATCTCTGGACAAATCTGTCACATTAATTCGAAGAATGCTGTTTGAATGGTATCTGATAGTTTATGACATGGTGATAGTTTATGTAGGTACAGTCATCACACTTCTGCCTAGTGCACTCGAGCACTGGCCTTCAGAGCAAAGAGTAATACAACAAAGCAGATACTAGGTTCAAGGCACTGGGCTGAACACTGCATCACCTCAGCACCCTCATGGCTTCTGCTAGTCACAAGCATTTCTCTCAAACTGGCCAGAAACTTACAGATATAGCTTTCTTTGCATTGCAGTGCACAAATTCTACGCTCCAGACAGAAGTGTGGATGAATGTACCGGTACCATTACCATAAGCTAAATTCATTCTGAGTACCTCGCACTTCCACCACAAATTCACTAATTAATTGAAAGAACATTGCATTCATTATCTTTTCAAGGGACCTTCACATAACATTACATATGGAGGCATGGCAGATGTCTCAAGAACTGCACGACATGAAGCCATGCCTCTTGACAGCAATGACACCACTACATAGAGTACAACAGAACTAGGCATGCACATATGACAGACAGGTTATGTGTACAATGGTAGAGCGCAACATTGCAGAAGTAGCAACTTAGGTAGGTCTGCTATCACTAGAAATGGGAATCATGCTGGTGATAACAATGGAAACCAATCATAGTATAGTAAATATTACTGAAAAGAAAGCAACATGACCACAAGATATGAAAACAAAGGTAAAGCTAGCCCCTCACCCAGTGATTTCTTCAGTGATGGTGTGCTCTACCTGAAGCCGGGCATTGACTTCGATGAAATAGTGACGGCCCGTCTCGTCAAGGAGAAACTCCACTGTTCCAGCATTCTCATAGCCAACGTGCTTGGCAAGGCGCACTGCATCTGAAAGCATGGCTTGCCGGACCTAGAAAAACAATTAGGTGCAGCCTTAGGCTTTCACATGCTGCCTCTCTATGCTTCAAGATTGTGGTTCAGGCTAGTTGGTTGATGTTCATGTTTAAAGTTTTTTGAAGTGTGACAACAGAGACAGGAGGGTAGGACAGTTAAAAACATACACGTGAAGCATGTTGGTTTTGGTAAAATGTAGATGTATAATTTTCTACAAAAAACTTATTAGCATTTGTCATTGAGTTAACAAAAGAGTGTGTATGTGTACTATCAAACATGATAAAAAAGATTGCCATTGTTTCGATATTGTCTACATTATAACCCTTTTATGGGGCAAGGGTTATGTAGGACAATTGGGACAACGCATAGGAGCACCAAGTCCGCAAGGATTGGCACATCTTGTGGTGCAGTGGAGATGCAACTGTTATCTCGTGTTTGATGAAATTAAGATAATCTTCATGCACAGAAATAAACTGACACTGAAGCTCGTGAAATATTTCTACACCACAAAGCAAGGTGAGGCATGTGTCAGCCAAGCCACTATATCATGCAGCATTGTAAAGAGTATGCCTACCTAAATGCTTAACAGGTGCTATTATTAAAGCGAAGCTTCCTTTGCCTCTTCCTTTGACTTTTCCACTACTGCTGTTGCTGCTGTCTGGCACACCACATCGGGGGGGTGACTCAGAGCATATGTATACATAACAGGAGCATGGCAGAAAAGAAAGGCGACACGAGAAACTTGTTTCAACCTTTGCACCACGTCAAATGTGCACAATACCCTCTGGAGCTTCCCAGGCGTCGCCACATTAGCCTCTTGACAGCTGTAATTATCCGTGACCTCGCGCAAAAGCATTGCAGAAATTGCAGTGCTTACCTTTCTACTAATGTGCAAGTCCAGAGGGAAACTAGACAGAATGGTAGAGAGGAAGGGGGAGCTGAGGCAGAGAATGGGTAGAAGCGACACAGGAGTAACAGCCATGCCACTCTTCACTCGCAGTTCCCACATGGGGGGAGGGGCGTGTAGAGGGATATGGAAAAGGTGACCTGAGTAGGCAAGGAAACGCTACTTTCATAGACACGACAGTGGTTGCGGGCAAACAGGATAAATTTCAGTTCAAGGTACGGTACGTTTCTGCTATTTCTGAAAAATAAATACCATACAAATTTGTCAAGTGGACAACTTACGCAGGGCATGCAGAAGCAAAGCTGCATTAAAGCACACCATAGGGTCTAGACGACACGATGGAAGCAGTCACATGTCAATTGAACACTTCTGTGCCCACCGTGGTAGTTTTGCGACTATGGCATTGCTCAAGGTCGTGGATTTGATCTTGACTGTGGCAGCCACATTTCGACACAGGCAAAATAAGAAATGCTCATGCACGTACATTTAGGGACACATTAAAGAACACCACAGTGTCAAAATTATTCCACAGTCCGCCCCTTTGGCATGCCTCCCAGTCTGATCGTGGTTTTGGCACTTACAGCCTCGTAATCCAATAGAAGTTTAATACTTCTGCCACGATGTGATGCGTCATGTGAGGCAATGACAGTTCTCAACCCTCTCAGAGGTTATGAACTACGGCGCACAACAATGCCTCAAGCAAACACCTTCCCCTGTAATGTTCTGTGTGGTGATGCGTGCAAGGTAACATTTAACATCAACTCGCCACTCTTTTGCTGGACTAAACGAATAAAACATTCGCTGTCAACATCACTGCTATATTATCGTCAATCAAAGCAAACAGCACAGAAAGCTTCTTACATTGATTCCCACAGTGTGTGGGATCTGCATAATTTTTTTAGGTGGGTTTCTGTGATAGATTTCTTTCTTTTTCTTTCTTATATTTAGCTATGATAAATGCCAAACTGCCAAACTGCCTCTTCCTTGTATAGGAAAGAAATAAACTGCGTTGCTGCTAAGCATGCATGATTGCTTGTTTACTTTTTAAATATTTCCTGGAGGATTTATAAGTTCTCTGTTGTGAGTGATGCACTTGTCCTGTGTTTATCAGATGCACTTGTCCTTCACGGAGTTGGGCTGTACTTAATTTGCATATGCACGAAGCATGTTAGACCCTTGCTGACATGTTTCAGATATTGATACTGCCCACTGTCTTTGCACACCCTGCATGCGAGAGTGAATTAAATCGGTGCACCCATAAACAACTCTAGATTACAGCCTTCCCTCCCTTTCATGTTTCAGATTTCTGTCTCAACTGCTTCTAAACTGTTAAGCAAGACTAGATAAAATTAGCATAACAATTTGGTATGCTAAAAGTGTATTCCTTCATGTTGCATGTTTATGGGCCCATTGACTTAGTCACAGAAAATAAAACAAACAAATGGTGCCGGCACTTAAAGAAGATATGAAGTTCAAAATGTTCACTTATGAGGGAAAAGCTCTTGGACATTAATGATTCTGGTTAAAGTCAAATTTCCGTCATGAGACTGTTCGACTATGACCTGTTGCACATTTTGTGGGTCTTAGAAGCTCAACTGCCACATTGGCACACCAACAGCATTATTTCAAATATTCAAATCTGAAGCAGGCTTCAGAATGATGCCTACCTTAGGATCAAGGTTGGCAGCTGGAGCAATTTCAACAACTTTCTGGTGCCGTCGCTGCACTGAGCAATCACGCTCATAGAGGTGCACTACATTGCCCGCTTTGTCACCTGAAAAAGAATGTGTGATGAATTGAAGTACTACGAATAAGCATGCTTTACAGAGGCCAGTGACCAACTAAACAGTGTTAAACAGCTTTAGTCAGATGGTAAGCATGGTGAAAGAGCAAGGCATGCTTATCACATAAGTTTTGAAGAGTTGTTTCATATCTGAGTGTACTCCAAGTATAGTAATATAGTACAATAGTAGCAGTAATGAGCTTGATTTCTGAATCCTCATCAGAATAGCACCAGATTTTTCTAAAGCTCTGCAATTGCACATCAACAACATTGAGCACAAGTTTATGTGAACTTCTTCAAATTGAGCCGTGTTCTTTTTAAAGCTGGACGGCATGAAAAATTTCTACAGAACAATGTCCAGAGAATAAACAGGCCGGATGAACAATCAATTCAAAACATAATTTATGCACTTTTACTGCTGCAATGTTTAACAGCATCACAAAACTTGCTTTGTTGTTTTGATTTTCATGGTAGCTGTAAGAGAACTCATAACAAATGCTGGTCAAACACTGACCATGTGTCATTCTCACCAAAACTTCGCTTGAGCTAGTCCAACAACAGGTAGTACTGGCGGAGGCAATGTCAGTGAGGAAATGAACTGGGACATCATCAAATAGCACTTAAACAAACCTGTCAAATGGCTTGTGTATACACAAGAGATTCTAATTCTTACCCAGCAACTGAACCTCTATGTGACGTGGACGGACAATGAACCTCTCGATGAACATGGCACCATTGCCAAAGGCAGCCTTTGCCTCCGATGTGGCTCTCTGGAAATTCTCCTCTACTTCCTATGAGAAACAGGAGAGAGAAAAACACACTTCAATCCTTACAAAAGCAGTCAACAAATGCACTTTATGATGAGATGTAAGTGGGATCTGTTTAGAAGCAGCATGCACTGGCCAACCTGAGCGAAGAGTGTACACAGACACCATACACGAGAAATCGAAAAGAAAGTTGAATGTTAAAAGAAATTCCATCTTAGATCAACTACACTTGCAAGCGTTTTCTCACTATGTAGACAAAGCTGTTTGCAACACCATGTGCATGGAACTGTAGCTGCAGATAGCCCTGTAGTTAACACTTTCTTACCTTGAGAACTGGAAAACATCACTTTATTTAACACAGCGTGCAATTTGAAAAAGGACATCTTGTTTACAAGTCAGTGTAAACATTCCAATACATTTCAGAGATTGTGCTTTCGAGTTTTTACACATGATGGGCCATCGCATGTTTCACGCACTGCTCATACGCAAAATGGTGTCCACAGCTTCTGGTATTCACTTGTCATGCGATAGCAGCTAGTTTATCGCTTTGCTTGCTTCAGATACAGCAAGCTTCAGTAAAGAATGGCTGTGAGAAACAGATCAAGCAAATTGTGCACTATATTAATGCTGACTTTATTCGGGTGACCTCTGAAAAGAAAACAACCTATATGATGTAGGAGAAACTAAAGATGGTGCCAACTCGTCTGGCCCACAGGGCACAGTAATACATCTTCAGAAGCTTTTCCCCACAGCTTTGATTTTATAGCCAGAAAAAATTGCCCACACATGTACAATCAGATATAAAAGATTAAAGGCACGAGATTTGAAGAAAAACAAATCACCGACGATTATGATACTCCCTAATGCGAAATTTGAGTGCAGCTCTATACATGTTTTCATTTCGTGATATATTGAAGCAAAGAATTTGAGAGAGACAGGTAGCAGAGTTGGCAATTGTCCAAAATCTGATCTGCGGGTCAAACGCGTAGGCTTTTATACATGACTCGTCGAAGGTTCCAGTGAATCGCTGGTGCCGCGTGGCTTCCAGGAAGTACTACACAATTTTTGTTGCGCATACAATCAGATCACAAAGCAATCACAAACCATGAAAATCGAAACAAGTGCAAATGAGACCAAACCAAGCAAACCAAACAAATGTGAGCAGACGATAGTATGAAATGAGCAGTCTAGCTGAGACCAGGTACAAGTAAGCATTGAGCAATTGGGCTGGTCCACATGACACCAGTTTCCTGCGGGCACATCACTGAAGGGGCCACTCTCATTGGTCTCCGTCATTCACGGCTGGTGTCTTTCATCTTGTGCTCCGCATTCTATCTTTCATCTTTTGCTGTGCTCGTTCACTCAGTTATGCCGCTGCTCGCTGCAGGAACGGGCGCCTAAGAGCTGTGATCTAATATTAGTGCCCGGAAAGCCTCGGAACATAGCTTGAAATTCAAAGTTTCAGTTCGCAGTTACCTACCTAGTGATCCATTAAATTAGAAGTGCCATGCCTTAGGCATGAAACCTATGTCTCGTAAGCTTTTACAGTCGACTGCAGAAGCCTGTAGTCTATTTGATCACTGTCGTCGAAGAACAACAACAAAATAAGGTATGCATGACTGCCTCAAGCTATCCGTTATACATCTGAGAGGATGTGCTTAATAAGTATCCAAAGGTTCTGCAGTGACTGAGTTCTGATGACAGCAGCACCTACATGCTCAAGAGATTTGAAGTTGCATTAATGTCATAGATTGAGACACAAATTATTCGCAAAAAATTAAAATGCATCTCAGCATTTATACATTGTCAATGTAGGTGACAGTGGTGTGATTATTGCTCATAGCTCTAAGGTTTCAGAAATTTTGAGCAACTAGACATACAGGGCTGCTGCTCCAAGGCTTTGAGTAATTAACGCATCAGACATTTTGCTGTTGTGTTTCAGTTTGCGCCAATTACAGTAAAGCAGATACTGTATCAAGTTTCAGGCAGCTAGCGCAAATGTTCATAAGCAAACATGTTATCCTTTCATGGAAACTTGATCGCTCTCCAGCACTATTTCAGAGGCTAGGCCATCATCATCATCTCTTACGTATATCACAGGGCAGAGGCCTCTCCCAGAGATCTCCAATTACCCCTATTTTGTGTCAGCCAACCTCATATTACTGTGCATGCAAATTCCTTAATTTCATTATACCATTTAATTATCTGCCATTCTCGAGTACATTTTCCTCCCCTTGGCACCCATTCTGTAACTCTTAATAGATGACTGGTTTTCTGCTCTATGCTAGGCTGTCGACAAAACAAAACTGCAGTGGTGATATATAAGAAATAGAAATGTAGGAGCAGTCTTGTGTCAGTCAGGTGGAGACCAATATGACAGATTAAATTAAAAAGTGAGCATGCATCCCAGCAACAAATTAAAAGGCACTAACACTCATTTCCTTGACGACCCGCATTCCTCGGCCACCGCCACCATAGGCAGCCTTGAAGATTACTGGCAAGCCATGTTGCTTGCAAAATTCCACAGCCTCTTCTGTTGTTTCTACAGGCCTGTCTGTTCCAGGAACAACCTGCACGTCTGAGAGATGTTGATGGAGAGCACTTATAGTTTCAGAGAACCGTATCTCACATGAACAGAGTTCAAGATTTTGAGTTAATGCCACGAATCACTGAAAAATACACAATTCATTTTTTTAGATTCAGTTTTAAATGACAAAGATCAACATTAGAGGGCGATATTGTACACAAGAAAAGAAGCACATAGGTAATTAGGCTAAGAAATTATGATAATTTTAAGCTTCACAGCATGCATTTGTCTTTCATTTAGTAGCAGATCATTTGCAATAATTAAGCACTAAAGCATGAAATGCTCATTTGCATTTGTTACAGCCATGATGTGGTCTCGATAAGCATGAAACTAAAGTTCAAGGTTATTTGCCAAGCAGGGTCAGTGTAAAGACCTGCAAAACATATTTTTATTGATTAATTGGCTGCCTTTCACTCATTAAATTGATTTATTTAATGTGTTCAATATTCCAAAGCAACAGTGGGGCCACAAGACACACGGTGTGATATTCCAAATTAATTTTGACCACCTGGGGTACTTTAAAGTTTGCTTAAATCTAAGTACACAAATTTTCTCTGGCATTCTGCCCTCATTAGAATGCAGCTACATCGGCTTAGAGGCTGAACCCATGACCTTGTGCTTAGCAGGAGGATGCCTCTATCACTGCATTACTATGGCACTTAATACACAGTCGGCAACAAAGGTGTGTTGGACAAGAGAGTTATGAATGCGCTGAATTTTCACAAAGGCAGGACACACAGCTACAAATTCAAAGTTTCAGTGTGCAGTAGCCTTTGCGACCTACAAACTGATCCATGAGAAATGCTGCACCTTACGGCCCTGAAATTCATACTTGTCATGGAACCCACGTCCCATAAACTTTAGTGGCTAATCCTGCAACAAAGAGTGCTTCCAAGGTCATGTGGCTCATCTACCTGACAAAGCACATTTATGTTGTGCTTGTGCTTCATTATCTCGCACGAAATACGTTGCAGCACAACCACACATAACGAAGTTCCTGTGCAAAAGGCCACATACAGCTTCGGACAAGCAAGCCTCCATCATACCTGCACTGATGGCCGACTGGCGAGCAGCTATCTTGTCCCCCATCTTGGCCATGACATCCGGTGTAGGACCGATGAACCGAATACCACCATCGATGACAGCCTGAGCAAAGTCTGACCTTTCCGAGAGGAAACCATATCCCGGATGAATGGCATCCACTTGGTTCTCCTGCAATTAAATGAACAAAGACCGCAAATACTGTTCTTAGACACTCGTTCACAGTAACAGAATGGGAGCCACTGAAGGTATGCTTCAAGACAGATTCTTAAACGTAAAGTTTAGTGTGTTGAAACACATATTTCCCAGAGGTGGAAAATGTAAGAAAAATATTCTAGGATGGTGACCAGATTGTTGCTGGACAACTCTCTCAGTGTTAAGGGGAGCTTTGCTTGAGGAGCTCCTAACTAAATGCAGAAATTGTTTTGCACAGCAATCATGGCACAAAATTTGGTCAGATTTAAAAAAAAAATTTAGAGCCTACCAAATGTAGATAGTACATTTTATTTATTTCAGACACTCAATATTTTCATAAAAATCATGCAAACTTGGAAAACCTCAAGAGACACAAGTACATGAAGCTTAGAACTACCACTCAGCAGTAAAAAGTGATGTCATGATTCTATAAACTGCATCTCTTGAGACTTATAAAGCAGACAAAATTGATGTACTAGAATACACAACTCTGTAATACACCACTGATTTGTGTGTTGGAAGTTTTGCAAAAACATCACAAACGTTGTAACGATGTCACGTAATCTGTAAATTAATACATCAAGTTTGTTCACTTCAGATGCTCTAACATACAGTATACAGAACTAAAATATCTGTTTTTAGTACAGTTACAGATAAATTGTGCTGCAGTTTTCCTTAAGCTTGTTGGTTTTTGGCAACTTTTGTAGAGAAACTTGAGAACCTAAACCAAAATCCTGTTTCCTAGTTGGTAGAATTCAGTGCTCTCTCGCGCTCTCCTAAATGCAACAATTTTCATTCAGATTTTGTTCCAGGAGCTGTGTAATGAGACCATTTATGGCCTTTCACATGTATCGGCACAGGGAAATCGGAGTTGATACCAAAGGATAACTCCTATGGAGAAATACCAGTGAATCCAAAGTACTGGCCAGCAGCTATAGCTGGCCAGTGCTTCCACCTAGGCAGGCATATTGACACGGGTACTTATTTATCCTTTCCTCAGGGACTGCATTTCACCGACTAACAACTTGGTTATCACTCCGTGCAAGACGTGCCTGCATGATTTAGAACTTGTGCAAATGTTATTGTTGATTTTATCTGTTGTGTATATCCTCACCAAACCTTGTATAATTAGAATGCATGCACTACACAAATCATGTAGTAGTTTCTAAAAACCATGCAGGCACCAATGATAACACTGGAACCTCCAACGTGTGCTGTATAGAAGTCGAGGTGCTTGACCCGCTGATCAGATTTCGACGATCATCAACTGTGTTTGCTGCTATCACTGTGCTTTGAGTGTCACTTGCTTTTGTGGGCACAGCTTTGCTATTGTGTTCTTCAGCATCACTACTATGTGCCAATATCAACCAAAATTAATTTTAAGTACAGATGTTGCACACTGTCTTGAATTGAGTTAGCAGTGGCCACATGAGGCAGACAAATAAGAGCACTGCCGCTTTCATAACCATTTTCTCTGTGCAGGTTTTGACAGTCACAGCTATAACATTTTACCCCGCGTGGCAGATTTAAAAGTACTCAGGTAATAAGAAACACACCCCTTATAGAACAGAAGACGAGCAAGTGCTTGTGTCTTTCGTCTACTTTCAGTAATGTTGTAAGACCCATTGCTTTCGTTAGCTGGGTGTGCACCAAGCAGCCAGGTCAGCACTCTATTGGTGATCCAAAATAATGCACATCAAGTTTTGTACTAGGATACAAGCTGAATAACAATGAGCACTCAAGCTGTGCAGTGAAATTAAAAAAACAAAACATGCGCCCTTATTACCACCAAGAAAAACACATTTAACTCTACCAGCTACCACTACAAGAACACAGCTGTCGCGAAAACACAAGGCACTTGTTACCTGAGCGATCCTGACAATTTCGGGAATGTTGAGGTAAGCCTCGACAGGGGCGAGACCCTTTCCAATGAGGTAAGCCTCATCTGCCTTCTGCCTATGCATGTGCATCTTGTCCTGCTCCGAGTAGATGGCAACCGATCTGATGCCGAGCTCATAGCAGGCCCTGAAGACACGGATGGCAATCTCACCTACGAAAAGCAAAACAAGCCAGGCCAAGAACATGTACTCACTCCCCAGTGCTCTTCCTTTTTTCTCTCCCACTGTGCCTAATGCTGGCACATTTTCTCATGCATGTGATTATGCAAAACAGTGCAATTACGTAAGTTTATGTCTAGAGTGAGGAAAGTGTTAGTTTTCATCAAAGTTTTAATACATCTCAAAATAAAACTTAGAAACATGTGGGGTGTATTCACAGTATTTTCCTTTTTTTTGTTCTTTGTTAAAAAAAAAGAGAGAAATTGCTTTGAAGCAGAGCTTTAAGAACATCAGCAATGACACAATTCTTATGGCTTAACTAAATTGTTAGAATACAAAAACAAAAAAAAAACAAAGCACAGAAGCTTGATAGAGCAAATTATCACTCCATGTAGCCTCTTGATTGCTTAGCGCGTAGGCAGCGAGGCTAACAGACACATTGGTAAGTGAAATCTGAGAGTAAACACACATATTGAAACACACAAATATGATTTCAGGCACTCACACTTTTTGGCGCAAATTGAGAAAGAAAGTGATTGTCACACTGGTTCAGAATTCTACGTTTTCATGTTATTCATGTGCATTTTTCTTATGCCTCCAAAGTGCACCGAGTACATGCCATCGCAAGCAATTTTTCAACTTGTCCAAATCACTACACCCCCTTCAGGCACTGTGTGTGCACAAGTGTGTGCACCAAGACAGCGCATGAAAAGCAAAAGCACTGATGAAAATAATTATACTTCAAATGTAACCCAAATGAAACAATTCTAATTGGACCAGTGCTACAAGACTGAATATTGTGTGTAAGTTGTTTTAACAAAATGAGTTGGAAGGCAGACATCTGCATGTTTGCTCTCGGCATCACTATGTTATCGTGCGACAGGTTCACTTATTTCATTGTTACCCACAATGTTTCACATCCAGCATATATTTCAGGTGGCTGGATGGGTGCTTTATGATTATGCTAGACATTAAATATCTGATGTCCTCATATCACACATTTCTAAGTGAGAATGTACATGGAGTCCACATTCTGTAATCTTGACAAAACTCACTGAAGAATGGAAAGTTTTGAAGCTGTACATGTTTCATAATTCTGAAGATGCAAAAAATGCAGTGAAACTAAATTTTCGATGTCGAAAACTAATTGGTGCCTGAAGGGAATACTCTATGTTAATCCTCACCTCTGTTTGCCACAAGTATCTTCTTGATGGGTTTGATGTCTGGGGCAGGGCTGGAGGCATAACAGCAGCTGTTCTGGTACAGGGGGCACAGTGAGGACCGCAGAAGGGCGGTCTGCAAGTTGATCTGCTTCAGCAGCAGGGCCCTCATTTTGCCAGTTCTTGAATGCTCTCTGGCAGCAACCTATGCCCTATGGATGACAAAGAAATCATCATTCGATTGTATCTTTAAACTTTTGTTCTGATGGGTACTGGTCGTATGCATCGCTTTTTAGGTCTTATGCATTTTTCATGCTACCAAATATTGTATAAACTCCGTTTCTCCTTTCTTTATTTTTTTGTTTCTGTCTGTTCGATGTACAGATAATTTTTTTTTTTTTATTGTTCCTAATGTCTTCCTATATTATTTGCATTGTACACATTGCACTTACACCTGACCTTTTTGACCCCCCCTATGTAATGCCCTAACAGGCACTTGGGGTACTCAATAAATAAATAAATAAATAAATAAATAAATAAATAAATAAATAAATAAATAAATAAATAAATAAATAAATAAATAAATAAATAAATAAATAAATAAATAAATAAAAGAAGTGTCCACCACGAAGACTTGGAAGTCTCCCTCCAGAGATCTCTCACAAGCATTATCATACAGGAGCTGCACTGCTCTGTACCATAAACCATATCATATCACATTAATGATTGATTTCTGGGGCCTTACACGTCAAGACTACGATCTGATTGCAGATCTACAGATTTCAGAGTGATTTTTGCTAATTGACAAAATTTCACAATTAACTATGCCGGGATATGCAAATATTCGAAACTTCTGAACTACTCGAATAGTGTCCTCTTTGATTCAGCCTTTGATTCGGCCCTAACTAAGTCATTAATCATTTTAAGGCACCTGTTCCTATTGTAGGATTGAAACAAAACAGTAATAAAGTCATATGTATTTAGCAGAACTCCTGTGCTTAACACCAGCTTTGATAAGTATGTCTCCAATATCTATGGCGAAATGCATTGACGCTTCAGTTAACAATCATCAGCACTCCGTTTTTCACATTGCTGATAACTGCATGTCAGATTATCAGCACTGATAAGTAAGTGTGAGCACGTCACATGCATCTTTTCTCACTACTACATGGCCATATTTCCAATAAAAGTGTGAATATATATCAAAGCTGGGTGAATTGTTATGGTCCTTTCACACAGCATGAAATAATGACTCAGCACAAAAACATAAATGCAACATAAATGCCGATCTAGCTTCAGATTTTGCTATGCATCTGCTGATTTTTAATTGAATTACATTCATGATGAAGGCAACATATACTGTTCCTTCCAAATGAAGTTTTTGGTTAAAATAGTTCAGTGTTTGTGTTGTGCTTCTGTCTTAATATCATCAATATTTTTTTTCAAGATGATAAATATGGCTAAAATAAACATTAGGATCACCTGATCAATTCTTGATGTAAGGATAATGCAAATAGAACACTGTTTGTGTATACTCTCTCAGTTATTTGTCCCTTCGATCAATAATATATATGAGCTATAAAGCATACTGTGGCCTCTCCGACCTCTCCGACTTTTACTCTTCACAATCACTGGTCAATGGTGAAGAGGGTGCGCCTCCCTACGACTTCATAAGTCCTGAAAATCATCTGATTTAGTAAACGTAAATTAGGAGGATACAGAAGCTTGCACAAATTGCCTTACAATGCACAATCATACCCACGTGTAAGACAATGCTGCTTTGACAAGGGTTGAAATACAACTAGACACATTTAAGAATGCTATTTTTACCAGTACGGGTTGTTTTTGTCAGCCTGACTCATAGACTAAAATATTTCATTGCTGTAACACACTGTCTTGAAACGGAAGACATTTTCCTGAAGCATGCCTTTATCTGCTACATACAACAACATTGCTGCTGCATTTGCCTTCGCATAGCAAAAGGAAATCACGTGAGGAAAAATTCACGCAGAAACTCTTCTGGGAGTTGTCCAAGTATGCATAAGCATTGTGCGATTTGCTCATCTCAACACAGCCTGATGTCATTATCAACGTTATGAAACTTCATCTGACTAGTACAACCCTTATCAACCCTTATCAGTTGTTATCAACCTTATCGTACTAGATCTGACCCTACCGGTCAGTATCAACCTTATTGCAATCAAACCACTCCTTACTGTCTTTATCACCCTTATCGACATGATCTGACCCTTATCAACTTCATCAGAACTGCTTCGACAATTGTAAGCCCTTATAACTCTTTAGCACCTTATCCACCCATGTCTAACCATTGTCAACCATGATGAGACCCATATAACACCTCATCGCTGCTTATCAACTCGTTGACTGCTTAACCACGTGTGTTGTGCGACGTGAAGAGCATGAGGCCTCAGAGATCAGTGGCACTTCAGTCACTGAAGGAAGGCCCCAATGGAAGGCACATCCCACGACCACCAAAACACATCCGGGATGTGGCGTGTGCAACATTAAATTTTCACAAAATCAGAATTATCCTTATGTCTACAATACTCCAGCTCTACATGTGGTCCCAGAAACAGTTTTTATTCCACCATCACCAAGTCTTTCCACAAAGCCTTCATAGAAACTGTTCTCCTTTGACATCTGTTTTGTACCACCAGTACAACACATTCATATGATTCAGATATATTCACCCTCTGCAAGTGTGGGTGTTTAGCCCAGTGGCTAAGACACTTGGCTTTTGTGCGTGACACCGCAAGTTCAAAACTCACCACTGCGAGCTTTTCTCCCTTTTGAATTTATTTTATTTTATACATTTATTTCTTTATAGCAATTTATCTTATGTGACGGATGAACGAGCTTCCTCGTTGGGTCAGCACAGAAATTCTTACCCATTTAAAAAATGCTTTTGTGTAGAGATTCAGGAAACCAACTGGATGCGAATGAATCAGAGGCTACCGCCCAAAAATTAACAATAAACATAATTTGTAAAAGGCCGCTGTAACAGGCACAACCTTTTAAGCAGTTAAACACACCTGGAAGGTTTCTCCAGCTGTTCTCTCCCATCTAATCTTTGAGACATGCTTGTGCAGCCTGGGAGCAATAAACCAGTTGTTAGAACTCTTCACTGTAACATCTGTTTCTGGCAATTAATAAGTTATTGAACATCTGAAATGCTTTACCATGTTAATTTTAGTAATGCTTTGTGATGTTATAACCATAATTTGTGAATACATCTGCATTAGCCATCCATATGTTGTGCATATGCTACAGCTGCTTATCACAATATATAAGCACAGCACAAAATCGCAATTCACTAGTCAAATGTACACGCACGCATGTCAAGTTTGTCATGACAATCTCAATAAATCAATTCAATTTCTATGATTCCAGATGCGTTCTTCACTATCCCTTCATGATGTACATGATACATTGGCATACAGAGGTTCCCAATAGTCACCCATGTGCTAATCATGTGTTATGCTAATCCAGGGCTACTGAAACATACTCAACCTTATTACATGAAGCATTTACACTGCATACATGCTGTTAATGTCTACATGCAAGATTTTAAAAAAAAGTTTCCATCAAGCCTCCACACTCTGCGCATGTGTCCATCAGACTGTCTTTCAGTTCAATATTAAGTGAACATTTAATGTCATTGCGACATACTCAAGCCTTAACACGACAGATCTACATTGCATACACATTGCCTAATGTCTACTATTTATTTATAAACTACTGCCACATATCACATTTGTCCATCAAGATTATCCTACAGCAAAGAATTGTGTGAACATCGCTTTCAATGTTGCATGAGACTTGCAGTGCAAACGTGCTGTCAGGTGAAGTGATTTATAAAGAAGCCCCTGTCAGGCAGCCATGAGCTGTACACCTGTTACATTCACCTACATAGACAGGCTTTCAGGTGAGTATTGCCTAACAGTCCACTTCAATGCTATTGCAACATACACATAACAACATGAAATATTTATACTGCAGGGCATGTCAGACTAGTGTGTATGTCACATGGGGAAGGCGGTTATCAAGGGATGCGAGAGATTTGAGGTTGCCCACATATATTAGTTTTGTCATTTGCAAGCAATATGTGCACAGGTACCCATATGAGCTGTACATACATTGCCTGTACTCTTCCAGATTACATATATGGAGGCACCACATAATGCTGAAAGAATTGATAAATTACTGTAGCATAAACATATATTTCTTCCAAATGTACACACAATCACCCAACACAAAGCATAAGAAGCAAGAGCAATCTCTATGCCAGGTTGAAAAATAAAATGTTTTGAAAGCCACATCGAGCCATTTGAGAACAAACATCCCAAATGGACTGCACACTCAAAACTAATAAATAAGCTCAATGCATATTGTTATGCCTAACAAGAGCCTGTTTTATTCTAAAAAAAAAAGAAGCGTACTTTTCTTTCTTTTGACTGTAAAAAAAAAAATAAATGATTGATTTCACATGAAATTCATATCATCCACTTGGTATATGATTGACACCACGAGCAGATGACATTAGTCTTGGTAGAGCAATCTGCAATATACATTTCTAGGGTAGTGGAAATTCAAGAGTTAGGCATTGTTTTTAGCAGATTCGAGGAACAGTATAGAACATAATTCAACATATAAAATGCCCACTTCCTACACATAATGTCGGTTTGCAATGGTTTATGTTAGCTAATAAAATCATGTAGACTATCTATACTTGTTTGTAAAACAAAGGTGCATCCATATAACCTGCAACAAATAGTTGCATTTGCAATTTAATTATGTTTAGTGAATTGCAGCCTAGACAAAATTACGTATGTCTACTTTCCTAGAGCCTCAACTAAAACTAAACAATGTGCACATGTTGTGCTGTCTGTGACTGAATGAATATTCCAATTTTAAAAAAATTAATTTCTGTGATTCTGAAGTTACGACTTGCCTGCTGCAAGCCTGCTCTGTCATCCAGACAAACACGGGCAATGTCAAGGGGACGTACTAGCTCTCCTGTCAGATATCATCATTGTCTGATAAGACCTGAAAAATACTTGACATGGATTTTTTTATCAGCGTTTGGCGTCTGGCGTTAGCAGACAAGGGACTGCGCAATATAGGTGTTTTCTTGCAGCGATGCCTGTACGAACATCGTATCTTTAGCTCCATGATATCAGTCTTGGCTTGTTCAGCGAGAGACGGCAAACACGCAGCCAGGAGCTTGTCACTACGGTGACAGAGCATCCTGTATGGTTAGGGGTTTATTAAGGAGCGCACTGCATGAACAAACGCTATTATATCTAACATGACAAAAAGTATTGTTAGTATAATTGTTTAGAGATGGTTCCAGAAACCTGGTAATAAATGTTTTCCTGAAGAAACTGCTCAAAATAAAAAATTAAAAGCCATTTTCAAGAATCATGGCAGTACATAAACATAAACCATGCACAAGTAAACTCCTTTTTTTTGTGCGTGTGTGGGTGAGAACTGCATTGGGAAAGAAGAGACAAATCCTTTGATGGATATTGGTTTAGCTATATGCACTACACAAGTTTGCCTGAAATACTTCAAAACAGGCTGAACTGAAACGTTACTTAGAACATGGGTCACTGACACATGCTGTGGACGGCCTATTCTCAACACTTTGAGAGATTAGACGTTTGGCCAGCAAAGCTTGCGCAAGGGCAAATGACCTTTCAGTGCGAGATATGAATAGCTTTTTTTGTTTGCTATTATATGTCTAAAACATGAATAAAAACTAAGCATATTACATGGTCGTACTGGCCACAGCTATTAATCACTAACAACAAACACACATGTAAGTAGTAACATATAGGCAAGTACTTCGAGTTTTTGGAGTTCATATTCAGGTGATATTGGGTTATATGCACTACATAAACTTGATAATACTTCTTTTGTTTATGTTTTGAGCATATGAAATTATTACAACAATGACTAGATTTATAGATTAAAGTTTTGCCTGATAGGACACAGCCTTATGGAGAGAATTCATAGCTGAGAAGCTATGTTTCGAATGCCTTGAAGATATGATTTTAAATCAAGTTCTTGATGTACTCAAGTTATCCTTATTTCATTGCCAATTCTTGTTTACATGCATTATCTCTTGCATTCTTTATTTATTTACAAAAGACTGCAGTCACATTGGACTGAGCAGGTGGGATATTATACACAACAAATACAAAAATAGAAGTGCATGTTATACAAGATGCAATCCAACTCGTAAGTACCCCTCACAAGTTAAAAAGAGAAGAAGAAAAGATGCTACAGCAAAACAGTAAAAGAGGACAAGTATTTCTTAACAAGTGTCTCAGTAGGTGTGAGCTAGTTAGATTAAGAAGCAAGCAGAGGAACCACAAATGAAAATGTAAATGCATAATAAGGTGTGCACACTGTACAGAATACCGCTTTGTACAGTAGCAGCAACATTAAAATATAACAATTATTTATCTAAAAATATATCTATAATATATGTACTATAGCAATAAATTATCACAAAAGAAAAATGAGAACAGTGAACACGTGTTTATGTTAGAAATATGGAGAAAATGGCATGCTTATATGGAAAATAAGGCATGCTTGAAATAAATTCCGGTATCCGACACAGCGATCTCACTCGAAGGAGTTCCATTTGCTTATCTTATGAGAAGAAAGTGAATTTTTGAAGAAGCCGTGGAGTGCATGCTTTGCATGGGAGGAGATCACGAGCATGATGCAACTTAAACGACCGAGCATATATACGTGTCCATGAAATTTTACAGTCACTGAAAATTGAATACAATAATTTCAACCTAGCCACCTTTATTGCAAATCTCCTTTTTTACATATTTAATGTAAAAATATTGTTTTGAGGCATGAAAGTGAAACTAATCATTGCACACAGCTGAAGTATTTAAGTCTTTATTTTTCTTGCAAAAGGGGTCCCATACCACAGTGGCATATTTCAGTTTAGGTAAAACGTAAGTCTTTCGAACAATCAACTGTTAATCTGCAGAGTCCCTGGATATTTCATGCATCTCCTTAGAAGTGCCCTCTGGATGCGGCTTTATCAGAATGCAGCATCAGCTAAAACTTAATTATCTTCTAGGCTCGGTGAGCACATGCAGGAGTGATATGTAAGACCTTGACACAGCTAAGTTACCTCCTTTTGTTAAGTGACATGGTAACCATTGAAAACAATACTTGGCATAATTAATTAACATAACAATTAATAATGATTTCTACATGTAAATTTGATTATGACTTGCTCACACGTTTAAGTTTACACACCATGAGCATATATATATGGCAATGTATGTATGACTGATTTCCTGGAGATCGACGCAATATATTCTTCACAGGTCATTAACACCAGTGATGCATACAGCTTTCTATATATATATATGGGAGACAAATTGCCAACAAGAATTTGGGCCATCCAACCATTTAGGATGGTAGAAAAAAAAAATACTGCAATAACTTAATTAATGCATTGAAGTATTGGCTGGATAAAACATGGGTTGACCTTGCTTGGTTGCAAATTGTGGAGGCAAATATAATTCATAACCTCTAACATATACTAAGCAATTACCTTAATTCATCTCCTCCTCAGATCGTCATGGGCGTATAATAATTAATACTCGGCATCAACTTCATAATGCTTGACAGCCCATTCCATTCGCTTGATATTGACTACGAAATAATGCTGAGAATTTAGAGCGTGAAATGTGTTACGTGATCAAAAATACTTTTTTTTTTTTTTTTTTAAGCGCGGCACGCGCACGCGCGCTGGTTTAGCTTGGACTTTCCTCAAGATCGAGTGGCGATCCGCATTCCCGGGGATTGTGCAACTGCCATTATATTGGTGGAAAAGAATTAAACGAGCTCGATTTTATCCCCAATGGCGTAATGACGTACCTAGCTTTGCGCATGTGCCGAAATACATGTATGCGCAGCGCGTATAGCAACTACATATCAATTACAGGCACCGCGTCTAGCTGATGACGACCATCGCGTGGCACGGCTACACATATAGGCGTGGAATAACTGACGGGAAAAGGCACAAATGTCGGTTTGCACGCGCATTGAGCGACCGGCTCGAGTCTCACCTGTCGGAAGCCCACTGGCAGCGCGGTGAACGAGTAGTACGAATGTGTGCGTATACGACCAAGCGCACGGAAACTTGAACGCAGAGGGCAACTAGAGACGGCGCGGAGAGGGCGATGACAGTGCGTTCGAGCTTTGATGGCTTGATTCCACGCGCGCCGTGATAAAAGGGAGAGGGAACGTGAGAAAGAGGTATAATATACCGGCCGGACTCCGCTGGAAATGCTGTCGTCACGACGTCGCGACGGAACCTGCTGCTGCTGTATAGTTTGGAGTACACATTAGCACGTGTCAGGGTCACCAGCCCCGGATCAAAATGTCTCCTGCACGTCTAGCTCGTCACGACCGACACACACACACATACATTTTTATATATCCGGTACGTTGGGTGCGCGTGTGCGCGGTTAGCACAAAACTTCGCACAGCTGACAAACGCCAGAGAGGGGGGAACTTACACACTAATGGAAAAATTTCATTGTTAAAAAAAAGGTAGTATTATAATTAACTATATATGCGAAACTACAGTGCGGCGCCCCTTTTCTGTCCCACGCCCATAAATAATTTCCTCAAGATGCTATATTAGTAGCGAGGCTATATAAAAGCGAGGCCGTAAACACCGATAACCACAACTGCGTGACCTTGGTGCCATCATAACAGGGCGTCAAGCATGCCCGCTCCGCGCAGACGCCAGCTGAATTTTTTACCAGCATGCGTGACTGCATGCGGAGAACGAAACTCAATACCCACAGTCGGTATATTGAAGTATCAGTTACACTGGTAAGACCTCTTGTTCTCATGTATTGCTTCGCGGAAACTGGCAGCTGATATATACGACTAAGACCGGATTCCCCGATGTCGGTAGGAAAGTAAAAGCGCTTATTTACCTGGGGGAAAACACAAAAGCAGAACCGACGTCCCCTCTCCGATGCTCGAAGCCGCCTCGCTTGAGCCTTTGTAATAGTCTTCCGCTACGCTCTCAAATCTCCTTCATGTCATTGCTGAAGTTTTCGCAACGTTTCCGACGTCCTCACAGGATGCGAAACCAACTTGCAAACCGCGAAGTCAAGAGCGCAGATAACCTTTTTTTTTTTTTCTTCTTCTTCTTCTATCGTAGATTCAACGCGTGTACTACGATCTCGCAGACGACGCAGACCCAGACCAGACGGCGGCATCGGCAGCGTGACGTAAAAGGCGCTTGATGCGCGATTGGTCAACGAATAACCGCTCAATGTTTGGTATTGAGCCGCTTGTTTTACATTTAAGCTACTTTATTTTGCCTCTTTTGAAATTCTTGATTGAGTTAGTTTATGTAGGCGTACTATGCTTAACTTCAAGTATTAAACGTAATCATTATTTAAAGGGCGCAGATGGCGCGGCGATCGATTAAATCTCCTTGTTTTTCGCGCCAAAAACCGGGCGTGCATTGTCTGCTCTCGCGCGAATCCTCCAGACTTGTAGTGCTTGTAGTTTGCGGCGATGGCTGGGTTTGACGATGGTGGAGTCTTTTTCAGCGACAACTTCAGCTCGGAGAACACTCAGGATGACAGCCAGGTCAACCTGCAGGCCGTCAAGCGTCGCTTCCGCGATTTCTTGCGGCAATTCCACGAAGGGAACTTCAACTACCGTTACAGGTAGTTGACTATGGCTTCATCGGCCATTCGGCCATGCGTCCCCGCTCTCCAATTACGGCCTGTATTTTGCACACAGAAAAGGCTGGAGAGATCCACATAAAATTGGACGACAGTTGCTGCAGCGCTGCACGATTTCAGAACTTAGTTCGTTTCTGTGCTTGTTTAAGTGTGAGACAACGGTGGTGCGGTACTCATGCAGTGAAGATCAGGGCTTCTGTAGGCTGCCGTTTAATTTTGCCGCTGAGTATATGTAACAGAACTACAGTTTGGCGTAGTTGGTGTTTACTGCATATCATATTGACCGCAAATAAAGACGGGGACAGCGGAAGAGAACGTTTTTTTTGTACTCTTCCACTGTCCCCGTCTTTATTTGCGGTTAATATGATATGGAGTATATGTAAACTGCTGTGTTTGTGTGTTCAAGGTTAATCTACGACATCAGTATTCTACTCCTATCTGAAAATGTGTCAAGAAAACGCTCTCCTTAAGTGAAGCGGCACGTGCAAAATTCACCTTCCTGACTAGCTTTACAGTGCGGAAGTTTAGGCGCACTTCGCCGGCTCACGTACAGGCGGTCACGAAAGTTTCTGGGACATGGGTACCACGACAAATGTGAATTTTGTCTATATATATATATTAAGGCACGGCGCTTCCAATTTGATCGATCGCTATGTAGGTCGCAAAAGCAACCGCAGACTGTAACTTGGAATTCGAAGCTGTGTGACCAGGCTTCTCAGGAATTCAGTTTCCTTCGTAAATTTGCGTTCTGTAAACTTTCGTGGCCGACTGTACTTCCTTTTGTTATTGTTATTACTTGTTAGCACCGGCGATCCCTCTTTTCTGGCGTAATAATTACACATATAAGTGCCGCAAATCCTACAAGCAAACAATAAAATATAGCTAGATCACTATATATACTCTATTGTGCATTTAATATTGCCACTGTATCATGCATTCTAACAGTGGCCTTGGCTAGTTATGCTAGCCTCAAGAGCTCCTGTTAAGCTGTGGCACGCTAAACGATGCTCACGGCAATTGTCAACACTTCTCCCTTGGATTTTCTGCTCGCAGAGACCAGCTGAAGCAGCACTACAACATGGGGCAGTACTGGCTGGAAGTAGCGATGGAAGACATCTCCAGCTTCGACGAGGTGCTTGCTGACAAGCTGAGCAAGCAGCCAACTGAACACTTGCCACTGGTGAATGTTGAAATTGCTCTATCATATGCTTGTTTGGTAGCCACTGGCTGTTGACAGAGCATAGCATATACTGTCAAAAGATTTTTACTTAAGTCTCTTGACCTCTTATAAAGGGGTTTTGAATACTTGGAAGATTATTTGAATTGCTCTTATAATTAATGTGAAGTGAGCACGCTCCAAATTGGTTTCAAATCATCTGCTACTCCCTGTCGAAATTGGTGGGCCTCTTACGAAAAACTGAAATTAGCATTTCAAAAGTGCACATAATAGAATGCCTTTATACCTGAGTGCTTTCTTAACTGTACATCCTCTGACTGAAAGGCGCACTTTCTCGAATTTTATGGCACACTGCACAATGCTTGGTGCGGCAGAGATAACAGAAAATTTTGTGCCTGAATAGTCGGGAGCTTCTTGGTATGTTCAGCCTTGTTAGTAAATACATCTGCGGAGCACTGTTTTCTAACGAAGGTACGGCGATTTGCCTGCACGATGTCATTCAGTGCCGCTAACGTCATAGTTAGACTTTCTTCTCTCTATTAAAGGGCAGCTTTACCTCGGGAGCCCTTATATAAATACACGGCAACACAAAAATAGTTTTTCTCGGCCTAAATTGCACTGAATTTGATGACGCTCGTTGCATTTGAAAAAAAAGCAAAAAAAAGGCAACCTCACAAATATAAGGTAGTTTATGGTAACAAGGTAAGAACTGCTTTTCACATCAGTGTATGAAAACCTTAGAAGGCTTGCATGAAGATGCCCTGATTAGTGTTGGCCACAACTCTTCCTTCTTAACAGCTGGAAGAAGCTGCCAAGGATGTCGCCGATGAGGTAACCAGACCGCGGCCTGAAGGAGAGGAGGACGTTGCCGACATACAAGTGTTGCTGAAGTCAGAAGCTCATCCTGTCCCCATGCGTGAGATCAAGGTGAGCCCTACAGTTGTTCCACCTGAATACTTACACCAGAATAAAAAAATAGCAAGGTAAATGAACAGTGGCATGATCTACTGCGGGGGTGCAAAACCACTTACAGCAGAGATCATGGGAAATGGGCGCTTCAGGCAGTGCAGTGCCAGAAAGAAAGACATGTAGAAGTCCATGCATTGTTTGCAGTTATATTGTGCAGTGGTAAACATGAGCCAACTTTGCAAACTTGTGTTGTCTGAAGTTCTGCTTTCCAATAGCAAACGTAAACCAACTCGCCAAACATGTGTCATCTGCAGCTTTGCCTTTATATGGTAAACACAAAACAACATTGCAAGCTTGTGTCATCTGAAGCTCTGCTTTCCAGTGGTAAATGTGAACTAGCTCTCCAAACTTGCTTCCTTGGCAGTTCTGCTTTCAGCTTGGCACTGTGGAGAGGGCAAATTACAAAGCAGTTTTCCACACTGGGCAACAGATTATATAATGCCACCACTGCTTCCACTGACAAAAAAGTTTAAGATTTCCTTTGGTCAGACATTGTTGCAGACAGTGTGAGCTTCCGCTTTATTTTGTATTAAACACTGGAGCACTGTAGCCGAGCAAAGTGTTAAAGGGATACTGAATGAAAATTCTGCCACCGACATTTTAACCCAATTGAAAGCATGGGTGCTAAAAATGGCAAACACAACACATTTTTTGGAAAGAAATTGATCAAAAATTATGAATTTAATGAGTTTGTCAAACTACCGCACCTAGTGGTTGCGCCGCAATACACAGGATGTGACATTCATCTTACCGGATACTGCTGCTGAGGCCTCCAAGATAGTTCTGTGCGACTGAAGTGTTCTTGGAGGCCACACTGCTGCACTCGCTTCTTTCCTATCAACATCACCCGCTCGCTCGAGTAGCCTGCATCTCGGCCTGTACAAATTGAAAGAAATGGCAAGGATTCAGAACGGATGGAACAAGTGTGCAAACAAGTGAGTGGCACATACTCCACTTAGACCCGGCCCTCTTCATGTACGGTCGGAAGGTTTCCCATACTTGTCAACAGGTGCAAAACAAACTTTTTGGGACTATGTTGCTTTTTTTTTCACGAACGTTGTCAATAAAAGCATGCCTGCGCAAACAAACACGGCACTACTGTAGCGGCGTGCTATCAAGTGACAGCTTCGGCTGATAGGGTTGGTAGGCAGAGCTCGCCAGTGCTTGCGATCCAGCTCTACCTCATTGACCTGGCACTCCACCTCACTTGACCTGGCACTTATTTTGCACCTATGTCTGTGAAATGCTCTCGCACTACGGCTCCCGATCTCGGCAGTGGTTTGTAGAATGCGCGAAATTTCGACCTAACCTTATTCTATTAGTTACTATTTTATGTCTAAAACAAACTGTAGCCAATTTTTGTGCTGCTGCGAGCATTGATTCATGCGAACACTTCGGTCGGGGTGATCAGACTGGTGAAGAACAGGCCTGCCGAAGGCGCCTTCAATGTGGCAGGCAACATTAGGCACATTCTGCAGTGTGCTTGGCTGTTGCTGTTTGATCCCTCCCGCCATTGGATGACAATTTCCTGGCAATTTGTTGTTCATTTGGCATCCAATCCAGTGCTGGTTCAAGCTGGATGAAGAATTGTACCGTGTATCTCCTATGCTTATATTGGAGTCACCATCATCGCTCGTGCTGTCACTTTCCTTAGCACTTTGCATACTTATGCGCTTGCAAGTGAAAGCAATTACTCTTCAGTGTGCCTTTTTCTTTCTTCGCCTGTGCTCGGCCTGGTGGTATACTTTCTTCCTCTTTTAGTCAGCCTTTTCCTCAGTGCAGAATAGCCAGCCAGATATTCCTATTTAGTTAACCTGTCCTTTTATTCTTCATTCTCTCTGTAGGTGCTCGCATAGCACAGAACAAGGTGTGCGAACATCAGCGAAGCTATGCCAAGTGCTGGCAGTCTGCGTCTGTATGCTGCTGCCACGGTTAAGCGCGACGTCATGCCCATTAGTGGGCAGCCCTGTGCAGGCTGGCTTGTGGCTGGTGCGCGCTCATGCAACTCGGAAAATACAGCCGTCCACAAAAAAATACGTACTATGATTGCTCTGTGTCAAAATCGTGTCTTCAAAGTGCAGTACTGATGTGTTCAATTTCTTCTTTTTCAAATTTTCGTTCCGTATCCCTTTAAATAAAATTCTCGGCATTATGTCATATCTGCGCGAAATTTGAGCACAGTGAGACAGCAGTTCAGCCAGAAAAGCCATTTAAGTCTGGATTTATCTATGCAACGTTTCGTACCATTTTTACAATGTTTCTTGGTGCAAGAATTCAAGGGAATAACTGTTTTGTTGTGTTCACTTTATGCTTACAGTCTGACCAAGTTTCCAGGCTGGTCAAAGTACCAGGCATTGTGATCGCCGCCACTGGAATTAAGGCCAAGGCAACCAGCATCACTCTGCAGTGTCGTTCCTGTCGAGAGACTGTGCCCCACGTGCCAATCAGGCCTGGCCTTGAAGGCTATGCCATGCCACGCAGATGCAACAGGTGCAATTACTGCAAGATTGCTCTGCTCTGTTGAAATGAGCTTGTCAAAGCAGCTGTTGCAGAGAAAATGTTCTTCTATATGAATACAGCTATGCTTGAATGCAGCCGGTGCGTCACTCTTTTAAGTCAAGGTTTGTTAAGCTGAGTTCTTCAATAGGCTGAAGAGTCAGGTGATGTTTTTATGATGTGGTGTCTTATGTTGCATGGGCCAGATATGACCCAACAACGCCAAAAACATTAGGTGACCTTTGACTGATTTCTTAAAGGGCCCCTGAAACGGTTCGGACAAATTTTGTAGGCGCATAGGGTACAGCTTAAGTAGAACATTCGCACCACAATTTAAGTGAAGCGTTACGTATTAATGGAGCTGCAAGCGATTAGAAGTTACCCTCCTCCCTAGTTATGCTTTTCCTCCTCAACTCGCTCGCCGAGCGAGCGGCGCTAAGCTCCGCCTTCACTGGTTCAGCGTCACGATGCGACGTCACATCGCTCACTTCCGGTTGTTTAGGAGCACGCCCCCTCCCGCGCGAGACCTCTCCGCTAGCCGCTTGGCCGTCGACCGAGAGCTATCGAAGCAGCGTGCGTTGCGAGCATTCTGTCGTAGCGCCGAACGTGTCCGGTACTCCGCTAAAAACAGGCAAGCTGGTCATTTCGGCAAATGACTGCAGGCATAAACTCAAGCTGATGAAGGAACTTTAGCGTAGACGTACGTGAGCAGCCTGATCGGTCTGCACGGTCCAGACACTTGCTGGCGCAGCGCTTAACCAGTCAAACAAAGCGCTAATTTGCTCTAACCAAGTGTAAAGCATTTTAAACATTTATAAATCAACGTGTTGATGATTACACTCCTGCGAAAAATACACACCAGCAGCAAAAAATACACTTCGTTGCTGCTACTGTGTATGGTTGAGCTCTGTGCCACCAGGTGGCTGCACCGTGCAGACCGTACACATTTGCCCTTCTGCTCATCTCGTGGCTCATCCCGGCACAGTCAAGCGGCCAGACCCTGTCCCCTTGCGCTTGCGTTTGCCCTAAAACTGGACTCGCGGTTTGCAGGTCGCTAGGTTTGCAGTCCACAAGGCAACAAAGTCGAATCATAGTGCTCGCGAAAAGACTGAGACCGACTCTGACCGCGGAGCTCTCTTCAAAATGGAGTACGTTGTAACACAAGCAGACGACACTTGCTGTGTGCCGGAAGTGCTGAAGTGTACTAAAAACCTATTCTTATGTATTCTCTTTAAGTTATTTTCTTTTTACAAAAACAAAGTAACTAACATTCCAACTATTACGAGCATCATTTGTTCACCATAAAGTTGGAAAAATTATCGACCACGCGCCCTGGTCAGCCAATCAGATAGCTCGCCCATGTGACGTAATATGGGTTATTTGCATCATATGGGTAGGGGCGGCTTAAAATTCCGCCGAGCAGTGCGCTGCGATCGGCAGCGATGGGTATTTTTAAAACCTTATAATAAATTACACGCTTTACGCAGAGCACTTAGATGCATCAATTAATGATCAGAAGAACCTACTCTAACGACTCAGTACGTTTGTAGAAAATCGCCAAAATCGTTTCAGGGTCCCTTTAAGTGCTTAATTCCTTTTTGCTCAGCTGAACTTAGGTGAACATTTATCTCCAAAATCCCTTCAAGTTCATATCGACTGAAGCCTGCTGTGCATATATGGTGCTGCTAAAATGTGCTGGTGAAAGTTAAACAGAAATTTACTGCTGCAATATGCAGAAATGGAAAATAATATTTTTGTAGGATATTTTGTAGCACAGTGTATTACAATAGCATTTTCGTTTTGTACATCCAGCATCACTCCAATACAGCGTTTGCCAAGTGAGCGCCACATAACATAAACAAGGATGTTCTGAAACAGCTTTTCTCATTATTTTACAGTGATCGTGCGGGGCAGCCCAAGTGTCCTATCGATCCATTCTTCATTGTTCCCGACAAGTGCAAGTGTGTCGACTTCCAAGTGCTCAAGCTGCAGGAGGTCCCCGAGGAGGTGCCCTACGGCGAGATGCCTAGACACCTGCAGCTGTACTGTGAACGGTACGAGTTGTGTTGTGATCACTCTTTATAATTGCTTGTATAAGATTCAACTTGCTGGCTTAAGTTTAAAGTCAGGGCAGCTTGTGTTGTTCTTGTCCACGGTGCAATTTCTGAATAGCTCAGCGACGCCGGCCTTCTGCAATGTCATTTTTATTTATACCGTATTAACCCTGCAATGCCCAAACACAGTTCCATGCCAAGGAAAATTAGAGAGCCTTCATTCCTGACCTTGGAGAATGTGTTTGTACTGGAAAAAAACACTTAAATGTGTTTTGAGGTAAAACCTAATTAATACAGTTATTCCTTAATTAGTCATTTGTTTTGCTGAAGCATCCGCAACTGAAAACTCGCATCAGCATACCAAGAACACTGCTATAGGCTGTGTGTTTGTTTGCCATGCCTAAATCAGTATTTTAAGGTATCAAATTTAGGGTAGCATATGCGATACATTGGGCATTACAGGGTTGACACTTACCGTGTCTCTTGCACTTCCCTTCACCACAAATGTGCGCTTTTACCCTTCCAAGTTGAAGGCCTTGATGAGGACTTAAAAAATTTGACATAGGTAGACACTTATTGTTTAAAGCATGCATGTGACAATATTACAGTGGCATACCATGATGTATCTTAATTTGCATTGAGTGAAGTTCGCAACTTGTTGTAATAGGTGGGAAAGTTACCCTTTTGCTTGTCATTGCCATTCGATGCTAACTGTCTCATCTTCCTGTGTGGCATTGTGTTATGTGCTTTGAAAGGGGGGTACTCTTTGAGGCTCCTCTAGCTCAACCGCGGTGGCTCAGTGGCTATGTCATTCTGCTGCTAAGCACGAGGTTGTGGTTTTTACTCCCAGTCACATTGGCTATATTCCAGCGGGAGCACAATGAAAAAAAAAAATGCTTGCGTTTCATACAAAGCGCGCATGTTACAGAGCCCTAGGTGATCATAATCAATCTAGAGCCCTACACTCCGAAATTCCCCATAGCCAACTGTGATGCTTCACAACGTTAAACCTCACAATTTGAATTGATTGAAACACCTCTGGCCTCTCTCTAGTCATGATTATATAACTCAACCTTCTACAATCATTATTTATAAGTTGGCTTCACAACTTATGGACAATACTTGTGGGTAAAAAGAAAATCACACATTTTAATCAATATGGCGATTGTTACAGCTGATTGTACATAAGCATCCAATGAATGGGACTGCAGAATAGATGTTAAGTGGTCATTGATGCTTCTACTGTAATGCATGCTTGTTCGCTTGTTTTGATAGTCTATTGATTTAGATATTTGATCGGTATGTGGTGGTAATTTCTGACTGGTTCTATGCTGTTCTGATGCTGCAGGTACCTCTGTGAACGTGTCGTGCCAGGCAACAGGATTACCGCCATTGGTGTCTACTCCATAAAGAAGACTGGGCATTCAACCAAGGTGGGCAGTTAGCTTGCAACCAGAGATCTGTTGGCATTGTGCTGAGCTAAATGATGTGCAGTTTGTTTGAGCTTATCTTGCATAATTTGTTCAACATTTATGAATGAGGGAAAGCTTAGCTTAGAGCCAATGTTTCAACAAGGGAACTCATAAGGGTCTTCATAAGAGCAACAACTGCCGTATTTACTAGTGTGAAACCTGCACTTTTTTTCTCCAAATCTTGGCAAGGTGCGGCTCTTACACAAGTCGGACACTTGACTGCACCTGCTAAATACTGCAAATGATGTACAGAATAATGCGAACACTAGCAAAATAGACATTTGTTCAATATTCAGGACCACTGAACAAGTTCGCCTTCATTCTTCATTGCTCCTGCTTTCGATGTCGCTTAAGACAGTACTACCTAATCCTACCAGTTCACTGTAACTGGAGCTTAATACCTCATCGGCACACTCCCGAAGACGGTCCTCATCGGCTCCATCAATGTTGTTTTGGCAACTTTCAAACATTTAGCCATGGTATGAATTGATACACCAAACCAATCTTTTTCAAACTCCCATCCTTTTGGGAAATGTTTATTATATATATATATATAATTTTTTTTCCCCCAAAACATTGATCGCGAAAGGTGGGTGTTGGACTTACTCGAGTAAGCACGGTACTACTTAGACAAGTCCTCTTGTGGAAACATTGGATGAGGCTTCCTATGTTTGTCCACTGTTGATCACATGAAGTCTGCATCATCCTGTTAATTTCATGTTTTCTTTTTGTTTAGATCGGTATATTTGGCCCAGAAGTGTGCAAAACACAAATCATTGAAGGTTACGTAGATGACAATTTCTATTTGATTTCGATTTAAATTCGATTTGAATTTTTATTTGATTGGGAATGAACTGAATTTCATACTTTATGAAGCTACCTGCAGTTGTGGCAATCACCCCTTTTCTTGCATATTTTTTTAGATATATAGGGTTCATTGCATCCTAAATGACAAGTTGCTGGCTTCTAAAGAACTGACGGGAGTCGTGCCATGCTTGAATATATTCAGAAAGGACCTCAAGAGAAGTCGAACATTGGCATCCGCGCTCCATACCTTCGAATCGTGGGCATTGCTGTGAACACAGAGGGCGCGGGTAGAGTTGGAGGCACAATGCTGACACCTGATGAGGAGGACATGTTTCGCCACCTGGCGAGCAGCCCCAACATCTACGAGCGCATTGCCAACAGCATCGCACCCTCCATCTATGGCTTTGCTGATGTGAAGAAGGCCATTGCTTGTCTGCTCTTCGGTGGCTCTGTGAAAAGGTGAGACGTTTCATTCAGCGATTTGCTTCTCTTTAAACTGGAAATTTAAAAAAAGCAAGCTTTGATATAGGAAGAGTGAGTGCTCCTTTAGAGCAAATTTTCCTGACTTTCAGCTGTGTGCTTGGAAGAAGACCCAGTTTGGAGATGACAAACCTTTTTCGTAGAGATGGGACTCACTATAATGGTGGAAAGCAATGCCATGTGGATTTACCGCAGCAGCATTGCATCAGGAGATATCCTTCTTTTCAATTTAAAGAATATTTTGGGAGATGTGATTTCCTTTGCCTGATTATATATAGTAAATGGTGATTCAGGCAAACACCACGAAATAACAGCACATTGTACCACACTGTACCACATTGTACCACAAGTGCCTCACTTCTTGAATGCTCGCGCAACTACTGTCTGCTGGAGGGCATTCCGCGCACCATGGACCTACCTTGCGATGTCTCCAAGCGTTACTTTCTTCAGATGACCTGTTTGATGGCAGTGTGACTAGCTACCTTGCATTGATATCTTTTTTTTTTTTCAGTAACAATCTGTTTTATTTTTGATTTTTAGTAGAATTACGATTGTGACGACATGCAAATTTGAAAACATCTTTTATTAAAAAAAAGTGCGCGTTAGAATCGTGCAAATACTGTATGTTGTCGGAGAGGTTCTTGAATGTTTTTAGTGTGTTTGCCTCAGCATGCGACATTTTCCTGTATGTTAGTAGCAAGCCTGAAGTGCCTTTCATGCAGCTCCTGCTCTTGTGCAAGATGATTCTGCCATCCTAGAATGTGGGGGCTTTGTTGTGTAAGGGCTGGTACCCAGGGCACCCGACTCAAATGATTCAACATTCTTGTTCAGGCTTCCAGATGGTCTGAGGCGGCGAGGTGACATCAACTTGCTTCTTCTTGGTGACCCAGGCACAGCCAAGAGTCAGCTGTTGAAGTTTGTGGAACGTGTGGCTCCAATTGCTGTAAGCATAGAACAACCACTTAAGACTATTAAAATGAACTCTCTATAGTGATAGCTTGTGTACCAAAAGCATGGGGTTTCGCAAAGTTAATTCATCTGCTGCTGCTATGGAAATGGCTCGTACATATCAAAGCCATTCTATAGTCCACAAATTCTGGTCTGGGACAATGCAATGATTCTATTCCGATTCTTTTGAGCCTCTATCATAGCTTGGTGGCTGTGTCATTGCGCTGCTGATCTTGAGGTCATGGTTTCGATCACGGCAGCCAGAGTAGATGGGGGCCAAACGCAATAACACCCGTGTGCTTAGATTTAGGTACTCGTTAAAAGAATCCCAGGTGGTCAAAATTAATCCGTAGTCTACGTTATGGTGTGCTTCATAATGAGATCATGGTTTTCGCTTATGAAAACCTCAGAATTAAATTTTAAAGGTCTTTACTCCAATTCTTTTTCTTTTCGCGCTTCGTCAGCAGCCCGAATGCCACTCCACTTCTGTTACTGACTGGATCAGCTAGTTGTGACATGCAAGTGATGGATGCTAAGAAAGGAATAGAATCAAGCAAAAGGAATTGCTGCAACATACTAGCCCTGTTTTATAAGCTACATTCATGTCAACTAAAGAGCAGTCACCATTAGAGGGACATGTACTCTTTAGAGCTGAAAATTGACCCAAATATCTTTTTTGTGTTCCTTTACTGCAGGTTAGTGTAGAGCATTTATTTTTGCTTGATTGGACTCCTGTATCATCCCTGATTGATTTTTTGCCTTTGCTATAATCACTGTGAACATTTCGTGAAATGTGCTTCCTTGTTTTCTCAAGCAGCATTTCTGATGGTGTTCCAGGTTTGGTGTGGTGATATCTCTGGTTCTACTATATCACAAGAATTTTTTCTTTCGCTGAAAGTTAGACAATTAGAGAGTGCAACAGGACTATAGACTGTAATATGAACAAATATTACAGAAATTTCAAGAAGTAGTGTTCTTTCTTTTGAAGTTTGACAGGATATAACTTTGGCCCAAGTCAGTCTAGAGCACTTATTTTTGTAGCACCGCAAACTATGATCATTGAACATCATTTTAATATGCCAGTCTCCTTCATAACCAGCTTTTCTCAGAGACGTCACCTCCAAACTAGTCCAACCAAAAAAAACAAATTTCTTATTTTAAAGGGCCCCTCACCAGGTCGGGCCATTTTGAGCTGACAAGTGCAGTGCATACAGCGCGTGCTAACGATCGTGTCTGCTAAGTATTACATCCCTACGCACTGCGGAAAGGGCTTAAATTTCAAACTAAACACCGTTTGCCCTTCTTGTGGGTGCCGTGCTCTCAGCCGGAGAGTTGAGGTCCCATGAGCATTGGAGCCCACAGGCCTAGTGGTTCACAGTCTGCTCTGGTCGCCCCGGCCGTCTGACAGCTTGATGGCTCGGGCCCGCAACCCAACAGCTTGTCTTCAACGCCCAGTCCAGTGGCTGACCACCTCCTGTGGTTTCCCTGTGACCTGCCTTCCAACCCCATGCTTCGCCTTTTTATTGTGCTCTAGCCCTTGTGTCTCTCCAGGATTGGTGACCTTTGGAGCTCTGTGTTCTCCAATGATTGGTTCTTGGGCGCTCCAAGTTCTCCAATGACTGGTTCATTTTACCTTTATTTCTTATTTGCGCTGTGTGTTCTTGCGCGTGACGCTCTTTGACGTCGTCTTCTTTTGCCTTGCACGGGATTCACATCCCCACATGCGCACTCTTTGTTGTCCTCTTTTCTTCTTGCCATCTACAGCACTGTGGTTTTGCGCACTACACTCATCATAGATGGTTGGAAGGGAGACGGAGGAAGGGGGTAACTAAGGTGTGCCGTGCAGGGTGCGCAGAATAAGGGGGTGAGGCAAAGCAGCTGGCGTTCTTTTTTTTTTCCCTGAATAACAGTCATAACCCACTCATAACAATGGAATTTTCTTGGCACTTGAATATTTCTGAATTTTTTTTGGCACCTGGGTTCGACTGTAGTGTAGCAGCTTGCAGGGCAGTTCACCTCGAAATGCGAAGTGACGATCACTATGCCAAGTCTACACTGCCTCGTAATGCTCATGCAGGTGTACACTTCCGGCAAAGGTAGCAGTGCTGCTGGTCTGACAGCTTCGGTCATCAGGGATCCGGCTACTGTAAGTAATAAAAGCCCACCTTTTTTGCTGACCAGTTACATGGCTATTCGCTTGACAGACATTTGCAGTGCACATCGTGATAAATCATGGTGAATGGTGGATGTTTTTGCTGCAGCGGAACTTTGTCATGGAAGGTGGTGCCATGGTGTTGGCAGACGGGGGTGTTGTCTGCATCGACGAGTTTGACAAAATGCGAGAGGACGACCGAGTAGCCATTCACGAAGCCATGGAGCAACAGACCATCTCCATAGCCAAGGTCAGCAGTGCTTCAGACTTAAGCCTATTTGAACAAGGTCTTACAGGTCTAAATTTTAGCACTAAGCCTGAGAGCCTGCACTCAAGACTCTTGGCACTTGATGTATTATTTGCTACTTTTGATACTTCATATTTACTTTCTCTGTCATTTACTGCACATAGTGAATGCGATACTTGCTTTTGCTTTACAGGCTGGCATCACAACAACCCTTAATTCTCGCTGCTCGGTGCTCGCGGCAGCCAACAGCGTGTTTGGCCGCTGGGACGACTTGAAAGCAAACGAGAACATTGACTTTATGCCCACCATCCTTTCTCGTTTTGACATGATCTTCATCGTGAAGGACGTCCACGATGAGAAGAAAGACTCTGTATGTCTATTTCCTGCACACCTGTTACTTTTGTTGCTTGCAGTTTGGCATCCAACCTTGATGCATAATGTAGTTAATGACAGAGCTCTTAAATCATACCAGGGACAGTATTCTCAGTTCACTTTTGGGGACACAATCACTTTAGTGAGATTTTGTGTGACTTACACAGTATGCATAAGCAATGATGGGTGACAGCAACCTTGGCATTGTGTGAAGACAGCGTGTTCGCCACAGTGCCCATCGATGCCAACACAACCGGTGCTATACTTGTGGGCAACATTGCTTGGCTATGAAGTGAAAGCTATGGGGGTAGAGTTTCTGCATAAGACTGTATTCATACACAATGCAGCCCAGGTGAGCTCAGCATCAGTTTTGGTTTCTCAAACCTTGCAAAACTTCTTTACTTTAGTGAAGGCAAAGGCAATTAACTTGGCATGAATTGGTCAATGTTTATACCTATCCGGTATGTACTGAGTTCTGAACAGCGAGCAACGCAGCCTGTGTCAAAGCCTCGAAGCAGCCATATGACACTGGCATCGGTTAGGACTTGGACATGCTATCGACATGGGTGTCAGTAGAGCTGCCACAGCACTCATTTCGCTTACTTGTTTGTACATGTTGATGGTTGCGATTTCAAGATGGGTTTGCTTGGTTTCTGCGTCAATGCTCCAAACACTTCTTTTGTGGGCTTTGACAATCTTGTTGCCGAAGTTGATCAACAGCCTCTCAGGGAAGTTGATTGGCGGGACAGCAAGCGATGAACACTCACCAGAAGATGCTGGCGTGATTTTGCCTTTGACAAATGCATGAAATGCGTAAGACATGCGACGCTTTCGGGGGTGTGAAAACTTGAAATAGCAAATAAAGACGCACTAAAATACCAGCAGCTGACTGGTGAATGTTATGCATCATTTCAAATTAGGTGCTGTAAAAAACAAAAAAATATTGTTCAATACATGCACCAAATGGAGTGCAGCTTCTTAACCTAGGGCTTGGTTTCAAGGGCTCCTCAACATACTATGAAAATTGGAGCTACATAGTGGTGAGAATTAAATACGAGTAAAAATCGTGATTTGTTATGTGTACAAAGAATTGAGGTCTCGTACTGTGATTGCGAGTAGACAGCTATCTAACAAAGAAAAAAAAAAGAATCTAGGCAAACATTTTGTGCTGTTACTTCCTTCCCGTTGATGACCTCAGCTTGTCATAAGTGATCAGCACTTTTGGCTTATGAAAAGCCTTCCTCACAGCATAGACATTCATTCATCATGGCTGTTATTGTATTAGATTTCCCACAACATAAATATTAATTTCTTGCTCCCGCTTCTAAAAAAATTGTTAAATCTTCATTACATAAGTCGCGCTCACAAACCGTGTTTTTTCTCTTTAATGACTGTAGGCACTTGCCAAGCACGTGATTGGTATCCACATGAACGCTGAGCCAACTGCCGAAAAGACGCAGGAAGGCGAGCTGAGCTTGAGCATGCTCAAGAAGTACATCTCCTTCTGCCGAGAGTAAGTCTTTTTGCTCTGGCTTTTTCTTTGAATAGCTAAACTAATGTCTACTTTGAATCTGTAGGTTGTTGTAGTTATTCAAATATAGGGAGAGGTTTTTTCCCAGAATGTAGCATAGCCTCCTCGCTCCTCCCCGCTTTATATGCGAGCCTGATAGTCAATCAAGTGCTGGTCCTGTCGTTTGTGTTCTTCTTCTTGAGTCCTGGTCTTCTGCTCCTTGCCTTTATTGATTCAAGCATGAACCAACTAGCTCAAGCGAGAGTTCTACTTGATAGATTCAGTTACTGTTTCAATATGGCGGCCGCAACGCCACATTTCTGGGAAAAAAGGTTGTCTTGCAAATGCAAGTGAATCAGCTGAAATTCTTACAAAGTTTAGCAGTTTCAGAGATGGCAAGGTACTGAACATTTGCGCACTACATCATGCTAAACATTATGCCAACGACTGCTCTTTGATGGAGGAAGAAGCGCAATGATGTACCCACAGACAGCAAAGAGTATACAGGGCATAGCATCTGTTGTTCCTTTATTGCGTTAGAGACCAACTAGCCCATCTCGTGCTTCTGTTGCAAGTTGCAAATGTGTTCTTTTGTCCAAGTGGTCATCGTAATGTTGTTCAGCTTTGCCTTGTGTTTAGCTCTTGTTCGTCTTGCATGATCCTGTGTAGTAATCGTGCTCATGTGAAGCAATGTGCTGAATGTGAGCCATTTGTAATCTTGGTCACGAATGAGTGATTTGATTTTCTATAGCCCTATCTCAAGAAGCAAAGTTACAGTTGCAATACTTGACTCTTGCAGTAAGTGTGGGCCAAGGCTATCTGCTGCTGCTGCCGAGAAGCTCAAGAATCGCTATGTCATGATGCGAAATGGAACTCGTGAACATGAGCAGGAGTCTGTCAAAAAGTCAAGCATACCCATCACCGTCAGGTATTGTCAGCATGCTCTCTACAGCTTCACCTTATTACAATTAGCTGTCCTAAGGAGGCTCTTACAGTTGGGGAAAGTTTATTGCTAAAGCATTATCCATGGTAATTTCCTCTTTTTCTCCTTTTTTAAAACCTTTTTACTAACATGCAATGTGTGTATTGACACGACAGCAATAGTTATGCAAGAAAAAAAAAATTATATTTATGGGGAAAGTTGTTTGCCTTGCTTAGTTCAGTCTCCCCAAGAAATCGTTTGCCTTATACTTGTGTTTATTTGCGACAGTAGACTCTTAAACTTAGTGACAAACTGTAAACCTTGAAAGAGGCACTACAGGTGGAACAATTACCTGGTTGAAGTCTTATCGTGTTATGTCACCACTACTCTAGTTTGTGTTTTATTTGGACATTGGGATGCAAATTAAACTACGAATTCTTTTAACTAGCTTCTGACTATCAAGGCCAAATAACAGGATAAACGAAAATGCCAATTACAAACGTGAATGGTACAGCATGTGATGTGACCCACCGTCACAGTTTTCGGCATGGAGTGCCTCAGCCTTGGTCAGTGTAGGTGCAAGTTGTTGTAAATTACTTTAATTGATCCGAAGAGCTACCAGGGAGAAAAGGGCAGCTGGCACTTTGGGATTCCGTTTCTGCTCATGTATGAGCATCAGGAGGACTAACTGTTGTGGTAGTCAGTCTTGCATACCGTAAAAACCCGTGGCCAGGGCAAGTAGTGATAGGAGCCCCAGCAGTGCTCCGAGCCACCGGCACCACACAGACTTTATCCAATCAAGCACAAGTGCTTCGTCAATCCACCCTTTTTCTTGACAGTGGATGACAATTCTTTTGGGGAACTTGTCTCCTTTCGGCAGAGTCTTCCATTTGAACACCACATAGGGTGGTAGATTGCGACCGTTTGCCATGCAGGACAACACTGCGATCGCCTGCGTCTTCTCTTTTCCACTCGACCTAAAAGAAACTTACCTGCAGCCTTTTTGCTGCACCGTTAGTGTCGAGGGCATCTCCAAATATACTTGCATTTGATCAATGCCGATCTGGTCTAGCTGAATGTTAACGAACTTTCACAGCGAAATCATGTGATGTGGAAAAGCTCTTCGTAGTTTCTGGCAGCTTCTGCAATATCAACGTGCGCCAATGTAAAGAAAATCCAGCGCTCCACATAAAACGATATGCCCAGTGCTTACTTGCTTTGAAGTCCGTCCGTGGAATACATTTCCCTCTAGCAATCTCTCTTGCCTTTGCTTGCAGTAGCTCAATGTTGGCATTGAGGTGCGCAGCTCGTTGCTCTTGAACGAAGTGTCAGGTCCAGTTCAACTTCAGGAAACACTCCATTCTTCGGTTCCCGAAAACTTCTCAGGCCGCTGCACGCAAAGAGGGCTTCATTTTGCTTCCTCCACCCGTGAATGCTGTGCTTGTTCACACAAAACTGCCGCCCTCCGGCACAGTTGCCGATGGTTTCGGCAGCTACGATCACTTTTCTTTAAAAAGTAGCCGAATACTGCTTTTGCGGTACTTGCATCATGCAAAGCGTGGCCTTTGCGAAGTCAGCGTGGCTGACAAGTCCGCGTGGGTATAATAGCACCTGATGATGGCGCTAGAACCTGACAATCACAGCGCCGAGTAATGCTGGAATCAGAACTGCGAATTTGGGCTGAAAATGTTGGAATCTGCATATAGTGCGAGGCGAAAATTTCGCATGGCAAAATCTGCAAAAAAACCTCGGACTATACATGGGTTCTTACGGTAATTTTTCAGTTAAATCTGTTCAGTGATTTTTGTGGAAAGCATAGGAAAGGCCCTGGCTCACCCACATCTATTGGAAGAGAGGGTGGCGGAAGTCATGTAGTGTTTTTCGTAAAGGAGCAGTGGTGCTGGTGTGCCAATCATCAATGTTGCATAGCAACTGCGGTCCTGACACTCTCGCTGCTGCTCCCAGCCTCTGAAAAGTGCGATAACATTTTTGGCCCCTGTCTTTCCTGCAGTACATCCTGCTCGTGAGACAAGCTGACATGGGAGTGTGGTGTTTAAGTTTGAAAGTTGTGTTTTGGGTCAGTCTATGTGTGTCAGCCAGCAGCAGACACTCAAGCAACAATGGCGCATGTCTTTGTCGTCTTCTTCAGTGTGCCATGGGAACGCACAGGAGAGCATCTGCTTCACTGAAACTGCAACAGAAGTTTCATAGGCTTCGTTGTGACGCGCGTCGGCAGCACACACTTCCGGTGGCTCATAGCAATGCAAGTTCAAAACTCGCGCCTGTCTGCTCTGTTGGGCTGATTGGAGGCGTAAAGGGAGATTGCACACCAACATGGCTGCACTTCCGGCGACAGAAACGTGACATCAGGGCCTCTCCTATTTTGTTTTGTTCCTCCATATATGAGATGCAACACATAAAAAAAATGGTCTCCAATCCATACTGTGAAGGTGGTTGGACAGCAAAGCTGTAAACAACTAGAACGAGTACCCATTGTGATGTGGGCTGAAATTATTCACGTGGCGACATTCATATCTACTTTACCTAATTATTAGCCTAAGAAGTTTCGACAGACTGCAACTTGGCTTGCGCTGCTACCTCGCACACCTACAAAGAGTGGACTGGGGAGAAGAGAAATTCGCCGCGTCTAGTAGGCACGCTGCTCTTCAGGAATCCTCACTATACAAGGCCTTCCCATAGCACTGAGCAACACAAATCAATTGCTAGATGGGTTCTTCTTTTATGTACGAAAATTTAGTTATGTCACACCTTGCTTTGTATGCTACAATCAAGCTGCTGTCACTGTGACAGATTGCATAACAGTAATCTTTACTGAGAAATGTATGCAGGGAGTGCTATGTGCTTCGCATTGCATGTAGGCACATGAACGCCTTATCATCAAATATGTGGTTCGGATGCTTGTTTTGAGCAAGTTCTTTACTGAAACACATGTTGTTCTGTATGTTGTATGCATGATTCCAAAGAATATATGCACTGTTCGCTTCAATTTGCCAAGTGCTTGTAGCCTCCGCCTTACGGGAGTATGAGCCATAGATTATGATAGTTTTTTGTTGACATTAGGCCACGAAGAAATCCCGGCATCCTAGCCATAGACAGCGCCGCTGTAAATAGAAAAGCACTTGTGTTCACCTTTCTTTCTGTGTTTTGTCTTTTAGTGCTAATTTATGTAAGCACATAGTACCATCATTTCGTCGAGCAGTGTGGGAGGCTTGACTAAAGTTTGCACGTGTTGTAAGAAGGCAGGTGGGGCTCAACCTTGTACTGCTCGTCTGCTCTTTTTGTCTGCCGCCATGCCCTATTGTGTGCATGTAGCGCTGCAGCCAGATAATTGACTCTTGTTGACACATCACCTTCTTGCCTCGGGGTGTATTTGTTGTATGTATTGGCCATAAAGAGCTATGGTTATACAGTAAAGTCCACTTATAACAGTTCCAAGTATAACAGTTTGTTGGTCATTCTTACTACCACATTTTAGTGCATTTATGATTTTTCAACTCCACCGATATGAACTGTGGCCACATGTCACAAACACTTGAAATCCTGTCATGGCAAAAAGAGAACATACACAGAGTTTCGAAGCACGAAAGTGCAACCTAACTGGGCAAGCACCGGTGTTGCCCCCTACAGTCCAACTGTGGGGAAGATACAATGGCCGAACGATAATTTGGATTTGACAGGGATCGCCAAAACGTCTGAATAATCAAAACACCGAATTTGTCTAAAAATAAGCGATTTTGTTCCACAAGTGGCCAAAAAAGTGCCCTATTCTTGAATCTTCACTTTTGGAGATACAGTGAAACTTTGGTAAATCTTAGTTGGCCGGAGCTCAGAAAAAGTACATACTAAACGGCAGTACTGCTTAACCGAAATAGCATGAGATCACCCACTTACCTGTCAAAAACAAAACTCAGAGAGAGTGCGATGAAAGGGGAAAAAAACATGCAGTATTTTTTTTTACTTCGCGCGACAAACATGTTATTTTTGTTTGATGCCGCGTTGGCCTAGCAGCGATGACAGCGGCCTCAAATTTGCTGAAGCTGTGAGCCAGCTTTTCAGCCAGTCCCTTCTTCTCGGCAAACACTCACATGGCAGATTCCTTGTTGGCATTGCATATTCTCCGTGCACAGACTCGGTAGCGTTTCAGAAGTCGTGAGGCACCTTTTCATTGCGCGGTGCTGTTCTCATCGTGACGATTGCGTTCATGAGGCTGTCGTAACACGCAGCTTCTGCCACTGTCGGGCCTGAATTGTGCATGCTATCGCTTTCCATGTCGTCCTTATCACTGTCACTAGGCGACACTTCGGTAACAACAGAGGCAGCGATGGCGAAAAGTCGGACCTCATGGCCAACATCTCTTTGCAGTCGCCGCAGCGCTGCCGAGCAACTTCTTCGCATTCCAAATGCCACACACCGTAGTCAACAGCAGACCCATGTCGCGTGCCAGCGCCAACTTTTTGCGTCACATTCGACAGCACGAACAATGTCTAATTTTTCTGCTATGCTAAGCATCTGGCGTCTTTTTTATCCGAGTTTCGGCATGACGCGTGTTCTTGCTTGCACAACGCCATAGAATAAAGAACCAACTGACAACGCTCTCTGGCACGGCGCCGAAATGATCTTGATGTTGATGCGGCTTCATGCGTAAACGCACAGGGCGCTTGGAGGCTGTTGTGCTGATCTCTGAGGCTTGTTCTGCTGGGCCGCCAGATGGAGACGACGCGCCGCCGTATTTGTGCCGCGAAAAGTTGAAACACTTGGTGTTAACCGATACTTACGCAATAAGCTGGTACGGTTTATGCGGATTCAAAACACATTACGTTCAATGGCCGCTGAGTCGGGGATTTGACTTTACTACTTTTAAAACAAAACTACTGTTTAAGTGGGTACGGTTTAACGAGGTTTTACTGTACTTTTAATTTCGGGCAATTATATGATGCAAGATGCATTGGCATCTGGAGCGATGACATTGTTGCCACAGTGCCAAGCATGCTATTTTATCACTGTGTGGTAACGCTGCCATCCGCAGACACATCCGGTGCTAGTCGCGTGAAAACAATATTGTCTTTCGAAAGTGATCGTTCATGAATACGACTCAAGTTTGTCAGTGAGTGTCGCTGCACACACACATGCTTGCTCTTGTCCTAGACATTCCGTGGTGACGATTTTTTAACAATGCCTTTTATGCTATCCTTTTTCACGCTTTGTCTCCATGCGTTATCAATGAAATCAGTCGTCCATGAGCAGTGAATAATATGAGTGGCATGGAATCAAATGGAAGGCATTACTACAAAATCCTGCCCATCTCTCGACCATTGTCGTGCTGTCCCTACAGATAGACGAAAGTACAGTCAATGTATGCACTGAATGCTCATTGATGGCTACCCTATAGACTAAAGTTTACTAGTTTCGGTTTTGCAGAGCGCTGGCAACATGGCTGACGACCATGCCGGCGATGTCTCAAAACGAGAATATCGCTATTTCTGCTTGGCTCGGGCCATATTAGCAGACGGTCATACAGGCAGAGTTTGAATTATTGCAATGCAAGGTGTCCGAAATTTCGGTCATCTTTATACATTATAAAGGGGCCCGAAACATTTTTTGAGCATAGTAAGAGGGCATTACCGATCTGTCGTAGAGGCTGCTGTGAGCATGTAAGCCAAATAGTACTGTACTGCATACAGCAGGGAATTTACAATCTTGTGTCAAAAAGAGTGCAAAATCACTTGCTCTCACTTCCGCAATACCGTCATGCAGTGTCATCGAAAACAACTGGCCCACCAATGCTGCTGGCTAATTTTGTGATCGCGAGAGCATGCTCAGTAATACAAAATTGTTAATGTTGAGTTGCATAAATGAAAAATATATATGTCCGTGATCTCAAAAAGATAAAAATATCATTTCATCCTTGGACTGCACATAGCTGTGCCAGCTGCAGGTGGCCTCCGAGATGGCACCGGTGTGCTGAGTAACATAGTCCACCATGGCCGCCATGAGCCAACGTGATGAGGTTTTTGCCACTGCAACACTCAACTTTTGATTGGGGCTTTGCCCTCTTGGCTTCTCCACTGTGTAGCTTCAAGCATGCTAGTGAAGACAAAAAGAGAGAAAGCCGGCTATCAGTACGATAACTCCTTATGGTTGAAGAATTAGAAACATTTTTATGGCACGGCATTCATGAGATGACACCCTTTTACAGGGAAGCCATTCCATGATTAGTTAGAAAAGTGTTTCAGGGCTAGTGTGGGGCTGTCCAGCTAATCAAGCATGTGCAAATTATCAGTGCCGAATAATGAGTTGTTTACTGTACAACCTCAAAGATGAGCAAGCACTGTGCGTGGATTTCTGAAGCTGCAACGAAAGTCACTCATCTTCCTGGCTCGTTTCCAGAGGCAGCACAGTGCAAAGGGTTGTCATTTACGTTTCCTCATTCTGTAGACAGATAGATAGGGTGCCTCAATACCGAGGCACCCTACCTTGGAAGCTATGGCAGCAGCACTTCTTTTTGCGTAGTTCTCAAATAATTGTTCACGATGGTGCTCTACTTTTCGAACGTAGCACTTTTTCGGCCAAAGCAATTAAAAAACACAACATCATGGCTCACAGTCGTAATGGCAAGACCTTTGCAAATGCTTTGCTATTATATGCGAAATTCACTTGTGTCCCGTTGATAGCAGAACATATAAAGCTCTCAGAAAAATCGACAGCGGGTGCTCTTGTGGTTTCGAAATGGCAAGTGATCAGAACCGGCTGGACCCCATTTCGAAGGAGCTACACCACAGCATTTCGTTCTTTAAATGATGTTTTTAGCAGAAACTTCCTGTTAGATGTGGAAAGTGCCGAGAACAATAATGAAGGTACTGAAAAACTCATTTTCAGACCAAAGTGGTGTCGAATTGTAACTGCTGGTGACAGCTACAGCGTCCTTAATTTTTTGCGTGTTTTGAAGCGAGAGTGCATATAGAATGAACTGATACAACAACCACTTTTCACAGAACTGTAGAGTTTGTTATAAAAAGGTTTGACTATAACGGCTTGTACTGTAACTTTGTACTTTTTCGGTTAAAGTGACAAAAACCAACTTCTTGGCTCTCAGTGATGATATGTCACTGCAATGGCGAGACCATTGCAATATGCCAGCATGCTGCAATAGTTCTGAATCTACTCAAGTTCTGCTGATAGTAAACTGTATGTGTATATGGTTTGTTTACCTCTGCAGGCAGCTGGAGGCTATTGTGCGTATCGCTGAATCCCTGGCCAAGATGCAGTTGCAGCCATTTGCTACCGAGTGGCATGTTGACGAGGCACTGCGGCTCTTCCAGGTACGTAGTGGCAAGAAATGTAGGACTGTCAATATAACAGTGTGAAGCCTCAGAGTTGTCTACGAACATTAACCAAGGGAGCAATCTAGTACACCGCGACAATGATGGGATCAACCTTGCTTTGCTTGACTTGACTGGGAATGTTGCTGTAGTTTTTGCTGTTATTCTTTTTGGGTTGAACTATTCGTTCTTTCTTTTCTGTCTGCTTCACACGATTACAACTACTAAGTGTTTGGAGAGCCAATAAATTTATATTTGGATTGGTAGTGTTTAAAGGGACACTAAAGGGAAATGTTAATGTCACAGCGCTTGTTTCGTGCTAAGAAAATACTTTAAGAGAAAATTGCATTGAAAGGATGTGGTTACCTTTAGCGCAATTCAAATCACCCGCCCCCGAGTGAGGGAGTGGTGACGTTGTGTACACTATCTCCGCCCTTTAGAGCCGTCTGTGAATAAAGCGTCGCCCGACAGACGACGCAACAGCAAAAATGCGCCCGGAGCATTCATATAATTGCTATTGCAACGAAAGTAGGAGACATGGTATGATTCGGCGTCTGACACAATGTCGGAGACAATCACAGCCGCCAAACGACGTATTAGACACTGAATCGTACAGTGTGTTTCCTACTTCACGGCAGCAAGTTCAGGGTGTGATCATTATGCGAGAAAAAGAAAAAAAACACTTATTGATTGGAAAAGTGGGGGGCTGTGTTCATTACGTGAGTGCGTTTATTATGTGAGTAAATACGGTAAATTTTTCTATTACTAAAACTTCGTTTGTGATAATATTGATGCCTAAGGCATCCGTGAGCATTGGTCTATCCCTTTAGCTTGACTTAATATTTGCCTTTAGTGTCCCTTTAATGTCTCTAAGCTAGTACAGTCGACACTCATTACAACGGACTGTAATAATTCTGTGAGAAAGGTCCGTTATAAGTTGTATAGTGATCTGCACATTGCATCCAGGGCATTGTCCCAAACCACGATAACGTTTCTTTTTTTCTTTAATTTCTTATGCTATAAAAGCCTCATTAACGACCTAGTTTGAGTTAAGATTGGGATATATCTACATTTTGTGTCCCCGTCACTCTCAAAATTTAAACATCTGATCTGTTCATGTCAGATGAACTCACTATAATTTAACAATTTTCTTTCAGGTTTCAACGCTGGATGCTGCGTTGTCCGGTGACCTCTCTGGTGCTGAAGGGTTCTCAACACAAGAGGAGCACGAAATGCTTCTGCGTATCGAAGGCCAAATGAAGCGACGCTTCGCCATTGGCTCTCAGGTCTCGGAACACAGCATCGTGCAAGACTTCCTCAAGCAGGTTCACACACAAGTTTTTCATCAGTCTATTCTGAACAATTCCTGTTCACGTTGATGATGGAGGCTAGCTGCTTTTGTCAGTATGTTATTATTCAGCAAATCACTTAGCACCTACGACACACATTGAATGAGGCAAGAAGGATCAAAATGGAGGGGCAATATAGATTAGGTCCTTTAGTAAATAATAGAAGAAAAAACAGGTTTGTTCATGTGCTAGTGCTTAGCAACTGTACAGAGTGAATGTACAGAGTAAATAGACTTGCAACTCTGCTTCATAACAATTTGTGCTTATAGATGCCAAGCATGTGCCTTTAAAACAAACTGAACATTTATCACATGCTGCATACCATTTTTATGTTTCTTTTGCTGGTACAATCGTCTTCTGTTAACTAGACCTTGACAGGACCAGCGAAATTTATCGTATTTGCCAGGTCAAGTTAAACAAGATGCAGAAAATAAAATGCCAAAACACACTGCTGATTCATTTAGCAGTATTTTCTTGATTCTAACATGCCCCCAAATCAAATGCACTCTCGTTTACAATATGTGCAAAGTAGAAAGCAAACATAGAGATAACATCAGAGCTTTTAAACAGAGCAGAAATCTAATCTGCACCCGATTTCTTGCTCAAGAAAATGTGGCAAGAATGTGTGTGGCACAGTGGCGGCTTCCTAAAGTCAGCTTCGCCGCAATACAGCTGCGATATGCGGCAAAGCATACAACCGTCGCAAACGCGGTTTTTAACGTGCTAGAGTAAAGGGCCCCGCGTCGCGGAAAATTCGGTGTTGGTGCCCATGGATGAAAAAATCATCCCGTACCACGCAGTCCCTCCACGTGGTGCATAGGCATTATTGAACTAATCGAATTTCTCAAAGTAAAATGCGTCAGAAAATTCGTAAAGTACGAGTTACACACAACCTGCAGACATGATAGCGTTGGATTGTAATTTGAATATACAAGAAAACATAATTCTGTTATGCAAACTCAAACATAAACCCCTTTTCTAGCTGCTGTTTTAGGTCTGTCTTAGTAGGAGCAGCGCAGCCCACATGGTTCCTTACAACACCATGAAAAAAAGAACCAGAAAGCTTGTCTTCGTGCATAGCGTTTGCTGCCACAGTTTCCAGGAAAACATTATTGTTGTGTAACATGAAGTTGCCGGGAAGCGTGAGAAGCAGTCCGGGATCTTTGAATGCTATCGTGTTCTGAGTCGAAGCTTAAGTGTCCTCCCAAATATTGGTCAAATTTTCTTGGGGAAAAAAGGAAGGTGCACATTAGAAGCTGGTAAATACTGCGATCAGACATTGCGAGCTACTGTTATTGCTTGAAGATATTCCTAGGGCATGCTGAAAATAGGCGTTTTCAATGCAAGATAATGTGTTCAATGCATTTACTGTCCCCTAAACTCTGCCCAGACAGACGCTGTTAATAAAGGGGTTGCTATTGGGGTCAGGCCGTGCACGTTTACTGGTCAAGTTTGAATCATCCGGCAAAGGGGAATTTTAGAATCATAACAACGAAAGTTCGGGCCCGTAGAAATGCATGGGTGCCAGCGGGGACAGGATCGAATTAACAGCTGTCTACTGTGTCAGAATTATCTGTCCAAGAAGACTCGTGTATATAGCTCTGCAAACAAGCTGGTGGCTCCAGCCTGAAGCATCCCTTGTTAGGGCGTTGTTGGTCAATTATATACTGTGACAGGGTTCAAGAACCGGCAAAAATATGGGAAAATGTATGTGCAACATACGATATTTATTTGCATAATGAACGCATTCCACACTTTTTCAATCAAAAAGTGTCTTTTTTTTCCCCCTGTCGTAATGACCGCACCCCAAACTTGCTGCTGTGAAGTAGGAGACACATGATAAAATTTGGCGTCTAATATGTAATCTGACACACCGGAACGGCGGCCAGATCCGAGACCTTTTGCCGTGCTGTATTGCCAGATCGAACACCTGACGTGCGACAAGTAGGAGAGACATGGTATGATAAGATGTCCAATGTGGCATTCAATGCCTTTTGTTGTGCCGTAGCGCTGGATCGGACGTTTGGTGTGTAACGAAAGTAGGAGGTGCACAGTACGATTCGGCGTCCGACACGCTAGGACGACAGCTGGTGTGTCTGACGCCAAATTGTACCATCTGTCTCCTACTATTTAGAGGCGGCTGTGGAAAAAAAACTGCTCAACATTTTACCCCGCGTAATGATCACAACCCCCAAATTTGTACCAATATTTTGGGGAAGAAAGTGTGTTCATTATGTGAGCAAATACGGTATATACAGGGAGAGGCTACAGCCAAACAGGCAAACCAAGAACACTACAAGCGCTTCTTCGACTGTCCTCTTTATTGTCTTGCTCGGCATCTTGCCCAATGTGTGGCAATGGCCTGTAACAATAAGGCTGACACCATAAAATTTCCAAGCACTGCCTGTTCTCCTGTGTTGCCAACAATATTCCCCGGAACTAGTAATCATAGCTTTGGCTTACAAATCATAATCTCCGTGTGCTAAGTTTGTATTGTGCCAAAGGTGTGAAGATGTTTGAAAGCTTCTAACACAGGACTCATTGCAAAGGCAGCCATGGTTGTTTTGAGAGCAGCAGTCTCGAAGTTCGATCGCTAATGTGTTTTTCTTGTGCAGAAATATCCGGAACGCGCAATCTACAAAGTGCTCCACTACATGATTCGACGAGGGGAGATCCAGCACCGCATGCAGCGGAAGATGCTCTATCGCATCAAGTGATGCGGACAAAGTGTCGTAAAAGACCACTTGCCAGACCATGTATACTCGTATATTTTGTACATACACATTCTAATTTTGATATTTGTATTATATACAACAAATAAATTCCAAGTAATTTCTCAAGTACACAAGATGTCTCCTTCATCTGTTGTGCTGGGAGACGTCAAAAGCTTCGCAATCTTGTCCATTCTTTCTACGCAGATGCAGGCTGTCTCTCGAAGGTCATGCTGTAAACAAAAAATACTGGTGACTGCAGCGTTCATAAGTGTAGAAACTATTTTATAAACCTGAATACACGTGTCAAGACTGGCTCATAATATAGCAGCCACTCCTATTTTATTGCACTATTCTCAGACACGCATGCACACGTGAGGATGTAATAAAACTTTATTCTTGAAGGCATCTACAACAACGTAACACTTGGAGAGGAAAGGCTTTCCACAGTAGCATGACTGATTTGTTTAGAAAATAGAATCAGTGCTCTAAGCTTGCATGGATGCTAGAACCAGACAGATAATAACGTTTTTTTTGTTTGTTTCATCAGTACAATATTGTATCGTGCTTGGAGGCACAACAGAATCAAATTCAATGCTTTTGTAGTAGTAACTGGTGCTCCTTTTTTATTGTCATGTATCAGCATGTAATGTAATATAAAAGCATCACTTGCCTGCAGAATGTGAAGGCCTTTGGTGGACAGCACTAGCAGTTCACAAATTCCATCTCCGGTCAAGTCCATATACTTTATCGAGAGGATAGGATGGGAGACCGTCTGATGCCACAGCAGCTCGTAGGCTTCCCTGCCTGAACGCTGGCATACCAGCTTGTACACAAGCACCTCCTGCAGAAGCAGGTAGAATATGCAAAAAGGGTGAACCGGCCATTTGGTATTTGCGTAACTGCAACAGTCTGCTGTGCTAGCTCTTTAACCTGAGGCACACAAGCCATCACTTTGGCCAGACTCCTTCAATACTCCTACTCGTTGCAAAACTTGAGCCAAAATTTAGTAGCATAGGGACAAGGGTTGCCACCGCAGCTAAGGAGGTCAACGAACCAGCTTCAATGCTATGTGTTTCTGGTTACTTGAGCTGCAGAGAAAGGTCTGCTACACTCTGTGCTACTTGAAGCACAGAAGCCATCAGCCAAGCCAAAGTCTTTTAATACTTTTACTGATCATAAAAATTGATTACAAGCGGAAGCTGCCATTAGGGATGCTACAATAACTAAGGGGCCAATGGGCCAGCTTTGATTCTGAATGTTCATTGTGCCTTTACCACTGTTCCTTTCATACTGCGGTACACAAGTGAGACATCTGCACAGGAAAAACATCTCTGTGCACTATCGATGTAAAATCAAAGCTTGAGGTAAACATACGATGTCAATGAGTGCATACGCCTTCATTATTGTAATCCAGTGATGGAAAAGAAAAAAAAAATTTACTTCTGTTTCTTTTTCACACAAAAGTAAGAATCCTTGCAGTTGGTACACGCTTACTATCCAATCCTGATAGCACAGTGCACAACATCTACACTGCATGAAAATGTCAATCGGAACATTTGTGCCTCGCTTAAGCTTCTCTTGGTTATTTATGCTCCTGGACTGGGAGTGCAGCATTATTATTACCTGGGAAGCTCCATACATTACATGTATTATAGCTTACGACCTAATTCTACACAAGTGTGCTATTGCTAGCTGCAGTAAACATATCGGAGTGACTCAGTTTGCTTGAACAGCTCGCACAAAAGATGTGAAACACACCTGACCATAAGTTCCCAAAATGACCTCATTCACACCATCCATGTCAATGTCAGCAATGCAGCCACAAACGACTGAGTCAAAATCGTCACTGCAAGGTAGCATGGCATGCATCTCTAAGCCTCGGTCAAGCACGTCCCTGTTGGGAGGAATGAGGAGAATGAGAAAAAAAAAAGGAGGTAATGAACACAGCAAAAGGTATTGAGCTTTATTTTGTCTGTCTAGCTTTTATGCAGAAACGACTGCTGAGATGTGATCATCATTAGCCTATTTTGTATCTACTGCAGGGTGAAAGCCTCTCCCATCGGTCTCCAATTATCACTGGCCTGCACCAGCCGACGCCATTCCATGTCACAAAATTTTCAAATTTCATCACACCGCCTAGTCCTCAGCCATCCTTAAATGCAGGTCCCTTCTCTTGGCACCCTTTCTGTAACTCTAATAGACCATCGGTTTTCTTCCTTGTGCATTACATGGCCTGCCAAACTTCATTTCTCACTCTTAATTAAATATTGGCTACTCCTGTTTGCTTTCTAATCCACAATGCTGTTTTCCTGTCTCTTGACATTGCTTCTATTACTTTTTTGGTACTCAATACTTGACCCAGGCTCTGTGTTAAATCTTAGTAGTTATCGGAGCCTTTTGATGTGAGAACATGTCCAACTGGCTGTGAAAGACTTCAAAATAGAGCATGTTAATGCATGGTACATGTGGTGACATTTGTTAACGACTGAGATCAAATGAGAATCACTTAAGAATATGGTGTCTCATTCCATACTGTAGGTTTACAAATTCACGTTCATTTTCAGGATGGATCGGGGGCCTAGTTGGTAATGCATTATAATAAAAACTTGGAGCGTTAAAAACACAAAGGACATAGAAAAAGAAACACACACCAGCGTGTGGTGTCTGTTTCTTTTTCTACATCCTTTGTGTTTTTAGCGCTTTAAGTTTTTATGATAATTAATTTTCAGTCAGCATTATATTTGTCCTTACATTATCGTGTGCTATATTCGCACACCTCAGTTACAAATAAGCGAAAAATCATGAAATACTTTGACGAAAGTTAATCACATACACTTTTTTGTTCTCAAATCTTTGCAGATTTCGGGCTGGTCACAGTTAACTTGTTGAAAGTCTTGTGATATATTAAGAAATTTCTTACCTAAACTACTTTAAACACCTTTAAATCTAGATAACCCGTATGAGCTGTACTTGCTATAACAGTTTTAGGGACAACAGAGCCTAAAAGAGCAAGACTCCTCCAAAATGGTTAAGGGGTTAAAAAAAAGAAGTTAAAGGTTGCACTGCAGCTTGCATGAAGCAGACAAGTTATAGTGCGATACAATGTGACTACGAACAACCCGCACTCAATTGTTGCAGTGGTTCAACCTCACCTGTAAACAAGTGACGGAATCAGGGCACGGCAAACAAGAAGATGCGTTTTTAGAGCTGAGCCTGAGTTGTAGCAGCTGGTGAGCTCGGCTGCAAAATGAGGATGGTTCTAAAGCCCGTGACTTGTGAGCACTGCTAAGAGATATTTGGGTGAAAAAAGTCTGCTTTGTCATAAGGTTACCTCTCAAAAATTTGCACCTGCACAACAGCACCAGTACATTGAATAAAATTGCCGTTGTCTACAAATAGTATTGTTATCCAGAAGTACATGCTGCTGGGATAGTCTGTTCACATTGCTCAGTAGACCATAAAAAATTATGGTCGCCAGGCGAACTTCGCTTTGGTCCGGTGAGAGACACGCCAGCGTGAAGCAGAATGCATTCGCCTGTTCGCGGCGCACGCTACAAACTCTGCCACTTGAATTCCTGAAGCTGAACACGTCATAACGCAAGTTCCTGCCCAAGACACTACAAAGCCGGGCCAAAATGCTCGTGCTTTCGCTAAAGCGGCTCGGCAGCAGGACAGGAAGCCATGTGCCAAGCAAACCTGCAACACGGTCGCCAACCCACAAGTTATGTGCCTCTCACTGCAGTTCACGAAGCAAATATGCAACTGTTTCTGTAAAGACACGTGTCACTTCCATGTTCTAGCAATTCATATGAAAGAGGAATCAACCATATCTCTTTCCATGATTTCTCTAAATTTCCTAATCTCATCACTCTGCCTCATTTTCTGACAACCTTGACTGCATTTCCCTTCCCTTGGCACACATACTGTAACTCAAATAGCGAACCGATTATTTGCCCTATGCATTACGTGTCCTGCACCAACTCCACTTGTTTTTGTTTATCTTAGCCAGAATATAGGTGACCCTTCCTTGTTCTCCAACATGGGTGCACCTAGTAAGAAAGCAGTGTTTCTACACAGGATGAGAAGTCACGCTGAAATTACCTCATAACGCTAAAATATTTGTCACTGACACCTATCTAGTCCCTCAGAAGCCGCACTGCACATGAAAAGTGATGCCTCTGAACTGAAAAAAAAAAAAGAAAGTTGAACTCCGTGGCATTGACTACATGCAGAACTCACTGTGCTTGATATAGTCGGGCAATGGCCAATGGGCACTGTCTTCAAAAAGATGCAAGGCAGAAATAGGCGAGTCCAAGTCAACTTGCCACGATGATGTAATCTGAATTTTACCTATTTGTGGGAAAAAACAAAAAAAAGAAAGCAAGTTGCATGCCTGCTTTATCGCATTATTTTTATTGCATCATGCACTGTTCTCCAAGCAAAAGTCACCAGAAAAGCTTCTATCTCCCAGCCCTCATGCATTGGACGTACCCATCTAAATGCATGACTTTTGCTGCCTAGTACAATCCAGTGGTCACTTGCCATAAATTGGGTCGGGGTGCATTTACACAATTTGAGTAATGACAGAGCCAGGATAATGCAAAGGTGTGCTGGACACAAATCAGTGTTGAGTTCTTTGTTTCTTCTCTTCCTTGTTTAAAACCCGCCTTAGGGACAATGCAAAGTATGTTTACAGACACTCAAATAGATTTGTTTCATGCAGGAAATCTAAAATGTGGAACAGTAGGAGAGTCCATTATGCAAAATCTGAGGACATGTCCCCTTTCTCTACCCCGCTCCCCCCCACCCCCCCAACACACACAATGTAATCCAAAATCAAGCAAACATTTATGCCCTCTGCAGGATAGTGTGAATATTTAAGTGGGAATAATGAACTCTTCCCAGTTCACAACCACCCAATAACAAATATAATTCTTTACTGATTGATCAGCCACATCACCATTGACTCCACATGTAATGTCCCACATCCAGGCTCCTGGAGTAAAATAAATAAATAAAGATTGCACAGAAATCGTTGGTGCATACCACTATTCTTCAGTGCAGTCACTGCGACTTGAACAAATCCGTTCTCGCAACCAATGGCTGAAATTCGAGTGCTGTCTTCTTCCTTGTACTTGAGATCCATCGCCAAGACACTGGACTCCCATATAAGAAGCAGACATGTTAAATAAACTTAGGCATCCTTGGTTAGGTTAATAGGAAGCTTTAACAAGGGGCCAACTCTGATTTTTCCTTTCAAATACACGTAAAACACAGAAATGCTTTTACTAGACAAACATTAGACTGACTTCAGTGAAATGTATTGCACAGGAGAGAAAAAGTACTATAGAAACTGTGGAAAGCAGAAATTTTAGTTGGGACCCCAGATTTTTTACAAAAGTTGTTGAAAATCGGTAAGTTTAAACAAATGTGATGCATGAAGTTTACAAATCCGTAACACCGCCTTAAAACCAGATAACAAAGTTCTGTAAACTGCATCCCTTAGAGCACCTAAAATGGGCAAATTTCTTATGAGAGTTTACAGCTTATGCGAGTTTGTTACAAAACATTTGAGAGCGGTGTATAGTACATCAACTTTGTCCCCTTTGGATGTCTTAATAGGGGATATTTATGGAATTGTGATATCACTACTCATTAATACGCTGCAGAGTTGGAAACTTGGTACATAACTGTCTTTTTATTTTTATTCAGATATGCGATTTCTTACCCATCTTTGCTAAAAATTGGCGGCCTAAATAAGTATCTGCTTTCTACGGTCACTAGATTAAAGCTTTTTCTTTTAAATATAGCAAACCTCATAAATTTAAGTGCAGTAGATGCTGAACAGAATCTTCGTTCCTACTTGTTTAGATAGAAGCTCCCGACATTTAGCTTCCCCTCATGAGCATAACCAAAGCTCCTATTAGTATGTCACACCGAATTATAGTTTGCTCGATTTGAGTAACACCATTCATAGCGGATAGCAAGGGAAGAAATGCAGTTGTAACTTTACATGTCAGGAATATTTCCGAATTCCGGAAAGTGGTCTTCTACTGGGATCTCACTGTAGGTCTGGTGTATATCCTGGATATGTGCGAAAAAAGAGCAAGGGTATTTGATGGTCGGAAATCTAAAGGTTTGAAAAGTTCCAAGTAAACTTGTGTCACTGAACTATGAACATGGAAATTGACATACCTCTCTGAAAAGATGTATCCTGGAGTCACTCCCACACAAGAGAAACACAAACTCTCCGCTTCTCTGGCCAGTTTGGTTAGAGAACAGCCTGGTTGGTTGAACAGAATGAAACAAACAATACAGAGCTTGAGAGTTTTTACCGCTGCTTTAGAACTAGCTACTCTGCACTGTGAACTTACGGTGCGTGTGTGAGCTGGTAAGGGATGAAGTTGAGCTCGAGGCTCTGACAACCCTCTGCATGATATAAAGGGTGTGCATCAGTGCAATACCAGTGTACAACTTCAAAAAGTTTCTACAAAGGGGACACTATACAGGCTTACGTGCAATTCTGTCAAGGTCTAGTCCACAACCTGGCTCCGACTGAGAATAAATGTTGAGATAATGTCTTGCAAGCTGATTTTCTCCAGGCTACAAAGAAGAGGAGCCGATTAGAAGTGTTGCTACAAGCTGCTGTGCTGTTCAAAAACACAGCCTCCAAAGGTGCTGTTTGTGTATCATCAACTTGATAAAGACAGATTATTCCCCTTAGGTGCCAATTTTTTCTGTACTTCAAAAATTCTGTTTCACCACATTTCTTGCATCTTCTGAATCATGAGAAGCATACAGCTGTGGAACAGATTAAGAAGCTTTAGTTTTTCAGTGAGCTTTGTCAAGCTCACATAATGTGAACTCTACATGAGAACCATCTATTGGAATGTGAGGTACGAGAACATAAACTATTTCGAGTTTAGTGTACTTATAAAGCACCTATGCAGCCACATGAGAAAGATCCCTGACGTCAAATTTGTAAGACAATGACAGAGGCGAACCCACTACATCACGACATACTGACACCGATAGCAAACACCCAGCCATCCTCCTTCCAACCCGTTTTACAAGAACACTTTACACATATTAGCGCAGGTCCAATCAGCAATGTTTCAAGATGTATGCAACATGTCTTAAATATCATTATTTTTATCAGTGCTTTTGCTTTTGATGCAATATCTTGGCGTCTACAATTGTGCATACAGCACCTGAAGGAGTTATACGGCATGGTTTGTCGACTGTACACTCGCTGCAGTGTAGATGCTCAGCAGCTTCGTGTATGTACCACATCGTGGTGCATACAGTGGCTAGAGTGGAATGGACAGTACACTTCAAGCTATACATGCCGACTGTTTTCCTTCAGCCACATTTCGTGCACCAATGAGGCGTTACGCCTGCAAAGCCGGTGGCAGCACTCCTCGTCAAGAACGCATTGTGAGACGGCTGTCAGCGGCCAAGGTGCTGCATCTGATGTGCAGCAGCACTTGCCTCGTGTCATGGAGTCTCACATGCTGTGCCAACATGTTCCCTCTTCATATTCTTAGAACACCGTCTGAGAAGCTTCAACGCAATGCTAAACTTTGCTATCACTTTGAATGCCCAATATTTAGATGTGATGTGCAGAAGGCATGTAGTTGCACGAATAAAGTGATATGATGTTCGAGAAACATCAATATTTGGTAAACGTGGACGACCGACTAGTGATTCTTGGACAATACAGCTATATGGGCATATGTTTTACTGTTGCTCAATTAGTGGATATTTTTGTTGTTGTGGTCGACGAACGTCAGAGACCACATTTACCCTGATGAAAGCAATTCCGATGATGATGTCCAAGTTGTCAGGCACCGACTTGCTGAATGCATCAATCGAAATCACGTCGGCTCCCTCTGCAAGCATATCAAGACAGCATGTTGGGAAATTGCGTTCCGAAGCGGGCAAGCTCTGTCGAGATTAATAATTTTCGTTTCATATGGCGAGTACCTGGCAGATAGGTGAAGTGTATTTCTCTGGATGACGGTGTCAATGCATTCTTCTTGTTCCTGGCGTACTCTATGCAGAACACGTTTCTCTGAAGGCAAGACACTAGCACCTTGTTGGCGTCGCCGATGTTCAAAGTCGTCATGCCGTAAATGTTGCTCTGCGAAGGCAGCCCTGAGAAGTGAGCCTCGCTCATTTTTCTCCTGTCCGGATACATCTGAAATACGATTGCGCAGAGAGATCGTCAGCACTATCATCCTGTGGCCACTAACACAAACGGTCCGTATCGCATCCAGACGACGCGTACTTAATGATGCCAGCAGGATGTAGTCATGTGTGCAATTGATAGTGCTGTGTTCTACAAAGTCGTGAAATGTATGAGAGCCCTGAAGACATCACATCGGAGTCAACCGAATATCAAACGTCCTTAACAGAAACAATAACAGCTTGTACTCGTATCAGAAAGCAAGGGATTCGGTGTTACAAACCGTAGCAATGATTCTTGTTGTTTAATTTAATATCTTTGGAAAGCAAGTGAGAGTGTCGCTTGATTGTCACGCGAAATCACATAGAAGGGCGCAGAGACTTGTTACAAGCCGACAGCCTTGGGGCGGCGCTCTTTCCCGCTGCTAACGTCGCGCTTCCTGCGTTTATTTAGTTCGTTTATTTATTCACTGGTTGGACTGCGAGCGAGCTTGCCTTGGCCTGTCTTGGCTTACGATGGTTCATGGATTTATGGTCGACCTACTAGACAAATAGTATAGGTAGACTGCCAGATGTCGCTAGCAAAATGGCTAAAGCAAGACACTGAACTGATGTGGCAGCCGTGATCCAGTGTTAGCAGATTGGCCTGGATTGGCCACAAACAATCATGGCGTCGTGCGGTGCAGCTGGGACCGGCCCCCTCGTCCTGAGGGTGATTTCAAACACCGTTAAAATCGTTAACAGCGCTGGAAAAATAATCAAGGACATCATGAATAGCGGGAATCTCGGTATCGTCGAAAAGGTCGGTGGTTCTTGCCATTAACGTGGTTTCCTCGCACTTTTCGCCGTGCATTTGGCGCAAATTTCTAATCAGCGGCTCTCTCAAGTTGTACAATCGCCCAATTTTTTAACCTGAACGCGCGAGCATCGACCGGCCAGTCGATAAGCGCCGTATAACGGAGTACAGCGGCGAAGTGTGCGAGAATACGCCTGGCAGAGGGAAGCTGCATTGGACTGTGCATTGCGCGCACGCGCGTATTCTCGCACACTTCGCCGCTGTACTCCGTTATACGGCGCTTATCGACTGGCCGGTCGATGCTCGCGCGTTCAGGTTAAAAAATTGGGCGATTGTACACCTTATCGACGTGCCGTAGAGTAGGTCAGGTAGCTTACATTGTTCAGTGAAGACAAGATAGTTATGTCTGTGAAAAAAAAAAAACTTTCTCTTTTAGCGGTTTGCGGCATCGCGTGATCGGCAGTCATGAGAGTGCCGCCGGTGTTGGCCCGCTTGATTGCCGTGTCCTCCGCAGCTGTACGATTGCCGGAAGAGGCCTTCACTTTTTTCTTGCTTTGTGTAACTTGCTGTTTCTCTGCGTCTGTGCTTGCATCGTTACGTGCGCTCTCTCCGTCTGTTCATTCCACCCGTCGCCGCTTTCCCCAAGGCTGTCCTGAACGCTTGGCGAAGCACTAGCGTTGTTGGGAAACTACCTTGAGCATTTATCTGCACTTCGGCGACACGCAGACCAGTCATTAGCTTTCATTCCTCCCGGTTTGCGTACTGTTGCAAAAGCGGATTTGGCTTCCAGCGCGTTGAGAGAGAAAAAATATATATATATGTAATAATGCGACGACTGCTAATAACTCGTTTCATTTTAAGGAGTCGCTGTGCCACATCCGTACTGGCAGGCACCAACTAAGCACTACGTGATTACCAAAATTTTCTTTTTCTTCTTACAACGTGACTCTTCGGTAATGTTAATTTTCAAGGTTATCTTCATGACGTTCAGTCACGCTTTTACAGCGGTCAGTGTTCTCGAAAAACTGTCTGTCGTTATCAACATTATTGCCGCTGTAAACGAAGTGTTGCTCTCCAGCATTGCATACCTGCTCTGAGGGGAACGTAGAAATGTTTTTTCTTGTCGTTTCTGTCAGTGAAGAAACTTACATCCTCAAAATGCAGCTTCAAATCGCGCAGATAGGAAACTCTGTGCTAGAATGAATTTAAAGAAATGATCAATGTGTTTTCACAAACGGGAGACATTCAATAACCTGTTTGATTGATCTCTGCGTTATTAAAAAATAATCATGTATAGCCGTCACCTGAGTGGGAAGTTGCTTGGAAAGATGCATGTGATGCATCTAGAGTTCAGCGTTTTTGGCATTTATTGTCTAAATATTCGGCGTACTTTTCTCTGTTTTTATTTCCACCCGAAAATGAACTTCTGTCAGTCTTGACCACTCAATAGTTTAACAGAAGCAGAACTAAGAAATACAGGGAAGTGGTTTTTGTACATTCCTTCTTCCTTCTTTAGGAAGGTATCAACGACTTGCAAACCGAAGCAGACCGCTCCGTCCAGCGCTGCATTGTGACCTCCCTTTCCCAGCAATTCCCCAAGCTGACCATCATTGGAGAGGAGGTGAATATTTCAATTCGTCAACTGATGCATCAGCTGTGGCTAGAAACATGCAGACAGCATGCTGCTTCTTTTTCCAGCTGTGCAGCCTTGTGTGAGTGGCGAAATACTCTAAATGACCAAATATTATTCACAATTTTGCAGGTGCCCTGCAGTTTCAAAAAGTTGCACTTGTGAACAATTTGTGGAATGAATTTTTTTGCACTTTCAAGCCCAGCTGCTGCGATAGAAATGGAACATTTTTCTTTTGTAAATTACACCACCGACCACATTCACTTAGTGGCTATGGTGTTCTGCAGCTGAGCAAGAGGTTGTGAGTTCGACTCCCTGGCAACCGTGGCCGCATTCCATTTGGCCATGAAGTCCACTTGTTACTACTTAAACTAATGAAAGTTATTTACAGAAGACACTTTATGCATTTCTAGGCAGTGCGCTTTCACTAGGGCTGTGCATTTGTTTCACTTCGCAAAGCCCAATGCTGTCATTGGTCTTGTCATGTTTCTAGGGATTTATTTCGTCGTGGGTTTTAATTGTGTCATAGCTGCACCAGCAGAACCTGCTCATAATTTGTTTTCACAGGCTTGTAGCCACAATTGTGTATGCTTGGATTATTCTTCTGCCAAGGAAATCTCATTGGAAAAAGGAAACCAACATCAGAAAAGAGAGAAAAAACAATAGAACAGGAACTAGAGATAGTAACTGTGCCCTCACAACTGCTTTCTTTTTATCATGAAAAGGTTAAGGTATCGATATCTAACATAGGCAAGAAACAAAATCATAAACATTGCAGTACAGGGTAGTCCACTGTTATTAGAAACATTTCATTAGCATCTACATGGATAAATTAACGACAAATGGATAAATTAATATTATTAGGTAAATCGTTTATATACTAAATTTTAGAAAGTAGTGAGCCTAGAACAAAACCCTGGGGAATACCTGAATGCACAGGTACCTCAAGAGATTTGGTATGATCAGTGGGAACAAACTGTCTATGATTGGAAAGAAATTTTATCCACTGGAGCAATAGCAGGTCAATACGTAAGCGGTTTACTTTTATTAGAAGCAGCTGATGATTAACCTTATCGAATGCTTTCGTGAAGTCTAGGAAGATGCAGCCGATTTCCACACCTGTGTCAAGGGCAGCATGCAAATGCTGAGTAGTTCTGTTTCGAATGAAAAGAACTTACAAAAGCCATGTTGGGAGCTGTGGAAGAAGTTATTTGAGTACAAGAAATGAACAAGATGGGTGTAAATAATATGCTCAATTAGTTTACAAGGAACGGACATAAAAGAAATAGGGTGAGAGTTACGGGGGCGATGCTGGTCGCCAGACTTGTGAAGAGGAATTACCTTTGCTGTTTCCGAGTCTAGGCTTTGTTGTGAGTCTAGGCTGAGTCTAGGCTTTGCGATGAGCAGGTGTAAATTGCCCATCATTACAGCACTTATAAGAACTGTGTGCATCTAGTGTAAGTGCTGCAAGGTTAGTCTATTGTTTTGATAACCAATTTGCAGACACTAGAAGAGAAGAAAATTAGTGACGACTGGATCATCACCGACCACGACAAGGATGTCCTGTCAATGACACTGCCCGATGAACTCAAGAATGTCAAAGAGGAAGATGTGAGCACTTCATTGTTGGTTTTTATTTAACCATACTTTCATGTGCTATGGCATTGTAGAGACATGGAGAACACTGTTTCTGTGTTGCATTCACATTCCATTATGAGTGGCATCGTGTTTTAAAATTCTTGCCAGCAGTCCTTGCTAAAACACAACCACACATTTAACTGTCCCATCAATGCGTCCTTGTGTGGTTGTGTTCTTTTGCACAGACATTTATGCTAACAGCAGCTGGTACTGCATACTTGCAGTGGCAACACCGCACCTTCCCTACATTTTACATAATCTTCTCACTCATAAAAACTCTGGTCACCATAAAAGCTGTGCTTTGAACATCTTGAAACATGTGTGCTCAGAAACATTTTGCTGCATGCAGCAGAAAATGTGCGATTTCACATAACAGATTGCTTAGAACGACAGAAAGCTGAGCTAGTTGGTAAGGATTCATTATGCACAAAAGAAGTGAGGCATGCAGACAGGACACAGGAGTTTTTCGCCTCAGTGCTCCTTTCAAAAGTTGATAGTCGGCGTTCGTGTTGTCCACTTCTCTACTCTTGTGTCCTGTCTGCACGCCTCACTTCTTTTTTGCATAACAGATTGCTTGCTCTCTCCTGCGGGTTTTGAGGACCCTGCTTTTTTTTCACCTTGGGCGATGTCGGCAGGGAAGTTACAGAAGATTAGACTGCCCATAGACACCATCCATGGGGACCATGTATGAAGACTGTTTCAGATTTTCTAGATAACATGGAAGTGGCAGTTGTTAACGCATCTCGCCTGTCTTGTGACTGTTCCTTTGTCATCCTTGGGTGCCTATGTGAAGACGCCAACCCCGAAGGCTTGCTTTAAGTGCACTACAGAAGGGGAAAAAAAGAATAACGACCAATCGGCAGAGCATTGCTATTGGTACTGCCACAGCTCAGAAGAACTGATAAGTTGAGCGAGAATTGAGAAATTAAAGGGGCACTAAAGGTTACTATTAAGTCAATTTAAAGTGATAAAGCAATGCTCTAGAACATCTAAGGCGTCAATATAATCACGAACAGAGCTTTAGTAACCGAGAAATTGAAGTAGATGCACGACACGATTTGAGACCCCCTAGCGACATTCCAGTACTAGCCCGATGACAAAGGCACTCATCATAATCTATGTCACTAGTACTCAACTACTCATATTAAAAATTTAATTTCATTAGGTTATAAGACGGAAGAAAATGCTACTTGTCTACTTCTGTTCGATTCTAAGAAAAAATAACATTTTGATGTTACCCTTCAGTAGTATGAGTAGTTGAAAGGTTTTGTTTTCGCTCGACTCTGCGCGCTCAACTCTGCGCAGTGCGTGCTTTGAAGTTGTTTCGCTATCGCGTTGTGCTGCGCTGGTTCTGCTGGCTCGCGAAACTTGCATTTGGTACAGGCAGCGAGAATGCCACGTCCGTGTGATATCGTGGAATGCGCGAATAGTCCGCGGAACTTGGCCAAGGACAGCTATTGCAGCGGCGAATCCAACATTAGTTATCACTGTGTGCTAACAAGTGAACCTCTCCGTTCGAAGTGGTTAAGTGCCGTACCTCTGCCACATAGCATTGGCAAAGAGCCGAAAAATCGCATAGTGTGCTCGCTGCAATTTCGTCCAGAGTATTACGAGTTCAACGCCGACTTACTGAAGTCGTGTGGAGTGCCTTTCAAAGCACTGCTTTCCCGTAGTGCAGTTCCGTCAGTCTTGCCTGCATTCTCCGAAGCGCAAGAACAACTGCAGGTTGAAGACGGCGGTGAGTGCGGCATTTGGTTTTCACGAAGGAAAAGCTACAACTGTGCGAATATGTACAGCCATGACATACGGTTGCCGTCGTAGTAGTACACAACGATGCCGGCAGCGCGAGCCCTCATCAGCAGGTCACGTTCATCAGCGATTAAATCGCTGGAGTCGAGCCCAGCATCGCGAGCCAATGTGTCAGGGTCGCCCATTGCAACGAGCATCAAAGTTGGCATAAAATAAAGAACCAGCTTATCGTCGCGCGCTTTCCCTTCCGCTAGCCACCATAGTTCCACTTTCGCACTGTTGTCGGCTCTGTGTTGGCTCTGTTTCTGTCCTCGCGTTTGCGTTTTGAGCAGAAAGGCTGTAGCGCCGTCGGTGGGTGCCGTTTTACTCACCGACGGCGCAATGTCACTATGAGACCATGACGTCGCCAATGCTCGATCAGAGGGTGGGCGATTTAAACTGCGCTAAAAATACGCGGACGCTTCAGAACACATTTTCTCTTAAAATAAGTCTCTTCTTCGCACGAAACAAGCGTTTCGAGGTTTCTGGGATGGTGTTTCAACAGTCCACGTTGACTTAATATTAACCTGTAATGTCCTTTTAAGCATTGATTGCACTCGCCATAACTTTGTTCATATTAGACCCCTTTCAAAAATTTCTATAAGAATATATTTGATCAAAGGCACTGCACTCATTCCAGCCTGCCACTCAGGTTTTGAAGGAAAGGTGTTTTAGGACACCTGAAATGTTTGCCTTTAGTGCCCCTTTAAAGGGCTTCTCAACAAGCATCATCGAAATTTTTGTTTATACACAGGAAGTTGTAAAGATTTATTCAGGGAGTGTTTTACCAGAATTTTTCAAATTACTTCATCATTAGAAGAGATGAAAGAAATTGAAATGGCAGATTACTATGCTGCCAGGAGGTAAGCTTCACTTACGTCAACACTCTCCTCGTTTGTTGTGGCTAGCATCCAGAAGTGACATTCAATCCCTGTCTTTTCTTATGCCGGAGTCGAGGAACTGATACATGTTTACATCAGGAGCCCCACTTCCTTTCTTTAGTTTCTTCCATTTTTGTTGCATGGTGCACTCCTTAACAGTATTGTGAATTGGGCACGTTGGTACCGATCCATCTTTTTACAGCACCCACAGGCACATACAGGCAAAAGCACTTGTACAGCATTTGCCTTGTGTTCTTTTGCTTGTCCATGCTTGTCCATGCTTTTGCTTGTCCAAAGATGTATGGTGTACTCCCAGCGGTGGATTGGAGCATTGGGTTGGTTTGTGCATTGGATGATTTACCGAAATCATGTGTCATAATCACTGACATTGCAGGCAGTACATCTGAGGTATGTACCATCTCTACACAGAGGCATCTTGATTCTCTGGCAGGAAGAGGGGCTCTCTTGGCAGGAATGTTGCAAGGGATTTTGCTTGAAAGTTTGTTTTTGCACCATGTGCAAATTTTAAACATTGCAGGCACGCTTTAAGCATGTGGTCTACACACTGTGCTTGTCTTATGCAACGCCTTGAAGTTAAGCTTCAGAAAAACTCCCTCTTGAGTTTCAACGTCAAAGTCTCGCAACTTTTGTTCTAGGGTAGGCAGAGCATTAAGGCTGGTCTTGCAGCGTTCCTTGAATTGTACACAAGCTATTGATACCCTTTTTGGCTAAATCTGAGGAAATGATATTTTCGAAATCTTTACAAAATATAATCAAGAAGTTGCATGATATTAGAACCAAAGGAGATTAAAAAAAAAAAATGGCCTCGTAATCTAAATAAGCACATAACATTACATATATGTACAAGTTTTCAGCCATACTTTGAAGAATATAAATTCTAGCAATACTATATTTGTCATACTAATGAAAAGTACTGTATTTCACATCATCATTGGGGATTTTTGCAGTACTTCATATAACTGATTTTTTTTTTTGTCTTTTACTGTACCATGTAGCATAGCTGTTTCTTTTTGTAAAACTGTCTAATATCATGCCCACCTGCTTTGGTCTCACTGAGACTGGCAGTGTCGCAAATAAAAATTTAAAAAAAATTCGGTCTAAGCCTCAACTTTTCCCCTAAAGTTGAGCCCGCACATAGGCAGTGGCATGCAGTCAACCACTGATGTAATTCTTCTTGCAGCTTGTCATTTGGGTGGACCCCCTGGATGGGACTAAGGAGTACACACAAGGTAGGTCAGTTGTTACTAGTGGCACTGAATTTTACTACCTTAACCCATTCAATGTTGCGCTATTTTGAATCCTGAACAAAAATTATAAAAAATTATATTAAGAAATTATTAAAGAAAAACTCTGCAGACACTTCTCTGAGTGTTTATTTATTTAAAAACTCAACCATATTGCAATACAGAAGATAGTACTATACATATACATTGCTAAACTCCCTTAAGAAGACAAACCTAGTACATAGAGAATGTCAATGTCTTCTCTTGAAGAGCAGCACACTTCATCTTCTTGATTCATCACCAAAGTCAGCTTTTCATTTTCACGAAGAGGCCAACAAAGCTTGAGCTGCTGGTGGCGTCATATTTAAAGATCCCAGTGGCCACCTTGCTTTACCTCCGTCAGAATAAACTTGCGCCTACTTGAGCTGCCCCATGAATCATGTGCTGCTATCTACCAGAAGCATGGCAAAGCACTGAGATGAAACCAGCCCGTCCAGGGCATTGATAGAAAAATAAAATGTACCATCGACAAGCACAGCTCGTCCTTGGCTGTTTTTACTAGAAAAAAAAGTGCACAAACCCAGCTCATCCAGGGCATGGAAGAGGTTAATTGGTCTGAGTCTCATCCGGCACAGACATTTATTTTCAATGCGTTACCATTCTAAAACTGGTACAGTGAAACATAGAAAGGAAGAAACAAGCCGAGTCGGCCAGATGAAAAAACAGAGCACTGACTTTCAACTGGCTTATTGGCAAGTTTCACGAAATATATAGCTACAAGAAAGCATCAAGCAATGTCGTCACAACACTTCACAAAACATCACACCGATAGAAGACTATACCATCATGAGTAACAGGACACGCAATTCTGTCATGCATGGTTAAATTGAACAAGAAATCTTAATTCCTGTGAAGATAAGTTTTAGAAGCACTACCGACTCGCCCAGTCCTCAACCCTAGTGAACATGTTGCCAGTTGCTGTTTCATCAACCTGACTGACGAACACTTCCTTTATTTTCTTTTTGTTCTCTCTGAATGAGTGCTTCAGTAAGTGTGTCACAAAAATGCTTTTCAAGATATTTAGCGAGCTTAAAATTGGCAGAAAAATTAAAGCTCCATTAGATGAGTCACGCCAGTCTGGTAGCAGAACTCTCAGGGCTGTTGTTCCTAAATTGAGGGAGTAAACTGTTCCACTTTCTTAGTTAGCCTGCTGGTTTCCTTTGATGTGCTATCTTAGAGTGCTCCATACTTTTTTTGTCATCAAACGCTTTTCTTGTGAAATGGCTAATGTTGATGTATCCTCACAAATTTAATTGCATGTGACAGAGTGACTTTGCACTGCTTTTAGCTTTGATTCAAATATGTGTTTCGCGCAGCCATTTGTATACTATCCCGGTCCACTCTGCTGCAAATATGCTGAAGCAGGCAAATTACCTTGCAAGTGCGTATCACAAGTGTGGTCTGGACTTTGGCACCACAAAATGTGCAATTACTGTAATCTCTTTTGTCTGGAAGTAGCTTCAAGCAAGTGAAACAACGACATTACATGACAGGGAACTGTTTTGCAGCCCGTACAACAGATGACGCTTGAGTGTGCAATGATTTCAACGTGACTTGCTGCGATCAAACCTCTATGAGCACTTGCCAACACGTGGGCTGTGAAACTGCTGCATAGAGGCGCAACGGGTGCATTTCTGGGTTTGTGGATGGCCACAACTGTCTTCAGCTGTACAAGAGCAAGCAGTCCTTGCTTTGTTTCTCTTTCTTTAATTATTATTTCTACATATGGTCGAATGCAGTGAGTTGATATCACATATTAAGATAGACAAGTGCACCAACTAAACCATTATGTTTTATTTTACCTGTAAAAGACACATTGATGTTTTACCTGATGACACATTGACATTGATTGACGAAGTGAGGTTCGTGGCAAAGCCTGTAACAGCTGGCCCATAGTGTGCCATTGGCATGTTGTCTGCTCTTTCTAAATACCAGGCTATGGGGGAGTCCGGTACAATTGTTGCATTTAGCGTTTCTAGACATTGCAGCTCTTTTTTTGCTTGTTCTTTTTGTCACAGTGATGTTGCATGCCAACTTTGTCGACCACCATTCTGTAGGATATGTGTGCTAGGCATTAATTAAATTGCCTTTTTCTGTGGCTAATACCCCTCTTAGAGGGGCAAATTTGGTGTCACTTTGAGTGAATGCACTTTGCTGTTAGTTGTCATTCACAGGTTTTCATTGGAAAGGTTGTAACACTCGCGGTAGAACACACTCATCATTTAGTGCTTTAATGGAACTTTTCTTGCTGCATAGAAGTATGCAGTACAGAAGTATGCTTAAAAAGTAAATTAAATAACACAGTGCAGGTTCAACATTAATTCTGAAGCCAGTTTTGCGATTTCTGTTATTGTAAACATTCCTGTGCGGTTTGCAATGAAAATGCCATTCTTTGTCTGCTTGCCTTGGATGCAGTTCCGTCTTGTTTTGGCTTGTGACAATTGACCATGGTAATGCGGTTGCATTGAATTGCTTTATTTGTGCTAACACTTACATTAAATATTTTTCTTAACATTAACTCAGTGTTATTTTGGAAACGTCTGCAATAACAAATCATAATGTCTTCACTGATTTACCCATTAACATTTCCATCAATTTCAGTTGATACTTTGCTTTCCTGTGTAGCCGCATGCTACCAGATTGGCATTTGCTCGAACTGTACTAAATTTGTGGTTATTTGAAAATATTGGTTCCAGTCGGATGGTTCGAAAGTGCCTGGATAGCGCACATGCCGGCATATACTACCTATGGAACAGAGTGCAGCCCAGCAACAAGTAGTGACACTCAGTATGTGTTTGTTCACACAAGTATACCTGCAGCATAGCATATAAAACACATGATGTAGTAAATGGCTGGAAGGACGGCACAGTGGGTAAATGCTTTTGATTGCCAAGGGTTAACTGTTCACTACTTTGTGCAAAACATACCAAATTGCTCGGCTTTCTGTACACACTAAACTCTCACTGCCAATGCTAAACCCTTCCTTTGCAGGCTTTTTGGATCACGTGACCATACTGGTTGGGATCGCGGTGCAGGGTAAGGCAGTTGGCGGTGTCATTCATCAGCCTTACTACAACTACCAGGTGAGGAGGATTCAGGCAAGACCCCCCCACAGCTTCGCCCTCCTGTTATCTTGCCACGTGTCTTTATTACTCTACGCAGCTGTCCAGTAATCGCTGCAGCTGCCTCGCCTACTGTCTGACATCTGTTTCCTGTCCTGTTTTTTTTTTAATCTCTTTTTCCTCTCTCCCATCACGGACGCACACGCACCTGTCCTGCAGGGCCCAAGGGAACACGAAGCCACTGCACGGGTCTATCTGCTTTTCTACTTCTCTCTCTTTCTCTGTCATTCTCGGCTATCTGTTCTTGTGCGCTCAGTTTTTGACTGCTCCAGACTGGGACGTTTTCCATGGGATATTTTGTCTTAGTTCAGATGGAAACGGAGAAATCGTTTTGCTCGGCATCCATGGAGCTGATTTTGATGAAGTTTATTGCATTGAAGAGGGAAAGTTAGGACCTACCGACTGTGTGGAGCCGTTTTTTTTTTCTTATCTAGACCCATATATTTCTTTTTAAAATATTGCTGTGAATTGGAAAAATACATTAAAAGAAGATTATTCATTAACCCTGCACCAAAAACAGTTACTGCAATTTTGTAAACTGCATCGATTAAGACATCTAAAGCAGACAAAGCTTATTTGTTATAATATATGTGCATCAAATAATGTTACCACAAATATAACGTGAGGGGGGACTTTCAGTTTCTCAGAAAAATAAAAAAAGGAATGTATTACAATTGTAACACGCAGTGATGCCACGAAGATACGGGAAACAGTGCATAAAAACAGATTCCTGCAGTGCTTTATTCATTGTTGCTGCGAAGTGCTGTCACAAAGCAATCTGAAAGGACGAGTGCCGATGTCTTTGTCACTGTGGGTGATTATTGCACCGTCTTTTGTGACACCCACCAATGTTATTTGACAGGCAGCACTTGAGAAGGGCCTGTGACACAATCGAACATAGCAAAGCGCCTTACAGGTTGTGTGGTCCTTTCTGCAGCACTGTGATCTACGCTGTGTGCACTGTAGCATTGTCCTATCAGGAATGCATTGCATGTTCACAGTGCATCTGAGTAGGAATTAATAGGCACACAGTTTTAAGCAGAAGTGACCAAATGAATAAGTATTGGTTATGCTGTGGCTGAAATTGCACCTTAACTGATATAACATTAAGATTGTATAGGGATAAAATATCACTCCCTGGAGCAGAAAGATAGTGTCTTGAACATTTTGAGTGATTCATAGTGTGCACCCTGCTTATGTCATCTGACTGCTGAAAACATGACTGTTTCATTGGCTGTGATTGTTGTGCCAATGGATGACATTATTGCACAGCTGCATTTTGCTCAACAAGGTGGTGCTTGTCCACCAATTCCTTTTCCTGGGTGTCTTTCTTACCATTATATTTCTTGGCTTGTCCTTGAGCTCATCTGACTTAAATCCTTATGCCTTCCTGGTTGCACTAGTGCCAGTGGAGAGATTGTTCTTCAATGTGTTCCTTGCTTTTCGGCAGGTTTGGTGACATAGTCAGTCTGAACCTGGCCTTTCTGCTCTCTAACTATTCCTGCTGTTCGCATGCGGTGGCTAGGTGTTTTGTACCTTTATGCTTTGATTGCCATGCTATTACACCTACAACAAGTGCCCGAAAGTAACCAGGTAGAATTTTGTCAAATAGCTAATCGCATGTTGCACTACTACTCTGTTGTGCTAATTATGTCCACCTATTCAAGCACTTCATTTGAAGTGGCAGAATGTGCTTTCTACCATTGGTGGTCTTTTCAAAAATTGTTTATGTATAAAAGAAATCATAGGCAATACTTTCAAAGTAGTTGGTATAATTAAGGTTCCTGTGTCTGCTCAATCAGTTAATGCACATGACTTGTAGCTATGCTTAGAAGAGTCGTGAATTAAGTAAGTTGGAAAGACCAGGTGACACTAGCATTGTGTTATGTGGTCTTCTTTTCATCCGTGTATACTTTTCATACTGAAGTTCCAACAAAGGACACATACCAACTTACTTTACAATGCCTCTAGACCTAAGCTCAAGTGTGCATGAAATAATTGAGCATACACAGACCTGTACTGGGCAGTACTTTCGTGCTACTTTTCACAATGAAGTTTCAGCATGAATTTGAAATTCTAACGTAAAGTTGTATCGATTTATTACTTCAAGGTGGAAAAGGATGTCTACAAGCAAGGACGAACAATGTGGGGGATCGTCGGCGTCGGTGCATTTGGCATCAAGCGCACACCACCCCCTGCTGGCAAGAGGATTATCACTACAACACGTTCCCACTCGAGTCCAGTGATCAACAGCTGCATCGAGTCCATGAAGCCGGATGAAGTGCTTCGTGTCGGAGGAGCAGGCCACAAGGTAACTGACCACTTTTCATTCTTTTGGTTTCCTTCTTGTCTTCACTTATGTGTCAAGCTTGAATTGGAGCTGAAGCTTGAGCTTGGCCCTCAGCAGTGGCTTAAAGGCTGCGGCAATCTGCTGCTGGGCAAGTGGGCATGGGTTCAATGCCCAGCCACAGTGATTGCTTTCTGGTGAGGCCCGAATGCAATAACACTTATTTACTGTGCTTTGGACAAACATTAAATGACCCCACACATCTTTCATCTTTCGCGTCCTTGGCACGCTTCATAGTCGTCATAGTTTTATTAGACGCACTTTACAGTGACCGTCTTTTAGGCCCCTTTACAGCCCTGTCACATCCATCGCTCGTAATTTATCACTTCACTTTGATCTCATTACCATTGGCCTGGCACCCTTTTGCCAAACCTGGCCCTTGCACCATAAAACACCACTTATCATCATCTTTCATAGCCCATAATGTGATGTTAAAGACCATAATTAATTTTTTTTACCTGCCTGTTGTTTTGGGATGTTGAGACCAAATAAAAAATTCGATTAATACTTTAACTTGGGGCCAGCCCTGATCTCTCTATACAAATTCCTGAAGAATGCCAGCAGGAGTGCTCTCACTAGGCAGCCGCTAAACTTGTTTGAATATACTTTGCTTCATTCAGAAGCAAAAATTTATTCTTTGTGGCTTTTGGGGGCAGATACATTACATCATTCATGCTGTGCTCATGTTCCTGAGGCCGTAGTTTGCATCTTCTCTCAGTGAACGTATCCTTCATTTTACAATGGTAGGTTTTATGGGCTCTTTCGGGTCTTCTACTGTTCATCCGTAAAGTGCAAAAAAAAAAGTGTCCTCATCATGACATTATCACAGAAGAAGTTGCCGGCAAAGATAAGTTTGCTTGCCCTTAGTCAAATTCGAATGCTCTGTCTATGACATATGAGCTGTTGTGCCATTGTGCTGTACTTGTCATCATCACTATGTTAGCTGCCACGTGTTTTCATGGCACTTAAAGATTTCCTGTTGCTGGTCCTATTCTGTGTTTTACCGGTGGTGACACGTTTTTAGTTAGACGTCCGATGTGCTCATTTCCAATTTGGCTCTCCCAGGTGCTGCTCTTGATTGAAGGCAAGGCGCACGCGTATGTGTTCCCGAGCAACGGATGCAAGAAGTGGGACACCTGCGCTCCGGAGGCAATCCTCCACGCCACTGGGGGGCTCCTGACAGGTGAGCAGCAAGAGCGATTTAAGCATACGCATAACCACAACTGTAACAGAGCTGAGGTCACCGCTATTTACTGGGGGTTCCACTTACACTCCGAGTAGGGGTGGGTGAATATTACAAGTTTCGAATATGAATAGTAAGCATGCAGTATTTAATTCATATTCGAAAGTGAACTGTTCGGTATATTTGAGTATACGAACTAAGCAAATATTTTGCAACAATCGACTGTTTAGGCCTTGCCAAGCAACCATGGATATATGGATTTCCAACAGATTCTGTTGATTTTCCGCAAATGGTCTCACAGGTGTCCATCAGGCATCCGATGGATGTCCAAAAAACAAATTTGGACATCCATCGGACATCCAAAGTGGGATACTGTGATGGACGTACAGTTTAACTTTGCAATAACGAAATTGGCGGGGAATGCGAAAAAATTCGCTTTTGCGAGAAATTCGTTGTTGCGAAATGAGACAGCACACATAGGTAATGTGTCGCAGAATGAAAATTTACTGTTAAAATTTTGTTAGCCTACTTTGGCAAGCTCGCGAGTATATAGAACCACATGGCCAACAGTACAAAGTGCGCTGCATGCGTTGTTCAATAGTGGCAGCACTGCCATGGAGCAGTATTCTTGGTCATTTGGTTTCGGAGATACGACCACTTTTGCAAGACTTTACGTAACTCGGCACGGGACGCAAAGCAACAGTGCTCCAAGCATGCAGCAGCATTTCTCCAGCGCACGCTGTCACCCGTAGGCGCCAATACATCCGGTGCCGAGCTTGAAAGTGGTCGTATCTCGTATACCCAAAGGCAGTCGATCGAGATTACGTTCCCTTCGCGCAAATCTATGTCGGGCGCTGAATCTGCACACGATGCCTGCCAAGTGGCACCAAAACCAGCATTATTGATGCAAAGAATGCGTATTACAGAACGATCGCTCAGTCATGACCCGATGCGTAGCACTCCACGCTGCCACCGCCATCTCAAGCACCATAACCAATTCCACATTGATGGGACATGGAATTCCTTGTTCTTGCGGCATTTTTCTCGCAGAGGCGCACATTGCACACTGCACTAGGTGTTCAGAAACCGTTGTCACATGTCGGTAGCAAGATGCTGCTGCTTCAAACGGGTGATCAACAAACAAGATGGTGGCTGTGACATGTTTGCTGCACAATCGCTTCCGGCACTTGGTTGTTTTTCTAAACGAAAATGGCGGTGCCCAAGCAAGTGTAATTTGGTGGTATTGCCACGTGGTAGTGACCGTAAAGAACACAGTAGCAATACTGTGCAAGATGAAACTAGTGTTTTATTGGGTGAACTTGTGCCCTCAAACCCAGGCTACACTCAAAGAACGGCGACAGCGGCGAACACAGTCGGCGATCGGTGAAATCTGATCAGTGGGTCAAGCGCGTTGGCTTTTATACATCAGTCGTCGAATGTTCCAGAGTAATCGCTGGGACCTGCGTGCCTTCCACAAAGTTCTACACCATTCGCATCGCGCATGCATGCAATCAGATTACACAAGGTTCGGCGACAACAGATGGCAGATAGAAGCATCGATAACATTCTAGAAACTTCCGATACATGTAGGCGCATCCTGTGCTGAGCGATAACATTTCTTAGACGGTAAATGTGCTCACCCGTGAAAGATAAACGAGTTCACGTGTCAGTATTTTACGAAACTTTAGTGCACAGCAATCGCATTTGAGCATATTTTGGAGCCTGCTAGCCTTGCGCTAGTAGGTAATATGCGGGGTTACGTTCTGGCAAATTTCATTGATGCAGGATTGTAGTATGGCCACATTGTGTGTAGAGAGGTACTAAATTTGTTGAATCCTATGGGTGTTCGCCAAGAATACGAAAATATTTCATTGTCTCAAGAATTTCTTAGTCGTGGCATTTCGTTATTGCGGGCTTCGACTGTACTTTGAACAGTATGTGTGTCATGCCTAAATGTAGTGTGCCCCTGTCTGTCTACACAATGTATGATTTGGTTATATATTTGTGTGTACGTGCACACCCTGAAAAACAATAGTGAAATGCATTGAAGGACCCATTCAATGTTATATATGTAACAAATGGCGAGGTGCTTCAGTACATTTTACTCTTTCTACCCTGTTGTAAATAAACCTTTAATTAAGGTGTGCACACACCAGCTTCAAAGTACAATAAATCTTTTATTGTTGCCTTATGTATAAAGTCCAAAAAGCACACGCTAATACTTTTCATAGCAAGAGATATGCATGCTAATAAAAAAGAAAATTTGGAGATCTGGATATCATGACTGTAGTTAGAACAGTGCGAAGACATAAAAAACAAGAATAGAAACTCCTTTCCACATGTTAAACAGAGTCTAACAAATGTGGGAAAGACAATACAGCTAAATGAGGTGTCATGTGATTATCATATATATTTTACTTTTTCGTACTGTCAAACCCCACAAGGATTCATTATAGGCACAAGCGCCTTATGCATGCAGAGAAGAGAGAGGGAGAAAGAAAAAAAAGTGATATGCTAAGCAGCGCAGTGGCGCTCACCCTTTCTGCAATCTTTTTTTCTCTCATCGAATGCCGAAATTCACAGAAGCAGCCTGAAGCAGCCTGAAGCAGCGGTCAACCCAGTATGTAGAAGATGGCACCAACAAAGCGCAAGGTTGTGTTGCTTGAGACAAAGGTGCAAATTTTGCAAGACCCAAAGAAGTATGAGCTCGCTCACTCAACAATATAGATGATTCTTAAAATCGGGAGCGATTGGATCGTATAGGCTGGAACCAGTGGCCATGGCGATCAACAAAAAAGGCAGGTTTTGTGTGCCAGGGCAAAACCCACCCATGATAGTAAAACCAACGTGGTGCAAGCCGCTGACATTACTGAGCTCTGGGAGCTCATCTATAGCTTTGGTAGCACATCTACAGCTCTAGGAGTACTGATACTTTTCTGCAAAGAGATCTCCGGCAAGGCAGCCGTGGTCACAATAGATGACGAGATTGACAATGGCCTATCTTTGACCCTAACCCCGATGTTCAAGCAAAGTGCGCTGTTGTCAATCGAGTCACTCATTGATTTCGTGCACACTAGAGAATTGCTGCCAGTGTTCACGTAACAGCTGGATGCGATGTGCACCGCGGTTATAAAACATGAAGCTGCTGTGAAAGCACATTCAGCTTTCCGACTATTTCAGCACGCCTCATGCTTTGCACTCTCTTTAGAGGTATAAATAAACGTTACATTTTTCACAACCTACTTATTATGTCTATTCTTTAGATATTGGTTTTGAGCTGCATTGCAACGTGGGTGAAATGAGAAAATACTTGTGCACATTAAAAAAAAATCCAAGGTGGTCAAAGTTAATTTGGAGCCCCCAAATGCAGCGCCCCTCATAGCCATGTGTTGCTTCGGAACGTTAAACTCCATAATTTGATTACGTTTGAACCTTCTGACTGATTGCCATTTTCGAGCCTCCATATTCATTAGGTGGGACATCTTCAGCTTGGGAAAGTTCATATAGATAATTGTTGATGATCCAGCTAAAACAGGCTGAAAACCCTTGGCTTGAAAAGGTTCCTTAACCCTTTTGCTATGAAGCTCAAGTTGTACTCGTCCCAGCTGTTTGTACTGTGCCAAGGGCAAGCTGTACTCGTCCAGGCCACAGATTTTCCTGCTTTGCTTGCCAGAAATGAGCCACGCTCATCACCTCGGTTTGCATCATGCGTTTTAGTTTTGGTACTTGAACATATTTTTCGATGCTTTTAATACCTTTCATTATCGCCTGTTCAGGTAATTACTTTCAAACGTTACACGTGTTCTGAAGGAAAGACTGTCTTTCAGAGCAGATGTCTCGTCAAAATTTCTGGTCATTATAAGAGATAAACTGATCGTATAAGATATTTTTCAAAGCCAAATGTAATGTAGAAAGGTTTGCTTGAACAAAAAATATATTGGTACTTGGGAGTTAAAAGGATTACTGGTACTTGTAGCACAGGGGACCTATATATGTGACTTGTAGCACATGTGACTGTTTATACTATCATAGACAAATGAGATGTGAATAAGTTAGGGCTAATTAAGTATGCATTTTTTTTTCTCTACCCTGACAACTTTCTGCGATGTCAGCATGATTTCAGGCTCTATGGTTAGTTTGGGACATATGCCATCTTTGGCAACTCCTACACGATGGTGAATTAATGCAACTTGTAGACATAAGGGCAGAAAATTACACTGTTGAGCTATTGTAGAGGTGTTTCACGTCATACTTCCCCATACAATTTTTGTTCACAATAGTTGCCCTCACTGCAAATATATTTATGTGAATGTATATACGTTACTCCAGACATCCACGGCAACCGGCTACAGTACCACAAGGATGTCGAGCATGTCAACGGTGGTGGCGTCCTCGCCACTTGCCTCAAGGAGCAGCATGAGTGGTTCAAGAATCACATTCCTCCCGATGTTGCCAAGACACTGCCCGTACCCACAACACAATCCTAGCCACTGCCTATTCCCTACAGGACAACAGGGCTGCATTTAGAGCTCTATTTCATTCTGGAGTGCTGGCTCCTTCAGTTCTCCTAGCTTTGTACCAGTTTGTAGACCGCTTATTTAGTCTGTTCTTGTGCTTTCATTGGGAGTGGAGAAGGACGCATGCTTATATTGTTTCTGTTATGGGCTGTTCTGCGCATTTGTTAGCTCCTTTCTTTTTTTTCTTCCCAAGCTCAGTGTAAGATTGTAGAACCAGGGTACTTGGTTTTTGTCTGTACTTCGAGCACTGGTGAATATGCAGAGCTCTTAGCTACGCACAGCTCTTTAGCTCAGACGAAAGAGTTTGTCGGTATGTGGAAAGGTTTAGCTAAGCAAGTCCAGAGCATTGGCTACGTTAAAAAAAGTATCATGTAGGGTTTGTTGTGAATAACAAGTTCTGATGTACTAAAAGCTAATAATGATATGTTGAGGAAGGGAATTATCAGCACTATAAGTTCTATAACCAGTATTTTATGGTGTTAGCTAAGAGTAGTATACCATAATTATTTTCCATGTATGTTTAGTTTTTTGCTTTTATGTAGTTTAGATACTCTGTGCACTTCCTAGCTTTGTTGGCCCAAATATTGCTTTTCTAATTTTCTTCAGGGCAAGATGGCAAAACGTTGAAGCCATTATAACCTTTTTGAGTTATCAGCATGACTATTTTTACGTGTGCATTCCATGAAACTCATCAGCGTAATTTTGATACCGTTGATAAGAAAACAAAGTATCTTTATTGGTTATATGTTACCAGTGATGAGGAAGGAAATACAAGTCTGCAGAAACAGTAATAGCAACAACAGTGCTGAGTGTCATTGTTGTGGCAATGTTTTTAATTTGTCATTTTATTTTGAGCCCGGTATATTTGTCTGGTGTTAGCCATTGCATTCATTGAGTGTAATAACAGGTGTTAATATAATAGAGCTACTGTTGTGAGCATCAAGTGGAGGGTGTGCAAGTTTTGTTGTTCTTACTACATACTGATTGTAGGTTGTTGTAATAGCACATTTCACGTATCTATTTTCAGAATGACAGAGAATTGGTAAAATTATACATTGAAGTTGATCTCTTTACGTGCATTGATGCCTTGCTGCATGCTGAAAATTGTCCCAAGACTTGTGCAATATTGTGCCGTTCTGATGAACGTTAGAGTGAAATTCGTATATTTTGTTGCACAATTTATTATAGAAGGCAGGTGTACGAGTATAAGATTTGTTTAGAAGATGTGCTTCATCGCTGTACATTTAATAAACAGCATTTGAAATTTTTTATGAGAGTTGTGTCTATGTCATACATGGTTCATGTGAAACCAACTTATCGCAAGGTGAACGAGGCTATGAAAGCTTGTTTGAGCCTTGCGTTCATTAGCTTAGTTTTCTGAACAGTTACTTGTCCTTCCCATGCGACTCCTAGAACTTGGCTTGCAACAGACTCACCTGTATGGGAGTATCACCTGTTGAATTGTTGATGTCTGTGGAGCTCTCATAACTGGAAATTTGGACTGCTGTACAATGCATAGACTTGCACACAGAACTGTAATCACTAGCTGTGCTACACTTATTTGCTGCCATAATCATGTTGATAGCAACATTATCATCAATGTATGAATTTTTTTTAATATGATTAGCATTCTTTGGGAACTTCACCCAGTTTACGGTATGTCTGTCCGTACACACTTAATCCGGTCATTGGGAAATCCATGGTCTAATGGGTAGAGCATCGGGCTGCTGTGCTGAGGGACCCAGGTTTGAAACCAACTGCCAGACCAACTTGGGCTGCTGGGTATGTGACACTCTTCGATGACATAAAGAAATCCGTTAAAATTTCTTCAGTGCTGGGCAGACTAAAACCCGTGTCATATATATTCAGACAATCTTGTCTGAACAAATATTTACACATGGTTATGCACATACTTCGTCGCAGTGAGGCTATAGATGGTACCGTGTGCCTAGAGGGAAATGCAAAAGAGGAGCCCAGCTGCATACACGTTTTATGCATGACATGCTTCGGAAATGGCAATACGGTGTGTCGCCACATTGTTTCAGTGCTAATCACATCAACATCAGAATTAATTGTGAAATGGGTCCAGCCGGAATGTTTTAAAGAAACGGTTGTGTAATACAAGACTGCTTCTAATATGTTGTAGCTGGTCACAGTATTATGAGATGTTGCCATGAGCACTGCTGTTCCCGGATGTGTATTTTGGTATGCATTCAGGGTACACTAAAGTGCTATACCTATCATTGCATTCATGGTGAATTTCACTTTTGTCTTCTGTGCTTTATTGGCATGACCTCTGCTTTCTCTCGATATTACCTGACGGTACAGACAATGAGGCAGTTGCTGATTCTGCTACATGGCAGACAAAGGAATTGGAAGTAAGCAGCTGGGTAAACAACAATCATGGCAACAAGCACTCAAACATTGTAATTGACGATGTCAGCAGAGCTTGCTAATGTAATTATCAGCTTGCTGAACCTCAAAATGCAGCATGCTGAAATGTATATGTTGCAAGTTCCTATACGGTTTTCAAACTGGTCACCTGTATTTTGGTAAAATTAAATTAGGTATGTTTCACCAGTAGAAAGCAATGGCTATACACTTTTCTTTTCAGCAACAATGGTAAGCTCCCGATCGGGATTTGGTAATGCCTGACGAATGCACTCCAACCTATTTCTATTCTGTAAATTTACTTCTCGTGATCAGGGTCCCCTGTGAGTAACTGACCTAAATAAATGTGCTCCTCCACTGACTGTAGAGGCTGACTGGCAATCATGAATTCTTGTTCCCTTGCCAAGCTGCATTACCTTTGTCTCCTGCATAGTAATCTTCAACCCTGCTCCTACACTTTCTCAGTTAAACTCCCGAATCATTTGTTGTAATTCATCCACAATGTTGCTGAACAGGACAATGTCACCTGCAAACAGATGGTTAAGATATTTGCCTTTAATCCTCACTCCTAAGCCTTCCCAGTGTACTAGCTTAAATACTTATTCTAAACATGCAGTGAATGGCATTGAAGAGATTGTGTCTCCTGGCCTGACTCCTTTCTTGATAGGTAATTTTCTACCTTTCCTGTGGTAGCTACCTGTCAGCTACCTTTCACAGCAAGGTAGCTGTGAAATCTGTAGATATTTTCCAACATGTTCATGTATGCCTCCTGTAGTCCTTGATTATGTATAATGCCACCATGACTGCTGGTATCTCTACTGAATTGTGCCTTTTCATAATCTATGAAAGCCATATAGAGAGGGAGGGTGATAATTCACTCACAGATTTCTCAATGACCTGATTGATGACATGGAAGTGATCCATTGTAGCATATCCCTTCCTAAAGGGATACTCTACAATGGATCATGTCCATGTCATCAATGCTTACATTAATATGCTAACACATGAGCCAGAAACTTGAAGGTTAACAAAGAAGCTCAAGAACAAGGGCCGCACGAAGAGCGATGGAGGGAAAAATGTTAGGTGTAACTTTAAGATGTGGGAAGAGTGGTGTGGATCATAGAGCAAAGGGGGTATTCAATATTCTAGTTGACATTAAGAGAAAAAAATGGAGCTTGGTAGGCAATGTAATGCATAGGGCAGATAACGAGCGGACCATTAGAGTTGCGGAATGGGCACTGGAAATAAGCGAATTGAGTCGCAGATGCCAGAAAGTTAGGCAGGGTGATGAAATGAGGAAACTTGCAGACACAAGTTGGAATTGGCTGGCTCAAATAGGGGTAATTGTAGATCACTGGGAGAGGCCTTCATCCTGCAGTGGACATAAAACATAGACTGATGATGAGGTATGTTTCAAGCAGTATCCGTCATTTTTGCTTAGAGATATGTACATATATATGAAAGAATTGAACACACAGGTCATAAGTTTGAAATTTTTGTGCCAATGCACCTTTAACGCTATTGGATCATTAGGTGCCATGTGTGTTTAATGACGTCTGCATGGTACGCCATTTCCAAATGCTCTGGCTATCCCTTTGCCATTATCATTAGATTTATTAACACAGTCAGACCTAACTCGGGGCCTAGTTTGTCACATGGGGAACACCCTTACTCTTCAGGCTATAAAAAAATTTATTGCACATAAGTTGTCGCAGATTCAAACGCTTTTGACGATTTTCTACAAACGTGCTGAGTCGTTAGAGTAGGTCCTTCTGATCATTAATTGACACATCTAAGTGCTCTGCGTAAAGCGTGTAATTTATTATAAGGTTTTAAAAATGCACATCGCTGCCGATCGCAGCGCACTGCTCGGCGGAATTTTAAGCCGCCCCTACCCATATGACCGAAATAACCCATATGACGTCAGTGGGGTGAGCTATCCGATTGGCTGACCAGGGCGCGTGATAGATAATTTTTCCAACTTTATGGTAAACAAAGGATCTTCGTAATAGTTGGAATGTTAGTTAATTTGTTTTTATAAAGAGAAAGTAGCAGAAAGAGAATGCACAAGAACAATTTTTCAGTACACTTAAGCACTTCCGGCACACAGCAAGTGTCGTCTGCTTGTGTTACAACGTACTCCATTTTGACGAGAGCTCCGCGGTCAGAGTTGGTCTCAGTCTTTTCGCGAGCACTATGATTCGACTTTGTTGCCTTGTGGACTGCAAACGTAGCGACTGGCAATATGTCAAGCTGCGACATCGTGTCCCTCTGCAGGGCAGCGTACGAGCGAACTGGCTGCTGCGCATCAGACTGCCGCTATCCGATAGGCGCCAGGATTTTGCACGTTTGTGGCCGTCACTTTACACCGGAAGATTACTAACGCACTAGCGTTTCGCGAGTCCCGTATTAGGGCAAACGTAAGCGCAAGGAGACAGGGTCTGGCCGCTCGACTGTGCCGTAACGGGATAAGCCGAGATGAGCAGAAGGGCAAAGGTGAATGGTCTGCACGGTGCAGCCACCTGGAGGCAGAGAGCTCAACCATACACAGTAGCAACAACGAAGCGTATTCTTTTTTGCTTCCGGTGCGTATTTTTCGCAGGAGTGTAATCATCAACACGTTGTTTTTATAAATGTTTAAAATGTTTTACACTTGGTTAGAGCAATATTAGCGCTTTGTTTGGCTGGTTAAGCGCTGCGCCAACAAGTGTCTGGACCGTGCAGACCGATCAGGCCGCTCACGTACGTCTGCGCCAAAGTTCCTTCATCAGCTTGAGTTTATGCCTCCAGTCATTTGCCGATATGACCAGCTTGCCTGTGGCTAACGGAATACCAGACACGTTCGGCGCTACGACAGAATGCTCGCAACGCACGCTGCTTCGATAGCTCTCGCTTGGGGTCGACAGCCAAGCGGCTAGCGGAGAGGTTTCGCGCGGACGGGGGCGGGCTTCAAAACAACCGGAAGTGGACGATGTGACGTCGCATCGTGACGCAGGACCAGTGAAGGCGGAGCTTAGCCCCGCTCGCTCGGCGAACGAGTTGAGGAGGAAAAGCATGGCTGGGGAGGAGGGTAACTTCTAATCGCTTGTAGCTCCATTAATACGTAACGCTTCACTTAAATTGTGGTGCAAATGTTCTACTTAAGCTGTACCCTACGCGTCAACAAAATTTGTCCGAACCGTTTCAGGGGCCCTTTAATTCGGCCTTGCTGCCATCCGCCCTCTATTCACGCCACACAGAAACCTTAGTCGCATGATGACAAGCAGAAATTATTTCCTAAATTGAAACTTGCATAGCGAAAGCATGAAAGGAGCGCAATGCCTTCGCTCCCAAACTGGCCGCCACCCAGGCCACTGTAGCCGATGTCTTCTACCCGAAGGCGCTCGCGCACACATACACACGAACGCACACATGTTGCTGCTGATGAGTGTGCATCGCAGTGTGCAGCCATAGCCTATGGTGCAGCATATGCTAGTCATGTAGCGCATGCTGCCGCTTTACAAGCTACGGCATTCCTTGCAATTACACCTGCAATGCAGGGGCCACAGTCGAAAACTGCGCATTAATACTGGAAAAAAAAAAAAAAACCTGTTGTGAGCTGAAATATGTGATGCAAGTTTGACAGCAATAGCTATTAAAGTTTATGTGATGCATTTTTTGTGTTGTTTGTTGTAGCTAACATATTATTTCCCAGGAAATGTTGCCGAAAAAAGAAAACTTAATTTGTCCAATTGATCATTGTTTAATCTTGCCCTTCAGAGTAAGGATGTCGTAGCCATGGATGAAACCAAGCGCCCTTTATACAGCCACAAGGGTGTTAGAATTAGTGCGAACTCTGCACTCTAAATTTTTTACGCCCTCAAGAGTGTTATTTCTCCCAAAGGGAACAACACCCTTACCTGCAAAGCTATAAAAGTATATATAGTGTTCACGACAGTGAGTTCTAATTACGCGTTTGATGCGAAAAACTGTAGTTGACAATTATGTATTCTGATCATCTGGTGAGCACAAAGACATGTTGCGCAAGTATTTGACAGCGATAACTACGAAAGTTTATTTAATGTACTTTTCGTGTAATTTTCCCCAACTATCAACGTTTACTTGCCACAAAAAAGTACACAAACAAGAAAACTTCATCTGTCCCCACCACCGATTCCATCTTGCCTTATAAAGGGCCCCTGGACCAGCCCTCGGGCTTGGTGAAATAACAAAGTCCACGGGTAGCATACGCTGCTGTTAATATCTCAGCCAAGTTTTGCTGTCGTAGGCGGTGCGTGGAGCTCACAAGCGGAGCCCGAAGTCACCTTTCTCTCAAACACTCTCTTTTCAACAGAAGCTTGCTCCTCATTCTCTTCTGGACGCTTTATTTCGCAATATAGCGGATTCCCTTACGCGGCTGCTATTGGTAGCTGCGGTCCGCTACGTAGCGTAGGTACACCGGCCGCCGCGGGGTGCTGCCACGAGTCCACTCGCTAAGCGCACTGCGGCTCGCTGGGAACAACCGGTTTCGTTTAGCGCGTCGTAGGCACCAAAGGCGCAAGTCGTGGCGTCTACGTTAACATCCAAAATGAAATTTGAGCTGCGCGCCACGGTGACATTCAGAAGGTGGAGCGATGTAGAAATGCCCCACGCTCCGCCGTAGCTTTTCTCAATGCAACGCATTGAAGAAAGAACGGGAGCACAGTGGAAGCTGTGCTTGGTTACCAATAACTCCGCTTCTGCTGAACGCAGTGAAGTACTTTCTGCAGCAAACTGTTTCTGAAATAGCCTGTTTTTACTTCAAATACCTTTCTCCACTTCGATAAAAAGTGTTTCAGGGCCCCTTTAAACGCGAGGGCGTTAAACACGAGGCATTTTTAAAATTCATATAAACGATATCGCTTCAAATAGTTCTTCACAAATGAGACTGTTTGCTGACGACTACGTTGACTGCTACCAATTCGCGATCAACATAGTGTAGATGCCCTCCAGCAGGAGGGCATCTCACATAATTGTGGTATCACTTTTCAATCCTTACAGAGTTGTAAACTTGGTAGTTCTTTCTAGAAATTTGCGATTTTTTCCAATTTAATTAAAACATTGACTACCTAAATCAAATAAAAACTTAAGATCTAGTGACTAGTCACTAGATCTTAAGTTTTTATTTTAAATGCAAGAAACTTCGTCAAATTTGGGGCAGTGGTTGCCGAGAAAACGAATTCTCCTTTTACATGTATTTAGATAGGAGCACCCGAGCTGAGGCTTCCTCTGAAGAATACAGCATATAGGTCGCTGGTAAGGCCGTATAGTTGGAATATGCGACATTGCGCGGGATCCGCGCCAGCAGTATCTGATAAGTTAGAAGCAATATGAAACCGCGCAGCCAGATTTTTGCCAAAGTGGTACTCCAGACATATCAGCATAAGTGAGATAAAGAAACACGTCGGTTTAAAAGCGCTACAGATAAGACGCCAGAAGCAAAGGTTCAAACTTCTACACTCGATATACACAGACTTGACAGGCATTGATAAGAACAAATACGTCAAAACACCCCGTCAAATAGGGTAGATAGCAGTTTTAAAATACGTGAAATCGCCTGCAACACGAGCTATATGAAGTACTCATTTTTCCCCCGCAGTATTTCTGACTGGAATAAGCTACCGGTTGAAATTGTGGGTGCTCATCGTGAAGTATCTTTAAGGTTAATTAGTGACTTTTGATCATGCTGTTCTTTGAGAAACAGCGGCTGATCAATGATTTGTTGTGTTACCGTTCTTTCAAACCAGTTACTGTAGACTGAATGTACTATATTGTTCATACCTATTGTTCACTTTTCGGTTTAGTGGTCTCGATACATTGCTCCCTTGTCCTCCTTCCTTGTGATGTTATGTTATTGCTCGTCACTTTATTGTTGTACCCACTCCCTTGCTGTAATGCTTCGGTTCTGCAGTGTGCACTGTAAATAAATAAATAAATACAACCAAGCCCCCTTTATACACTCATAAAGGTGTTACAATGTTTAATGTGTAAGAAAAGTTTGCGCCCTTTGGGGGCGTGTGTCTTGTCCTCGAATAATAATCAACTATGTTGCGTTCCTTTAGTGCATGACGTAGTACGTAACTGGAGAGAGAGAGAGAAGAAACTTAATTTATTAATGAATAGCCGGCAATTTCGTTGTGGTGTCCTCAGGTGGCGGCTCCAAGTCCTTGGACTCGGGCGGCATCTTTGGCTTGCCGGACGGCCCGTAACTGGAAGTGAAAAACCTGCGAAAAACGCAACGTGCACGAGCAGGGAGATAACGGGACGAGGCTCGGCCCGTCGTCGTCTTGCTTGTGTACGCTGCGTCTTTCGTTGGTTTTTTTTACCTTCAATTCTTTCCTTAACGATATGCACCCGGTACTATCAAGTCGCGGATATCATGTGTGTGTGTGCGTGGCACAGCAGGAAAGCAGCAAGCGCCTAATGTTAAAGGAAATGCGAGCAAGACAGTTAACGATATTTGTTTAGGGTCCAAAGACGCTCCAAAAGGTGCAAACATTTCATTACCTTCATGGGTGCAAAAGGGCGCTTGGTTCGTTCCATGGGTGTAACAGCATTGCTCTTCAGGGGTAAGATCGAATCGTTGATAGGGACAAACGTTTTGGACATCAACGTAGGTACGACCTCTGCGCCGCTTTATGCACCGGACAGTCCCACGCCACAGGTGTTTGACCATTGTATGCGTATATTGCAGTCGACGCAGGTGTGGCCTTAGCTAGCGGTGGTGTGTTGGTCGTCAGCATGCAAACCTTGGTGACGGCCCGACGTCTTGCATGGGTGCGCCATCTTTCTAATGCATCTGGCGTGAATGAAAACCCAGACTGAAGTACAGAAACAAAAGTACTTGTCCGATGGTTTGGAGGAGTTAAATTGAAGATATAGTACTAACTGTCGGTCGATTTTAATCGTTTTTAAAGGAGCGCTTACGCATATTTTTGAATTTGCAGCAGAAACTCTTTTTACACGTTTGTTGCACGTAAAAAGATGGCCCTGAGCAACAATGAAGGTACACATACGTGCTTTTAACGGTATGGCGTTAATAACGGCAGTGCCTTTAATACAAATCCTTTTTTCTTTTGCAGGATGTAGTTTTGTCCTTGTTTCGAATATTTGCTTCACGTCACGATTTTCGTACGGCGTTGCTTCTCCATAAACACGGAGACAATTTCTTCGCCGACGCTGGCCACCATCCGGTGAGTGGACATGAAATCCTGCCGAATAAGCCACTCTTCAGCCGTCATGTTTCGCAAATGTGTCTTTACTCTCTTCATTGTCGATTGTTGCAAATAATTTAAGGAGTTTGTAAACTTTCAGGAGCGGGTCTCTGTTGCACATTCAGCTAGCGTGTCCGTCGCGTAGCGTGGGAGTCCTCCTCTTGCATGGCCTGCCATTTTGCCTTTCATATCTCCCACTCTCATTTTAGTATTTGCCGTTCTTATGTTCCCGACTTCAAATTCAAGGGCGGGCTGCACATAATTTAAGACGACGTGCCTTGGCAGGACAAATTACAAGCTCTGTATATGTTTTAATTTCCAATGGTTCGCAAAGCGGCGCTCGAGAGGGGTTCACAGATCGTCAATATAGGAAACGTACGAGGCTCACCTGTAATGATTCTCGACATAACTACAAGAATAACTGGCCCGATATTTCCATGTGCCTACGACAAAGCACGTCTTCACTCTCTGTTCTTCCACATTTTACATGAATAGCACTAAGCGACCCTCGGCCTCTCGGCGGACCGTTGCTGGAATGGCCGGCGCCGGCTGATGCTCGCTTGCTCCTGCTCCCAATGCGGAAGGCGGTCAATGGCGGCGTGCACGTAGCGACCCCTGGTGCGGGCTGCGCAGACTGCCCGCTCGAAAAGGTTTATATAACAATGACCGCCATGCACTTCGTTCTTTGTGAACGAGGCACCCGTACGTGATGGACGCCCGAAACATGGAAACTTTTTTTTTTGCGTTGCCGAGTGTACGTTTTCTTCACCCAACTTTTTGATGAGATTTCATCAAAACCACGACTGTGTTAAGAAGGTTATGCAACCAAATGCTCCGCAGGGAGTCTGCTTGCTTTCCTCATCTAGAAATATCCCTTCTTATGACTCTCATCGTTCACGACAAATGAGAAGGAATTAATGGCGGAGACGACACAGGCGTCGTCGGTATTCCATAGCTCTCGCCAGCTGCAGTTAGCAAAATAATGTATACATTATAGCAAACGTACCGGGAGAGACGGGCGGGCGTGGAAAAGGCAGAAATGGAGGTTGATGATACTCCTGGAACGTTGATATAACACTTTCTTTTTGTTTCGTTTCTTTTTTTCTTCTCCCCTTCTCAAATACGGCAGTTGTTTTTATCACCCGAGGAGGGCGGTCAAGAAGGCAGTGTGACAGGACGAGTTAGGGTGTCCGCTCGGCGCCAGGGATGGACCGGCCATTAGTTTGGATTGGCGCGGATTATGTCCTCCGTGCCTGCCTGCCTACTTGTCTCGGGTAATATGAAAGGGGGGGGGGGGGAGGTTGCGCGTGAGGCTGGAGAAGTGGCGGCATGGCCAGTAGCCGGCGGATTAAGTCAAACGACGGCGCGCGCTGCGCCCCCTGGGAGCGCCACCGCCACTATACCAGGGGGGCGACACAAGAGCGTAAAGGATGTACGGGGTGGGGGTGTTAGTGTTCGTGTGTATGCTGGAGGCAGGCGGCTAGAAGAGATCAAAGTTTGGTGGGTGGGCCGGACGTTGGCGATAAGCGGAACGTGGCGTTTGGCGCTCTGCACGCGTCGGCGTTTTGTTCGCCAGGCGATAACTGTCGGCAACAAGGACTGCGAGGAACAAACGCCACTTCGGAGGAGAAAGAGCACTACGCTGAAGCGTGCTGGAAAGATAATGCAACTCGAGGTAACCATCTTTAAGTGACTGTCCGAAACGAGGCATTTCTTTAAACGTTACTTCTCCTTTTCGAATCAAACGTTTGCTACGCGTTATTGGAGCCCTGTCTCCGGAATAAAGTCCCAAAAAAGGGCTTTAACGTTGCCAGTGGGTTCAATTGAGCAAGTCTGCTGTGGTTGGGATGAACGCGGCACCGGTGACGTCGACAGATGGATTGGAACCCGAGGCATATGTCCATTATACGGGTGTCTGACGGTGAATTTTTGATCGCGATGAAGCCTGATCGGCATCACAATTGACTAATTTGCGCAAGCTGCGGAAAGGAGCCAATCGCAGTCGAGAAATTCGACCCCGATTATTAGTGAAACTGCTATTAGTCTTTCGTGTATCTTATATGCGGCGTTCGAACACTGAATCACGCGAAACTTGGGTCGAGTTGTCCACGCATAGCACGCATATAGAGCAAGCATGCAATGACTTTAAAGAAACCACTAGACACCCGAAGCACGTGCGTAAGCTCAGTCTTGCCGCAGAGCACCTTTCGAGCACTCTCAACTGTCATAGACATCGACTCAATGAAGGATGATTTAAGCACATTATAAATGCAAGAAGACCAGAGTGATGTACCAGAAAGGATCACCAAACATGTAACGTGCGGACACTAGCGAGTGCCACATATTCATTGAATGCGACGCTTTTTTTTTAACCATCAGCAGTGTTGTGTAGAATCGAGAAATCTGACGTTCGAAAGACGGAAAGGGATGAAACGAGAATGCTGAAGTGGATCTGTGGCGGAGGCGTAGCGTTCCTATTCTCCCAAAGTGGGTGGAGGTGGGGGGTATGTGTAGAAGCGTAACTGTGCATTGAGGGAGGCACGCAAAATAAGTTGGTCACTGTTGTGATCAAAATTCGAAAGTTTATTTACGCGTGGTTAATTCTTTTGTGCAAAAAGAATCTACTTGTAACAATGAATCACAACACATAACCGCGAAAGAAAAGAGCTAACAGATACATTCGTTCCATATGCTTCGCCTTTATGCGCCGCAGCTTGTTTCTTACGTTCTAAAGAACTTCACCCTATTATGTGATAAGATTATTTGCACCTGTATATTACACGCCCAGAACAAAATGCAGCAGGTAATAGGGGCTGCCTAAGGTATCTGGCCCGGGGGGGGGGGGGGGGGGGGGGGCACTCCTGCTTCCTCCGTAATTAACGCTAATGATGTGTGGTGTCCGAAACAGCTACACATTCGAAAAATTTTCAGGGTCGTGGAACGGCTGAGATGTTATGGCCACATAATGAGATGGGACAAGGTCTACATCGACAATAAAGCGATGCACACTAAGATAACGTGGTAACACAATATCGTATATCTCAAATAGCACGGAGTGGGGAGCCGATGGGGCGAAGTGAAGATAATAAAGAAATAAAGTAAGGACGGCCATGTAATTAGATAGCTGACAGAAAAATTAAAAAAGAAACTCTAAACTCACTGTTGCTTGTTCGGCGTTCTTGTCCTTCGTCCGTTGTTTCTACGTGTTGCATAAGATGTACGTAATCATGTAAAACTGACTGGCCGGCCGGTATATACTTATAAAGCTATTTTCAGTCGCCGCATAACGTCCGCAGTATTCAGTTAGCATCGTTCTGTACTGTGCGCATGCCTTCCAGGAACAAGCGATAAGCAACAGCATGCAGTCACAAGCATGCGATGTTCAAATCACAACATCGTTTGGGATGGTGAGATGTGATAGCCTGTGCGAACAGGAAATGCTATCACATTTCAGCAGCATTGTCGTCCACGCATGAACCAGTAGCTTCGGAATAAACTCCGGAACGCTGCGCACTGTTTCGGAAGGGGACGTTCACAGGACAGAAAAAAAGAGAACGCCGACAAAAATGGGGTTATCAAAGAGGTTGACGTTCTGGCTTCCGCAAGAATGCCTTGTTCACTGTAAGCTAAAAGTTATTTCGCTCTACTGTGCTGGGTATTTCCCACAAAAGACAATGAAAAGGACACAGACGAACAATTCGTTTTTATTGTCCTCTGTGCGAAATATTATATATATATATATATATATATATATATATATATATATATATATATATATATATATATATATATATATATATATATATATATATATATAGTATGGATGGATGGATGGATGGATGGATGGAGTGTGTGTGTTTGTTATGAGCGTCCCCTTTGGAACGGGGCAGTGGGTTGCGCCACCAAGCTCTTGCTACTATACTGCCTAATGTCCTACCTAGGTTACCTACTTTCTGATCCCCTATTGCGACCTGTGCTTTTGTACGTCTCCGTCTTTTGTCGTTTCCCTACTTTTCTTCCACCAATCCTCCAATCGTCTCTTACTAATGTCTATTGCGGACATGTTTGCTTTACCACTGCTTCCGCTGAACCCAAGGGCTTCAAGGAGGCCAGTGGTGCCTAAATCTACCGCTGGGTAGACGTCTTCACATTCTAATAAAACATGCTCCGTCGTTTCCCTAGCTTTACCTTTACCGCAGCAAGCACATGCTTCTTCTTCCTTCTTATATCTCGCTTTATAGGTGTGTGTTCTAAGGCATCCTGATCTCGCTTCGAGAAGTAATGAGCTTCCCTTTGAGTTATCATAAATGGTTTCTTTCCTGATTTCGTTTTTTCCTCTTAAGTAGTTACTCATGGCAGTTTTTTTTCCCATTGCCGCCACCCATGAGATTATTTCAGCCTCTCTGACTTTCAGTGTCCCACTGAAGTGCACGACGCCTGGTGGCGGCGCTCCTCATCGTGCCATAGGGTGCTGTTTCTACAGCGTACAACTGCGTCGCGTGCTACTTCTCGCCGACGTGTTGCTCCCGTGTAATCAGAACGCTGTCTGATGAGCTTCAGCGCAACGCGGAACTTTGCTATCGCTTTCAATGCTTCGCGGGTGAAGCTGGCGAATTTTAGTTATCTGAATAGTCAAGGATCTTTAATATGAATGTACTTCCTAACATTCATGTACTTGCCGACTAGGCGAGATGCCGCGCATTTATAGATTTCACTCAGCGGGGGTCAGTTGTCGAACTTTTCTTGCCAGCCGTGCGGGAACTGTGGAACGCCGGATCACCGCAGGTGCCACGACGCATGCGCGCTGTTAGGCCACCTACCTGTGCGGTATGCAGCAGCAACGCGTGTGCGTGCGACGCAGCGACGAAAGCCTGCCGTTGATTCAGCCATAAAGCCACGTGGGTTTCCGCGAAAAGTGGCGGCTTCGAGGCGAAGATAAGTCAGCTGGTCGCGCGTACATGATAAGTGCATAAATCTAGCGTGTGCGCGCGCATGCGCATCGGGGATCAGGCCCACTTAAACCTCATCCAGCAAAGTGCGGCGGCTGTCCAAATCGCCCCCGCGCCGTTTAGGGATATGAACAGGACACGTACACGCACAGGGAGGAGGGGTTGCCGGCGCGAATGAATACGAAACGAGAGATCGGAACCCATCCTCGCGAAGCGAGTCCCGTGCCTCAAGCCTGCCTCAAGCGTGCGGCGTGGCAGCGATTAGGGAGTGATCGCCAGGGAAGATATAAATGGGGAGAGGGTCGTGGCTAGGGGGCAGCCCCCGAAACAATAACAATTTTCGGGGCATTGGAAAAACTGTCGGGGCAGTTGGCGAAGGGCGCGGATGAAGGATGCTCTCGGTGTATATTTAGGGAAGAGTGTAGAGACGCTTGAAGACAGGCACGCGGAAGGGAGAGGGAGACGGGAAGGGCTCGCATGAGAATGGGTTTCGTAGAGGGGCCAACGTGTCGGGATGCAAGCGGGACGATGGGTGTGAAAAGGGAAGCGTCACAAATGACTACAAGGAGCAGTACGCGCTTCCCCAACCTATAGCGACCCCAAGCGGGACGGGAAGATTTTATGGATGCGTTTGTATGCACACGGCCGCGCACGTGCTGACAGGGACGGGGTTGTTTCTTTTTTTTCAAAGCTATGCAGGGGCCAGCGTTTCAGGCGGATAAGCTCCCTCATCCAGCTGTGCCATCTCTTCAAATTTTAGATATATTCAGCCTAAGGCTTTCCTTTTGCCGCCGTGTTGTAAGGATATTTAGAAAATTATTATTATTAGTGTTATTATTATTATTATTATTATTATTATTATTATTATTATTATTATTATTATTATTATTATTATTATTATTATTATTATTATTATTATTATTATTATTATTAGCAGCTATCGTCGTCTTTTCATGTAGCTCCTGCCATCGGCTTCTCTTAAGTGTTCTTTTTTTTTTGTCCTGGTAGAACTAGCAGCCGATTCATTGCACTACTGGGTTACACCGCGAAATGACTTTTTCTTATTGCGATAAAGACTTGTCTTTACTGAGCAGCTGCAACCTTTGTTGCGCTGACAAATGGAGCGTGAGTAGCGATCGAACACGTTTTCTTTTTTATAAGAACTGACTGTTGGGCAAGTTGGTGTTACATGGCTGCGACAGAGGTGGTATAAACGACGCGCTACATTAACAAAGAGTTTGAAGAAAAATTCGTCCCGGCAACTACCTCGTTTCATTTTGAGCCGCCCGATCCTTGGCCAGTCCCCAAGAGCGGGCATGTGCCACTGCCTCACGAACAAATATCTACACCTAGGCGCCTTATTTGTTCGAGGTGCAGCCGTGGTCAGGCCGACTAAGTCGAAAGCAGGAAGAAATCAAACCATCAAATAACCGGCGAGGTGATTAGGAAACCTGCACTCGCTGTCCGAGAAAAATCTTGTTTCCCATGTTTTTAAAGGCTTCGTCTGTGGCGGCAACGACAACAAATGTGCCACGGGCCACTAAAAATAACAAAAAAAAGAACAACAGAATTTTAACGCACATAATTTTTTTTTGCGCTTCACCTGTTCCGTCTTGTTCATCTGTGTTATTCCTTGTCCAAGTTGTTTCCTTAAGATAAGATAAGACTTTAATTAGTACGGGGTCAAGCAACCCGCCGTGGTGGCTCAATGCCGAGCTCGAGGTCACTAGTTCGATACCGGTTGCGGTGACTGCATTTCGATAGGAGCGAAAGGCAAAAACGCTCGTGTACTTTGATTTAGGTGTACTTTAAGGAACCCCACGTGTTTTACGAGTGCCCCACTGCGGTGCGCCTCATAATCGTTGCGATTCTGGCGCGTAATAGCAGAGAACGTCCTAATTGATGTAATTCACACTGTTGTGACATTTGTTTTTCACGAGTTAGACTTCTATGATATTATGCTTAAATTTCTTATTATTTTTTTACTTTTCGGCAGTTGTTATTTGAGAAATGATGGCTTAAATGAAAAAAAAGTCATCTACTAATAGTCAATAAATGCTAAATTTCTCTATATATATAAACGAGAAGGAAGGGGATTAACCGAGGGGCCCGATTTTTTTATTAGTCATATCATTAGATTCAAACAAACACTGACACCAAGGATAACACAAGGGAAAATACTTGTGCTTAATAAATGAAATGAAGAAACGTTAAATATAATGGAAATGAAAGTGGATGAAAAAAACAACTTGCCGCAGGTGGGGAACGAACCCACAACCTTCGCATTTCCATTAATTTATCGTTTCTTCATTTCCCTTAACGTTTCATAACGAGGGTCTCGAATCCGGCAACATTGATGCCTTCAGATAGCATGTGTGGGTTTATTGACCAGTCGCCTTCACCCAAAGAGATCACGTTTTCGTGACGCCTGTGGCAGAAAGGACGTTCTACGTCCGCCGCCAAGGTCTGTGAGTGTTCGCGCTGGGTAAAACTCCCAGGGTTCTACTAGGAAACATAAATACACAAGAAAGTGGATGGGGAAACGGCGCCGCGGTAGCTCAATTGGTAGCGCATCGCACCCGAAATGCGAAGGTTGTGGGTTCGGTCCCCACCTGTAGCAACTTGCTTTTTTATCCGCTTTAATTTCCATTAATTTAGCGTTTCTTTATTTCCAATATTTTTTTCCAAGAAACCCATACTTTGTATACTTTCGGAAGGATGACTAATTTGGTCACGTGGGTGTTTCATAAGCCGGCGTCGATAGCATGTTGCCCTGAAGCGGTGCTCATCAATTGAGCGAATTGATGAAGGACCGTGTTTCGTAACGGTCCGCACGATGTTTCCCTTCTTAATTTCTCATCACCCGTCGCTTCGAGTAACTAGTCTCGGCTACGTCGTCTCGGCGGTGTCCCAGCCAGCGACGAAAGGTGGAAAGAACGGTAGAATAAATCGAATCGCTATGAAATACGGCCTCAAATCATAAAATTAGCAAAAAAATCAAAGAACGAAAGGAAAACACGTCTCTCTCTCTCTCTCTCTGAATCTCGGCGTCGGTATAGCGAGGCAGACGGAGAGAGCGGTGCCTCCCAATCTCGCGACTGAGCACGCCGGCCGCTCCCGTTCGCTGCGCAAACAAAAACCCAGCGCGCTGCGCGGATCCCTCGTCGATCACGCGACGAAGCTTCTCCTTCCATTCTTCACAACAGAAGGCACCGCGACCCCTTCAGTAATAACAAAAGGCGAAACGCCGAATACACTCACAGAGTTGGGCGCACTCTGTCCATGTGGCCAGGTCACGTGCTTGTCTGTACGACGCCGAAACGTGCACGTGACGCAGCGTTCCGCAAGAATGACCGCGGGAAATAGTTATTGTCATTAATTCTTACTTGCCAAGTTTCCCTAGTTTTTCGTAGGGTTTACGAATACGGACTTGTCCTATGATTTTACGAATGTTTGCGTCATGTTTTACGAAAAATAAACCCTGTTCTTATATATAAAAGTCTTTAAGGTGTTCAAAGATGGAGGGGTACTTGCTTCGAGAAAGTTTATTCAGTGTAGTTCCCGTAGCAGGTGAAATCGGCGACAGCAAAGTCGCCGAAAAAGGTAAGTGTGATTGAGAACAATGCGTTGCTTATCACAAGTTGTTAGCCCCCGCCGTTCCAAGTTTGCCGCTGCTTGTGTGTTGCGTCTAAACTTGCATCATCGTCGATGAAGTCTGCACGCATGCTACAAAAGCGTGTGGAAAGTTTTTGAAGATGCGCGCCAATCCAGCCGTCTCCCTCCGCGTGATTTTGGCGAATTTCTAAGTTCGCAGGTTGGCGGTATGCATTATTATTTTTTGTGGACAAATGATTTCGGAGGAAAATAACAGCCAGGATTGATGTTCGGAAACTGCACAGTGAGGGACGCCGCATTGAATGGCTGCGGATTGACTTTGAGCTATAGCAGAGCCCCATCGAAATCCGGCCGCCGCGTCCGGCAGTCGAACCTACGACCTCGTCCCTATTGGAAGTATACGTTGACAACATGCACTTCCACTACCGAGCTATTCACATCTTTTTGTTTTGTTTTGTTGTTGTCTTGTCAGCCTTGGCATCTGCACGTGCTCAATTCACCGTGTTTCATTTCGGGCGACGTTTCATCGACAATAAAAACCGGTTTTCACACTCTCATTCTGCACGGCACATGTGTGTGTGCTTGTGTGTTACTTATACTGTGGTTAGTGTCACTGAGCGCAGTTTAAAATGGACGAAAGAAAACCGAAGTGAAATTAGTTTTTCTTTATTGAAAATGTAAGATTATATACTATATGAATGACCGTTGAAATTGCAGTAAGCTAAAAAACCACGAGATACACGCATTATGTGACGCTCGCTGTAACTTAATTGGTTTTTTTATAGGAAACACGTTTATACGAGGTTATTACGGTGGGTTCTGTCGCTTTTTGCGAAATTCCGTTTTTATCCAAACAACATGGAGCCGCTTACAATTGCCCCATGTTGCCGACTGCGAGAGTCCGCCGGTATATAGGCGTACGAAGTAAAACAGCTTATAGCCGTTCTGTGCTTCCACAAGGGGGAGATCGCAGAGAGGCTATATAAAAAGACGCACTGAATCGGTTTACACAGCCAGATGTACTGGCGGACTCCTTGATCGTATATACGGCCTAAAGTCCGAACAACAGATATCAGTGCAAGGTGCCAGTGCTTCTACCTCCGCTCATGATTGTTTACAGTACCATTCGCTGTCCACATATTTCCTCCTTGTAGCGTTCATTACGTATTGATGCTTGTAATACAAACCGTCAATTTCTATACAAGAACTGTCCGATTACGTCGCCGCAACAAGAGAGACGAAAATAATGTTATAAAACGCTAATAAAAAGAACAAAAGAAATTTGACAAAGACAACCAAGAAGCAACAGAAGAGAGATAGATAGATAGAGGGGCGTGTCCCGGTAAAGGCCGTTCTTCATACCGCGCAGTCACTGTCGCGTGACTCAGTCCGAGAGTAAGATACTCGATAGCATCGGCTAATGTGTTTGCGGGGTACAGAAGCACCCGACTGGAGCAGGACGCCTTCACAGACAGCGCATTACTTGCTTGTGCTCGTGTGTCCATGCGGGAGTGCACTCGGTGCGCTTTGATTCTTTGTCGTATCGCGCGTTCCTCCATTGCGTGGCAGCGCCGTTTCGGTGAGTGCACACGTCAAAGGAGTTCGACCGCAGCGAAGGACAACGGCTACCGCAGACACTGCAGCCACACTGGGAGACGAGCGTGGAGGGAATCGGAGGGCCCGCGATGGGAGAAGGACTCCGTTCCATGTACGTCACGAAGCGAAGAGGTACAGTGACTTGCATTTTTATTGCTTGCGACGGCACGTTATATTTGCCGTTTGCGCTCGTTCTTTAACAGGAAACTTTAGCTCGGGTGCTCCTATCTAAACACACGTAAAAGGAGAATTCGTTTTTTTCCCCGCAATCACTGCACCAAATGTGGCGAGGTTTGTTGCATTTAAAAGAAGAACGTAAAGCCTAGGGACTGTTGGTCTCGAATTTTCGATTTAGGTTGTCAATTTTTTATTGAAATTTGGCAAAATCAAAACTTTTGAGAAAACGAAACTATCAAGTTTACAACTCTGTAACTCAGCAAAGAAAAATTATATCACAATTCTGTGAATTGCATCTAGTAGTACATCTAAAGCGGATAAAATTGATATGTTGCACATGAATGTCAAAAAACATAGTAATAAGAAAATACAGCTTTTGCAGAACCCTTGTACGCACCGTAACAAATTTACGTAAGATGCCAACTGACATAACAGATTTGTCTTCTTTGAATGGTCTAATGGATGCCGTTTACAGAACTGCGATATCTCTTCTTGGTGCATAGCTATCTGTAAAATTTGTAAACTTCGTGCGTCTATTTTTTTTTTCAAACTTGCGAATATTTGAAAATTCATTCAACAAAAGTCAGGCCATAAATCGAAATTCCTCTTCCAGCAGTGACTAGAATTGAACTTTCTCTCTCAAATGCAACAGCTTTAATTAAAATCGGTCCAGTGGTTATTTCAGAAAAAAACGTTTTTGCTTTTACATGTATTTGAATAGGCCGCGTCGGAGTTAAGCCCGAGCTAACGCTTCCCCTTAAGCCTTTGTCTGAAACCCCTTGTCTGTCATGCGAGCCTCTGAAATGTCTGCATGAACACGCAAGGTTTTACTTCCGATAGTAATTTATATTTAGAGTTTGCACTTTTTCGTTTTGTCTGCGTCTAATCACGCAAAAAAGAAAATAGAGGTGGACGGACAAAAACATGAAGGTGTGCGCCAAAACCTGGGAAGAAACAGCCGTCATGCACCAAGCGCATGCTAGATCGCGCCACAATAGCTGCGCCGCAGCAATAGCAGGCCCTTCACCAAAGTGCGTAAGCATCTCTGTCTTGGTAGCGCAAGCTTGTCAGCCGACGCCTGAAGTGGCTTTCGAAGAGCAAGCACACGTGCGTCGGTGGTATACAGTGTGCAAGAGAACTGAGCTGTTTTCACTTGAATCGGCTTCTCAACAGCGAAGCAAGAAAGCTGATTTGCAGCGGAAATGTAACGCCTGCATGGTGGAAAATACAATCTTCTCTCCTCAACGCTTTTTAATTGACTGGCGAAGAACATTTTTATTTATTATTATTATTGAAGTGAATATTAGGAGAGGTTGGCGCCTTTATGGTGGCACCGGCTACTCCTTGTCACTTGGCAAAGAAAACAAATTTGCGTAAAAAGGGAGAATAGCGACACAAAATATGGCACTCAGTAGAACAATGGATGAATAAAAAATATACAGTCCAACAGTACATCAGTCGCAAAGTTCTGTGCATTAGTTCAGTCCACGTACGCATATATAAAGTCAGATATTTTGTACAGCCAAAACACACAACACATGTAATGCACTGCAAGTACAGAACAGAATTATACATATTGCGTAAAAGTAGCGATCACCACATAAACCAATAATGAACCACGGACAACGCTTGTGCTACTCATTTAGCGTATTCGGATCATCTGATACCTAATATTTTCCCAAAATGCTGGTGTCCTCTAAAAACTTTTTCAGAGCAAGAAACGCTCTTTTTTGAAGGCCCGCAGTTGGCCATGGGCCAAGTAGCTTTTTTAGAGTGAATGGTCTTCTGTCTAACATCAACAAATTTGCTTGCAGTACCCTTCTTTGCGGATCATATTTCGTGCACTCGAGAAGAAGATGATTCACATCTTCGTCTTGATGGCCACAAGAACACTGCGGACTAGAGACACGTTTTATCCTGTGGAAGAAGTGTTTTGTAAGTGCAGTACCAAGACGCTGGCGGTGTACCAATGTTCCAAATTTTCTGTTGTCTCTTAGATTTTCCGGCATTGATAAGTTTATACATGGGTCTATAAAGTATAACTCCGAGTTTTTACTTTGCTGATAAAACCAGGTAGTTTTGCTGAGACGACAAGAAATCTGTCTCAGGAGCAGACGGAGAACAATTTCTTCACGGCGGAGCTAAAACCTTCTTCAAGATCGACACGAAAATTTGCAGGAGCAGTAGGCACATTGGCTATCTGATAATGACCGCCTCGTACGCAAAGCCAGAGTGCGATGCGCTGAGAGAAATGCAAGAATGGCAAAACAGAATTACGACTAAAGTAAACGCGTCCATAAATGGTTACGTAGGTTTAGTTACTCGAATGTTCTTGCACGTATACGCGACCCAGCCGACAGATGTGGCCCTTGAAGCCACTGGGACCTAAAAAAATATTTAAAAGTAACTCCTACAAAGACCCAGTGTATATATAGTGGAAAAAAAGTTAGAGGAAATGACCTCGCAATGACGTCAAAGAACAAACTAGCAATAAACGGACGCTCAAGTTGACAAAAAGCCTTTCCCAGTCGACCGCTAGATGGCCCTAGGCGTTGAACTGCGTGGGGTCGCCTGTGGGAAACCCTTTACTCGAGAGGTGCTCAACCCAGGCAGTGGCGGTGGGCACAGACTCGGCTGCACTCGGGGCGGCTTATGTGCTCGAAAACCTTTACTTCCCTTCTATATGCTCCCTGTTATTATTTCGTTTATGTTTTCTTTCTCGATGGAAACCGTACGATGGAAAGATAAGCCCCAAGGGTGAAAACTTTTTTTGAGAGTGTAATATCTGAGAGCCGGGCGTTGAACATCTCCCAAATTTTTTATAGTTCTCGCGAGAACAACCAGAAAAACACTTTACCAGTAGGTGAAAGACAAAAAAGAAAGTATTTTGGCAGATATCATCGAGTATGGTCGTCAATGTCAGCGATAGCTTTCTTGTGTAACCGACTGCATATCCCCATAACTCCCGTGGATCACAAAACATTGTGGGCGTCAAAAGTAGACAGACTAAGTGGCGAGCTGACTGCCAATAAAACAAAGGCCAAATGGTACCAGGGCATACTAGTATATCTTCTTGTAATCACACGCCCCCAGTCTTGACTCCGTAGCAACCTCCACTATCGTTTACATTGTGGCTGCAACGTCGTTGCAATGGCTAATCATCAAGCGGACTACGTGGAAGTGCACGTCCACGTCGTGCACCTCCAGAGGGCAGTTAGCACCGTGTTGTCTGTTCGGGAACATACGAACGTTGTCTGCCCGTCAAGACAACACGTGCAGCCAGCGCATACCTGCAGCATTGCTGAATCTCCTCCCGTAAGAGGCCAGGCACGTACAAATCGCAAAGTTGGGGGAAGAACCAAAGGAAGCTATCGCTTTAGAAATAAAAAAACATTACACCCACTGACACCGCGTTAATATATGCCTGCACACGTAGAGATCAGCGTCATGGCAGCGTGCGCAGTAAAGAGTTCGTAAGAGTAGTTTGTTGGGCTAGTCGCTATGCATTATTACGTGGTAGAATGCTAGCAAACTGGAATGGGAAAAAATAAACACGAGTAAAATAAAAATACAAAGTGACAGGAAGAGTGCTGCAAGAGTGAGCCGGCCCAGATTCAGCTGGGCGTCGTCACGGCTATAGCCATCGTGTTCCGGACGGCATGACCAAGACGTCGACGGACGGGGGCATCCGGTCAGGTCCATATAGAGCCGTCCACGCAATGGTGCATCTGTCGCTGACCGCAGCAGAAAAGCTATGCTCTTGAATGGTAGCTGCTTAGAACACAGTTTCCTGCAAAATTGTTAAACCAAGCGCTACTGTTCTACGAGAGCTGCAAAGCATTGCCGCTCAGCCAGAATGGGAATGATGGGTACGCACGTGGTTTGCATAAAGTTTCGTCCTGCTGTCGTCAAACGACTTCGTGGCTTTGCAAATCGATCACAGCTAACGAAGTATTGCATTATAATTTCAACAATTCGTCATTATTATGCATTTGGGGAGAATTAATGTTCTTATGCATTTAGAAAAAGATAATTGCTTGAAAATTTAGGCCAACAAAGGGAAGTGAAGCGTAATAAATTAGTCTATACCCGAACGTCTGGAGCAACAAGCACGAAGATTAGACAAATTCATGTCACGCTGCCCGAAAGAGAGTCAACTTTTATTGATGCCAGCAATCACGGGGGCGGGCGCAGCCTCCCTCCGCTTATCAGACGTCCAAGATCTCCTGGGTCTCAGCAACCCGAGTTTCCTCCAGTAATTTTATTAGGAAACTGGTTTATCTTGCTGAACTAGCTGGTGTGCATGCATTGACGTTCATTGTCCGTTTCTTCTCTTCTTTCTGTATATCATGGCGCAGAAAAAAAAAAGAGAGAAAAGAATGAAGTCGCTCTTGGTAGGTATCTAGTGCCTTGACGTATAGCTTATTGCTCGGACACCGCACCGAATGAGATGGCGTTTCACGTGATGGTCTCTCGAAGTTCATTTGCGGCGAACTGTTCAGTCGCGGAAGGATATTCTCCCCGCGCGGAATGTCCTATCATGTATGCTTGTTGCCGATAGTTTAGTGTATTCGCAGGGCCTTGGAACTCCATGGTGGTGCTGATCCTGAGGCTGCAAAGTCGGCCGGGCCTCGTCTCGCTTCTGTACGCACCATTCAAAGGTCATCGTCATTACTCGGGCCCTCTTCCACACAACGCCATGCTCCTGGACGACAAAAAAAATTGCATAAATAAACACGCAAGCTCTTGCACCGAGCCCTCCCACGTTCATCCAAAAACTCCACGTGCGTACACTATACACATCGCCACGCGCGCATTCGATGTCATGCAGCGTTCGTTATTGGAGCGTGAAAAAAAAAGCGCGTATGGATAAAAAGGAAAAAAAAGAAAGAAAAAGGCGCGAGTTCTCGTCTCCCGAACACGCCGTTTCTAGAAAAGAGGAACAGACTTCAAAGGGAGGAGAGATAATGGAACCGCGGGATTTCGAGAACCCTTGTTTTTCCGCACGAGTGTTCACTCCATTCAAGTACTCGGGATCACCGCGAAGTAAAAAGTCGCCAAGAACCTCGTATCGTTCCGAGTCTTCCGCTGCTCAGAAACGCGCCGCCCCCCCCCCCCTTCCTACCCCAACACTGTGCGCGTCGACCTCCCACGAAGTTCGTCGCTGCTTCAGTCATTCCGTCCTCACTTGACAACACCTTTTCTTTCCCCTTCTTCCTTACTTTTGTTCTGGCGCTTCCCCATATCCCTTCAGACGTCGCTACACACACGCGCGCGCGGCTTTGCTTTGCCTAGTCTGCCTGCTTGAGTGAAATTCTTGTGCAACTTCTTGTTTTGTAATTTCCGGCGTTCGAAGCGCGTTGCTTGGTTCGAGCGCTTCTTTATAGGGAGACAGGGTGGGCGGGATGCAAGAACAATTGGGGAGTAGCAGACGGGAAAACGGGGAGGACGACAGGGAAGAGCCGTCGGAGCGGCCGCAGCTACGCCGGAGCGCGGAAGGCTTTGCGCGTGGAAGCTCTGTTCGAGAGCGGGCGTTGGATCATTGAGAGCCACTTCTTTCACACCGCTTATTCAGCGCCGCGCCATTTTTTCTCTTCGTTTCTTCTCGGCAACGCCCGCCTCTTTTACGCTTCATTTGTTCCCTCGCTTCCCTCTGTCCCTGGTCGCGCGCGTATTAGGGAGGCCAAAAAAATAAAAAAACGCAAGCACGCGATTCGTGTGCTCCCGTCTTTTGTCTCGCCTATTGTGTCGCCGATTATTTTGCGGCCTCCAGCGCCACCGCCGTGAAAATGAGTGGCGCGCGCACCCCCTCGATTCGCGGCTCGCTCCGCATCTGTTCCGCGCGCCCTCTTTTGGAGGGGAAGCGAAGCGACTCTTCGTCACAGCACAGCCCTCCACCCCCCAGAAATTTCACGCATGGAAACTGGCGGCAATACCAGAGCGGTCTAGAATGAACGAAACGCAAGAAAGAAAAAAAGAAAAAAAAAGACAAAGGAGCTCGCGCGCCAGGTTGCAACCTGCTGTGGCTTTACCGTTCTGGCTTTTGAAAGCGCTGCGTTTGCGCCCTCATTAGACACAAATGCAATGTTTTGCATGCGCATCAAAGGAATTAGCACGATAAAGGAATTCGCTGAGACCACGTGGAGAAGCAAGATAACTTGTTTTCGTTTTTGGTCTGGTCGGCATGGATGAAAGGCACGGAAGATTAAAGGGACACGAAAGATTCCATTTGATATTGCTACACCCGCACAGATCTGGGTATGGATAGCGTGTTCTTCGAAGATATTCATCGTAGCTACTGTCCCCTAGACGCACACTGGAAATCGCCGACCTTTGCCGACTCTGACGTTTGATCAGAGTGACTAGCGGAAGCATGCACCCGAAGGCTTTATCTCCAATCAATTCTATTGCGTGAAAAGATATAAATATTTGCATTTTACTCTGATCATCCGATTCTTGCGCCGATCACATTTGCTTTTTTATGAAGAATTACCGCAAATGTTATTTTGGGGCCGATTATTCTGTATTCTCGTTTTGGAAGTGTGCTTACTCTATTTTTTCTGAAGTGCTATAGACGCACCTTCCTTTCAGAAATAACATGACGCCCTGCACTGGCGAATAACCGCTATATCTGTAAAACACCCTCACCAGATTCTTGCGGAGCAGCTATAGGATAGCTGGAACGGGAACAATATGGTGTTCTGGGGGGATCGATGTTTTGTTAGTCACAACCATACGAAGAAACCGACGAGAGAGAGAGAGAGAGAGAGAGAGAGAGAGAGAGAGAGAGAGAGAGAGAGAGACCAGTGGATTTTGAAGACGTCCTAGCTTGCTACTCAAGATGGGCATAATTAAATATGGGACGATATGCACAATGCACGACACGAACGCGCAGCATACACAAAATACGCCACAACATTCAATAAGCTCATTGTATCTCATTGAGACGAGTGTCTCTAAGGAAGTCTAAAAGTGTCCGGTGCGAGATGCACAGGCAGCGCTAGTCCATGGGCCAAGGACAAGTCACAGCTCGAAGGATGACAAATCTTTGATGAATGTTTAGTGCGGACATTCAGGTTGTTCTTTCCGTAGTGTAAATGCCCTGCAAGCACGGATTAAGTGGGCTGCGTCTTCCCACACAACGTTTCCCGGTCACAGTAGCGACCTTACCCGCTTGATTTTAATGAAGAAGTGTTTAGTATTCACATTTAGCTGAATGCAGTGTAAATCTGCCTGATTTGTGCCTATTAAGGCCACATACACGACATGCAAAACTCGCACACACAGAATCGCGAGTGCAAATAGGCTCGCACGGCTTTTTCCGAGTCGATGCAGACGGCACGCTGTGCGTGCATGGTACCCAAAACAAAACAGAAGGGATGATCCATCATTCGTCGAGAAAGGTATCGCCGACTATCTCGGTTGAGCCGTGGGCTGAGCTAACAGCGCAGTCTGCATGTGTATACAGTGCCCGCTATACTCCACACTGAGAAGGCAGCCACTGCAGAGTAACGCATGCTGTATGTACCACGGGCTTCGATGTGCAGGCACTTGCTGTTGTATAGATAAGCTGGCCATTGGCGCGTGGTGACGATATATCAAATTCAAATTCAAATTCAAATTCAAATTTTATTTTGCCACCATGGTACAGATGATGGCGGGGACCCGTAGTAAAAGCTGCCGTTGGACAGCTTGACAAGGCCACGGGCCCCCACTTTGACAGCAATACAGTGGTTGTTTTTCTTTCCCTTTTTTTTTTTTCACACACATGAAAAAGAAAAGAAAATACAGGAAATACAGATAACAAAGGAAAAAAAAAATACATATAGCAGAGTTGTTATCCGGTTACAGTAGTCAGCATAAAATCAACAGCATTGTCCTGGCTGGAAAGAAAACTTACAATGATGGTGAAAGAAAGAAGAATTGGGTAGACAAATCACAGAAAAAAAAAAAAAGGTTAGGTGTAGTGTAAAAAATACTCGAACAGTTTGTGGCGTGTTGTGTTTTGGAGATCAATATCGTTTTGTGCGAGTTTGTTAAGAAGTCGTGGTAGTTTATTTTCTAATGTTTGATTACCATAGAAAGTTCTGTATGTTTTTACGTTCCATTGTGCTATGTTTCTTGTGCTGTACATTGCATCTCGTTTTTCTAAACCAGCTAATTTTGATAGAAAAGATATGTTCTTCAACACCTCGTTTTTCACACACTTGCTCAGACGATAGTCGTAAAGTTTAGTAATTGGTAGTAAGTTATACTTTAAGAAAAGTGCGGCCGTATGGTAGGTATGCGGAACATTTTCAACAATTCTTAGAAATTTTTTCTGTAACAAGTGTAGTTTCTGAAGATTGCCTGCTGTTGTTGCACCCCAGATATCTTCAAATACTTGGCAGTAGGATGACGACGACGACCGCCTATAAAAAACCAGCTCGTTGCCCGGTTTGAGAAAACCTGCAACATTTTCTACAAAGGCGTTAATTCGAACTTCATTTTCTCCAGAGCAGTTACTTACAAACAAACAAAAACGTTCTTATGATAGAACCGTTCGTAAGAGTGAGCGTCGGTCACACGTGACGTTGGACATATTATTAGCGAAGGCTGCGGGCCAATGACAAATAGCACTTACGAACGAAAAGCTTTGTTAATTCCACCCGATGACTGCCATTCGCGAAGCAGTTCTTATGCTCGTAAGAATCAGCCGTTAGTGATAGCAGTAATATCCGCGAAGGCGATGCGAAACAATGCCTGAACTATTCGGTGTCGGTGTTCTTCCACCGAAGATGTGCACATGAAGTTTTGGAAGAGTGCTCCGCTGTTCCAAAACTGTTCTCCACCCCTGGCACCTCGTCCAAGAAAAAAGTATGAAAAAATGAAAAAGAAAAAAAGAAAGTACTGAGCTCCCGCCCAGGGGGCGGGGGGGGGGGGAGGGCAATAAATGTCGTGGGAAGCATTTTGCAGCAAGCTGACATAGTGTTACAAGATGGAGCAGCATGCCCGTTTAAGGTAGTGTATGGTATAAGTTTTTTATTCAGGGGGTAGTGTGCGGCGGGCAGTTGTGCGCCTGTGATAGCAGTAAGGCGATGACATGACGACTGCTTTATTAATGCGAAATCATTATATGTCCCATTACCCGAAAATCCGGCGGCGGCGGCGTGACCGAGAGATGGCACCGAAAATCGCCGACGGCTCAAAAAGTAAAAACAAGTAAAGAAATGCTCGGATTGACGTCAAACTTTTTAGGAAGGTTCCTGTAAACAAAGTAAATTGATGGATTTTAAGAGAAAATTTGGCACATCTCGGTCTGGGCGGGAATCGAACCCGGGCCTCCGGAGTGCGAGACGATCGAGCACGCTTCACCCAACGCCTGACTAAAGGTGTGCTTAGAGCGTGCGTCACTGGTCACGTGCCGGCGCAGCCAATGGGGAGGAGTTGGCGCCACGTCGTGTGTGTATAAAACGAGCGCATTCATGACGTTCCGAGGTCTACAAACTACATAGTGCTTTCGCGTTCGGCTAAATTATTGTACTCCGGCGAAGAAATATCTTACGTACAGGTCGATCCCAAAGGATGAGGCAGTGTATTAAAAAAAAGAAATTGTATTTCGATCTAACGTACATGTATGTCGTAAGATATGACAACTGCGCATCATATGGAAAGCGCGCGATGTCTCGACCTTATTTACCGCCGACCGGACGGACTGACACGTTTCTGCGAACAGCTGCAATGGCGCGCTGCTGGCGCCCGTGACCATCACTCGGTACTTCGAATGCTGGCAGCGCAGAGGTGCACGAATAATACGTTATTTGACGTATAGCCTCCCTTCCACAAGTTGTATAGTGGTAATGTATGAAGCAATTATTCCATAGAAAACGTCGCAGATGAAAAACAACTGCACTGCGATTGATGCATCTATGACCGTACGACTTGCGTAGCGCGAGCTGCGAAGTATGAAACTGAGTGTAGTGTGTAGAACATAGTCGCGACTCTGTTCGAAGGAACACTCATCACGCAAGCTTATTCGGAAATGAGGGCGGCCCACAAGAAATAAATGAATAAAGGTAAGAATGTGTGGCGAAAGAAGGTTTGGAGTAAGGAAAAGGACGGGGGTAGCATAGCAAGGCGGGGAGGGGGGGGGGGGGAAGGAGGGGTGGTGAAGGGGCGGTAAAGCCGAGGCCGAAAGGCACGTTGGAAAGAAAAAAAAAATGCGGGTGGCGGAGAAACGCTCAAGGCAGCAAGCAATTGGCTGTTTGGTGAAGGCGCGCACTTCAACGCGTCGAGTGGCTTGCGGCGACTGCATACCGCAGAAGAGACTCGAGTAGCCGGCAAGCTGCACGTTCCGGCAAGGACGCGCAGTGCGTAGAAGAAGCCCACGTGATCAGCGCCATAGCAGAAACGAGCAAGCGAGGAGTCGACGAAAAAAACAAAACAGAACGAAACAAAAGCGAGTCAGGCGAACGGCTGAGGGCACTTGTGGTCGTCTCCGTGATGCCGTCAACTCGAAGCCGTCAACCGCCCGTCAGCGCCGCTCCACGGCCGCCGGAAAGACCTGCGAGACAAGAGCGGGGAAAGGGAGAGAGAGAGAGAGAGAGAAGTTGGAAGTCGAACACGAATTTGGCGTCCGGAGAGGCAAGATATAGGAGGAAGACGAAGAAAGAGGATTAGACAGATGGGAAGACAAATTAAACTCCAGGAGATAAGTCAAGGACACTCATGGGCTGGGAATGCGCTCTTTGCATATCGTATAAAGTTACTCAGTGCTCTTTGGTTCTCTGTCTGGTTGCCTAAGTACGCAGTGGTTGAGCCAAAAGACTGTCTTCTTTAAGCTAGCGTCTGGCATTAACACATGCACGTGATGAACATAAAGCAAGTGGCGTGGATGCCTACGCACAGGTAATACACGAGAGAAGTATAATGTGAATCCGATGCCCGCACCTCAACTTTCAACGCGCGCGCACACACTTGTAAGAATTCATGCGTTCATCATCATCGTCGTCGTCGTCGTAATTTATACCCTCTGCAGGACAAACGCCTCTCCCAGCGATGTCCATGTTTAGCGGTAGCTGATTCCACCTATATGCCATGCATGCGAATTTCCTAATTTGACCACACCACTCACTCATCTGTGCTTCTTCGATTACGTTTCCCTTCATTGTTCTCTTCACAGGCCTACTGATGCTGGCCTTATAACCTAACTTAACCTGTCCTTTCATAACCTAACAACCTAACCTAACTTATCCTATGTTCCATTAGAAACAAAGAGCTCTCCGGAACAAACCTAAGTCACGCACCTTGTTGGTGCTGCAGCTAAGACACTGTATAAGGATAACCTAACCTAACCAAACCCAGTGTGGGAAGGAAGCTCTGAGGCAAACATCGAGTAACGGGGCCTATTGGTGCTGCGTTCCCGAGGCTCTGGGTTCGTCGTCCGTCGTGGTCTCCTTTCGAAGTTTTCCTCTCCGTCTCGCTCGCGTGTTTCCCATACCTGTTTCGTAACCGGAGCGATATAGGAATGTGTTTGCTCGGACACGGGGCGGCCCCTGAGAAGAAGCGCGTACATGCATCTCGTGTTTGCCTTAGGGAGTGTGCGCGTGTGTAAACCGTATACCTGCCGGAGGAACGTTCGTCGACGGCCCGTCAGCCCGCCCATCTCTGGCTCTCTCTGTCAAAAGTCGCGGGTGAGCCCCACGTCGCCCTCTCGTGCGTTGTTGGTCGACCAGCGTGCCGACTCGGCAAGGCATCCGGCGAAAGTTTGCGCACCGCAGTCGATCGCAGGGGTGGTCCCAGTTCGAATGGCCTGCTGGGCAAAAAAAAAGGAAAAAAAAGATGTCAGCAGACTTTAGCGATTCCTCCGACTCCGAACTCGATCGCTGCGACGGCATGCAGTTTCTCACAGCCAGACATTAAGAACAATTACTTTGCGATGCATGACACAGTGCATTCGTCTCCTGTGACCTGCGAAATGCATGCGCATATACGTCAACACCATCTGAGTCTGCGCGATAAACGAGATCCCGGCCGCACAATTGTCAAGCACGAAGGTTGCGCAATAGTGTTGATAGAACACCATTCTCGATTCGGTTTTCACCTTTCGAAAATCCCGAAGATTCGCCAAATGATGTATCGTGCCCTTTTCGTTTACCCACTTTAATTATTGTTTGCTATAGTCTTGGGAATCACAACTTTGCGTAACGCACACACTATTCTATGACGAAAAAAAAGCGCTTCGGTATATTGCGAACGTCTCGCGCACTAACTCTACGGACACATTATTGTCTCGTTATTGAATAATTAATATGAAGTATATCTGTGATATTTGTTCACATTATTCTCATTCCCATGCCCAGGCTATGACGTTGCGCTGCTAAGCCCGAGGGTGCTGGATCGAATCCCGGCCGCGGCGGATGCATTTCAACTAGGGGCGAGATGCAGAAACGCCCATGTACTGCGCATTTATGTGCACGTTGAAGAGCCCCATGGAGATGATCAAAATTAATCTGTAGACCTGCAGCTCGGCGTGCCTCATAGTTATATCGTGGTTCTGTCACATAAGACCTCAGAATTAAAATTTTATTTCTACAGTAGTGAACAATATAACGTTTTTATTTATATATATAAAAAAAATTAGCTGACATAGGCATGCAACACAGCGACTCACGCACCCTCAGCGCCGCCAACAGGTGGCTTATTATCGAGTGTTGGCGCAGGGGTTACTTTGTGCAGTCACTGAGGTTTACGTGCATTGCCGTCTTTGCTCAACAAATGCGAACAGAGACGTGCACCAGAAAACAAATTTTTTTTCTAGCTCTTGTATATTAATATTTTATGTTGACCTAGTGCCATTTGAATTAAGACTATATTTGTGTATTGTGTTATTATTTACGCTATTTTGGATTTGTGTTGACTAGTATTTCAGGTTTGCTCAGCGTATTGAACATTTCGGAGTATATGTATTTGTTGAATATTGCTTGTTGTGTTTGCACTTATTTTTCGCTTTTTTTCCCTATGTTATTCCTTTTAATTGACTTACTTGATTACTGCAACGCGTTATTATAGATTTGTATGCATCTGGCCTTTAATACGGCTGCCGTGGGCCGCCACACACTTTCACGTGGTTTGTATACCGCTTTACGTCTGAGGGACTCCCAAATGCAATTGGAAAATAAATTGCTTGCTTGATTGATTGATTGGTCCGCTGCAAAGCTGTGCAATTGTGCACTTACCAGAGGTGAAAATTCGCATATGCTCGATACGCTCTCGCGTTCCGATACGCTCTCGCGTTCCAGCGAACCGCATAGTAGACGCAGCTCAAGAGTCGCAATCTGAACGGATGTCTTTGTCAGATGCAAGTGTTTTCCTGCCAAAGTATTAACCATGTGTGTACGTGAACTTATGTTCAAGCCTTATCTATATTTGTTACAAAAAACAGAGGCGTGCGTATTCGTGCATATATATATGCATATATATATGACGCTCAAGGTCACGGCAGCAAAGCTGCGAATGACGAAACTAGCTTTCTATTGGGCGAGCTTGTGCCCACAAAAGACAGGCTGCACTCAAAGCACAACCATAGCGGCGAACACAGTCGGCGATCGTCGAAATCTGATGAACGGGCCAAGCAGGCCGGCATAGAGAATTTAACAAGAGCGGGCACTCCGATAGAGCCCAGCAGCCGAATTGACTGTAGTGCAGCCAACGGATGGGATTAACACCTTCCGGTTTCGGTTCTAGGCGCGCACGTTTTGAATGCCAGCTGGTACACGCCACGCCAGCTCCGCTGAACGCCTCCGCATTTATTTATTTATTTTTTGCTTCTACGGCTGAACCACGCGCGGCCTTGGCGCGGGATCATTTTATTATTTAGTAAAAATCATTGCGAACTATTTTTACAAGCCTCTAACAAATATGTGCCACGTGCAATTAAATAAAGTAAACGCAAGGTCTTCTGTAATGATGAAATGTTTATGTTGCTCTATATAAATGCTCGTTCCGGGCTTCTTGTGTATTCATCCAAGAGAGAGAGAGAAAGGAAAGGGGAAAGGCAGGGAGGTTAACCAGAGGGGAAGATCCGGTTTACTACCCTACGCTGGGGAGAGAGGATAGGGGGAGGTAAAGTGGTAACAAAGTAGATATAAAGAAAGAAAGGAGCATAGACATACTGTCACCACACAGCACAGTAGTACTTGCAGCACTATAAACATCTTTTCAGGCTACAGCCGCTTGTCCAATTTTGTTGCCCTTAAATACTGCAACAGTGCCCTCGTCGCCCTCTGCTGCGATGGCTTGTGATGGCGGAATTTTAAAATAAGTTCCTCTGTTAGAGGACTTCGGTCAAAGCGCGCTATCGCGATTGCGAGCGATCGTCTCTGTAAATTATAGCAAGGGCAGTCAGAGAAAGTTTTGGCACTAGGTATGCAGTAGATGCGGTACGAAGCTCCAGCGGACGCCATCAGCTGAAAAAATAAATTACAAGCATGTACCATATTGGTGTAATATACCTAACAGGCATGCTGCGTGTAGAGGAGAAACGTGCGTAAATAATGAATGGGCGGGATTACAAAGGAATTCCCGTTTACATACATTTGGTAGCAAATAGACTCCTCCCAAACAATGCCATAAAATATGAAGAAAGCATCTGATTTTCAACCATTACCCATTCCCGGGCCTTATTTCCTGCCTTTTAACAGCACAAATACATGGGCGACTGCGCGTTTCCAAAAGAACTTGGCTTCAACCGACGCGAGAGTACGCTGCACATACAAAAAGTGGCCACAACACAGGCTTTGAACCAGACCATGCTAGACGTTTGTAGAATGCCTTCTGTTCGCACTCATGACAAATTCGTGGATGCAAAGCCTGTTTTCAGTCGCTCAGAAGACAGAATTTTCAAGTTCTTAGTTTTTGAACTCCTCGGCGTCATCTTTTGCGCATCCTGCCGGCGCACTGACGGACAGGGGCCAGGAGCTGCTGGAAACATATGGGTCCCGTAAAACCACCCCGTCTGGTGCCTGCGTGCACCACCGATTTATTTCGGGCCCAGTAAATGTTGCTTCATCATCATCATCTGCCGTTCATCTGACGTTCGTAGAATGTCTTCTGTTCGCACTCATGACAAATTCGTGGATGCAAAGCCTGTTTTCAGTCGCTCAGAAGACAGAATTTTCAAGTTCTTAGTTTTTGAACTCCTCGGCGTTATCTTTTGCGCATCCTGCATGCCGGCGCACTGACGGACAGGGGCCAGGAGCTGCTGGAAACATATGGGTCCCGTAACTAGGGAACCACCCCGTCTGGTGCCTGCGTGCACCACCGATTTATTTCGGGCCCAGTAAATGTTGCTTCATCATCATCATCTGCCGGCGCAAGCAATACACTCCCGTGTTATCACTCTTGGTAGTCGCTCGTCACGTTTTCGACAAGCGTGAATACCGAAAGAAGGTATATGTTGTTGAAGGGCCATAAAAAGCGTCACAAGTTTGGTCCCAATAAAATTGGGTACGCGCCAAACTAACTGTCACCACGGCCGGCTTCCTTTTATGCCAACTGCGGCACAACACCAGGCGCGGCGCGCTTACCTCGGAAGTATCCCAAAAAGTAGCGAAACACAATAATGTTGTGGGTCTAGGAAAGCGTCACGAACTTGTCCCAGTAAGATTCAGTACACGCGAAAAAGTCAACATGGTCGAGTTGCTTTTCGCTAACTGCGTCATAAAGCCGGGTGCCGCAAGCGTGCGCCAAAACTACCGAAATAGGTTGCAATAATGTTGGGACTCATACAAAGCGTCGCAAACATCTCCCAGAACGAGTCATTAACTCAAATTAAGTGCGCCAGAACGGCCGAGCTGTTTTTCGCTAACTGCGTCACTATAGTCGCGGTTTTGTCCCGTAAGCCTCAATTTGCTTGAAATGCGTCGCAGACTTTCAAACACAATTTCTCAGCTTGCTGTAGTTAAATAGTGCAGTGGTTGCGTGTCAAAATGCAGAAGGAACGCAAGAAAACGCCGCGAGTCCAACAAACAGGCTACATTCAAAAGAGACAGGTCGCCGAACAAGCGAGCTTCACATGCGCAGCCGGCCTCGCTCGATTCGGTGGCACGTCTGGCGCATGACACATCATATGGCGCGTCTGGCGTGCCGCTAGCTTGTTGCTAGGTGACGCAAGAAAAATAGGTCGCGAAGTGCAAGTTCATTTATACGCAAAACTTCTTAGTTTTAGCGGGAAAGAATAAAAAATAAAACGTTGTGTCTGTAAGTTCATTTCATTCTTTTTTTCCGATGCTCGCGTCAACTAACGGATGGGATTAACACTAGATGTGACGTGTTTCCTGTGGCCAGTTTTCGCCTCCCCCTCCCCCCCCCCCTAGTGTCCCCTCTTGCTTAATTTCTTTCTCTATGGCATCAGCTTTTATATATCACTCGTCGAAGGTTTTAGTGTAACCGACGGTGCCCGTGTAGTTTCCAGAAACTACTGCACAATTCGTGTCGCGCATGCAATCTGATAATACAAGGTTCGGCGAGGACATACGCGACATATAGAATGAACGATGACACTCGCGTAAGTTCCAAATCATGCAGGCGTCTCTTGCGCTGAGCGATAACGTGTAACATTTGTTAGCCAGTGAACAACGGTCACCGGAGAAAGATAAACAAGCACAGGTGTGAATATCCACAAACTTATCCGCCAAGATACTGACCAACCCAGCAGCAGACCGCAGCCACACCAAAATCGGGAGGGTAGGCAAAGAAAGCTTCGCCTTGAAACGTTGTGCAATAGCTCAGCGCTAAGCGCGTCCGGCTTCCGACTGCACATTGCCGCAGCCACAGGAGTTCGGATCCCAGTGACTGGGCTGGGCAAACCTTTGTTGTTTCTTCGTAATATGGCGAGGGTGAAGTTGAGCGTGTGGTGTACATACGGAAACGGACACAGCAAAGCTTCGAGCTCTCAGAGTTCTGTTCCATTAAAATGACATAAAGAATTGATTATGCCAGAACGGGTGGCAAGGATGGGCCTGTCAATCTGTCGTATAGAAGCGAGTTCACAAAGACTCTCCCAACGTTTGCTGATGATGCGGAGCGGAAAAAAGCTTTGACCGCACCTGCGAACAGCAAAGTTTCGTACATGTCGCTTATATAACGTCGAAGCGTTTCTTTTTCGCTTTTTTTTTGTTCATGACTTTCCTCTCACTCTGTAGAGGCCTGCGAAGTGGTCGGTCATGCACCGCATGCTTGATTTACTTCGATGTGGCGTGGTAATGGCTTCGGCGTTCACCTATATACCAATGCAAATTCCATAGATATTAGGAAATTTATGCTCCATATTAATTTGGAATAATCCACCCATTTCTTGGCCAATCCCCCATCGTGGGTATAGGCGCTACACGTGTGACAGGCTACAACAACAACCTGTATACCCCGGAATGATAGCGATGACGTCGCTGACCATCACGACCACGGAGTATGATAAAACATAAGCGCTTACTTGCCGGCTAAGATAGTACAACTAATCTGCCTATTCAAGCTTCGTGCTGCAACACATAGACGGCGTTTGAAAGTTATTACTAACGCAACTGTCTCCGAAAATTCTTGCTAACTTCTGTTGCTAACATAAATGATTAATAGGGAAGAAAGAGATTAAAAGGATGTCATCCACTGCCTTGCCCGTGAGTAAATATAAAGATCCAAATGAATATTGGAAGGCCGAAGCAGAAATGTTGAGAGAGGAAGCAAATAAGTCGGGCGAAGGGGGGGGGGGGGGACTTCTCGATGTTCGCTCGTGTCAATAGTCCGCAATATGTTCTTAGCAGCGAAAGTTTGGGACGTGCTTCATGTGCTGTGCAGGAATACGCTAAACATTCAGGAGATACGCGGTCTTTGACACTTTTGTTTCGGGCTCCCAATGGGAACGTACGAGTCGCGCGAATATATTTCGATCAGTGAAAGCTGGTGGGCTGGGATTGACCGATTTGTTTTTAAGACAGATTTTGTCAATGTTTATTTTCTTACGAGATCAGAGCCATCCATTCTTGCACGCTATGTTAAAAGTTAGATTATGCTGTTATTTGCCCCACTTAATCGTCTCTTCTTCTTTTGCAGGGCGTACGGGTATACGTGGTTACCTGCGTGAAGTAGTGCCGGCGTTCAACGTATTAAATGTTCGTTTTTCTCTGCAGTACTTGTGCGAAGAAAAAAAAAAAACGGCTGTATAAAGATCTCGTCGGCATAATGATGCTAGTCTCATGTATCGCACGATGTATGGAATCAGGCCTGGAAAAGATGTTTTCTAAGCGGATCAAAAGAATGGTACTACGCCCATGAACCAAATCTTTTTTTCAGCTACACACCGATGGGTTTCCCTTGAAACCATGGCCACAGGAAAATGACCTATTTGTTCCGTGGAGTATTAATTGCCTCTTTTACCGTATGCCGGAGAGTACTGATCACATCTTTTTGGACTGTTGGGATGCTGTATTTCACTGGGACATCCTGCAGCGAACTTCAATTCAAGCGCTTTTCGTCATCCCACGCCAAAGTGTCTTTGACGTTCTTTAAGCATTATTAAGTGTCATTTTTTCTGTAAAGCGTTTCGTTCTTCTGTTGTTCTTTGTAGACGATGTACCTTCCAGTGAATAACTAACTAACTAACTAACTAACTAACTAACTAACTAACTAACTAACTAACTAACTAACTAACTAACTAACTAACTAACTAACTAACTAACTAACTAACTAACTAACTAACTAACTAACTAACTAACTAACTAACTAACTAACTAACTAAATAAATAAATACGTCCTTGGCGTAATGGTTTCAATATCGGGCTTCCTGTGTTTGTATACTGCCGCCTGACGCTCGAAGTCATGCTTATTTAATTATTTATTACACATACTTTCTTCAAATTGAGGAGTTGACATAGTCACGAAGCTGTTTGAAGGCAGAAGGACGAAGTTTAGGCAAATCCATGCACTACCCATAGTTCTCGTGATGGCTGAACCACCCTGCTTGCCCATCCCATAGACAGTATATAGCGTCACAGTTCCCTTTAGAGAGAGAGAGAGAGATAGAGAGAAGCTTTGATAATATGCTGGAGATGTTAGCCTAGCTGTTCGCCTGACATGCTACTCCAGGTGCTGGGTGATGATTATAGTAATTGTATGAAACTCTACGCCTTGAACGATGCACTTCTGCAGTCGCGGGATGAAAACGTCGTGGAAGGGCTTCACTTACAACGGCGAACTCTCGGCGCAGCAATGGGCTTATCGAGCTTGCTCCTTTTTAATTGTAGATAGTGGTGCTGATAACTGACACACTTCAACTACAAGCATTTCATGCGATCGACGACACGTTTCGCGATGTTGGCACCGTTCGACTGGCCGACCGACGAGTACCGTTCGTACTCGCTGGAAAGTCGTCTTTCTTTCTTTCTTTCTTTCTTTCTTTCTTTCTTTCTTTCTTTCTTTCTTTCTTTCTTTCTTTCTTTCTTTCTTTCTTTCTTTCTTTCTTTCTTTCTTTCTTTCTTTCTTTCTTCTTTTCTTTCTTTCTTTCTTTCTTTCTTTCTTTCTTTCTTTCTTTCTTTCTTTCTTTCTTTCTTTTCCTTCTCTTTTTTTTTGCTTGGTTCTTCGCATGGTGGCACGCATTAACAGTTCGCGGAGAAAAAAAACAGGGAGAGACCGGGCTACGTTGCCGGAAATTCCGGGTAATAGTGGAGGTACGCTTGCACGCGGGTTAACGGAAACTATGCATATCACACAGAACGACGAGACGTGGATCAGTGACACATGTGTAATGTTAACGCTGAGAAGCGGTGAATAAAAGTTGTTAGAGATAGCAGTGCGATTTGGTTGTTCTTATGCGTTGCAAGAAGACCACGATGTTCCTCGCCACTCGTGAGCGAGGCGGACAGCACAGCTTCTCCATGTGTATTTTCTCTGCTCCTAATGAACTTCAGTTGCAAGGTAAGGCTTGTCTTGTGTTTACCTTATTTTGTTAGGTCTGAGCTGCGCGCTTGTTAAACTTGTAAAAGCGTGCAGAATGGAAGAGGCGGGCTGTGGACGAAATCACTGTATATGAAGCTAGACACGGTGCGTCGTCGGGACATTTGGACGCACCAAAATGATTGTCAGTGGTCCTCTGTCTCCTTTCGCGGGACCGACATAGGATTGCAAGAACAGAGAGTAAGAAAAAAAGGAAAAACGATTCAGGAGCAAACCAGACGACCGCTAATATCAATACAGTGCATTCATTTTAATTTTGGTTCTTGCTCGTACGGGCAGCCGTTCATCGCCGGATTGCAATCTGGTCTCTGGAAGAAACAAGAAAGAAAGAAAGGAAAGAAAGAAAGAAAGAAAGAAAGAAAGAAAGAAAGAAAGAAAGAAAGAAAGAAAGAAAGAAAGAAAGAAAGAAAGAAAGAAAGAAAGAAAGAAAGAAAGAAAGAAAGAAAGAAAGAAAGAAAGAAAGAAAGAGTTGTACAACACATAATGTAGGGTCGACGACGAGTAAAGATTCAATGCTGTGACGCAGACAAGCGTGATACGTGCACGCAGAGAGCGTCGATCCCAAGGGGCGCGGCCATACAGTTTATTGCCACACACGCGCAGTGCACACGTGAGCCTGGGGACCTCGGTTTGGAAATTAAGCGGTTGTTTGTCCATGAGTAATACCCGTCCGGCCTCCCCCGACGGCCTCCGCGCGTCCCTGCCTACGCTTCCTCTGCGTCTCTCCAGCGCTTCGCGACAAGCGACGAGCGAGGAGGGAGGCGAAACGCAAGCGGGCATCGGCGGTAAAGCAGCAAAGAGCGCGACATCATCTCAGGTCCAGGTCCTCCAGCGCCCCGAATCTCACTACGCCCCCCACCCAAAGGCAAACGCCGGGCTCTCTCGTGCCTCGGCAGCGTCCCTTCAACACGCGGCCGCCCCCTCCAGCCTGCCTGCCTCTTCCTTCTTTCCTCACAGTGTCAGCATCACGTGATGTAATCCCAGCCAGCGGCGCGTCAAACCTCCTCCCCTCTCGCTTCATCTACGCCACCGCCTCATCTTGCTCCGTTCTTCATCCGTCCAACTTCCGGCGCAAACCCGAACGCGCGCGCGCGAGAGAAAGATGGAGGGGGAAGAGGCTTCCCCGCCATGCCCGGCAGCTATGCGCGCGGCCCACCCTCTAGCGACTACTGTCGGCGCTGCCTCTGCTATATATACCTTTCCTTCCATTTTAGGCGGCGGTGGCGGCAAACGCTGCACACACACACACGCAGAGAAAGACGACAGTTGTTTGAACTGGGATTTGTAGCAGTGACGGCGGCGGCGTCTCCCTGCCCTGCGGAGCCCTGCCGCTGCTCTCCGGCAGCGGCAGTATATAGCGGACGACTATGCATCGTGCGAGAGCTCGGGAGTACGGGCACTGCTTGGGTGCGTAGGGTGTGTGTTAGCAGGCGGTGTGGAAAGGGGAGCCGCTAAGAGTTGCGCAGTAGCGCTCAGAGAGCTCGCTTCCGCGCCAGTTCACTCAGAAAAGCGCCGCACCGCACCGCGCACCACACGGCACTACGCCATCAGGGACGCCACAGGGCAGCTCTCTCTCTCTCTCTCTCTTCAGCGTTAGAGAAAAACCTGCCACGCAACGCCCTCATCCTCCGCCTACTTCGCCACCCCCGGCCTCCTCAATTCACTTCCAGCCCTTACCGAAAATCCTGCGCCTGCAAGCTTTGCTATAGCCTGCGTCGCGGCAACGGTGCGGCGCGGAAGGTGCGACGACACGCAAGGGCCCAGAAACGCTGTTCAAAGCGAGCGAGCGAGCTACCACCGACCAGCCGCCAGCATAGAGGACGCGCTAGCTCGGTGGCTCGATGCGTTGAGAAGAGAGGCCCGAAGCTGCTGCGCTGCGCGGCAAAGCACTCCGGCATCGGCGGGCGGCTCTGTTGACTCGACAAATTTTGGAGGGGAAAGTCTGCCGTCGCGCCACAAGCCGCCTCCTGCAGCGTGCCAGCCGCGTCCTGCAGCCCTTCTACAGGCTATACACCGCCAGAGGACTCTGGTCTAACTACCCGCTTCTCGCTGGCCTGCACACGATACAGACGACACCAGTGACCCCCCTCTCTTTCCACTCACTTGTAGTCGACCTACACGCTGCCTGGTGGCTGTTGGGCGCGGCGGCTGGCTCGTCTAGGCCTAATTGAACTTCGCGCGAGCTGTGCAGCAAGCCACGAGGCCAGTGCGGCGCGCGAGCCTCTAAGCTAGTATTTAAAACGCCGAGTGAGAGAACTGAGCGGGCCGATGAAAAGCCATCCACGAGTAAGCGCCGTCTAAAGGGTTCCCTGCTTTTCTTTAGCAGACGACGCATATTGCGACACAACGCTTGTCCTGCATGCCTCCATTCGTCCGATCTTGGAGTTAAGAGATGCTAGCGTTACGCAAAGCAGATTCGAGCATTGTGACATATTACGGAACAGTGTCACCGTTTGGTTGTGGAATGTATACCGCCGTATATTGCTCGCAACAACTATTCAAACCCCGAGCAATAAGTACCCTTCGTCGGCAGCTGCAGCTCTAACAAAATGTTGCGCGAATGAAGCCCTTATTACACAGAGGACAATCTATAAGGTAAATAAAAAAAGGGAGGATTGCAACGCTAACAAATAACCTTTTACGAGGGCCCGTTCGTCGTCGTCTTCGTCGAGGGGACTGTGTTCCGCCGGCCTTCCTCAATGGACGCACGAATCAATATATATATATATATATATATATATATATATATATATATATATATATATATATATATATATATATATATATATATATATATATTGTTACGTTTCGCCTACGACGCGCGGATGCAACGGACGCCGGGGCTTCGTTCAAAGCGGCGGACATTTTGGCCCGTTCGGAGCGGCCGCGACGCATCCCCGCCGAGCGCGTCCCGGCATGTTCAGTGCCACGTGTCTTTGTGTGTGCGTGTGTGTGTGTGTGCCCACGCTTGTCAAAGCGCGGCAGCCGGGGAGAGGAGCTCCCCCAGTGTGAAGCGAGGAGGTCTGACCGGCGCCGGCCCGGCTGATGCGTCACCTCCTTGTCCCAACGTGTCTCTCAGTCCGTCCGTCGCCGCTCCGTCGCCGCTGTCACGTGGTGTCGTCCCGTGACCTTCCTTCTTGCCCGCGACGCCAAGAGTATAAGAGCAGCTGCCCCCGGACGCCAGGAGAGAGGCTCCGATTTCTTCTGTTGAGTAACGTGCTCTCCCGTCTCTCTACTTCGGTCGACCTGACCGCCCGCTCTTTGCGATGCTAGAATAAACAAGTTGTTCTGTTAGCAGTCGCCTCATGCTTTGCTGGGACCTTCGGATGCTTCCAGTGTGCCCCAGGCCGCCAGGCCAACGCTACCCTTGGGGCTTGCGACCCATTTGTAACAACGGGCGCCAACGGTCCGGTTGCAACAACGGGTGTCAGCACTGAGGTTCCAACAGCTGGTGGCAGCGCTGAGGTTCTAACAGCCGGTGCCATCGGTGCGGTTCAAACAATATATATATATGTATATATATATATATATATATATATATATATATATATATATATATATATATATATATATATATATATATAGCTGCTATGTATGTGTTGGCACATGGTGGCAGTTTTGTTTTGTTTTACATGTTTTTTTACGCCTGGAATATATTGCTTCCACAAAGCATGGCCAAGTGCGAAAGCGTGACCACGCATGAAAGGGAGAAAGCCACCGCCGGTAATTAATTCCTGCGCCGCAGTCAATCAGTACTCGTCAGTCGTTACATATGGTTGGCCACTGAGACCACGCTGGAGAAAAACAGTGAGGTCGCGTGAAGTGCGGACGTGACGCTCGCGTGTTGGTCCTCTAAATTTAGAGGTTGCGCGTCCAAATACTACACATTGGGTTATGACTTGTGAGGGACGCCATGGTAGAGAGCTCCTGATTAATTTTTTGTCACCTGGCAATCTTAAACACGCACCTAAAGGACACGAGTTTTTTTTTTTTTGCATTCCGCCTGCATCGGAATGTGGCCACCGCAGCTGGTATCGCACCCGTGACCTCGTGGTCGACAGCGCTGCACCTTAGCCACTGAACTACCACTGCATGCGAGTATCCTTTAAGTCGGCAGCATCACTCCCCCCCCCCCCCCCCCCAAATAAACAGTAAAAAAAAAGGAAAGGAAAAGAAAATTCTCTTAGGTTATTGCGAAATGCTCTGATGTTACGGCTAACAGCACATGGCTTTTTTCACAGTGTTGATTTAGCTAGTATTAACCGGAACACCAATGCATTTCGGCACGAAATTTGATGATGTTGTTTAGAAACTGGTGCTGAGAACGGTATATAAGTCAGCTAAAGTGTGGATCAGATGACTACTGCCCAGTTCGAATTGCGCACTTGGGACATGGATAGTAAAATGAATAATTGTAAAATTAATCAGTGATGCTTCGTCAATTAGTCAACACCATACTGCGTTTTTTAGTGCAACTATACTTAACATAATCAGCCGGTGCGACAAAATAGTGCTATACTCTACAGGAGATTTATTATAAGTACGTTTCCAGTAAAAGAGATCACCTGTAAGATCTCATACCAAACGGTACAAAGTGAGCGGCAGAGCGAAGAAGAAACACACTAGCAATGCACACACGCACACACGCACACATATAGAGAGAGAACTTAAGAGACGGAAGCAAAGAGACTCAGGACGACAAAGATATTCGATCCACTGATCTCGTTATCGACATGTTGTACTGCGGCGCAGAGAACACACAAGCGAGGAGTACACACACTTTGTGTACCTCGGACATATATCTCTCCAGCTTGTACACACACGAGGTAGGTACACACGTATAGACGTATAACGCATGTCCACCGGCGCTGTAAACAACGCCGCCCGCCGCGGCGGCTTGTTCGTCGGGAACTTCCCAAAACCACCTCGCCGTCGAAGATGCCAAACAAGAAGGAAAACGCGAGTGGAGTTATACGTCTGTAGTTACGACGAAGCTCGATTAGAGAAGCGAGAGAGATGCCGCGCACTAAATTCGTGCAGCGTTCCGAAAGGTAACGTATAGATCTACCCGGCCGATCGGATTGTAGGTCGTGCCGGCGCAATGTATTTATCCGCGTTGCGGTCATCCGCCGCCAGGTCGTCGTCTGCTCTCAAGATGTCTATAAAGCAGACGAATAGGAAAACGGTAAGTACACCACACGACGTGAAGGAGTGCTAGGCGCTGGCGCGCTGTCTTCCTGCGGCGCGCATATATGCTCACGTTCAAGTATAATCTTCCGCTGCCGAGAACCGCAAGAATACAACGGGGAGAAACTGGCGAATACACAGCATTGCGACATCGAGGAGCTAGGTTTTTGGTGCACCGCGTGTTCCTCCGGGGCGTGCATGTACCGTCACGTTGTCCTATGTTGTCTAAAGCAACAAACAGACGACAAGGTACACGGTCAGTGTACGACGTGACGTCAAGGTGCTTTGCGTACAGTCTGCTGAAAACAGTAAAAAAAACAAAGACAAAAATAAATAAGAGTTAGTATGCATGCGCAAAGAAACCAACATCACCTTGGCTGATTATTATGCCGCATACCCATAAGAAGCGCCGAAACGGTGCCCTATTTCTTGTCCCGTAACTTTAGAGTGTATGTACACTTTCGTTTTGGAGTGATCGCAGCAGAAGACCTCCCTAGCGTCTCTCGCACTGCACTCATTTAGGCACGCAAAGTGCAGATCCCGAGTTTATAGAGAAAGTGTTTTGGGGAGAGGGGAATCCGAAGAACAAGGCCGCGCGGAGAGACACAGAGGTGAGAAATACAAAACAAGAGCGAGGGAGACAGTGAAACGTATAAAGCGGAGGTGGCGAGCGTCAGCGTTATGATCCTTCTGACCAATATTGACTTCGGAAAACACTAGGAGATAAAAAGAAATAATAACAATAAAGCAACTCTTCGCGAGCGCCGAAGCCACGGCTCGGGCCTTTCGTTTTCGCGAGACAAACCTCAAATATTTGTTTCCGACAATGTGTAGACGCACGCACACTTACAGACACTGCTAAAAAGAGGGGGAGGGCGCGGCACTATCCACGCGAGCCATGGAGTGAGTGTATACCGTGCGTAAGTGCGTGTTTATACATTATATAGACAGATACGCTCACAGGACCGATCTGCCCTCTGGGGCCACACGCACGCACACACACGCAGCAACAGGCGCGCGACGATGCTGAGAGAGAATCTGGAGAGAAGAGGAATTGGGAGAAAACGTGAATTTATTTATGCGACGACGAATCTCAAATAGAGACGTTTCCGAGCGCTTTCAGCTGCGTACGCAAGGACCGCGTATATACTCGCTCCTGTATAAGTGAAGAGCAAACCGTGTGTGTATGTGTGCTTGTTTTGTACACGCGAGTGATCGTTTCAGTTGAAGATAATCGATTGAGAGAGCGCCTCGCAGTGGATTTTTCGCGGTCTCTCTCGTTTGCAGGGGCACCGCACCTTTTGTTGTGCCAGCACACATGTATAACAAGCCTGTGGCTGCAGACAAACATTGACGCTCGTCATTTACGAATCGTTTGTCTGCCTCTTGTGTGTAATGTGGCACACGTTCCGACTCAGTTTGATCAGTTTACACGGTTATAATATTTGACGGAGAAATATTAACGTCCATAGCGAGAGCTGACTGGCGGCTTGTAATTAAAATGGTCGCGACGTGAGAAGCAGATAGAAATGCGGAGTTGAAAGCTGGAATGAGCATAGTCGGCGAATGAGTTCTTCGCTCAGGAGACCGTAAAATAATTGACACCCTTAAATGTAAATAGAAATGTAAATGTGCCTATAACTTACACCCTTACACCTTTTTGAGTGTACGGGCGTCAGTTATAGGCACATTTGCGCCCTTCTTTACATTTAGGGGGTAAATTACTCTACATTGTTACGGGCCGCTTAACATCACGTCAACGGTAGGACGTCATCGCATTTGTATAAATGAATTTCCGACACTGCGCTAATCAGTGGAAGGGTTTAATAAACACGCTTGAGCTTGGAGTGGTCACTGCATAAACAGTAATTACAGAATCACGGATTCTGTGCAAAGAGCCATCGGTGTTAAACAACTCGTCTGTATGATTCATACTCGCTGTAGCGGTGACCATGGCATTCTCCCTCTGAGTACGCGAGGTCGCTGGTTCGATTCCAGACCACTGTGCTCGCGCATTAGAACGGAGGCGGACTGCAGAAACGCTGCTGTAACGCGTTTTAGGGACACATTATAGAGAACCCCGGGCGTGTTGCTTTGGGGCATTATTACTAAATGAATGAATGAATGAATGAAGGAATGAAAATTATAGGCGACCCTAATCTTTGTTTTAGGTGTCTCTTAGTGGCACTTGCACCTCGGTGTTGGTGTTCTTTAGGTTAACTTTAGGCGAATGCAACGCACGAACCAAATAGAAAGAGCACGCGAGCAACTGCGAGTTCCTAAAGTCTACGATTCTGTGCTTTGGTGTGCGGCAATTAGTAATTTCTAATACATTCTAATTATTCCAGAGACTTCAGTAAGTGGACTTGTAACTAAACTTATGCTCTAATGTCATATCTGTAATGAAACCCGTGAACTTTGTCCTGAACTATTTTTTTTCTACTTTTTATGATCTATATTGAATTTCGTTCTCGATCGTCTCAGTGATTTCTAATTATTTCTAATCATTCTTTAAATTTCAGTAGCGAAACTTATGCTCTGATATCATATATCTATTATGAAACCTATTTCTTTCTGATTTATTTTCAATTTCCTCCCTGGTCGTCTCAGGAGGTGAACCGGAAGGGCTGCGCAGGGAACAACAATGTCACTCCATGCTCGTGCCACTAATAAATAAATCTAACCTGGGGATGTGCTCTACAAAACGTTGGATTTCTACAATCTGATGGTGCGAACGTAGCCGCCTTATGGGCGGATTCTCTGCTCAAAAGATGACGTGATGAAACTGCTGAATAAGAAATAAAATATCGAAAATGGTTTTTATTTAAACACTTCCTTATGCACTCCAATAACTCCACACACAAGTTTTCAGTATTCCCTCCGTAACATAGCTAGTTTGCACCTAGGTTGAGTAAGGTTAGTTTCGACGCGCCAACGGCGTCGTCAGAAACTCGCAAAATATCTCTTGGCCATAAGAAACGTGCGCTGGGACAAGGATCAATGTAAGTTTATAGCACAATATTGACGAAATAAAACATATTTAGCCTAGAAAACAGGTATAGTATCCTGTATACAGAACTGCGCTACAATACAACTGATATTTACTCCTTGACAGTATAAGGAAACAGAATTATAGAAATACCTATATATAGTAAAAAGGAAGAGCATCAGCGTTTGTTTCACGTTTTTCTTTTCTTCCACGTGTTTCAGGGGTTGCCAACGGTGGTGTGCGAATATCGGAGACTTTGGAATAACGAATGGAATATCGCCTTATTCAATCCAGTATTCGAATCGAATAGTCCCTATTCGTGAATACGAATATTCTCTCAATAGTTTTAGAATCTTTCAAGTCACCAACTGTGCGCGATCAAGCATAACATTGGAGCAAATGTGCGACACCTTTAATCCCTGTGGCCATAGTAGATGTAAAACACGAAAGGTTGCGCAGTGAAGCAAGCTATACGTCGCTCAGAGATCCGGACTTTTCCGGCTATAAGCTGCCATCATGCGCTCTCACCACTGAGTCCTGAGTATGCGAATAAACTTTTCGTTTGCTCCTAATGCTCCATTTGAGACTTTAATCGAAAACACTCCACAGCGTGTAATGTAATGAAGGAAACTTGCTAACATTGTGAATACTCAAGGCTGTGAACATCGTTTTATATTAATGGGGCAAACGGCCGCTTATTATTCGAAAAGTATTCCCTATCCGATTTCATTCGATTCGCTTCTGGCCCGTGCTATTCGACTCTCATTCGATTCGGTCTCGAAAATTACAATTCGCACACCCGTAATTGATTAATTGTGTGCCAGGACAGCCCACCACGATTTTGTTACAAACGCGACTTATCTGCGACTTTTCAGCGGCCACCAGGTCAATGAAATAAATTTCAAGTTCCCGTCGTCGAACGTATCGAGGAGCCTGAGCTATGGCGACTCGATCTTCTTTATTTCGATTCAATCAACCTGAAAACAATCTCAACTGATAAGCTCCGAAAGCGGACGTTCTGTGATATACAGCGAATGCGAACGCCTTGTGCGCCGATTCTCCTTCGTACAACTCTGTGCGGCAGCTGTGCGAGCAAAGCTCGTTCAAACGCACGTGCTATCCGACTAAGCTGGTACAGGCCCACCAGCAGGGCTGACATAAGGGCCGGCCAGATAACAAAAACGACACACACCACCGGGGCAGCCATCATCCGCGACTGGTTGCCAAGCCACAATCCAAGCCATCGGCGCAGCCGGCCTACGTCAATATGTGCACGTCCTGACAAAAAAGTGTGCCATTCTTCTTTCTTCGACCACCGCAGGTAAGAACGCCAACTGCACGTCGACGACGGACGACGACGTAGATGCGCCACTCGTGCGGATAAACACGTATCGCTGCAGGCAACCTTGGGAGCCGGGGAGGGGGTGGGGAAGGGAGAGGGATCCTTAAACCTCTGGCGCGCGTGACAGCAAATATAGACGCATTCCCAGGCACACGCTGACGGACGAGCCAAGCAAGAAGAGGAAGAAGAGGCTCGAGCGAAGAGTAGAAAGTCAAACGCCCGGCCGGTGCGCCGAGAGGATGGGAAACAGGTGGCGCCCGAACGTGACTTCAGTGGACGCATTCCGGTTTCCTCGGTGCTCTTCGCGATGGCGTTATATCTGTCCGAGTCAGGGCCTCCAGTACGGAGCGCGCGCTCAAAACAACCCCGCTCCCTCGCATCCACTTCCCTCGCCCTTTATTCTTCGCAGGGCTATAACCGCGCCCCGCACAAAAGAGCCGCGGAGGTCGCACGTGCTCTTTGTGGGCCGCCATTGTGAAGCGCACAGAGACCACCCCGAAACCGTTTGCTGTTTAAACTTTCACATGGGGTTCCGCAGCAGGAGTGACCCAAAAGTGGTGGGCGGTTGGCGGAAAAGGCAAGGATCGGTGTAAGGGGAGAGTCAGCGTTGTCTGCCATTTCGCACATCTTCTTCGCTCCCTCGGCCGCTTTTAGCGCAGAGAGTTTGCGAACGAGGCAGCAAGCAAAGCAGGATGATGGCCAAAGACTGTGGCCCCGGAGAAGTGATGCCTCGAGCACATAGAGGGGTGAGTGCGAACCGCAGAGAGAATGTGTTGGGAGAGAGAGAACACAGGGGCCGTGTGAGCTACAATGCTGAGTGCGCGGCGGTTGACGATGTCGACGGCGCGTTAGCTCGCCCTCCCCTTTTAAAGTATAGCCGGCGCTGCAAGGCTTCGCGTCACAGTGTATACCTAGCGTGAAATCCCTAGTTCCCATAGAGGCCTCACGAACCCCGGCCTCTGGTGCACAACGCGGCGGGCGGAAGTTCGTGGCAGGAGTCAACCACAAACACAGCTGCTTGTTTGTTTCTGGGCGAGCCTGACAAAGGGCTGGCCGATCGGGAGCTGTTTAAAAAGGGGAGAAGGCAATAGGGAGATGGGAGGAGGAGGCTGGAAAGAGAAAGGAAAATGGTGAGGGGGTGGTGATTTCAAAGGACAACTGAGGAAGTGGGCGAGAGAAGAGATAGCGCTCGCCCTACCGCGCGACACAGAATGAAGGCAGCTCGTGTGTGTGTGTGTTTGTTGAAGGATGGCGAAAAGAGAAAACGTTAGGTCGATATCCGATCGCGTTTATGGGGATTAAGCAAGCAGACGATGCAAGGGCTGCTCTACTGCGTACAGCTCGGAAACTGTCGACACCTGGCGGTGCTCTGGGAAAGCTACCCCTCCCCCCTCTCCCCCAACCGCCATCACTACCGACACCCCCACTTCCCCCTTCTCTTAGCGCCCTCCTTTTCCATAGATCCATACGTATACACATATAGTATACGAAGACACACATCGATCGACCATTATCCGTCTGGCAGCTTTCGCCGGCTGGATATATGGTCTCTTCCTCCTAAAGCTAGCACGCTCTTGCATACGCTGTGTGAAAAAACGAACAAACAGCCGTTCGGTGTTGACTCGTCGCTGCACTCAGAAGTCAGAAGAAGCCAAGGAGGGAGGTCTTTCTCTCGTGCAGCCCGATCCGGTCACGTTATTGTCCTGCATGCGATCGCGCGCGCGCGTTTGTGTGTGTGTGTTGTCAAAAAAGAAGAAAAAAAATGTGCCTCTCAGTGACTATTGGCCCCGTCTCAGGCGTGAAATCTATATTCTGGGCACGAACGACAGAGAGCGTACGTCAGCTGTGTCCGCGCTGGCTACTACAGTTCCCTGAGAGCATCGTCCTCACAATGGCGCGCATTATCTGTGTTGCAACTCTTCTCGGCTACACCTTACGGAGCCAAAAAACGGCTGGGCTATTTGGATAGCCATCGCTTCCTATATCTTTCGGCAGTGTATTTGATGGGACACATAACGCGGGGTGGACAGACCCACACTGGCGGTGGTGGCTGTTTGACAAAAGTCCATGGTCTGGCTATTTAATCAGAAAGCAATTCGCAAGGCCGTGGTAACCCTCCGCGATATCTCAGCGCTTATAGTTGTCCGCATGCGAATGAGCTCGAAGTTGCGGGTGCGATTCCCGCCAGCGTAAGGCCGTATTCCCACGAGGACGGAGCGCAGAAACACTCGTGTGCATGAATTTAGGTGCACAACGAAGAATTCCGACTGGTGAATACGACCGTAATGCCGCCAGGACGTCATACGACGGCTCGCAATTCGCGTACCCGGGATTGAGAGCGACGGGTGAGGACAAACAGTATTTCCTTTTCTGGTAAGTATGGACATTTATTAAACCTGAGGCCGGAAGTGTCTGCGTAAAGAAAGAAGAGAGAGAGATAAAGATACCGTTCTATGCTTAGTAATTTTCTGCGCAAAGCAGTTGACAACACAACAACGACGCGACAGCGGCTATATGACTGCAATATATACGGCCACGACGGTATGCACGATGTCGCCATCCACGAAGAAGGCGGCAGCTCGACGGCGATGATGACGACAGCAACAATTACGATGGCTGCAAGACGACGACAGTGGCCCCACGTGAAGGCTATAGAACATCCAACATTGTCCGAAACAAGCAGGAATTACCAGGACTGCGCGCATTAGCATTAGATACGCAGCGATCGGTGCATGGTTTCGAGATAAAAAAATGCCACGAAACGTCTTTCGCGATAGCCGTTTCGTATTAGGGCTCTTGTTGGACGAAATTGATGCCACCTAAAACGTCAAGGTCCAGTGAGCAGCAATTTCTCGCATAGCGCCCTTCACGTTGGGATGGTGCACAACGCTAGCGCGTATAGTAGATATGAGAAGGTTCTCTATGTTCTGTGCAACTGCACTTCGATCACGCAATATTTTTACGTACACGTAGAGTTCAGAAAGGTGCATGCGAAAGTGAAAACAGTAAAACTGTCTATATGCACACCCGTTGCATACACACGGGCCAGCAACAGGCATCACTGGTATACGTACCCGCACATGTTAATTGGTTCATGCAGGTGACCTAAACATTGTTAGCACCGCAGTGACTACCATGTCTCTTCAAAATCTTTCGAACACGCGTGTGCACGCGTTTGCATGCCTGTGAGCCCGTGCATGAAAATAAGTTTCGCCACGTGCTCGTTTCTTTTCAACTGATGGTGGATTATCTGCCCCGTTATATTTGCGCTCGCATGCGCGTCGACGCGGTGTATACAGTCAGACCATACAGCGCGCGTTTGGTGCGCGATTTGCTCGAGAATTGAGGATTAGCCGCTGTAATCCTGCGAGTGGCTGCACACATTTTGCACCGCCGTCGACATATTCTCGAGGCCCCTTCTCGCCGTGAAACGCACGTATGCAGGAATGCAAATTGACGCTCCATGCAATGTGTGCTCTGAAGGCATACGTAATCGTATATACAATCGCATCCCTGTGTGTGCCTAATTTGAGCGCGATCGCGCGTATGTTATGGGTATATACATATATATATATATATATATATATATATATATATATATATATATATATATATATATATATTACATTGTTCAGGATGCGAAATATGCGGGGGATTTTTCTGTATGCGCACTGACTTCCATGAAATTTGCATACGGCAGGCTAGCGTCAAATAAACTTTTTGGCGTACACTCTTCGAAAAATTTACACCCTTTGGGGCTTATCTTGTCTCACAAGGATAATCGTCATCTGTCTTGCCCGCATTTCCTTTCTTTAACGCTGCGAGCCCGGTACCTCCTAGTCACGAATGGCATGCGCGCTATCAGTGTGACGCAGCATTCTCGACAGGAAAGTAGCGAGCGCCGAGTTTTCAGGAAAGGAAACGCAAGCAAGGCAGATGACGATTATCGTTGTAGGACAAATACACACTCCAAAGGGTGCAACCGTTTTAAGAGTGTATATCTTTAAACGAAAATAAAAGTGAAATCAAAGTGCGCGGAGTTTAACGTACCGATTCTGCACAATTGGTCGCGAGGGGAGCTGTGGTGGGCGGCTCCGTATTAACGCTGACCACCTGCGCGGTTCTTCAACGAATCCAAGCACCACACGAGCGTTTTTGCGATCCGTCACGGTGGACGTTTAACCCCGCGAAGAGACGAAGGACAAGGCGGGAAATATACGGGGTGTTTCAGCTAACTTTAGCCAGAGTGTAAAAATATGCCGATGTATTCCACGACGACGCGACCAAATGCATGTTGCTCACTTTCGTGTGTAGTGTGTCGCGCTATATTTTGTATTTTGCCTAATTAGATGATTAGTCAATAATTATTAACCAACTTCTGAAGCAACGAAGCTAGGAAAAAAAATTCCAATCAGAAAGTTGCAGAGCGGTTTGCAACACGTCCGAATAAACAGTTTCTGTCTTTCTATCTATTAAGTATTAGTGCTTTTCAGCTCACTGCGGGTGCCCGCGAAATACAAAAGAACGCCACGCGACATGCCCACTTGCGCGTCGTGATTGCACTGCTCCCAAGCGTTCCGCGCACAAACAAAACGTAGCCGGGTGTGCTGCCGCTGCGTCTGCCTATCGCTATCATGAACCGCCGCGAGCAAAGCACGTGGCTGGCGTGAATCGCACAGCCAACGCCTTTGTCACTGCACAGCCGGCTTTTAAGCGGCAGCACGCCCTGCTAGATGCTATGTTCGTTTGGGAGCACTGCATTCACGGAGCGCAAGCGGATGTTTGCCGTGGTATATTTTTGTATTTCGCGGGCATCCGCAATAAACCGAAGAACACTAATATTTGAGAGACAGAAAGTTAGAAACTGTCTAATCGTACGTTTTGCAAAGCGCTCTACAGCTCTACAATTGGAATTTTTTGCCTATCTTCGTTGCTTCAGAAGTTGGTGGAGTAATCGTTACAAATTATCTAATTAAGCAAAATACAAAAACATAGCGCGACACACTACATACAAAAGGGAGCAACATGCATTTGGACGCGTCGTCTTTAGAGTGCATCGGCATATTTTTTAAACTCTGGCTAAAGTTAGCTGAAACACATGTATGTAGGCGACACCGCAGCAGCGCTCATTCGTGCCATCCACTCGCCATGTACTTCGTCTGTTCGCGATGTTAAGCGTTCCAAACAAAAACGTTCCAAAATCCAAAAGAAACTGCGACCCACCAAGAAGCCATAACAAAGTGCATTCCGTCCCCATCGAATTGAGGCCGACGCGGCCGGAAATCGACGCAGTAACTTAGGCTGTGTTCCAATACTCGCCGTATATAGACGCCTGATCGGACAGTTGCCATTCTTAAGCCTCGTTCCAATTCTGGCAAAGCCGTGAAAAAAAAAAAAAGAAAGTCAGTTTCGCGAAGACCGCATCCAAGTAGAAAGACGATGCAGGCTACATTGGTGTCCGTGCACACAAGATGATGGCTGTGCTGCTGTGGGAGGCTCGTCTGGGCTCATAATAAAACGTAGTCGCGCTTTTTTATGCGCTTAGTGTAAGCTACGTTATACGTATAAGCTCGCACACACAAGGAGTTAAAGTATACAGATATATTTTATGCTATTCAACCTTTTTTTGTTGTCGTCGTGAGGTAGCGTCACGTCGCATAAACGTCCATACTTAGCTCAGAGTAAACCTTCATGGATGTTAAGATGTTAGATGTTAAGGGAGCCCACAACAACGTATACATGCAGGGAATTGTTATGGGATATTCTCAAACACGAAGGCGTGATGACGATTTCGCAGAGCTCCTGAGGGAAAAAAACGATATATATATATATATATATATATATATATATATATATATATATATATATATATATATATATATATATATATATATATATATATATATATATATATATATATATATATATTACAGATACGACAGGTACGGACAGGAGGAAAGAAGAGAAGACGAAGAGGACGAGGAGCTTGAGAGGCCGAGCTGCGCTACTATCACGCTACGATCATCATCCATCCCCTGTAAATAAAACCATTTCTTCGCAACTCTTCGTAACAATATATATAGACAACCGACTAAAATAAATATTCAATTCAATACCTTGCAAAAATAATGCAGACTATTCGGTTCTATCTAAAAAAGAAAAGAAAAAAAAACTCCATCGAACGCAACAGTCGAAGAGAAAATAGGAGTTCGATCCTGAATTGCTCGGGGGCATAGGGGAACATGATAATATGTGCACAAAATTTCCATGGTGTTTTCTTTCTTTTTCTTTATTTGCAGGCTATCTAATTCAAGAGGTTGCTTTCCTAACTAGCCATTTGCTTCCACTTGCACTTTTGGGAACTTTAACAAAGTTCATGCTGCTCATGGACACATTGCCCTAACGATGCCTGTTTGATTAGATCGGCTCGCTGACTATCAGGGCTACTTAATTGGATCTAGAAACTCGAGCACAAAAGACTAACTATAGACTCCTCCTGAAAACACTTCAGACACGAATCCATTTAACTGAGATCAGTTCAAGAGTGAAACACGAAATAGTTTACTCGAAATTTCGCAGTGTATGCAAGCGCATTCTCTGTGGACCTGTCGTGAATTATGTAGACGCTACCGAACGCTTGAAACCTAATTAAACCGCAACCATAACGCAGGACACTGCACGCACGAGTTCCGTTGCAGACGGATAAGTGTGCGAAATTTCGTCTGCACTGCGATATTTCGGACTCGAAATTTCTCAGTGTACGCAGGTTGTCTTCTGCGGGCCCATTACGCATACGAATATGTGCGTTGATACCGCAGCAAATGTTTTCAGCGCAGTCAAACAGCAAGGAACGCAACACGTGCGAATAGGGTGGACGCGTAATTACCGAACTATGTTGCGAACCGCCAATGCACGGCTTTCCGTCGATCCAGTCGCTGTGTGCGGATAAGGCTTAAGAACACGGAGAGTATGAGAGGAGGTAACATACAAAAGAACAACGTTCAGGCGTATATACAGACACGTTCGTTCGGAGACAAACACCTGAGCACACACGCAAGGCATCGTGTGTATTGTTTAGCGAGCCTCGTCTCCTCTCGCTTTCTTCCAATCATTGTTTGCGTGACGCAAACCGTTGTAGGCCCGAAAATGCGCCTATATGTAGTGCGTACACTCCTGTATATATACGCGAGCTCCATATACGTATATATATATATATATATATATATATATATATATATATATATATATATATATATATATATATATATATATATATATACGTGCATAGTGCGCAAGCAAACGTGCACATAAGCGCGTGTATGTATAACGCAAACAAAGCGCGGGCGTTGTATTCCTTCAGCCGCACTTCCCTCGCAAGACTGTGCGTGTGTGCAGCGAGGGAGACTCGCGCAGATTGCGAAGGCAGACGCCCGCTTCTCTCTCTAATCTAATCTAATAATATTGACGTCGCGCCGCGCCTGTTTGCGAACGGATTGGACGAGATTAAGACGTTGGCGACGTCGACGCGTCTCGCGCAGAGGGGCTGCTTTTGCGCGGCGTTCCCCGACCCGCGATGGGATATCGGCCCTCCTTCCGGCGGCCGCACAATGCAGCGAGCGGCGGCCACGGCCTTGCCGGCGAGGCACAAAGCGGATCGCGAGATCGCGCTGAAAGCTCACGCCGTGCGCACAACGAGGGCAATAACGCAATGTAGACTTATTAAAAAAAGAACAAAAATGCGCCAACCTTAGGACCTGCAGGAAGACGAAACAACACGTGCTGGCTATCAACAGACTGGCGGAATTCGCTGGAAGGTGGTGGTGGTGGTGGTGATGTTGAAGCAGGCGGGGTTAGGTTAGGCTGGCATACATAGCCGGCAATTGTTCCGCCTGATCCTCCTTCGAGTTGAGATCAGTGGTGTGTCACCAGGTGTCGATGAGCCCCATGTCTCGCAGGAAGGCGCTCTCGTTGCAGTCGTTGCGCTCTCTTCCTGAATGCCGCGGGCCCTCCGGGGAAAACAACGTCTTCAAAGGTCCTGTGCGTGAGACCGCTTTTTTGTAGGTTGTCGACCATCACTTTTCTTTCTGTGTCAAACTGAGGGCATAGCCAAATGAAATGTTCGATGTCGCCAATGTCACCACAGAAAACACAGAGTGGGGAAGCGCGAAGCCCAGTCTTGAATAACCAAGCTGGGGACTCGCCGACATGAAATAGCAGGAATGCAGTAAAGATAACCAACGCCACATCTGCACGTCGTCAAAGAAAAGAACATATAAAGAATGAGATATTGCGTATTTTTAATACATTCTCGCCATTTCCTACGAATATACCACCAGTCGATAGTAAGCGGATATGCCATTACGTCTTCCGGTGGCCCTGTAGCATGCACAGTTTTCTCTTTTCGAAATGTTGCTCAACTAACTATATAGCTCTCTTTCTTTATCTTTCTTTATCTTTCTTTATCTGTGTTCCAGTACTCACCGCATAGACGGCTAAATATATTCATATAAGCGAGAAGCGGCCATCTTGAGCCTCATTTCAATTCTGACGAAACCGGCAGAAAATTTGGAGGACGCTTAAGCTTCGCTTTTAAGAGTGGAACGCGATAGCGTTCAAAGACCCTTACTGCTTTTCATGCTTCCCGGCAAGTGCAGATTACGTAACCGTATACCGTTTACCGGAAAACGCTGGTGGCGAACCCTACGCAGGAAGGGCAAGCTTTCTGGCAGAAACGTGGCCTATTGCGTGGGTCGATCTCCTGTTATTGTTTCGCACTTTTAATATTTCAGTCTGAGAAGATCTAACATAAAATATATACGCTATCGGTATTTTTTTCCATGACATTTTTTGTGGGTTGCCGTTTTCAAAATTCCGAGGAATAACATTACATGTAAAGAATGAAAAACAAGGTATGAGCAATTTTGGCGATGGAAGAATGGTTGGTTATGCATGATTCGGCATGATTTTCACTGAAAGAAAGGTCGATGCTGGACGCTGGACGCCGACGCCGGATTTTCTGCGACACCGGGCGCTTAACGCTATCGCGTTTATTATAGACAGCTTCACGAAGGCAGCATCGAAGTAAAGAACGACGCAGGCTACTTTGCTGTCCAAATAAAATGATGGTTGCATAGAAAGGTTCCAAACTCGACGGAAAAGTTGCCTGCGCACAAAAGCAGAAAAAAAAAGAAAGGAGAAGGAAGCACATACCTTTGTTTTTTACAGGTTCGCACTCGAAAGGTGTTGAAACACAGTCATAGGTGCTTTTCTTAGCTTATTCTTATAGGCGCGAGGTAGTGTCAAGTCGCAGGGACGTCTTCCAAAGGCTTCCTGCTATATACGTCTGCTCGAAGCTTTCTTAGCAGTTCGCCACCGGCCAGAATTTGAACACACCCTTAAAATGCATTTCGCTCGAAGACAGTAATAGAGCTTGTGTCACGTGTAGTGATCCCGTTTTCGCAAGAGTAAGCGTATCGAACAGATCACGGAAATAAGGGGGCCAACTCGCGCAACGCAGTTTTGCAAACCAATGAGCGCATGCGCGTACACGAAACAGCTAGTCACGCAGCTGCCCACTCCAAGTCACAATTTCTCGATTCGTTTTGATCTGAAGCTTCAAGGAGTGTTATGCGTCGAAGCACCTCTGGAGGTTCTGAATCGCTGCATTTGACGGCGACCACACTTAGAAGCTGGAGAGTGGATTGGATGCGCCCGTCTGTCTGGGCATCCTTTCAGTTACGCCGCCGCCGCCACCGCCGCCGTCCGTGTAACTCTCACCATATACAGGGTGATCAAGGAAACTTTGGTGATTTCACTGGCGTTGAGTTATGATGAATGATGTAGACACATATACACACTGCACACAAAGAGACAGAAATAATCAGACAAAGAGACGCATAGAGAATTTATTAGCTTCTCCTGCACAAACATTACCGGAATGCCGGGCTACCGGAGAGATGTGCGGCACCTAGCAACAAAGCTGCAGGGACATCTTGTGGCGCCGAAGTTAACCAGAGAGCACGCAAATCTGCAATGAGGTACCATACATTCTATATACTTAACTGCTGGAGTATATCGTTGGTAACGAGATAATTGTTAACGTGCAGTCCTTATATTCTTTTCCTTCGGCGACAACACCCAAGCGACACAGAAAGTTTTCAACTGCATTGTGTATACGTATATAGTTCTGCAAAGCGCCGCAAGATGTCCGGCTCGAGTAATTGGTAAGGATGCCTTAGAACGCGTAGCTATAAAGCGAGGCACACCAAGGAAGGAGAAGCATGTGCGTGCTAAGGTAAAGCTATACGGTGGAACACATGTTTTATTATAATGTGAAGATATCTACCCAGCTGTCGGCATAGGCTCCGATGGCCTCCTTGAAGCTCGTGGGTTCAGGAGATAGCCGGGCGAAAGTAAACATGTCCGCAATAGAAATTAGTAAAATGCCATTAGAGGTTTGGTGGCAGAAAAGTAGGTGGACCACATACAACGGAGGCGCACAAAAACAAAGTTCCCAAAAGTAGTTAAGAAAGTTTGATGGTGATAATCTTCTGTCTGTTTAAAAAGAAGATAGGTAAGATATTTGGCTAAATTTTTATTTATTTATTCAATACTACAACCCTTGTACAGGTCCAAGCAGGGTGAGTAAAAAGATAAACAAAGAAAATAGAAACACAGTTTAAAATTATCGAAGTGTTGCGAAAGGCAATAAAGAATCATTCCAATCGGATATAGTACGAGGAAAAAATAAAAAGTTAGATGAATTGGTTCGTGCAAAATGCGGTGTCCGCGAATTAGGATGACGGTGGCGAGCATGCCTTGATGTCGAAGACAATAGACAGGGGGATGGGTAAATTTCTTGGTCCCGATTCCAGAGCAAGAAAATAAATTGCAAACGTAAGGTTTTCCTTCTTTGTTCGAGACATGGGATCTCATTAGCCTGCATTATTTCAGAGGGTGAGTCATACGGAGAAAAGTTTGAGTAAATGAACCTTACAGCTTTCCTCTGCACCTTTTCGAGACGGGTAATGTTGTGCTTAGTAAACGAGTCCCGCATAGATATTCAAGTTTCGGCATAATTATTGTATTGTACGCAAGTAATTTTACACTCGGGGGTGAATTTTTAAGCTTATGCCTTGAAAAACATATATTACGCAACGCAGACGAGCAAATCTTATCTGTATGCAAATTCTAGGATAAACTATTAGTAAGTGTAACACCTAAGTATTTGTATTGAGTCTCTTCCTGCAGTGGTGACGAACTTAACCAGTACGTAAAAGAGAGCGGAGCGTTCTTGCGAGAGAAGCGAAGAAAGACGGTCTTATCAGTATTAAGCTGCATATCCAATGTTTCACAACATTCAAAAATGTTAGCAAGAGCGGAGTTAAGATGGTTCTGATCGTAAGTTGAAGTGATTTCTTGAAAAAGCAGGCAATCATCTGCAAACAAGCTGATTTGCACGTTAGGATCAATTACAGTGATTATATCGTTAATATAAAATAAAAACAATAAGGGTCCTAGTGCACTCCGTTGAGGGTCTCCGGAGCCGACGGGAAGACAGCCCGACTGGCGCTCATTAACCGCTACGAATTGGTAGCGATTTGTAAAATAGTTCGTTATCAAGGATCAAAATCTCCGGAAATCCAATGTGTCTGAGTTTTTGTATTAGTTTGTCATGTGGAAGTATATCAAAAACTTTGCTGAAATATAGAAATAGTGCACCAATCTGACCGTTCCTGTCAAGGCATGGAATGAGTAAATGTATTACAGTAATTGTGTAATTGTCAAGTAGAGCTTCGTGGCGCAACCCACCGCCTCGTTCTAAAGAGGACACTCATAGCATCCATTCATTCGGTAAACGAATGTTGAGCGCAATGCTCAGAATCCCCAGTGAGTACTTACACACGATCCTTCGCTCTCTTGTTGTTTCTATTCACGGATGCCAACGGGGACGACCGGCGGCCTCCAACCTGTTTTTCAAGTCTCGCCGCGTATGTGTGTGTACGCGCGCGGGGCCGACGTCGGTCCGACACATTTCGTCGTTCTTTCACGCCTCAACGCGACTCCTCGCGAAGCGAACGCAGCGCGCTCTTGCGGCGGCACGACGTTCGCACAGGCAAAGGAGCTGCAGGCTACCTGCTGAGCAGTAAAAGAACGCGAAGAAGAGAACAGACAGGAACAAAGCCCACAGGTGTCTTTCTGGGCATGTGCATGCCCACTGTGGCTTCTTTCTCCCTTCATCTCCGTCTCTCCTCCGCGGTGCGACCCAATGAAGCCGTCTTCTCACCTGGCCGTCAGAAACGAAAACGAAAACGCGAAGACGCAAAATCACAGGCGAAGTTTTCGAGGGCGTTGCCCAGAGCGGGCCGAAGCATCCTAAACCCAGTGGAGGCCGAAAGAATCGCGCTTCTTCTAAGCTATAGCAGTCTTAGATACTCACCCACGAGAGCGCCGCGTGCAAAAGGAAAGCACGAAGGAAACAAAGAGTATAGTACCGAAGGCACCTTCGAGGCAGATCAGCGAACAGACGTATGCATATACGCTGCACAGAATTCCTACTGGCGCTTCCTTTAAGAGCCTTCAATAAACATCGCCGCCGACGTCGGCACTGTGTGAGACAGCGTGGCGCGCTCCAGCTCCTCTTTTATTCCTCACTGAGCCCTGCGGCTGTATACGAGAGAGGCTGACAGACATGGCGGAAGGGGACTCGAAAGTCTGGCAACATGCGCGCCTCCTGCCGACCAAGCGCGTAACAGACGATGGGAGCTTGGAAGAAGTAGCAAAGTAAAATAAAGGAAGATACAGCAGACGAAGAAGAAAACGATGAAATGAGCAGAAGAACAAGAACTATATAGAAGCAGACGGCAGGGGCAGGCATAAAAGGCCGTATACAGTCGGGAGGCAGCGGCAGTATATCTCCGACGTTGCAAAAACGAACGCGCTTTGCGCGCGCGCCCAGCACACTTTGTTGCGCGAGTCGCTCAAGATTACTCCCCACCCCCATCCTTGACTCTTTCTTGCCGCCATGGTTCGCAGCATACAGCGGTGGACCACGTTTTATTTAGTTATTCCTTCTTTTCTCGCCGGACGACGGAGAAGATTCCATCGTCGTCGTAAACGTCCGAAATAGCTTTCTTTACGACGACGCCGTAAAGCAGGGAGTCGCTTCTGTTTCGTTCACGCGACCCGAGCGCCGCCTAGTAGGCAGCGAGCTACTCTCTGTGGTCGTGCGGCGAGCGGCATGCATTGCGTAGTATATTGTGCACGCGCGCGTGAGGACAAGAAGGGTTTCCCTTCGGATCCAGAAGCGCCGCGCGGCCGTGCAACGAAAGAGTATCCGAGCCAATTGAATACCGAGGACATATTATGCGCATTGCGATTAAATAACACTATAAAATCAAGGGTCTGTTTCCGCGTATGTAATCCGCTATTAAACTGTCCTCGTAACATATCAGATGTCCGTATCATTGTTTTACCTCTACTGACTTTTGGTCGAATTATTATGACACACCCTGACACGGACGACTGCAGTTTGTGCCCCTTGCTCAGCGATAAGAGAGAAAAAATAAGTGGAACCAACAGGCTATAGCTTTCAATAAGCTCATGAATCCAACACGCCTACAAAGGCATAGGGCAAATTTAAATGCCTTTTAAGCTGAAATGTAATAGTTATTATGGATGAGGGTGAAATATTCGATAAGCTTGATATTCGTAATAAACGAATATGGATAGAAACGAAGAAACAATGCAACCGGTCTCGTCACAAGCTGCCGATCGAGAAAGAGGCGCACTGGGTAAACTGGGCCAATACCGAAGGTGGTGCAATGTCACATAAATACCGACCTACTGGAATGTTATTTAAGGATTGATGCAAGGAAATGTTTCGCATAGCGCTTTTCGAAGAAACTGCAATGTCAGTATGGCTATTCTATGCGTTTCAGGAACTTCAAGAACTCTGCTTTCAGTTCGGGTTAACAACAGATCTCGGAATTACCAACGAATTTTCTCCAAATTGCCGTTTTTATAACTCAATGACAAAATCAAGAGCAAAAGGGGGAAAAAAACGTACAGGAACCATCGAACATTATACTCTGCATCATGCATAGGCTGCGCTTCCATTTTATGTTCTTTTCTTTTCTAGGTGAATTAAGCATCCTCGTGTTGTGAAGGCTTTTCCGCGGCTGCACCTCACAGTCCGTAAGGTGCATGCATGACAGCGAGACGCACGACTGTGCGTCCACTTTGTCGAAAACGTGCGTCTTGCTTCCGTCGCGTAAACTAAGCAGAGCTGCATAAGACCCAATGTATGGTCAAAGTCCTTCCATGGAAGGACTCTGGTATGGTGCACCTTTTCTGCCGCCGACCTGGGCCGATCCTGAAGGTGCATGAGGCAATCACATATAGCGTTTCAATAAGGTGCTAGCCGCAACGAGTGATGGACGGGGGAAAGTGACACGCTGTGGTTTTTGTAATAAATTGTAGCTGCGTGATGCGACGCGCGCGCCATACATCTCAAAGCGCTATAGCGTGCGCACGAGAAGAGGAGTGGTAAGGTTGTCATTCTCTATAGAGTAATGGCTGCTTACGTCGCCTAATGGGTAGAGTGTCGGGCTGCATGCTACCCTGGAGGACCCTGGTTTACATATCCCATCGTCTGGCGCACAATTTCATCGTTGAGCAACTGGCGTTCCCGGCCGTCATGGACGGGATCGAAGTTGCGGCGTCGTGCTCACAGCGCGTGCAGCGCCATAGATGTATACCGTGGTGGGTGCCAGAGTTTCCACTGTAGTAATATTTGGGTATATATTCTCGTGATTAAGTAAAGCAATGAAAGGCGGCTATAGTTAGTGCACGCGTTGACGATTACGTCGATTACAGTGAGTTTTACACTGGCAAAAAATTACGCAAAAAGGAAACAAGGACGCAGGTGGACGAAGCATCCGTCTGCGTCTTTCTTCCCTTCTTTGTAATTTTTTTTTGTCAGTGTAAAACTCTACGCAACGTAATCACGAATATCCTCATTATGCCTTTCGAATGCTTGGCCTTAGCTTTACTGTTCTGGTGGCCCTTTCGTCTGGTGGTATGCTGCTCCAGGTCTTAGCTCTGTAGATGAACGTTTTCGAAGCCATTTTCAATTGCCTGAGCGAGGCAAGACGGATTGGATGCTATAGGTTTTCTTGAATCCTCATGTTTCAATAAAGTATAACATTTATTTAGCCGTCATTGTTTAGTGCATATCCGCATTGGCTAACTCTTAATATGAAAATTTTCAATCATAACTTAAGTTATGATTGCAAATTTCTTTGAACTCATATTCCTGAAATTTCTTTCTGCATTCTTCCCCGTCGTACCCGCAGGCAGCCACCACTGCGTCACGAATAATAGACCAGAGACGGTTGTCAGAAAGAATGCCAGTGGAGAGCAGGCTCTACACGTCGAAATATGGCGTCAACACGTTGTAAACGACGTGAACGCGTTTTCAAGCGCGTAGGTGAAAGTATTTTTATCCGGTGCACCGCGAGGTATACGAAGGCACTTTTAACTTTAATGGGAGCCATGGACTGGTTTCAATGGCACGGATACTTCAATTCTACATGCTCTTTGTTACGAGCCTGCCGTATGGCCGGTGTGTGCAATTTGGTTTATCATCACATTCGCCTGGACAGGCGTGTCACGCAAACCTGTGTAGTATTCGTTAAAGAACCCCGCGCACCCTCTCTCGCGTCACGGGAAGCGCGAGTTGCCATCGGTCATCGCCACGACATTTTGTTCGCCGTCCAAGACGAAGGTTCTGTCAGTCTTCTTCTTTGTTCGCTCAATAAGCTAACAGCAAACAACGGATTAACGCCCCGGGAATATTACGTCACAGAGGGCACTGACACCGACCGTATACGCGACCCCCCCCCCATCCGGGGTGGGTATGCGTTGCCGGGCGCGCGCGCACTTTTAGGGCGCACTCGGTCGTCTATACAGCAACAAGGCGCTTGACCTCAGCTGCGCCTGTCGTGCCGCGCACCACGCGCCCGCTTTCAACGCGCGCGCCGCCCGTAACGTCCGCGCGCATAAATTCCGCACACTTCGACGCTCGATGCACGGCGAACCCCGTCGTTAAGTGCGCGCGGCGTGCGGCAAGCTCGTGCCTGCCAGGCATGCGCGCTGCCTTTGCATATTTTCGGAGGAGCGATAAAGGGCAGCAGTTAATCACTTTGCACCGGCAAAGTTTTCTTTCAAGCGCCTCTTTCCAATCGTACGACGGAAAAAAAAAGTTCGATTAAGACTTTTCTTACCGCTAGGAATAAGGCTCGCTTTCGGTGCGGTGTATTTGAAGACGTAGTAAAATTAACTTATTTTTTTAATGGGGTTTTACGTGCCTAAACCACTTTCTGATTATGAGGCACGCCGTAGTGGAGGACTCCGGAAGTTTCGACCACCTGGGGGGTTCTTTAACGTGCACCTAAATCTAAGTACACGGGTGTTTTTCGCATTTCGCCCCCATCGAAATGCGGCCGCCGTGGACGGGACTCGATCCCGCGACCTCGTGCTCAGCAGCCCAACACCATTGCCACTGAGCAACCACGGCGCGTGACACCGGGCGAACCTAACATATCTTGCATGAAAAAGTACAAAGAAAAAGAAAAAGCCGAGGGTTAGATATTTATTCCTAACGTTATAAATAAACGTTAACACTGCGCGCCACGTTGCACCGAAAATGCTGCCCATTCCTTCAACGTATAAAATATCTGATACGCAGAGTTATCTTAGGAGATAGAGAAACCTAGCTTGCACAAAAGTTTTTAAAGCTGTATGTTATCAACACGCCTTTGCCAAAGCACTTAAACGTGACGTATTGTTCCCCCTATGTTCGCAAAATTTTACCACAGTTGTAGTTGTACTTATGCCAGCGCATGCAGCCGACCAACCGCGGTGGCTTAGCGGCTATGGTGGCACGAGGTCACGGGATTGAATCCGGACCGCGGCGGTCGCATCTTGATGGGGGCGAAAGGCGAGAATGTCCGTGTCCCGTGCAATCATGGAACGTTAAAGATCACTTGGGGGTCAAAATAATCTGAAGTCCCCCACTACGGCGTTCTTCATAATCAAATCGTGATTTTAGCATGTAAAACCCCAGAATTCAATTCAATGCCAGCGCAGCCGTCTTAGTTTATACACTGCTCGTGAAACAGACTAATAACGCTATATGGATCACTTGCATACGCATTATACTGGAAAATCCGCATTTCACCCACCCATTGGGAACACACATTACCCATACCGTGCCACTAATTTTCCCCAGACATAAACAAGATGCCTTGTTTAGCTCACCGAAGACACCGGAGAAACAAACTACGGATCTCATCATGCACGCACGAAAACACACGAAAAAACGAGGGCTTAGTTATCATCTGCAAACCTCCCCTTTAAAGCAGGAAAGTGAAAGTTTCGCAACGCATAGTGCCTAAAATTCTCTCTATTTTCACGGAATTTCTACCGTCTCTCGTGCTGTTACTTTAGGAGTGTGCGAAACATTTAGACTAGCGGTAATATGGCATCCTGGAACGCTTCAACGAGCAACTTTCAACGAAGCCTGTAATAAACGGACACCGAATAAACATTTATTGCTCGTCACTCAGAACAATTCTTTATACTTAGAATAAACAAGAACACCGTGCCCTACATAGTTTACTGAGGATGCAAGGGGGATCGAAATAACTAATTACCATGTATAACGCACGAGAATTGGGAGAAAGTAATTTAGTAGCTGTTTTTAGAGCACATGAGCAACCTGTGCAGTACACATTTTCGTACACGTAACCAAAGAGTGGCCCTCTTTTTTTCAAAATATTATATATCTGCTGTGTTTGCTGCTGCCAGGGAACAAGTATTAGTGTATAGCTCTTATGTAGAAACAGCCTGAAAATGAAATCGACAAAGTCAGAGGTGACACATGCCTCTATAGAGAAAGTTCGACTCAAAGTTCTATCGGTGTTGAAATGGCTCTGCACGTTCGACCAAGGTCATTTTCATGAACATATCTACGATAAGTCGTGATTACACAATGAAATTCAACAGTTGGGCCTGTAAGAGATTTGATTAGATATTTGGTGGTGATAAGATAGTGAAACTGCGACGCTATTTAGGCTATCCCTGAACGCATATTAAACAGTTCCAGCATTTGATAAGATAATCCAACGATTTCATGCCGCAAGGCATACCAGTCGCTGGGCACGGCTGATTATATTTTACACAAACCTTTTATACGAATATGTAGTTTTATCCAGAAACTTTATCCGGATATATAGCAAGCTGATTGTGTTTTCAAATACGGTTATAGTGGTCCCAAAATAACTGGGCGTGATGAAAGCAGCGCAAGCTGACATTTGTTAGGGCGAAAACTTTGCCCCCCCCCCCTCAGCCACCATAATTGGTTTAAACTGCTCGTTAAACTTAGCTCATACGTTGGTCTGAAATGTTCCAGCCATCGGGAAGGTCTGCTTGTAACAAGTTGCAACATGCGCTGTCGAAACGCTGGGGGATAAAAGCAACCCACGGTGTTTAAATTAAAATTTCATCTGATATTAGTCAAAACATAATTATCAAAATAACAGACACCCATGATCGTTTACCGATGTTTGACGTATCGTTAAAACAGCCAATGCGTCGGATCGGAAAATTAGACAACCCGACAGTAGCTTCTAGGTGTTCATTGTTGCTGTGATTTAAAAATTATGTTTCCGAGTCGACCAATGCGCAAACTTTTCATCACTTGACTGAGGTAGTGCTAGGAGTACAGAAGGCTAGTTTCGACGGTACGTCCAGTCCATGTTCCATTTTTCCAGACTCCTTAATCTGCTGATGATTGTCAAATCTGACCAATAATTAAAGCGCAGTCTTCAATTTACACGATGCATGTAATTGTTAGTGGAAGAATTCTAATGTAAATGTTTAACAAGGTGTAGAAATACTTTCGATCAATTTGATTGATTTCGATGGGCCCGAAGAGGAAAGAGTTCATAGAACTGCACAGTCGGTGAGTCGGTGTGAAGTCGGTGATGGTCTGTCTGACCACAAAGCAGTCGTTCTTAAATTGAATATTGCACCTGAAAGCAAAAAAAAAAAACAGAATACAGGATGATTACTGACTTCACCCGTGCTGATGATGTCATGATACTTGGTGCTTTGGCGTCACATTTTGATGATTTTTTATTTAGTAGTGAACACTGACAGTAGTGAACAATATTGACATGTTGGTCGAGCGATTTTATAAAGTTGTGCATGACTGTCTGTGTAACTTTGTGCCCAAGAAGTGTGTTAAAATAAATCCTAAACATATCTGGTACAGCAGGGAAATTATCCAACTTATCCGTCGCATAAAGAGACTTCGCAAGCGATGTAAGTCACAACATATGAGTGATGGTGCGCTTCTAATTTCGTTGAAAACGGCTCTACGAACCAAAATGCATGACGCTAGGAAATTTTATTATGAGAAAACACTGACAACATTCATGAAAACCAACCCACACAAATTCTGGAAAACAATTACTCCGTCTGGTCGCTGTTCTTCATTCTTTGTTGTTAATGCTAAACCATGTTCTAACCCTCCTGTTATCTCTGAAGCTTTTAATAAATATTTTAAATCGGTATTTGACAGCGACAACGACACTAGGCCGATGTTTAGTCTAGTTACTGAATTGCCATCCTTCCCGAAGTTGGATATAAGTTATAACGGAGTTCTGAATCTTTTGTTGCAAATTGACACGACCAAAAGTGCTGGAGCCGATAATATACCTAACATGTTTCTAAAAAAAGTATTCCGAGTGGTGTGCCCGGTACTTGACTGTTATTTTCCAAAAACCTCTCCAAACTGAAACCGTTCCACAAACCTGGAAAATAGCTTATGTAGTACCAGTATTTAAGTCTGGTAACAAACAAAGCCTCTCCAATTATAGACCGATTTCGTTAATATGCACTTGCTTCAAGGTATTGGAACACATTATTCATAAGCATATTGTGTTGTACTTGTCTAACAATAATCTTATGTCTAATAATCAGCATGGTTTTCGGGTTTTCTACTCTCACGCAGTTAATTGAATTCACACACGACATTGCATCATGCCTAAATCATCGCGCTCAGATGGACGCCATTTTTATCGACTACTCAAAAGTATTCGATTTGGTTTGTCATAGTAAGCTCATTACTAAACTTGGCGCCTTTTTCAAGGGAACTCACGGTGTCCGACTACTAGGCTGGATTAAGGACCAGTTGCGATTAAGATCACAGTTTGTCACGTTTAATCACTCTCAATCAACGTCTGTCCATATAACATCTGGCGTCCCGCAGGGATCAGTTCTAGGGCCACTTCTATTTCTCATTTACATTAATGACGTCGTCCAGATAACTAATAACACGTTAGTTAAAATCCGTTTATATGCAGATGACTGCATTCTGTATTCAAATATAAATAATGCATGCGACCAGCTTACTCTAAATAATGTGTTTTCTTCATACTGTGATTGGAATAACACATGGCAGATGAGGTTAAACTTTAGCAAAACTTTATCGATGACATTCATTAACAATAAAAATCCTTTTCGTATTTCGTACACTAACAACACACATCAACTAACGCACGTGAACTAGTTTAAGTACCTAGGTGTAACGTTCTGTTCAAACTTGAATTGGTCTAAGAATTTAGATTTAACTTGCTCCAAGTTACTGAGGAAACTCGGGTTCTTAAAACGTACATTAAAAGATGCAATCAAAAACTGGAAGCTGACGGCGTACAAATATTTAGTAAGGCCTGTACCTGAATATGCATCGGCGGTCTGGTCACCACACTTCGCCAAAGACATCATTAAACTTGAAAATGTGCAGAAAAAAGCAATAAGATTTATATATAAGCGTTAAGACCGTCACTCCTCTCCCACAGTTCACGCCCGCACGTTATCACTTGACACACTTCAACACAGACGCATATGTGATCGCATTATCCTACTTCACAAGATTGTCAACAAGCGTATTTATGTTGACGCCCCCTTTTCTTTCGCCAGTTCTTCAGCACGTGTCACTCGCCGTTCCAACTCGCTTAATATCGTGCCGTTTATGCCATTTTTAGACAGCCTCAAATTCTCATTTTTTCCTTTCACAGTCGAATTGTGGAACGATTTAGATAGCACATTACGTGAAGTGTCTGTTGATCATTTTGTGTGAGAATTGCCAAATGATGCATTTTCTTCATGATACTGTACTGTTTTCTCTGTAAATCTTTGCAGTCACATTTGTAATAATGCACTTTCCTAATGATGTTTATGTATAATCTTCTGTACCACTCCCGCAATGTCCCAATTCATGGGATAGCAGTATCTGTAAATAAAATAAAAAGAAGAAAGGTCAACTGAAACACTTTTTTTTCACTTCACCTGCTCAGTCTCGTTCATCTGTGTTTGTGCTTATTGGAGCTGTTTTCTTATGCGCTAGAGCAATAAGACGTAACTTGTACAACTAGTCCGATTTTGTTTTCCGGGATCAGTATTCTCCGCTGCTGCAGCATAGGCAGAGCAGCTGAGAACTGCATTATGTGTGTGCTTAGCTGAGTTTTGAGTGTGTAGCGATGTTCTCTCTATTACATATTTACAGTTTTATTCTCTATGCGTTAAAGAAAAAAGAGAAAAAGGCAGAGTTGCCTATAGAGGCAGACTCCCGAACTGCCAATCTGTTGGTCGTTAAGCACGAATCCTTGCGGCACAAGAATATTTCTTTCTTCATAATTTACTCGCAAATTGTTTTGGGATTCCTACGACAGACACCGACGGACGTCAAAACGACCAGGGCATGCGTGAACCCACAATAGCTGTCGCCGTAAAATAAAGCAGTGACTATAGCAATTCCAGCACTGCACATATTGCTGCGCATGGGACACTGGTTCAAATTCCGGGGGTCAAACTTTTGTTTTTCTCCACCGTGTGCATACATAGATAGACGACGAAGCATGAAGATAAGAAGACAAGCTGACGTGGACGGCCGTTAGGCGTGATAGGCAGTGACGGACATAACAAACCCAGCGTTGCCATTTGTTGGGTATGTGTTGGTAAGCTGAAAGCATATTTAGCGCCAGCAAACAGGGACGGAAGGGAGACGGGTCATTGTGCATGGTGGTGGTCGTCTCCTTTCTGTCCTTGTTTGCTGGCGCTAAACATGCTTTCAGATAACAAACCCAATTTGTGGTACTGTCGCAGTGAAATTATGTGGTTACAGGCCTGCTGGCAACACACTTGTTGTGAGAGGCGCTTTGCAATAGGAGGCTCCCTCTTAATTTCGACATCGCAAACGCTGCGATCTGGTTAGATGGCGTGGATCCACTCATACGTGCCTTCTCAAGAACGCCGCGCAACGAAGGCTGGAAGACGAGGAAAAAGCGACATCAGCGCTCGTGTCGTCTGTCCGTCGCGTTAAAGAATGTGCTATATTTATAGGGATCCGGCACTGAAAGTGTGTCCAAATAAATAAATAAATAAATAAATAAATAAATAAATAAATAAATAAATAAATAAATAAATAAATAAATAAATAAATAAATAAGTGTGCCCAGGAGCAACACTGAAGTCTGAGTGATGGTGCACAGTGTATGTAACAAAACCAAAAAATGTAGACGTCTACGACAACTGCAGCAAAAGTTAAGGGACAAAAAAATTAGATGAAAAACAAGAACGAAGAAAACGACTGCGTGACCAGGTACATATTAAGCAACACCACAGCAGTAACGCACACCATTCCAGGACGGAGTACACATACGGAAGATGTACACATACTGATATATATATTAACCCAAGAAGCAAAAAAGAATAAGTTGAACATGTCAGGCGCGTACTCCAATATACATGATGCTTTATTTCATTTGATGCACCGAGGCGCATCTGTGTATAGTTCGACACAACTTGCGTCAGCCATCGCCGATGCGCATATTGGACAGTTTTAGTTACACGTACGTAGAGGCTTCACGTACGCAAACGTGAAAGGCCTACGTATCTTACGTGCACGCCATCTGAAACGCTTTTAGCTACACGTACACGACGCACGCCAAGAGGGACCCCGTAGCTCCTTCTATCGGGAAATGTGAACACGGCGGAAGCCAATTCAATCCTGTCACCGTGTTTCGATGCAAGCCGTCTGCGCGTGCGCGGCCCGCTATCGCTTGTTCGTGATCTCGCGGAACTCCCGTGCGAAGCTGTCTACGTGCGCAAGAAACGCACGCAAAGAATTGAATCTCACGTACGTCCGTGAGACGCGCGCGCGCCCGCTACGTTCTACGCATGCACACTGCTCACACGTAGAAGCTCTACGTACGCAAAGCCTCTACGTGCGTGTAACTAAAACTCTCTATCTTCGCTCACCGCTCGCGAGCGAACGCATTCCGCGCACGCGTGCCTCCATGTAACGCGCCGTCCGGAACGGCGCCGTGAAGAACGCGGGCTTTTTTTTACGACGCGCACGCGCAAGGCTCGCGCCTGTATGGCGCACGAAATCGCGTCACGTGCACTGGCCCGCAGCGAGAGCTTTTGTTGGAGCCTTCCTTCGGGCACCGTGTGCACCCACCAGCAAAACTATTTAAACACGGACCGCAGCATTGCCGATAAGAAAACAACAAGAAAACAAGAAAGGGCACAAAAAGAAATAAAGGAAGAAAGAGAATCTTTTTTTTTCGAAATTTTCTAGTTACATTCATAGGCGAAGAAGAGAACAGGTGTTATTGCAGAATCCAGCAGAGACGACGACGACGACGACACTACCACCACGACCACGACCACCACCACCACCGCCACCACCACCACCACCACCAATAACAACAACAACAACAACAACAACAACAACAACAACAACAACAACAACAACAACAACAAAGAAAGCTGATCACGAAGGGAAGATAAGGAGCAGCACTATAAGTTTAGGCTGGCAAATTGTGCGCTCTACTTCCAGTTCATTTCGTCGAAGAAGGTTGACTATTACTGCAGAAAGCGAAGGCTAAACTTTTTTTTTTTTTCAATTTCGCACCGTATATGACCTCAGCAGTGACCACCGGTATACCTCGGCGAGACGTCACGGATTTCCAAGCACATATACTCTTTCGTGTTGGGGCCACGTGTTGAGTGTGGGAAAAATCTGAACTCGCCAGAATGTCGTTCGTGTAGATTGGAGTATAGTCTGCATTCTTTATCGATAAGGAATTAACTGCACCCGTATAAACGCTCTCAAAATCTGTGACGTCATGGCGTGCTGGAGCGGAAGCTTATGGGTGGCGTCGCGCCACCAGTATTTCGCCACTGCATGCATGCATCTCTTCTGGTTAACTGAGCCTCCTCATACGGCATAGAGAGGGCGATTTGCTTCCGCAGAAACGTAAGTTATGTACTGTATAACACAACATTCAAAGTTTTACTAACGCCTATAATCTTTTTCGTTTTCACACCAGCCAGACAAGAAACGCTCGTGAAGCGCATGCACTTCTGTCCACGCACGTTTGCGAAAGCATGCTTTATGGCAGAAATGCTCTCGTATCATATTTAACCTCGTATCGTATCATCTGATGTTATGATCCTTTACTGATTAAAAAAAAATGTATTGTTTGTGAAGAAGCCGACGACGAAATAGCTGTCAACCTTTCTTATTGCATCCAATAAATCAACCAATCGTCTTGCCCGGGCATTGGCAACCAGGCACGTACCCAGGGGGGGGGGCCCGGAGGGGCCCGGGCCCCCCCCCCGAAATCAAATGGCATACCCCCCCCCCCCCCTCACCACCCACGCCACCACTCCTCACACATTCCTGAAGCGGCGTCAGATCAATGTTGAGACTTGGCAGCTGTTCATCGGTCAGCATTATGCTGCCTTTCTCACTCCTTTTAGATGGCGGTAGTTATCGGCATCTCTTGTAATGTGAAGGACAATTTTCTCATAGATTCCGCACCCACGCGATTAACTCGAGATGCGTTCAGTTGTCACCATCTATTCAACCGTCACGCGCATAGCTGTTGCTTTTGTTAGTTCAACCTTCTTTGTTTAGGCTGATCCTGGGACCAGGCGAGGGATGCGGCTGTTACTCAGCTGGTCTGTACTCTCATGGAACGAGTTGCGGCCGCGGAGAAAACGCCAATTGCGTTAAGCTTTCCCTTTGCCTCATTATTTCCTTGAGTTACGGCTCGCCGCGACGCTGGCAGGTGCCCGGAACCATATACGCGTGATATGGGTTAGATAAGGTGGGAAATAAAATAATGTGAAAGAACGTCCGTCATGAAACCCTGCAATAACCCTTAAGCCCATAAGCAAGATGACTGTCGCCCGTTACCTCATCTGTTTTTCCCTAATACTATAGGAAATTTTCGTGCCAAATTGGAAACTGGAAACAAAAATCGCAAGGAGTTGAGAAATTAGGCGATCTACTAAGGGAGAGAGCCAAGGCAACAACCAAACTGCAAGCAAAAGCGAATAATAAGAAAGCTAACCGTTGTTTATGAGAATATTTATGGATCATCATCTTTTTATTTAGAAAGGAAGTAGAACAATTACTTGTTTTGAATGACGCTTCTACAGTTATCGGTCGAACCGCCTCACGTAGCCACTTCTCTGCTGTGCTTATGTGGGTGTTTTTTAACCTTTCGCGGTGACCGCTGTACGTCTAGAATCGCAGAGTCCTGCGCTCTACGCGGTTGTATGGGACTGGCGGCCGCACAGCGTTACGCAATTCGCGGAACTGTCAAAACTGATCAACAAGGCGAAAATAACTGATATTCGAAACTATAACATGAGAAAGACTGAAGAAGCTGTAAAAAATTGAACGCAGCCTGAAATCAGTAAAAGAGAAACCTGGCATAGGACAAACCATGATGTATGCACTAAAAGATAAGAAGGATAATATCATCAGCGATCTCGAAGACATAGTAAAAGCAGCGGAAAAATTCTTAGCTGACCTGTATATAGTACCCAGAGGAGTCACGATACCTCACTTAGAAACAGTAATGAAAAGGATACAGAAATTTTCCTATAACTAGCGATGAGGTCAGAAGGGCCCTGCAAGACATGAAACGATGAAGAGTGGGAGGAGAAGGTGGAATAACTATCGATTTATTCAAAGATGGAGGCGACATAATGTTCGGAAAACTGGCGGCTCTTTATACGAAGTGTCTATCGACTGCAAGGGTCCCAGAAAACTGGAAGAATGCAGACATTATACTAATCCACAAAAAAGGAAACATTAAAGAATTGAAAAATTATAGGACCCTTAGCTTGCTCCCAGTATTATATAAAACATTTACCAAAATAATCTCCAATGGAATAAGAGCAACACTCGATTTTGTCAACCAAGAGAACAGGCTGGCTTCTGGAAGAGATACCGTACAATGGATCACATCCATGTCATCAATCAGATTATCGCGAAATTTGCAGAGTACAATTCAGTACAGAGTTCGATTTCAATTCACAGAGTACAAATTCAATTTACAGAGTACAAATTCAATTTACAGAGTACAATTCAGTACAGAGTACTGAATCAAATGCATTTTCGTAATCTACATAAGCCACATAGAGAGCTATGTGGCTTATGTAGATTACGAAAATGCATTTGATTCAGTAGAGATACCAGCAGTCATAGAGGCACTACGTAATCAAGGAGTACAGAACGCTTACGTAAAAAGCTTGGACAATATTGCTACATGCGTGTGGTATTTGTTTGTTTGAACGAGGCGCGTGGGCGCCATCACTCCAGAAAAGAGGAGGAAGAATGAACTGGGCTCGCGCTGTGAATCTGACCGGTCTTCGCTGCAACCATTGTTGTAAATATAATATGTAAATAGTTTCTCGTCTTACTGACTCATCCTTCGCGTAAGAATATCTACAGAGGTTCTACAGCTACCTTAATTCTACACAAGAAAAGCAGGGAGATACCTATAGAGAAAGGGGTCATACAGGGAGACACAATTTCTCCAAAGCTATTCACTACATGCTTAGAAGAATTCAAGCCAATAAACTGGGAAGGCTTAGGAGTAAATATCGACGGCAAAACTCTCAGCAACCTTCGGTTTGTTGATGACATTGTTCTATTCAAGAACAATGCAGACGAGTTACAACAAATGATTGGAGACCTTAACGGAGAGAGTGTAAGAGTGGGGTTGAATATTAATATGCAGAAGATGAAGATAATGATAAATAGCCGGGCAATGGAACAAGAGATCAGGATCGCCAGTCGGCCACTAGAGACTGTGAAGGAGTACGTTTACCTAGGTCAATTAATCACAGGGAACGCTGATGATGAGAAGGAAATTCACAGAAGAATAAAAATAAGTTGCATCGCATGCGGCAGGCATTGCCAGCTCCTGACTGGAAGCTTACCATTATTATTGAAAAGTAAGGTGTGCATGCAATCAGTGCATTTTGCCAGAGCTGACATATGGGGCAGAAACATGAGAGCAAGTTAAGGACCGCGCAAAGAGCGATCGAACGAAGATTGCTAGGCACGACGTTAAGAGAGAGAAAGAGAGCGGTTTGGATGAGCGAGCGAACGGGTATAGACGATATTCTAATTGACATGAAGAGGAAAAAATGTAGCTGGGCAGGTCATGTAATGCGGCGGTTAGATAACCGTTGGACCATTAGGGTTACAGAATGGGTACCAAGAGAAGGAAAACGCAATCGAGGACGACAAAACACTGGGTGGAGCGATGAAATTAGGAAATTCGCGGCCGCTAGTTGGAATCGGTTGGCGCAGGACAGGGGTAATTGGAGATCGCAGGGAGAGGCCTTCGTCCTGCAGTGGACATAAAACATGATGATGATGATGATGATGATGATGATGATGATGATGATGATGATGATGATGATGATGATGATGATGATGGAGGTGGTGGGCCCCCCCCGAAAAAAAATCCTGGGTACGTGCCTGTTGGCAACTATACTGTACATTTTCACGTGACAAAAATACTTGTTAGTATATATGCAGCCGTTCTGAGCATGCGTCAAATCAAGCGTCATCAGACTTCTTAGCAAAAGGCACACACGCGCAGACGACTTCACTGAGCCTGACGTAGGACGAAACCTGTCACATGGCTCACTAGAGCGCAAGTATAGATTGCCGTGAACAACGCGACGCGGATGCATTTATACAGTGCGAACTGAGATTGGTGAATCAGCGGAGATTTAACGCAATCAGCGTCATGCCTTTGTAATTTGCGTACACGCGTGGCGGCAGTCTTTTAATGCGAAGCATACCCTGTGGAATATTGACAGGTTATTTCTGCTGGATATCTGACCGTTCTTGTGGGCCTACCCCGAAAGCATGTGTAGTCTAACACAGCGTCTAAAGCAGTGATCGACTGTATTTGGAGCGCACAGCTGTTTGCAGAGGCCCAGATAGCGCTCAATGTGAGCTTCATGGAGACCCGGGGGAGCGCCGACGAAGCAATGTGCAATCGCTTGACACATCTGCTCTCGTACGCTATGTATATATACCGCAAGTGCGCATTCACGTGCGAAATGACGCACATTGGCCTCGCCCCGCCCCATAACCGGTAGACTCACTAGTTAAACTACCAGTGATACCACCGGTGAAGACATGGTCGCAACCACAATCAGCGAATGTACATTGAGTAATTATGTCAAACGATGTGCATCACTGTACATACTCTTGCAATATAAAATTGCTGTATTGTACATAATCATCGTCTCTGTAGCAATTCAATGTCAACAATGACGTTTGCGTTTTTCTTGTGTCTCGGTTGTTGTTTCGCAATGAATAGCTACACCAACTCGTGCAACTTTCAGTACTTTTACAATTCACATAAACATTTCATGTCATATATGGTGACAAGCTGCGGTATAGATATCGCTTCTGAACATTAGCGTGGTTCGTGACCGCTTTTATATACTAATAGTCAAAAATGATTCGCATTATGTATACATAGCGCTCAACTAGAGTTGTGACTGCCTCTTTTTTTACTTCACAGCGAAATAAGCTACCTTGCAGTGGCCAGAGGGCGCTACGACGCTGTCGCTATAGTGTCGTCTACGTATATATATATATATATAGCCGCTGGGAGGCGAACAAACGAAAAAGAAGAAGAGAGCACATTAAAAGCAACAACGACCAATGCTTTATCGTTCATCTGGGTAGGTTACGGACGAAGATTTATACCATGGCTGAAGCTCGGGAATGTTCGCGAACTTCAATGAACGGCAAGAATTCCAAATCATACTGAGGAGGGGCATTTTGACATTTTCAGATCTCGGATACTCTTACCTCGTGATAAGTAATCACAGATGTCGCGGCGTATGTTTATCGCGCCGCTCCCAACATTGCTTCCGCGGATTTTTGGTTATAGACTGTGTTCTGCCGCTGCAACTGTGGAGAGCTTCGGCGCAAGGTGCCTATATGTAGCAGTGGCTAATCCTCAGGTTACAACTGACCTGTAGTCTAAATGACTCAACACTTATCCAGTATGTATTTAGGGAGTGGGCGACTAATCGAATAATTGTCCGATTAATCGATTACTGGCTAAATGGCGATTCATTTTTTATAGCGGCTAGTTGGTCGATGTCACATGAGCAAAAAAAAAAAAAAGGCCATTGGTGGATGATCAGCGGAGCTGTAAACGTCGCGGTAAGAAACTTCGCGGTAAGAAACCTCGCGGTAAAGACTTTATTGCATCGCTCATTATAACTTATAGTAACGACGGTCACAATCGATTTGTGGTCGTTATGATATACACTATATAGTCGGCATATACTCGCAAGTGCAGGCACATTCTTTGAGTATGCCAAATCGATGCACGTACGCTGCTGGGTGGTCGGTTGGGCTGGATTGGTGTGGCATCGCAAGCGAAAGCTTTCCAACACGATACGCGTAAACGCGATATGCCTCTTCGGCCCCGACACATCCACATTGAAATCACCGACAACGACCAGGGGGGTATACTGTCATCGCGACTAAATTAAGTAAAGTGAGTAGCCATGCATCTTACGGGGGTATACGAGCCATTGATGATGACAGTTTTCGACATGCTGTTCTGTATGTTGTATGCTTGATTCGAAAGAATGTAAGCACTGTTCGCTTCACTTTGCTGAGTGCTTGTATAGCTGCTGCCTTACGGGGCTATGAGCAATGGCATTTTGTGCTTGCTTACGGGCATATGAGCCATTGATGATTATAGTTTTTGTGCGCGCACACGAAAATTCTATGGTACCCTATAGCCAGGCAGACGTCGGTAGGGATGTTCTCGTTTGCGATTTCAAGAGAGTGCTTGAAAAGTCTGAAATAATTTAGTGTTCCTATTTATTGGATATTTTGATTGAGCAAACGTCAAGCATTAAAGCATACTTTGCGAGCGTTTAACCCATATATATTATACTGTAGCTAATGGTGGTTAATACTAAAGGAGTGTTCCTTTTAAGAGTAAGCCACATCTGTATACACACACCCGCGCAATAATCGATATAGAGATTGTTCTGAGGCTGAACTATATATCCACATGACAACGCCTATTGCACACATGACTTGAATTTGTCATATAAGGGAAAGGAAAACCGAGAGAAACTTTTGTTTCAACAAGCGCGCATATTATGTGCCTCCACGAATGCACGCGACACAAAGGTGTGAGAACCGCCAAGCTTCTGTTTGCCCAAATACAAAGAGCCCGCTCTGTAAAGACTGACACAGAACGCAGTTACGAAAAACAGACCCACGATTCAATCGTCGAGTTGGAAGATTACCGCCGAGCAGCTTTCAAGAAAACGAAGCACATGCATGGAGAGGCGATATCAGACAAGAACCGTGCAAAGTAAACAAGTGTTAATACAGCTAGGGGCGTTTGGGGGAGGGGGTTGGAGTAGGACGATGTTGAATGAAAAATCAGCGCCAAGATTTCGGTTATCTACTGGCGCGCACGTTAGCGCGAAGAGAGGCGAGCTTGTCAAACAGCGAGAAATCAAACATGGCGAGAGAGCGCGCCGAAAATGGCGAGCTTTTCCTTTAATCCAATCCCGGAAACGAAAACGACCGCTCGCCCTGTCGATACCTCACAACGCTTTCAGCACTTACACGTCTATTTTATTTTTTTGTCATTGCTTTTTATTTTATTCTCCTTCCATCGACGACAAGCCTTAAATGACACGTGCTCCTCTCCCCTCCGTCGCAAGAAAGCCAAGCCAAGTAACTTCGCCTCTACGTCTTTTTTTTTCTTTTCTGTCCGTACGCGTACTCATTGTTTCATATTTCAGAATATCTCAGTCACTTCCTCAAATCCAGCGAAACGTCCACGTCTTCTACGGTGGCGTTCGCGGAGGATGTAAAAACGAGAACAAGCGTTCAAAGGGAGAGCGGTAGCAAAAAGAAAAAGAAAAGAAATAAAAAAAAAAACAGGCAACGAGCCAGCGTAAAGCAACGTTCGAGCCCGAAGCCGGACGCCGGAGAGGACGAGAGAGAGAGAGAGAAAGGAAAAGGAGGAAGAAAGGAGCTACGGTTCCGCGTGATTGGTCGGACAGGTTGGTGACGTAACAGGAAAGGGGCAGCCCTTCGCTTCTCTACGCAGGCGTGGTTTCGTGCCGTGGGAGGGGCTCGAGCGCGCGTTGAAGGAAAGAAGGAGGAGGAGAAGGGGGGTAGTCACTCGTCACCGCAGAAAGAGCGCGGGAAAACTGACGAGCGTGGTGGCACCGGACCGACGTCGACGACCATGGACGCCAGCTACCACGACGACGGCGAACACTGAGAACCAGTGCAACGTTCGATATTCTTCTTTCTCTCTTTCCTTCGGCCGTCCTGACGAACGTTTATTCGTTTCTTTATTATTATTTTTTCTGCTTTTCCCGGTACTTCTCGGGCGTCTTCCCGGGCGACGTAGAAAGACGCCCTTGCACTATGCAGTCTCGCTGCAGCTTTTATACCTTTATTTTTTTCCCCATCCGAATACAGCGTGTTTTTTCGTCCCCTTCATGCGCCTTCGTTTCGTGCACTTTGTCGTCGTTGTTTCCCTCCAAGAGCACGACGACCAGCAGCGTTCATTCGCAGGAAAGAAACACATAAACGAAGAAATACGTGTAGAGAAATCTTTTGTCGATGCACTTTTTTTTTCCCCCAAATACACTACCCTCCGTCTCAGACTTCCTTCGCGTTGCTCTATTCCTTTGACGCGCTTTCTTGTTAGGTGGCAATCGCAGAGCGACAGCTAGCCTTTGTCTCTTTATTTTCGCCTCTTTCTTTCTTTTCTGTGCCGCCTATATAGAATGACCGACCCTTTCCTTCTCCTGCTCGCCGACTGTCCGCATTGACGGCAACAGTGGCCGACAGCCTCCCGCTTCGGAGCAGTCGATATTGGGTCGGTTTCGTTTCGGCGGACAGCCGAGCCAAAAGAAAGAAATCTCTCATTCTTGGCTGTATACGAAGAGCGCGTTCCAGCGGTGTTACTTATATTCCCGGAGCCATGTCTCTTCGTCCACGTATAGTGCATTCATGCCGCGATCTCCGTTTGAACTTCGTTTTCGGGCCCGAAGCGGCCCACCTTCCCCATTTTGCACGTCACAAAAGAAAGAAAAACGGAACCGTGTCTCGCAGGCGCCCCGAACACAGATGGACTTGCGTGTGGACAGGGGATCGATATCGGGGACAGCACCGTCGGGAAGCGGGAGTGGAAAGGGAAGTGGGCGAGGGACACTGCGTTGTGAATATCGGGGGAAGTGTGGAGAGGATGCGAGGAGGAGGGGAGTGGCCACGGCGCCGGTGTAAAGAAGGGATAGGTAGGAGTGTGCAGCTTTTGTGATTTTCGCCAGAAGAACGCCGATTGGTTTGGCGTTGTGCGTATCCTCGCTTGCCATCGTTTTCTCTTGTCTCGTCTTCCTTCTTTTTCTTTCTGCTTTCTCTCCTTGTCCAAGAGACACGAATGCTTCGAATGTATCGCGTCTAGCCCGCGGGCACGGCGTCGGATTTCTCAGTAAAGACCAAATGGTGCGCCATCCGTCCACGGAGCTTTCTTCACCGCAGCAGTGTTGTTCTGTGTCCAGTGTCTTTCGGAACGCCGGCAAACATAGCTGGGCAGTAAATCTTATATAGCGTTCACCGAGAATACACAGGAGTGCCCGCGGGTGATCGTGAAAGCTTTGAAGCGACCTCCGTCTTGTGTAGAAAGTTTACTGAAGTCATAGCGATAATTATTTGTGAAGGCGTGGTGATGTCTAAGACTGAGGATACATGGGATTATCCGAGGGGCCCGAATTTTGTTCATAATGTTATAAGAAACCAACAAACAATGACACCAAGGACAACATAAGGGAAACTACTTGTACTTATGAATTAACGGAATGATAAATTAATGGAAATGAAAGAACCACTACAATGTACTACCTGTTGCAGAAACGCATTCTCGAATGTTCACTCTCTGTCAGCATACTTGGATCCAGAGTGGACGTAACAGGTACATTGTAGTGGTTCTGAATGTTAAATTAGCATTATTAAGATACTTAACGCACTTTGTGATCCGTGAATATATAAATATTGTCACGTGGTAGTGACGGTGAAGAAAGAAGCAATAACACAGTAGTAATACTGTGAACAAGAAAACTAACTTTTATTGGGCGAACCTGTGCCCACAAAAACAGGCTACACTTATAGCACAACGATAGCGGCGAACACGGTCGGCGATCGTCGAAAAAACTGATCAGCGGGTCAAGCGCGTCGGCTTTTATAGAGCAGTCGTCGAATGTTCCAGATTAATCGTTCGGACCCGTGTGCCTTCCACAAAGTTCTACACCATTCGCGTTACGCGATGAAATCAGATAACACAAGGTTCGGCGGCAACAGACAGCCGGGTAGAAGCATCGATAACTTTCCAGAAACATCGGATACATTCAGGCGCGTCCCTCGCTGTGCGATTACAGTTGTCAAGCGGCGAAACGTGCTCGCCCGATAAAGATAAGTACACGTGTCAATACCCCCCTCTTAAAAAGCATCGACCCGATGCTACATACAAGCGAAATAAAAACACCCGTAGCAAAGAAAACAACAACAAAAAATAAAGAATTTCGTCAGCGTCCGTAAAAGGGTTTAAGGCGCACCACGTGGACCACTTCAGATCGTGCGCGGCGCCGCTGTGAATGCGAAATGCCGTCTGGCACGACCTCATAGTCCAGAGCGCCAATACGTCGGATGACCTTGTAGGGTCCGAAATAGCGTCGGAGTAGTTTCTCACTGAGTCCTCGTCGGCGTATCGGTGTCCAAACCCAAACACGGTCGCCGGGCTGGTACTCAACAAAGCGTCGTCGGAGGTTGTAGTGTCGGCTGTCGGTCCTCTGTTGGTTCTTGATCCGTAGGCGGGCGAGCTGTCGGGCTTCTTCGGCGCGCTGGAGGTAGCTAGCGACGTCAACATTCTCTTCGTCAGTGACGTGGGGCAGCATGGCGTCGAGCGTCGTCGTCGGGTTCCTGCCGTAAACCAGCTTAAACGGCGTGATCTGTGTTGTTTCTTGCACCGCCGTGTTGTAAGCAAATGTCACGTACGGCAGGACGGCATCCCAGGTCTTGTGTTCGACGTCGACGTACATCGCTAGCATATCGGCGAGGGTCTTATTCAGCCGCTCCGTAAAACCATTCGTCTGCGGGTGGTAGGCCGTGGTCCTCCTGTGCCTTGTCTGACTGTATTTCAGAATGGCTTGGGTGAGCTCCGCTGTAAAGGCCGTTCCTCTGTCGGTGATGAGGACTTCTGGGGCGCCATGTCGAAGCAGGATGTTTTCGACAAAAAATTTCGCCACTTCGGCTGCGCTACCTTTCGGCAGCGCTTTAGTTTCAGCGAAGCGGGTGAGGTAGTCTGTCGCCACGACGATCCACTTATTTCCGGTTGTTGACGTCGGAAAGGGTCCCACTAAGTCCATCCCGATCCGCTGGAATGGTCGGCAAGGAGGCTCGATTGGCTGTAGTAACCCGGCTGGCCTTGTCGGCGGTGTCTTACGTCGCTGACAGTCTCGGCATGTTCTGACATAATGGGCGACGTCGGTGGTCAGGCGCGGCCAATAATACTTTTGTTGTATCCTCGAGAGGGTCCGGGAAAAACCGAGGTGTCCAGCGGTCGGATCGTAATGTAGGGCGTGCAATACTTCTGGACGAAGTCCTGACGGGACAACAAGAAGGTAGTTGGCGCGGACTGGTGAAAAGTTCTTCTTCACGAGGAGGCTGTTTTGAAGCGTGAAGGAAGATAGTCCGCGCCTAAATGCCCTGGGGACAACGTCGGTGTGCCCTTCCAAATATTCCACCAGGCCTTTTAGCTCCGGGTCTGCCCGTTGCTGTTCAGCCAAGTCTTCCGCGCTTATCATGCCAAGGAAGGCATCGTCATCTTCGTCATCTTGCGGCGGCGGGTCAATGGGGGCGCGCGATAGGCAATCGGCATCGGAGTGTTTTCGTCCGGACTTGTAGGTTACAGTGATGTCGTATTCTTGTAGCCTGAGGCTCCACCGTGCCAGCCGTCCTGAAGGATCCTTTAAATTCGCTAGCCAACACAAAGCGTGATGGTCACTGACGACTTTGAATGGCCTGCCATAAAGATAAGGGCGAAATTTAGCTGTAGCCCAAACGATGGCGAGGCATTCCTTTTCGGTCGTAGAATAGTTGCCTTCCGCTTTTGACAGCGACCGGCTAGCGTAAGATATCACCTGTTCGACTCCGTTTTTCCTCTGGACTAGAACGGCACCGAGGCCTAGGCTACTGGCGTCAGTATGGATTTCTGTATCGGCGTACTCGTCGAAGTGCGCAAGTACCGGCGGCGACTGCATGCGTCGTTTGAGTTCTTCAAATGCGTCGGCCTGCGGCGTTTCCCACTTGAACTCAACATCACATTTAGTTAGACGTGTCAACGGCTCGGCGATGCGTGAAAAGTCCTTGACAAAGCGCCTGTAGTAGGCACACATGCCAAGGAATCTACGCACTGCCTTCTTGTCGGTGGGCTGCGGGAACTTTGCGATGGCAGCTGTTTTCTGCGGGTCGGGGCGTACTCCGGATTTACTGATGACGTGGCCTAGGAACAGAAGCTCGTCGTAAGCGAAGCGGCATTTTTCTGGCTTCAGAGTGAGCCCTGATGACTTGATGGCCTCTAGTACTGTGGCAAGCCGCCTAAGGTGATCGTCGAAATTTCCGGCGAAGACGACGACGTCATCCAAGTAAACGAGACATGTCTGCCACTTCAGTCCTGCTAATACTGTGTCCATGACGCGCTGGAACGTTGCAGGCGCCGAACACAGTCCGAATGGCATAACCTTGAACTCGTAGAGGCCGTCTGGCGTGATGAAGGCGGTCTTTTCGCGATCCCTTTCGTCGACTTCTATTTGCCAGTAGCCAGACTTGAGGTCCATCGATGAGAAGTATTTAGCATTGCAGAGCCGATCCAATGCGTCGTCTATCCGTGGGAGGGGGTATACGTCTTTCTTCGTGATTTTGTTCAATCGACTATAATCGACGCAGAAACGTAGGGTTCCGTCCTTTTTCTTCACTAAAACAACTGGAGACGCCCACGGGCTTTTCGACGGCTGGATGATGTCGTCGCGCAGCATTTCGTCGACTTGGTGTCTTATAGCTTCGCGTTCTCGCGTCGAAACTCGGTAAGGGCTCTGGCGGAGTGGTCGAGCGCACTCTTCGGTTATTATGCGATGCTTTGCGACTGGGGTTTGTCGAATCCTCGATGACGTCGAAAAGCAGTCTTTGTATCGTCGAAGCAGACTTCTGAGCTGCTGTTGCTTAATCACTGGGAGACTTGGATTAATGTCGTAGTCTGGTTCGGGAACCATGGTCGTCGGGGTAGATGCGGAGGAATCCGAGAGGACAAACGCATTACCGGTTTCCAGAATTTCCTCGATGTACGCGATCGTCGTGCCCTTGTTGATGTGCTTGAACTCCGGGCTGAAGTTTGTCAGCAACACTTCAGTTTTCCCTCCATGCAGTCGAGCGATCCCTCTTGCGATGCAAATTTCACGGTCTAGCAGGAGACGTTGGTCGCCTTCGATGACACCTTCTACGTCAGCGGGTATTTCGGTGCCGACCGAAATAACAATGCTGCAGCGGGGCGGGATGCTCACTTGGTCTTCGAGCACACTCAAGGCGTGGTGACTACGAGGGCTCTCTGGCGGTATCGCTTTATCTTCCGACAGCGTTATTGACTTCGATTTCAGGTCGATGACTGCGCCGTGTTGGTTCAGGAAGTCCATACCGAGAATGACGTCTCGAGAACACTGTTGGAGGATAACGAAGGTGGCAGGGTAAGTCCGGTCATGAATGGTAATTCTTGCCGTGCAGACTCCAGACGGCATGATGAGGTGTCCTCCAGCGGTTCGAATTTGAGGGCCTTCCCACGTAGTCTTAACTTTCTTCAACTGGGCGGCGATGTGTCCACTCATGACGGAGTAATCAGCCCCTGTGTCGACTAAGGCAGTGACTGCGTGGCCGTCGAGAAGCACGTCGAGGTCGGTGGTTCTTTGTCTGGCGTTGCAGTTAGGTCGTGGCGTCGGATCACGGCTGCGTCGTGTTGAACTGAAGTTGGAACGTCGCGTCGTCAAGTCGTCGTTCGTCGGTGTAGTCTTGCCTTCCTGACTTCGTCGGGACGGCGGCGTGTCGTTGTTATGTCGTCGAGATCGTTTCGTCGTCGTCTTCGTCGGCGGCGGAGGATCTTCGTCAGTTCGACGAACAGCAACCGCACCTCCATCGGTTGCTGCTTTTAGTTTTCCGGATATGGGCTCGCTGACCGGCCCCGGGCTGGGCCAGTGTATGGTCGGCGCTGCGGCGACAGGTAGCGGCCTGGTGATGGCGAACGGGACGGCCGTCGAGGGCTCCACTGAGTAGCGGCGAGGTAATCGGCGATGTCACGTGGGCGCTCCCCAAGCTGTGGACGCGGCGCGTTGACGGCGAAACCTCGCAGTCCCATCTCCCGGTACGGACATCGTCGGTAGACATGACCCGCTTCTCCGCAGTGGTAGCAGAGCGGGCGGTGGTCAGGAGCACGCCAGATGTCCGTCTTCCTCGCGTAGGTGCGCTGGGCGACGGGTGGGCGTGCTGGCGGCGGCGGCGGTGAACGACGGAATTGCGGCGGTACAGGGACCTGGCGTTGTCGCGGAGGGGGAGCTTGACGGCGTGCGATGGCGGCGTAAGTCATCGCTTCTGGCTGGGGCTGCGGCAATTGTGGTTGCACCTCAGGAACTCCTAGCGATCGGTGCACCTCTTCTTTCACGACGTCGGCGATCGAGGCCACTTGAGGCTGCGACGATGGCAAGACCTTGCGCAGTTCTTCGCGCACGATGGCCCTGATGGTCTCGCATAAATCGTCCGTGGCCAGTGATTGAATTCCGGAGTAGCTTGTTAGCTTGGTGCGTCGGTCAAATTGCCGGTTCCGCAATTCCAGTGTCTTCTCGATGCTCGTCGCCTCACGAAGAAACTCGTCGACGGTCTTCGGTGGACTTCTTACCATACCGGCGAAAAGTTCCTCCTTTACGCCACGCATCAGTAGACGTACTTTCTTCTCCTCGGACATTTCTGGGTCGGCGTGGCGGAACAGACGGCTCATTTCCTCAGTGAAAATCGCGATCGTCTCATTCGGCAGCTGCGCTCTTGTCTCCAGTAGAGCTTGGGCTCGCTCTTTTCGCACGACGCTTTGAAATGTTTTCAGGAAGCCGCTTCGGAAGAGGTCCCACGTCGTCAAGGTGGCTTCTCGATTCTCGAACCACGTCTTGGCGGCGTCCTCCAATGCGAAATAGACATGTCGTAGCTTGTCGTCGCTTGCCCAGTTGTTAAACGTAGCGACCCTCTCATAAGTTTCCAGCCAGGTTTCCGAGTCCTCAAATGTGGAACCGCGGAACGTCGGTGGTTCCCTGGGCTGCTGCAGGACGATGGGGGACGCTGGGGCTGCCATTGCGGTTGCCTTGGCCACAATCTTCTTGGTCTTCCCAGGTAGAAGTCCGTGCTCCGGGGGCAGCTGTTGAAGACGGCGGCTTGCTCGGTGGTCCGGGACTACGTTGGTGTTCTGTTTGCGGTCTGGGCTGGGATCACGGCTTGTCGGGGGCGTCCTGTACATGGACGAAAAGCACCTCCACCAGATGTCACGTGGTAGTGACGGTGAAGAAAGAAGCAATAACACAGTAGTAATACTGTGAACAAGAAAACTAACTTTTATTGGGCGAACCTGTGCCCACAAAAACAGGCTACACTTATAGCACAACGATAGCGGCGAACACGGTCGGCGATCGTCGAAAAAACTGATCAGCGGGTCAAGCGCGTCGGCTTTTATAGAGCAGTCGTCGAATGTTCCAGATTAATCGTTCGGACCCGTGTGCCTTCCACAAAGTTCTACACCATTCGCGTTACGCGATGAAATCAGATAACACAAGGTTCGGCGGCAACAGACAGCCGGGTAGAAGCATCGATAACTTTCCAGAAACATCGGATACATTCAGGCGCGTCCCTCGCTGTGCGATTACAGTTGTCAAGCGGCGAAACGTGCTCGCCCGATAAAGATAAGTACACGTGTCAATATATAATTTACGCCAGTTTGGGTCACTGGGTCTCTCTCTCTCTCTCTCTACTCCTTCCCCTCGTGCAGGGTAGCCAACCGAAACTACCTCTGGTCAACCTCCCGCCTTCCTATGCACCATTTTCTCTCTCTTTCATATCAACCATCCTTATAACATGTAAAACATGTCACAATTTACACATTCATGATAAGGTATAGACTGCTAAACACGTTAACACGTCAATCATCCCCGAAGGACGTATGCGCCGCCAATTTTTTCGCTTTTTACTCTCAATATATGTGACGCCCTTTTAGGAAGCCCTCTAAAAGCAGGGGGAATATACGGACAAGCGAAGAGGCAGTGTTTATTCAGGTGTCTCGGTCAACGTGTCTCATCCGCAAGTGAAGACCACGAGATGACACAAGCTACACGGTACTATTCGGGCGCAGTATTCATCTTTGCTGCAGCATGCGCATATTGATTGGAAATTACACAGAACAGTCGTCTGGCAGTCTGCGTGCCAGTAGTTTGAGACCTCTTGGGAAATGTTGAAAACCACTTCGGGATTCCAGCGACGGACATTTGTAGCCATCAAAACAGTAGTGGACTACATACGCCTGTAAAGGAATCGCAATATATATATATATATATATATATATATATATATATATATATATATATATATATATATATATATATATATATATATATATATATATATATATATATATCCCACTTACGCGTGCAAAACAGTAGAGGAAAGCACGCTGGCGTCAGCATAGATGGTATGTGTGCTCTGTGTGTGCGTCTATGTTTCTATTCACGTCCTGTCTTCCTTAGGCACCTTAAAATTTTGGTTAATCGAGAAGACGCGCGGACGTGCCCCTAGCGATTAACTGTTACAATTTCATGCTGACGAGGCCGATTGTCAAGTATGAATTGCATAGGCTTGTACACATGTACATATATAGTATACGCACGTGCACTCCTCTGAAAACTGTCGATGACAAAGTGCGGGTGACGGGGGTTTCTGGAGCAACGAATGTTCCACAGGGGCCAAACTACGCGGCTCGAGAACTAGACGTCTGGTCACGCGTGCAGTGGCTTCATTTGAAACGTTTGACGACGCGCGCGCGTATGTATGTATGTATGTATGTATGTATGTATGTATGTATGTATGTATGTATGTATGTATGTATGTATGTATGTATGTATGTATGTATGTATGTATGTATGTATGTATGTATGTATGTATGTATGTATGTATGTATGTATGTATGTATGTATGTATGTATGTATGTATGTATGTATGTATGTATGTATGTATGTATGTATGTATGTATGTATGTATGTATGTATGTATGTATGTATGTATGTATGTATGTATGTATGTATGTATGTATGTATGTATGTATGTATGTATGTATGTATGTATGTATGTATGTATGTATGTATGTATGTATGTATGTATGTATGTATGTATGTATGTATGTATGTATGTATGTATGTATGTATGTATGTATGTATGTATGTATGTATGTATGTATGTGTACGTGCGGGACGCATGCAAACTCACTGATCTCGATATTTAAAAAGAAAGCCAATGAGCCCATTACCGGCTCCGCGGATAGCACTCGCTCACAATCGCCCGTCAGTTTCTCGTCGTATCTACACACACACTCCTCCCTCTTCCCATCTAAATTCCTGTTGACACAGAGAAGCGAAAGCTTGGTTAACAAAATGCGCAGCAACAAGCGGCACCCACGATCGTGCCAATCAGTCAGCGAACCAAGGACATCCGTCCATGCCAATCAATCAACTCTCTCGCTCGCGAGCACATGCTCGTCCCTGTCCGCCAGCGCCCCCTTTTGTTGTTCTCGCTAATCTTCTCACCACCCATACCACCGCCCCTGCTCTCGCTTCCCTCTACGCTCATTGTTTCCTTTCACCATTTTTTTTCCTTCACCCACCAAACCGCTCCCCACCAAAGCCATCGTATTAGGCCTGGGCTGTCGTCAAATCCTCCCTGTCTGTCGTCGGAAGGGGGTCACGGAGGAGATGAGCGACAATCTCCCCAATCCCCGAACATAAAGCATACAGAGACAAAGCGGCTGGCCAGGCAGGCCGGAGCCATCTTCCCGAAAGGACTTTGGACAAACGAGACAAAAGACGAAATCTAGGGGGAGTGAGCGAATGTGTGCGTGCGTGTGCCCGAAGGGGATGGGGAGGCGAATAGGGAGGGTTGCGCGGGGGATGGCTCACAACCACACCGACGTATATTTCTCCGTGCTCTCTTTTTACACCAACGCGAACACGAACAAAACGATCGGAGGCAGACGTGCAGAGAGACAGCCGCCATATGCCACGCAACCCGCCACGGTTTTGCCACGCTTGAGTTTCGAGCGTTCCCAATCGTGAATTCTCCTTGGGTACGTGCCTTGTAATTGGATCGCTGTATCTGTCGTCCACTGCTCGACAACTTGCTTCCGTATCGTCGGACTCACCCCTATATGGCGCCCATATAAACCTACCGCCGAAAAGGCGTCAACAACAATTGTTGCTAGACCTCAACCACGTCTAGTAATTTAAATCGTATCATCGCTTCAATAATGGAATTATAAATGGCATATGTAGGATTGCTCCGGCATTTGTTCTAGCAATGCGCGCATGACTGACACACATATCATTGTAACAAATCGACAGAGATGCTGACTTTAATTAAAAACATGGAGACGTTTGTCTGACTGACGGAATGCGCGATGCTGTTGCAGGTGATGGATGATAAATATGATATGCTACAGGATTATAGAAAATGGCGCACATAACTGCGGTGACTAATAAAACTTTTCTACACTCTTGTACTCTTGAAAACTATACAGGACTAATTGAGACTTGACGAGCGGCAGGAGCGGTATCCTTGCGCGTTCAATTTCGGGGATTTCTCCAGGTTTCGCGTGACATATAGTACCAGACGCTTCGACGTTTACGGGTGACATAGTTCCTGGAACTGTCTTATGGGACAGCGAGCTTCCCATTGTTTCAGATGTGCTGTCGTCTTGTATATAGAAACCGACGCGTCCGGCGATAGTCGCGCAAAATCTCGCGAAAGTGGCATCCCCGACAGTGATCGCTCTATAGACTATCGCCCAATACTGAAGCTCAAAGAGGAATGGGAGCCACCAAACTGTAAGAGCTGACCAATAGGGGGGAGCATCATAATGTTTTCATTAACGTCAGTAACTATAAGCGTTACTTATACATATAACAGAACTTATACACATACATCAATGTGAAGACTGAACGAGCGTTGAAAAAGAGGAAATCATTTGTAGTGCTTTCTTGCCTTCGGCAATATTTCAGCGCGTATATACTATGATCCCATCATAAGGTTTCTGGCATTCATTAAGCTCAAACGACGGCAGACACATTTCCATATACCCACGTTATGTGAGGAGGTCAGACAGTGCGAAAACGATCTTCTTTATCCGCGCAATAGCTCTACCGAAAGCCTAAGTCTCATGCAAACTTTTCTTCGCTCACAGATGCCTATCTCGTCATTATTTAGGGGACGGTCAGAAAGATACGAAACATTAAACTGCCACTACGCTTTGTAAGCAAGCGGGGAGATAGACGGCTCTCATGAAGCCTCTCTTCCCATTTGTCTATACAGCTTATCAAACAACGCAAAGCCGTTCATTTCGATCGCATAGATGACTGTATATATATATGGCCGGACGTGCAGGAAACAAGATAGCCAATTGTTTTCGTGAACACGAACTAATTCATCATCCAATATGTATATCGCACACACGAAGAACCTTGTTTCTGCCCGTACACGATTCTACGCGTCCGTCGTACGAAACGTACGCCTTCTGTCAGTCGGGAGTGCAAACAGAGAACGAAAGATCTGCGGCCATCTTCTTATGCGCACGCAAGCATTCGTACGCATCCGTGTGTACACGTGCACAAACAGCGTACGGATACACGCAAGGCCACGCCGTTCACCGTTATACGCCAAACAAAAGTTGTTTCCGAATCCGGAGAGGGCGTCATTTATATCTCATCCAAAGCGAGACAGTCGCTTCATTTCTGCTCGCGTATAGCATACACACAATGTGGAGCGTTCACGGCGCACCCGAGGACCTCTCCTGTGTTTGCGCGACGGATCGATATACGGCAGACGAAGCTGTACAGTTTGCACGTTTGCGTCCTAAAGATAGATGCCGCTTGTGTATCAAGCGACGTTCAGAGTTGCTTTATTTTATCCACCCGCTAGGTCTTTCCTACGTCGTGCACCTCACAGCTGCAAACCACAGTTCCAGATACTATAGCGAGTTATATCAAAAACATACGGTCTCGGCACGCCCCTTCGTTAGCCATATACGCTAGCCACAGAGTGTGTGATAAGTGGCGCTGTACGCTTATGCATGAGCTGTCATTGGACCGGTCATGCATACTGAACCAAAGATTAAAGACTGCAAAGTATATTTTACGTGTGTTTAGCGGCGTGGACAGTATTAGATCTTGACTTAACTCTCTACATCAGCGCGCTTACCTTTATTTTAATAATTTTACTTTTTACACACACACACACACACACACACACACGCGCGCGCATTAGCCGGTGTGTTCTTACTGTTATCTCTCTACATTTATCCATTTATAGCAGAGCATGCAGAACAAACCTTCACACACATACGAGTAAATTATTATACAGTCTTCGACTATGGGACGCGTAATTTTCTGTATTTTTACCAATAAATAAATTATGAAATTGATTGAATGATTGATTGAAAACGTTTATTTCTTGTTTTAAATACCAGATAAATTCTGGCGAGAATTCTGATGATATCGTGTCCGAGTAATCCGTCACTACACTTTTACGATTCAAAGATCATGCCACCGATAAAAGGTAAACTAATTTGTATAAAGTGCGCGCTTCTGCCACGTTGAACGTGCGTGTAGTTTCGTCAGGTTTCTTGAAACTCGCAATTTTTGCAACAAGCTAAACACTCAATAATGAACACTCAGTTTGGTCTCTTTAATGTTCTCATTCGACTGTTTTCAGAAATGTGTAGTGTAGAAAACGAAGTAGCTTACAGCAAAGAAAATTAATTTGCCCTCCATTGCTGCAGCTGTGGAAAAGTTATCCAGATTCTCGGACGCGCGTGTACTTTAATCTTGCTTCGCGTTGAGCCGCGATGCACAATTATCAGTACATGTAAACAACATCGCCGATGGTCAATTCATGCGGTAAATATATAAAACGTGGCTCGTCGTGGTGGCTTAGTGGTCACGTTGGTCTGTCACAAAGCACTAGGGTCTGCACTCGCAAAACTTTCTTACGCTAAAAGCATTCGTTCCAGCCAATAGGACACATTAGCGAAGGCGATCGGCCAATGAAAAACAGCACTTGCGAACGAAGAGCTTTGTGAATTCGGCCCGAGGTCGCGAGCTCGATTATCGACAGCGGCGCCCACTTGTCGCTGGCTGTGGCATGAGACGCACTTTCGCGTACTGAGCTTGACGCATACTCGCGTTTCGTTCTCGTTTCTTGCCACGGAGCCCTGTATACTCCGGGAATGGTCGGGCAACATTGTGTACACATAGTTTTTCGATTCCTCAGTCCTTTGTATGTTGCTTAATAGATACTCTTGGCTCGTTCACGCACGTATGACACGTTCACGCACGCATGAAAAAGGACACACAAACACACAGGCGCTGGACTAATGCTTTATTGCGTTGTGCGTTCTTGGACCGGCGCGGCGCCACTGCAGCAGCGCAGCGTTCTTGGGATTATTGAGTGGCGTCTACGTAAAGCGATGAAGAGTCATCTGTCGCCATCTGTCATCTGTCCGAGTAATGGCCGCGCTACTTCAAACGCGTTTTGGGTGCAAGTCAAGGAACACGAGGCAATCAAAACTGTGATCAGCAGGTTATAACTTCGGCGTTCTTCGTGCCCTCATTGTATACCATCGGCACGTTGAACTTGATCAGTCAACAAAACGATCCTAAATCGTGCAGGAAGGCTCTTTCGCAACGGCAACTTGTTCCGCAGTGACATCACAGAACGAAAATTCAATCGTAATGCCTTTTGAGATAGCACTACGACGCACCAAGTAGCCACAGAGAATTATCGGTTGCTTCGAACCAAAATATATCGCGCGCTCAAGATACCGCAACCAGGGCTGCCACCAGCTCTACGCAGCTCGGTACGGAGAGGGGCATCACAACAAGCACAGGTCGTCGTCATCAGACAGCCCGGTCACTTTCAAGTGACTCGAAAGTTTGCGCATATGACGTCATTCCTCATCAAGACAGTGAAGGGACTGAAATGACACTGTTGCACCACGTATCATTCCGGAAATATTACTAACATAAATGGAATGCAGCTTCGGTCGATATCTGCCTGAGCTTTCATGAAGGCTCGACAGCGAAATATTTGTAGCGGCGCGGTGCAACTTCTCGTAAAGGCCCTGGCAAGGCTGCTTTCGTTTTTCCACGTCGACTTCGATCGCAACGCATGCTCAGCATGCGCGAAAGCAAAAGGAGGCTCTCTTGCATAACACAACTAGCTTGCAGAGAAGCCATCGCCGAGCTGAAGGGGCTTTATGCAAATCTGCACTCGCCGTCACGCGGCGGGAGCGAGGTAGGCCTGCTTTCGAGGCAGTGAGGCCACTTCGCACATCACCGTTATAGGTGGGGAAATCCCCTTCTCCCTTTTATTTCTCGCATTTCTTTCAAACCGCCTTCATCTTCATCTCTCTATGAGCTACGAGTGGAGCTACGCAGCCCCCTCTCTAGCCAGTCAGCCAGCCAAGCAAGCATGGCAGTTCCGCTTTGGAAGCAGACCTCTCTATAGCAGAGAGGAAATAAAAAAAAAAGGTGGAAGGGGAACGGGGACTAGGTGTCTAGGAAATTCATATATACGTTTCGCGCTGCCGGATGCCGCCTCTCTAGGCTTGAACGCATGCAAACGAACGCTGTGATGACGTGGTTTGTTGTCGTAGAGAAGGGTTTTTCCCCGCGCTACTCTTCGTTTTTATTTTTTTTATTCGGGAGTTTGGAGTTCTCGAGCTTTTTTGCTGAAGCCCTCATCTACTGGTGCTGGTAGAGTTAACGAGGCTTGGGGAGTCCCAATGTTGCCTTCTTTTTATTTACTTTTTTTCTGTCATGGGAATATTCTAGTCAAACAGCGTCCGAAATTTACTGAAATTCTAAATATACGTATATATACAAGGTGTCCCAGCTATCATGAATCGCGTTGTTAAAGAAAGACGGTCCATTCTACGCGAAGATAACCAAGTGCATATTGTTCACAGTCGAGTAAAGTAGCTGCCAGCAATTTTTTGTTGATGTCATTCAAGTTAGGAGTTAATTGAAATTAGGAAATATTTAATTACTGCTCTAAATGCCGTGCTGTTCATGAAGAATTCGTAGAAGATTGAAAGAATATTAGAGCTGGCATGTTTCAACAAGGTTCTTGTGGCCCGTTAATTTTTTCCGGTTCATTAAGAAAGCCCAGGGAAAATAACAAATATCACGTGACTAACCGTCCGCCCACGTCAAAATGCAGCGCCCTATATATATTACACAAGAAAACAGCCAAGGAAACTTTCGAGGAGAATCAAGATCAAATATAGAAAAGTTATCTATTTTTAGGTATACCTTGGTCATCATTGAAATGATAGCGACGCAGTGAATGCCATAGCGTATGATGGCGCCGTACGCACACCGCGTAGCTTGCGCTCGGTATAGGGAGGTGCACCACCTTTGACCGCGGTGAAGCATACGGCTTGAATTTCATCGATCAACCAAGCACTTATTTGTCTCAGATAACAAAACGACAGAAAGTCCGAGAGGAAATATTGCTGTTTTATGTAGAAGAAAACGTTTTTAGTTTCTATGCAATAAACCGGTGTTAGCCCAAAGATGCAAATGAACGAGTGTTTTTGTTTCTTACCTTCATCACAATGCGAACACTATGGTTGGAAGGAAATCACGGAAACCCGTGACCAGAAAGCGCCATAGCCACTCGTTGATCCACGCACTGTCACGACTAAAGGAAAGGTCTATTCTGAGAAACGCTTGTTACCGCCTTGTAGATTTTTCAAACGTGTCTGTGTACCCTGTTTATACGTCGGGCGTTGAACCGACACATATGACTCATAAGGGTGTGCGAATGGTAATTTTTTCAGACCAAATCGAATGCGAGTACCAGAAGCAAATCAAATATTAGGTACTTTTCAAATAGTTTTGGAATAATAAGCAGCCATTTTCACCATTCGTATGTAACAATGATCGCATCATAGCATTTATAGTGTTAAAAAGTTTCTGTCATGGCATTGCACGTTATGAAACATCGCGTATTAAAAAGCACAGACGGAGCATTATAAATAAATAAATCAGTTTGTTCACGTACACGGGACTTTTCAAAGAGCAATCGCTGTGACACCAATCAAGTCTGACTCCATAGGCGACGTAGTCTGCTGCTCTACCTATATAAGTTCTCAAGCGTTATGTCTGTGCCCGCGGGGTCGAAATTTATCGTACTTTTGATCCAACTTGAGGTTTGAACGCGCGCGGTTGACGTTTTAGAATATTCGAAAGCAATTCGGAAAAATAATCCTACTTACAGATAATCACCATTCGATTCGAAGATCGTATCTAATATTACACTGTTCGATTCGTTATTTAAATGTTTCGAATATTCGCGCACCCCCAATAACTTGCTACTCCTAAACGGTCCGGTAATCCTAATGGTTAGTTAGAGACTGTACGTAGGTGTAGGTGTAAAGAAATCGATGCGACCCTAAAAATTATTTCGTTAATTCGGCAGCTTCGTTAAAGAAAAAAAATACTTTAAACACTAATGACATCACATTTATTCCAAAGATGCATTTTCTGCCTGCGTACTCGCTTATATAGACAGAACCCGGGGTGCACGTCTCGCGTTCATTCACAAGTGCAGCGAATACTCTGAATAGGTCGAGGGCGTCCATCACCTGAGCTAGAAAAACTGGCATACGCATGTTTTCCCCATGCTTTACCCATATTTCCAGCAAGGCTTTGTTGAACTGAGCAGATGCCGAGTGCAATTTATTTCTTTGAGGATTTGAACGGTTTAGGTTTTGGGAATACGTGTCGGTGAATCGAAAGCACTCTGTTCAATTGAAAAGTTTCGCAAAAGGCGAGTTTCGTTAAATCGAGGTTTGACTGCGTGTGCACACCATCGCGCTCACGGTTAACAAACGCCGCCCGACGTGGTACAGGCGTCCCGAAGAAAAGTACAGAGAGGCCCACTCGAAATCCCAATTCCCATCAATACACAGGTCATCCCATCTCGTTACCCGGAACTCCCAACAGGGAGCGCTGCCGACAGTAAAGGAAGGGAAGCTCCTCCGAGGAAAGTATCTCCTCACGGCAGCACGCAGACGCCGAAGAATGCACGCCAAGTCTATGTACACGCGCACAGCTCCTCGTGTATAGAGGCAGCAATTCCTCTGTTGACCAATACTGTTGCTGGGTGTCTCCCCTGTTTCTTCTTATTTCTCTCTCTCTCTCTCTCATACATGGTCAACTTATACACACACAACCGTTTGGTCAGAACAGCCAGTGGCTTTTGTTTGCCCTCGAATCCCACCACCACCGCGATGTGAGCTCTACAGGAAACAACGCGCGCTTCGCCGGCGAACGGACAGACGACGCAGACGTATCCACGTACCAGACGTTGTGGCTTATCCGTGGGTCACTCGGCAGCCAACATGCCCAGAAAAACAGCACACGAGCACATAACGCACGTACACATGTAGCCCGCAAAGACGAACGCAGACGTAAACGCAACAGAAGGAAAGCGACGCAGACGCAATACAAACGGGAAAAGCACACAGCTCATTAGGTCCGCACATAGTGGACTACACCGCAAACACGGAGCCGGCGAGCCGACGGACCAACCCGAACGCACGCACGGTGAGGCGCGCCGCCGTCGAGCGTCGGTGTGTGCGCACCAAGACGCGGACTCCCCGCATAGAAGTACAGAATCGGCGCTGGCATGCAAGTAAAAACGAACGGCGCTTCCGGGTACTTAAAATTTTTTCGCTTCCCGTTTACCTTTGCCTATAGCTCAGTTCGTGGCTTCTCTGTATACTTGGGTGACCAGCGTATACGTGTGTGTAGACAATATACTATACACTCTTTTTACGATATGTGAACGACAAATGCATGTTTTCAAAGAACACACCGAAAAAAAAAGCAAAGGATACAACAAGTCAATGTAATTCGATTTAAACTCGCACTTCGCTTAGTGCACCAAGCACAAGGATTCACACCTTCTCCTTTTTTCCCCCGCCCTTTCTCTCTTTCATACACCTCCTCAACTTCTTCGGGGAACCAGAGTTCTAGACGCAAGGGCACCACTGCAGGGAGCGCGACCACCACGTTCCTCGTCCGCCTGAACAAATGTGGCGGAGAAAAAAAAACGTGATCGCAACGAGGATCACATGGTGTAAAGACAATGAAGACTATGAGGCTGAGCACGAGGATGAGTCTGAGAAGGACCGTGGCGAGAAGTCCCGCTAGGAAACACAATACCGAAAGGAAGAAGGGCGGCTATGGGACTTGGAGAAAAGGGCCAAGATTTCCCTTGGGACTCGAGAGCGAGCGGTATGCCTCACGGCCCTCCCTCTGCTTTGCCTGCTAGACGCGCCTCGACGACTTTTTTACGCTTATTACTCGGCGATGGCGGAGCAAACAAATAAACAACCAAACAACAACAAAAGAAGGCCCAAACAAAAAAAAAAGCAGAATTAAATAATATTTTCTTTTCGCTTAAAGGTCGCCGAAGGGCGCATAATTCATTGCTGAGTGAATTATGCGCCTTCTGCGTATACGGCAAACATGGTCCCGCGAACGACTCGAGACCTTATGCTCGAGGCATACTTTGGGCTGTTGAGATGGATGTGTTGTTACTGCTTACTGTTGTACAGCAACAGCCTAATATAAGAGTGGAAGTTCGGCTATATACTGGTTTTACACTTTTATAGCGCAAAACTACACCGGTAGAGAGGAGCGACGCCAGACGAGCGTTGTTGAAGCACGCCGTGTAAAATGCGCAAACAGTTAAGCTGCGGATTCGTCTTTCGCATTTTGCCATCAGGGATGCACAGAACGAGGAAGGAAGGAAGGAAAAGGGGGAGGAGGAAAGGCAGGGAGGTTAACTAGTTTAGCTTAACCGGTTTGCTACCCTACACAGAACGAGCATTCTATAAATGGCGCATGTCCTGATCGAGGGTGACTTTCTATTCCCTGAGGCTTTATCTGGTCTCGCTGGAATGCACAATAAATGGTACGCGTGGTGTAGTGCTGCGCCTTATAGTCGCGTTTACGTGAATGCGACAGATGCGACAGTAGCACATCGGATTTCCTATAGCGCATCAAGAGTAATGCTATGCCCCAGCGTTCACGTGTAGCGCATTGCCACTGGTGCGATGGTGGCGGAACACGGTGGCGCACATCGAAGGCAAAACAGCGCTTCCGGTGTCGCCATCGGCGTCGTCATTTTCTCGCCGAACTTGCTGTCCTGCAGTTCGGCGAGCGCAGCAGCGTATTCCGTTCCCATAATTCCTAACGCGACACGATCGCGTTTACCTGCACTGCGAAAGCAACTTACTCGTCTCAATGTACCCCTGTATGGCGCATTAATGTTACGATCTTTCCTAGCACGTTAGCCCCATTTACATGGGGGCGCTGCGCTCTAAAGTTGGCGTGATGCGACACGATGCGCCAGTTGTCGCATTGATGTAAACGCCACTCATAATAGTATATATACTGATGCCCGAGTTGGTTATTCATATAGCAAGTTCAATCAGCACAACTTTTGAAAATGAAGGGAACGTACAGTTCTATTTTTTTCCCTGTTTTTCTTTCTTCAATCAAACCAGTTTCCGTGTTTATTTGTTTATGGGCAAAGATAAAGTGCTTTGTGACCGCATTTTTATGCGGAAATACATGTTTTTTTTGTTTTTCTGTAACTATCCTACTTGCATCAGCTTGAGCACTTCGGTTTCGTGCGCATGCACTGAAGTCTCAGGATACGAGTATTTCTGCGTCACCTCCAAGGAACACCTTGTCGTTGCCATTTGGGAATAAAGCCTGCAGCCTCGCAATCAACATGCAGAATTCCCATGTAGCCGGGACACCACAGCGTGTAAAATCAACGCCATGTAAAACGCCCGTCGTATACCTTGCGTTACCCCTCTGTTCACGCTTGTAAATACTGTATGTAAGCGTACTGCACGCACGCAGGGCAGAGAGACAAGCCCAATAGTATTTCTGTTCGAACAGTAACATGGCGCGGGGATGGGAACCCGGCAGAGTGAGTGAGGCCGGGCGAGGTATGCCAAACGAGCAAATAGTGGCCGGCTTCGTGTAACGAATGTTTATCTTCCATGCCGGCCATGGGTGGGCAGAGGAAAGCGAAAGAAGCATGCGCGCAGCGATGGACACAGCGAGCGAGATCCCCGCTGATATGTATACAGGACACGCTCACAAACACGTATACACAGACCTTCGCTGCGATGCGGTAGAGTTTCGCGACCCGGATAAATGCGGTTGGAATCCGTGAAAAGCACCGGGAGCATTGCCTGCATGCCTCGCTCGGACGGACTGGGTGGTGCGGTGGGCTACGCCGTCAGGCTCGCGTGCATGGTCTGCATAAAGAGAAGTGGGACGGTGCGGGACCTTCTTTCGCTGTATGTGTTTCTTGCGTTCATCTGGCGTATGCAGCGAGGACACAGAGAAGGCTGGTGCTGATTTTTGCAGCGAGTAGTTGTTTTCTGTCATGTTAACCTGTATCTTCTTTTTCATTCCTTCGTGTTTTTTGGAACATTAGAAAGTGGATGCGCACACCACAAGCCGTACAGCAGAATAAGAATCTCACGCCTACCATGACTCGACCGTGACTTCTACGCGTTCTTAGACGAACATTCTATCTGGAAGTTAACCTTGTAGCTCGTAGAAAGTCGAAGAAATCAGCAAAGTTAGCTCCGACATCATTGTGAAATACTCGGCGTGGTTCGCACCTGAGACCTAGGCAGCCCATGACGGCGCCTGTGAGTCTTGCAGTGCTCGCTAGGTGTCGCCACGATGCTAACATAAAAAAAAAAGATCAAGGAGATGTATACAAAAATGCTAGAATAAAAAACATGCACCGCATGCTTCATTAAATCAAACAGGCTAGGTGACACTCACCGCCCCGTTTCAAAGGGAATGCCAACATTTCTTCTCCTCCTCCTCCTCCTCCTCCTCCTCCTCCTCCTCCTCCTTCTTCTTCTTATTATTATTATTGTTAACGACGCTTCGACAGTGATTCAAAACTCTTCAATTTTGTTATATGCTGATGACGCGAAACTTTTGAAAGCGGTAAAAAAATGTTAATGATTGCGCCGCTCTTCAGGACATTGCCAATTTTGGGTCATGGCGGGCTGAATATAAGCTGGTCATAAATGCATCAAAAACGAAAGTTGTAATTATTTAAAAAACTTTTTGTGCGCAAACAGACAGGGACAAAGAAGAGGAGCAACACAAGGACGAGCGTTGCCCCTCTTCTTTGTCCCTGTCTGTTTGCGCACAAAAAAGTTTTTAAATAATGAATCTGTTCCAACTAGGCCGACTCGCAGTTATGCGAAAGTTGTAAGTTTAACGCGTAAGACTAACAAGAGTTTATTCCCTGTAGCGTAAAGGACGTTCTCCTGCTAAGAGCTCAGGGAACGAAGGACCTTGGAGTGTACTTCGATAGCTCTCCGAGTTTCTCGCCCCACGCTCAGCGGGCGAGGCAGCGTGCACTTCGAACGCTCGGCACAGTGTGTCGGCCGACGAGAGACTTCAAACAACCTGGGCCATTTGTAACCTTACATAAGAGCGTGTGCCTTCCAGTTGTCGAATGCACCTCCGTTGTTTTGGGGCGGCACTTGTAGGTCAAATTGTTAACTTCTCGAAAATGTGCAAAAAGAAAAGTTCACATCTATATTTAAACATCGATTCTGTTAAAAGCCTTCCATATCTATGGAGCTAACACAGACACTCACGTTACCTAGCCTCACCTGTAACCGCAATAAATCGGATGTTCTTTTTCTTCACAAATTAATATATGGAAAAATCTGCTGTTCGCACTTGCTTTCTAATGAGCGCTTTTACATTCCGCAGAAAGGCACAAGGAAACAGCGCGCTTTTCAGGCTTCAGACTTTTGTGACCCTCTATCCGGAGTACAGGCGTCACATAACGCCCATTCGTAGTGTCTGGATATCTTTATGCCTAATTTTTATATTTTCCTGAAAGGAGTTGCAGAGGAATTTCAAAGAATTGAGCAAAAACTATCATATCTGTTGTGTGTTCCGTCATTCTGTAATCCTTCCTTCTGTATCTCCACTTTTTCTTTGTATTCTCTTCGTGTACCCATTTTGTGCACTGTTAAAATCTGTATTCGCGAAATTATTAATATTCAATCTATGCATGCGCGCGCGCGCGCGCGTGTGTGTGAGCTTGCATTGTTCTTCCTGTGCATTGTTTTGCCGAGTGCGTCAACACCAAGACCCTCGAAGTTGTTCCTGGGCAATTTACTAAACACCTTTGATTAGATTATTATTATTATTACGGCTACTGCTCGTCTATGTGAAAATTATTGTCAGGGCTAAATGGAACAGTGTAGGATTTGGAACTATTATTATTATTAATAATAGCACGGGTAGTGCCCGTGCATAAGTTGGACGCTAAAGGTGCGGTGACTAACTACCGGCCCATATCTATACCGAGTGTTTCAGCGAACACTTTCAAAACATTTTAAAGGTTGCCCGTGGCAGTTAGCACAGCTCTAGTTCATGAGCTGGTCTACTCGAAGAGGCGGACATTACTCGTACAAGAAATTTAAATGCATAATGGACTAATTAAGAAATCCACTAATTACGTTTGTTAACTAATTATCTTCTGACCCATATTGCAATTCGTGAATCCTACCAAGTGTGTCCGCGAGGCGGATCCACTTGGAACGACTTCTCAGGATGACACGAGTTTCGAGATACTAATTCCAGAACTTTGCGAACAAATGCATTGGCGTTCCAGTTACTTTTGTGCTTCAAAGCATAAAACGACGTTTTGTTAAGAAATTAACTAGAACGCCAATGCATTTCTGGGCAAAGTTTGGTAAATAATATCTCGAAACTCGTGTCATCCTGAGAATTCGTTCCGAGTGGATCCACCTTGTGAACTCCATGGGTAGAATTTGTAAACTGCAATATGGAGTATAAAGTAATTAGTTTACGACTTAATTAGTGGATTTTTGTTAATTAGTTGATTGTGCATTTCATTTTTTTTTCAAGTAATGTCCGCCTCTGTGTGCCGCGAGCAAACTTTAAAACAAAATTTTAAGTGTTTGCTGAAACACCCTGCATATGCTGTGCGCTGCGTCTCAGTTTGAATCTGTATTGTATTCTCTGCTTTTTGTTAATGCTAACAACATTTTAATATATGAACCACATTACTTTGTACCAGGGGGCTCCACAACAAAGAACCTGGTTACATTTATGACAGTGCTTCCAGTGTACATATAGTGCATAGTATGAGTCAGTTATATAAGCGCTGTTTACTTTGACCTAAGTAAAGCATTCGGTGTAATTTGCCATGAACTCCTACTGACAAAGCTCACGCAGACGGACATACCTTATTCCATCAGCACCAGCTGTTATCTAATTATCGAAGCAATAGATCTTGCTTCATTAGCAGTAATGGACAGAGCTCTGTTCGCTATCAAGTCACTAGCGCGGAGCTCCCCAAGGTTCCGTTCCCTGCCCTCCACTCTTCTTACTAGACAACGGGGTGGTGATGGAATAAGGTAAGCCCGTTTGCGTGAGCTTTGTGAGGAAACGCCCGTGACAACCTACATCAAATGCTTTACTTAATACAAAGTAAACAACGTCTAATTATATTTCGTGAGCGATTCAACATGCATTCCGTCTATATGCTGACGGCACAAAGCTATCTAAGACTGTTGACAGTGTTCGCGACTTCACTGACCTTCAGAAGGACAATTTCTCACTTTCAAACTGGTGCAGAGACAATGAGCTACTCTTGAACGCTTCCGAAATACTACGATATTAGCTTATACGCGAAAAACACACCATGTGCATTTTTTATACACTCTTCGGGATGTTTCATTGCCCAGGCTCGATGCTAAGCTTCTCTTCACGCACTAAATATTCGAAAAAATTAACGTGTCCTTGGTGCTCTGGGTATTGGAGAGCTTTAGGTTAGGGGACCCAGAGCGCACCCAAGCGTTAGGGGACGCGGACCACCAGGCGCACAAAAGAATCCAAAGCGACCACAGAAAAGCGCGAAGTACCCCCAATGGAGCTGCGCCTCCCAGCGCTTTGGTGTGGCTTACATCCGCTAACCTAAAACTCTCTATTGCTTGTCGCATATCGTATGACTTTAATTCTCTTGTTGCCTTTCTGGAATTGTATTACACCAAGTGCCTTCCACTACTAGAGTATATATATATGCTTGTGTAGTTTGGGGCGGAACGTATAATTCTAATTATTACCTCATTGAACGCGTCTAGATTAAATTTATATCCATTTTCGAGAACCGCTTTTGGCCTTCTGGCGATCATAGTCCAGCCCTCCCAAATATACTTCAACTGACACTTCTAAAATCAAGACGTATTAAATCAGACCATCTGTTCCTCCATAAGTGGGTCCATGGCATCATACATTGTCCAAAGTTTCTTGATCACGTTTGCATTGACACATTTCAAAATTCATTTCCTGTATTTTGCATATATGTAGAAAATCGTGTACATTATATGATTAGCCCATTTTTACATATGTCTCCTCGTTCTTGGTTTCTCTTTTTGTTTTTCCATCTCGAATTCTTTTGTCTACCACATTCGTCTTCTCTCTACATTTTGGCTCACGTATTGCTTTTTATGTGCACCAGTACAAAGGTTCCGTAGCTGTTTCTGGGCACTATAATAAACATTTGATTGATTGATTGATTGATTGATTGATTGATTGATTGATTGATTGATTGATTGATTGATCTCTACAAGTTTGCATACATTAAACAGTCAACAAGGGGAGAAACAGAGATACGTGGCAACTGCCATGTGGAGGGGCAAATATGAAAATAATTGTGAGTGAAGAACAGAAGAGATAATAAAAAAAAGAAATTGTGGGTAGCAACACAATAATAAAACATGCATGTGTGTTCACGCTGATCGGGCGGAACCAAGCTAATACAAAAATATATTGGCAAACGCGTAAGAGCCTTTAACAGAGGAGTGTATATAGGTGACGTCTCTGAAGCGAAAACAACCCTAACAAAACACGTATGCGATAACGTGTAGCGAAACTGTTTGCCGAAGTTAGTCGTACGTTATGCTTGTACAACCGTTATTCAACAGTTACAGAGAGTTAAAAACATCATTCATGATAAGAGGCTAGCTTGAAATAGTGGTCTTTTATAAAAGCTGTGCACTTCAAACACTGCACGAGAGTAAAAAGAAAAAGAAAAGCACATGCTTCAAAGCCGTTCAAGATCCATTCTAAACCACGAAAGAACGTTATCGCATAAGTACACTAAATATGCGCTCACTCGGCACCATCGCCTGGCCTGCTAGCTCAGTCGGTTAGAGCGTCGTGCTAATAACGCGAAGGTCGTAGGTTCGATCCCTGCGCAGGCCAAATTTTTTTCTCGCCTCCTGTATTTGATTTTTTTTGCCCCCGTAAACGTTAGTTATGTCCTACGGTAGTATCCCAGATACATACATCGCAAATCATTCTTTCCCAGTATTATCGTACTGACTGTTTCCGAAATGCTTCGGTTGCTTGATTTGCCTCCACTGGCTCAACGGCGGAAGTTGGCTAGACTCAAAATATCTTTTTTTTGTTATCAAAAGGACACTTCAATATTGAAACAGCACCCTATTTTGCTCCCAGGCAGGCTAGAAACGTCAGGTCAAGCAATCATTGCATGTTCTCAATTCCAAAAGCATATCTGGACATGTACGCCTATTCATTTTTTTTTCCGCGAACGTAACAGTTTTCCGGCATCTGTTTTGCAGTCAAATAGCATTAAAATCTTTGAGGAACGCGGTAAAAACCTTTTATGAAATTGAATTTTAGTTGTGTCGTGCAAACGTTGTCACACTATTCTAGAAATACATACAATAGTCTTTCTTTTATGCTGTTTCCGATTTCCCTGTCACAATGTTACAAACATGCATTTCTTAGCCAGAAGATTGTATTTGTATTTGGTTATTTGATTTGCATTGTATTTCCAACATTCATTGCTTCATGTACTATTTACGTTTGTAAAGTGTTTACATTTCTTACGCTATGTGCAAATTTGCTGTACCCACCCTGCTACGGCCAAGACGGCCAACAGTATTTGAAAATAAAAATAAAAATAAGATAAGAACAACTACTCGACCTTTTCCCCTAAAGAATAAGCATGACCACTGTTTCAACAAGACTGGTACGCTCTTTTGATTGGTTCCCTGTTGTGGCCTCCCTTTCAGAAAATATGCCTCTTCTCTTTATCTGTTTTTCTTTATAATTATCTAGGCACTGAAAGACATTAAAGTATGATACCCTTTGCCCATGCAACGCTCGCATACATGCTAATGTGCATACTATGCAATGAATAATGCATGAAATAATATACACAGGAATAAAGTTCGATCCGATCAGCTACCACGGAATAAAATCGCCACTGGGAGGCGTAACGTCTTTCGAACGTGCTTGCAAAAGTGACTGAAAGCACTTGCAAACGCCGAGACGACACAAGCAGTACATTTCATCAGAGACGAATTCATTTGTAATATAACCCATGCGTATTATGTTGCCGTTTTCTCTCGGATATATGCACCTCTGTTTTCATATTCTTGATGACGCAAGAGGTAAGGCTGCTCGGACTCGAAGCAAATAAAACAATGTAACAAAGCAAGCTACGCGTACACAAATTCAATCTATTTTGATCACAAGAAAATATTACAGTAGATATGTTTAGAAAAGTAATATTACTGGTAACCGTCACCAAATCCTTCCATCGTAACCCTTTCTTGCTATTTTGTTTATTTTGTAGAAGTTGCTCCAATTTAAGTATCCAGCTTCATTTTATCTTGCGTGTCATTACAAACAAGTCAATGTAGTAATGTTTACTTTCGAGGCCAATATATAACAAGCACGCACAGATATTATGATTTTTGTTTGTTATCTTTCCGTTAACAGTATAAATCATAGGTCAGGTAGGAACATTTAGAGGGCGTGGAATTAGAGAGAATGCTGCGATACTGTTGGGCTAGAGAATGGTTGTCGATGGCTGTGAAATGGGCGATCACACGGGACATTAGGGTGGTTCCACAATACTCCTGGCAACAAATAATGCAGCATAAATGAGGGGCTCTTTCGAGACACCTACTCCTGGCAAGGCTAAGTTAGCGTTTTTTTTATTTAGCCGGATCCGCAGTAAAGGAGAAAGGAAGACCATCTCTGAGCGGGAAAGCACACTGAAACTGTCACTTCGTCAACTTTTCTGCGCGAGTTTTAAACGGGGAAGAAGAAGCTAACTTCGCAACTTTCTAGGTTAGATACATAGTCAAAATTAAACATAAATGATGGAGACCCGTGGCATATTTTGTAATATATATAAAGGGTAGCTTTCGTGAAGCGGGTAATTAATAAATTCTGTAAAACTGCTAATCTTACGCAACGTGTCTTAGCTTAGCGATTACATTCCTGCCTTGCAAATGAGCAAGGCGCTGAAACCTTCACGACGTGACCCACGTTATCAAAGCGACTGCGGCTTATGCCGTCTCCAGGATCAGCCCACTTTTCATTACGCCATCTCATGGATTAGCCCAGTTTACTGTGTTGCACTATCTCCAGGATTCCTCCAACTTAGGTGACAAGAAGCAGATTGATCAGACCTACAAAACCCTGAGAAAGACGGCATAGAACGTTTTGCTTTACTAGAGAAATTACGCGCTAAGAGGTGTTTATTTGTAGACGTGAGAGTATTTAGGTATACCATCCGTTGTTTCACCGTGTGATTACGCAGAGAAAAGGATGAAGCCACCGGCACATTAGCTGGGGTACATATAAATGTTATACAATAATTTATATGATTACTGCTAGTATAACATTCTAAGAATTAAAGAAGCGGATTTGATGAGTGATATACGCGCACACGTTCTTGTACGACACAGTATCACACCCCGCCTTCTATTCCTCCACGTTCTCTCGTAGTTTTCTGAATTCATTTCCAAAGAGACAGATGGCTTTCGCGTGCCAGCGGGCGGCACCGGCTTCCTCTCGGCCAGACCGGCGAAGCACGCCCGTATCGCGTACCGCTCACGCCAGGGGGCGCCACCGTAGGCTCCGTCACGCGGTGGGGACGAGTGCAAACAGCATCCATCCGTCCATTCGGCGCTGCGTCGTGCGCTGTCCCTGTGTGTGTGCAGGGTGTGTCTCGGTAGTCGCGACGCGCTTTCCGTGACACGCGACTTGCGGCAGTGAATCTGGGACAAAAGAAACGGGAGCGGCCGAAAGAACGAAAATAAAACAACGACGAGCGACGACACTCGTGGAGACGCCCGCAGTGCAAATTCCTCGGCGCGCTCCACAAAGTGCGCGAGATGGGCTCGCAGTTGGGCAACGATTGAAACGCGATAATTCTGCAGTACGCGGTTCCTCATTACGCCATGCATAGAGGCGACGCGTACGTGGTACACGGTTCGCGAAAAGGCATTCAATAAGGGCGAGTTGCGTGCCTCTCACCGCCGTGCGTCTCGTGTTGTTGAATGGTTTCTAAGTGAATTGGTTCCAGCCACGCTACAGAGCATGCTGAGCGCTAATGTGATTGTGAAGTTGCTTTTCTATCTTTATACCATCTCGTTTCTGTCTTCTCGCGTGGCAGTTGTTTAATGTTGTCAAAAAGCGATCTACAAGCATTTACAATAAAGCAATAGCGCCGTTAGGCACGCTCTTATATATAAGTAAATAAATAAATAAATAAACAAATAGCCAGGAAATGACGATTATACCACCATGTCGTGTTATCGAAAATGCTGCGCTTCAAAATTTATTTCCACAGCAGTTTCGTAAATGATGGTTTTATCCGTCAAGGCAGGTTGGCTATTAACTATAAGATAATGAAATCAACGTCCAGAGCTACAACTGCAACAGCTCCGATTATGTAGCGATAACACGAACGCAGGTAAATGACATCACATACAGTTGAAGTTCCGAGAGAGACGGGGAGTTCAAATGCGTGTGACAGACAGCAGCTGGTCACTTACCGTAGCATATGTTAGGTGCCAAGAAAAGCGAATTGTAGTCGAGGGCGGCAATAGATAATATGGAGTGATTAGATAATAGAAATGTTGGGCATGGTGTGAGTTCAATTGACGCAGGACGGAGGCACTGCGGGAGAGAAGCCTTTGTCATGCAGTGGTAATTATAGGCTGCTTCTGCCGCTATAGACGACAATGACGAACCTCCAGCGGTCAAAATAATCCGGAGCCCTCCCCGAAAAGCCTTTCCTACAAAGACTGCTGGAGGGAACGCTTGCGCTGCATGCAAGCGTTGCACACTTGCGAGCTGAAAGTGTGGCCCCTCAGCGTGCATGTGAAGGATGCGCATACACAGTGCATGGATGGGGATTCGCCTATACACTTCGTCCTGGCGACTTCAAGTGCTCTTATTGTGGTTTTGCCAGTAGTTTTCAACAAAAGATTGCGCTATGAAGACAACGATTCGCCATGACTCTGGATATGCGCTTAGAAAACAGATAGCTTAAAAATTTAGAAATACAAAGCGTAGTAAATGACGCCACACGACCGCCTCTAGATCAACAGTCACCACATCGGGAAAAGGAAGGGCCTGGCCGCCTCCTTGCAGAGCCGACCCCGGGGCCACTCCACCTCGAGGAAGAAGAGAGCACCGGTCCCCCTCCCCCCCAACGTGCCCCTTTTCTGCCGCAAGGATTCGCGTATTAAATGCAGAAATAAAGACGTTTAAAGAAAAGAAAAAGAAAGATTTGGTAAATGCATGAGTTACCTATAATTCACGGTGTAGGCGAACGATCGCTTAGAGCCAGAGTTCCTGCTAGAAATATTTCTAGGAAACTGCACATGCAAGATATCTTTCTTTTTTACTTTACCTGTTTACAATACTGTATGTCCTGTCGCGGTGAATCACAGGAGCGGGGTAAACAATATAAAAACATACAATAATGTATACACTACGACACAAAATATGATACAAAATCTTCGTACACTACTTTTGTAAAAAAAAAAAAGTAATTGCTGCAAAGAGTCGGCCTATTGGCAGTCTATGAAGACTTGCGGATCAGTCCTATTCCACTAAGTAATTGTTCTCGGCATACGAACGAGTACTTGAACACGTTAATGTTAACTGCTTTTAAATTGTTCGCTTTTGTTTGCTTCGTATGCTACCCTACTGTTATCGGAGTACTCCTCCTATATCCCTATAACGTGGGCTGCATAAGGTCTAAATGAAAAGAAAATGAAAATAAAGAAAGCGCAAGAATAATTAGTACGCGCTGATGGTCGTCGCGGGTGGGGGAGTACGAGGGGGGCAAGTACAAGGTAAAATATACATTTACATTTAGTTTTACATTTTTATACGGCGTTTCTCATAAGCCACAATGCGGTTTTGAGACGAACTCGATCGGGCATTTATTTATTTATTCAAAATACTTTACAGGGTCCAGAAGGGCACTGATGAAAACAAAGGGAATTGATGCATTATTAACTCACAGACACAGATTTACACAACCGTGCGATCGCAAGAAACAGATAACATAGCAGCAAGTGCTCAATGCGCGAGTTAAGGCAGGGCCAGGAAGGATAGCCGATCAACGGCTATCCACACACATACACAAACACACACACAAACACACACACACACACGCACACACACACACGCACACACACACACACACACACGCACGCACACGCACACACACGCGCACACGCACGCACGCACACACACACGCACACGCACGCACACACACACGCACACGCACGCACACACACACACACACACACACACACACACACACACACACACACACACATATATATATATATATATATATATATATATATATATATATATATATATATATATATATATATATATATATATATATATATATATAACCATCATCAGCCTGGTTACGCCCACTGCAGGGCAAAGGTCTCTCCCATACTTCTCCAACTCCAACAACCACCATGCTTCTTTCCATAGCTCGTTGTGTCGTACTCAGTTTACTCAGAAGGCATGCTATCTGAAGGCAGCATGCCTTCAGGTAGCATATGTGGGTTTATTGACCAGTTGCCTTCACCCTAAAAAAAAAAAGATCACGTTCTCGTGACGCCTGCAGCAAAAAAGACGTTCCACGTCCGCCGCCAAGGTCTGTGAGTGGTGGCACTGGCTAACATTCCCAGAGTTCTACTAGGACACATAAATACCCAAGAAAGTGGATGGGAAAACGGCGCCGCGGTAGCTTAATTGGTAGAGCATCGCACGCGAAATGCGAAGGTTGTGGGTTGGGTTCCCACTTGCGGCAAGTTGTTTTTTCATCCACATTATTTTTTTATTAATTTTATCCTTTCTTTACGTGATTTATTAAACACAAGGAATTTCCCCTATGTTGTCCTTGGTGTCAGTGTTTGTTGGCTCCTTATGATATGACTAATAAAAATCGGGCCGCTCGGTTAACTTCCTTTGTTCTCGTTATATATGTGTATGTATGTATGTATGTATGTATGTATGTATGTATGTATATATGTATGTATATATATATATATATGTATGTATATATATATATATATATATATATATATATATATATATATATCTTGAATTCCACTACATGAATCATTATACCATAGAGCAGGGACGTTGCGTACATCGCAAAGAAAAGTAACAAATTATATTATATCAATATATCTAAGAAAGATATTGTTTTTATATTATTGCAGAATTTATCATTATGATTGAAATATACAATTTCAAATATATAATTCCTCAAATTTTTACTTTGAATGAATACATTCTTACTGATTCAACGTTCGCTTCAATGAGTTTACTGTAAGCTTCGATTACAGTGACTTCTGGCGGTTTCGAATGACTTGCTTTTAATTAATTTACCTTTATATGTGGATCACGAATGTTTAATTCCGAAACCACTGGCAATGGGGGGTAACGAAACATTGTGTGCATCAGCCTTGCGCTACCCAAAGATTGATAAGTTCATAGCATACCCCAACGATTTATATGATCTTGCGGTATTATTACGCAACTCCCTACAGTGGGAGTTCCAGGAAAACCATAAAAACGCTAACGCAATTTTCTGAGGCACTTTGGCAGATATGGCACGTTCTATTGCCTGTTCTGAGAAATCGGATATTGCTGCCGCTCTTCCTATGGGTGGACATCTGGAAAAGTGCCTATTCGATCCTTATCGGGCCTTTGCGATAAATGTTTGGGAATGAATAGCGTTAATGACGTCACTGGCAATGATTGCTTATTAGCACATTATAAGCATAATTGAGAATTCCGCGCTTTATTTGATACTTCCATATCGCATTACAGATACGTCCTGCAATAAGTGTTTGGGGCGCGAGGCAAATTGAGGTGTCATCTACACAGCAGTGCATAAACTGCAAGTTTCGCTCGAGCACGTCCACAAATGCGATATTGAATAACGACCCAATCTATGCCCCGGGAATCTGCCGTTTTTTTTTTCTTTCGCTGTAATCCTCAAATTTTTACGCTATGCGTGCCGCCCTCGCACCTGTTTAAGTTTTTCCTAGACGCTAGAGTTATGCTATGTCCGCGCAACCTTGAGCGATCGGAAAACACGTTTTCTGCTCTTGGCCGCCAGAGAAGGGAGGCTTTGTCCCGGCCGCAAAGCCCTCCACGTCTCAGTAAGGTGCCTGGTGGTGGTCTCGTGTGGACGTTGCCCTCTCGGTGAGCGCATATTCCCCCTCATCTTTTAAAAGGTTCAATACATACAAGCATTTGTCTCGCAAACCATACTTATTTCAAGGGAATTTTCCGCGTCTCTAAAATTTCTTCCGTCGTATTCGAGTGCTGATTGCCGTTTTATCATTTGTTAACGAAGCTTTCCCTCAAGTCTAAATATTTTAAGGCAGCTTGTCGTGTGCGTATCATGGCAACTTACGCTCATATCGCCTTCCGTTTCTCTACCACGGGTGCGCTTTAAAACCACGGCGCTGCAATTTTGCTTCAGAGACTTTCCTTTCCTTCCTTCTTCTCCTCCCTTAAACTGGCTCTCTTAACTACTACACGCAGAGACAAAGCAACAGCGCTCGCATTCGATCACGCGCTCGCCGAGCACGTGATCAAGCTTTTCCTAGTCTCTAAAGCCGCTCGAGTTCGCTCTTCTTCACGGGCAGCCATTTTTCCAAGAAAGTATGCCTTCCAACCACTCGGAATCGACCATCGCGGACAACATCAGTCCCTTTCCACGTAAGTATGAGGCTCGGAGCGGGAGCTACGGCGCTTCAAAGTAACGTGGGGCCTGACGAGCCAACCGACTGAGCTATCTTTCCGGGCAACATCCAAAGGTCACGAGTTCAAATCACCTGTTCTCTTCCTTTTTTTACCCCTTTCTTTTCTTTTTTAATGTCTTTTCTTTTATGTTATCACTGTACGGGAACGCTCCTTAAAAAAATTATATATATCCTCAATTATGTATGGCCACACATATGCAGGTCATAAATACCAGATTCTCTAGCCGAGTGCCATCCGTGCGGTATAACCGAGCTCAGATTGGTCCACCTTGACTGATCAAATAAGGCACCACTGTAGGTTAAATGAGGCGTACAACTCCTGCGGGACCCGCCGTAGTTGCTCAGTGGCTATGGTGTTAGACTGCTGAGCACGAGGTCGCGGGATCGAATCCCGGTCGCGGTGGCCGCATTTCGATGGGGGCGAAATGCGAAAACACCCGTGTACTTAGATTTAGGTGCACGTTAAAGAACCCCAGGTGGTCGAAATTTCCGGAGTCTTCCACTGCGGCGTGCCTCATAATCAGAAAGTGGTTTTGTCACGTAAAACCCTTTAATTTAATTTTTTAATTTAACTCCTGCGGGGACGGTAGAGTATCCGCCTCCCGTGCAAGAGGACCGTGGTTCAAATCCCGGTGCCGCGCAACTCTCCACCGGAAAAAAAAACCCGTGTGTTGAGAAAATTGCACAAACAGGCCTGGAGTGCGGCCTGATCCCGGTGACCAGAACCGGTAACGCACTCTCTCACCAGAGCAGGATTGGCCACCGTGGTGCAGTACTTGGCCACGACCTCCCATATGAATACAACAATCAAACCCCGGCCCTTAGTCTCCAGCAGCCGCGAAGCAACTGACCACGGCGGCGCTCAGATCTGTGACGCAGCAGTTGGTGCTAAGAATACCTGGCTCCGGACAGGCCGCCATAGGAATCTGAACCTGGCAACGTTTAACGTTAGAACATTATCTAGTGAGGCGAGTCTAGCAGTGTTATTGGATTAATTAGAGGGTAGTAAATGGGATATAATAGGGCTCAGCGAAGTTAGGAGGCCAAAAGAAGCATATACAGTGCTAAAAAGCGGGCACGTCCTGTGCTACCGGGGCTTAGAAGAGAGAAGGGAACTAGGCGTCGGATTCCTGATTAATAAGAATATAGCTGGTAACATACAGGAATTCTATAGCATTAACGAGAGGGTGGCAGGTCTTGTTGTGAAACTTAATAAGAGGTACAAAATGAAGATTGTACAGGTCTACGCCCCTACATCCAGTCATGATGACCAGGAAGTCGAAAGCTTCTATGAAGACGTAGAATCGGCGATGGGTAGAGTGAAAACTAAATACACTATACTAATGGGTGACTTTAATGCCAAGGTAGGCAAAAAGCAGGCTGGAGACAAGGCAGTAGGGGAATATGGCATAGGCACTAGGAATAGCAGGGGAGAGTCATTAGTACAGTTTGCGGAACAGAATAATATGAGGATAATGAATACCTTCTTCCGCAAGCGGGATAGCCGAAAGTGGACGTGGAGGAGCCCGAACGGCGAGACTAGAAATGAAATAGACTTCGTACTCTGCGCTAACCCTGGCATCATACAAGATGTGGACGTGCTCGGCAAAGTGCGCTGCAGTGACCACAGGATGGTAAGAACTCGAATTAGCCTAGACCTGAGAAGGGAAAGGAAGAAAGTGGTACATAAGAAGCCGATCAATGAGTTAGCGGTAAGAGGGAAAATAGAGCAATTCCAAATCAAGCTACAGAACAGGTACTCGGCTTTAACTCAGGAAGAGGACCTTAGTGTTGAAGCAATGAACGACAATCTTATGGGCATCATTAAGGAGTGCGCAATAGAAGTCGGTGGTAACGCCGTTAGACAGGAAACCAGTAAGCAAGAAAAAAAAAATTCCCTTGAAATCAAGAAAAAGAAATAGGCATGGGCCGGACATGTAATGAGGAGGGAAGATAACCGATGGTCATTAAGGGTTACGGACTGGATTACAAGGGAAGCGAAGCGTAGCAGGGGGCGGCAGAAAGTTAAGTGGGCGGATGACATTAAGACGTTTGCAGGGACAACATGGCCGCAATTAGTACATGACCGGGGTAGTTGGAGAAGTATGGGAGAGGCCTTTGCCCTGCAGTGGGCGTAACTAGGATGATGATGATGATGGTGATGATGATGTTGATGATGAATCCTCAAATTAGAACACGCGCAAACTGCTCGTATACCTTTGTACTTCCGCGTTCTCCGCTCCTTATCATTTTGGCACCGCCTTCCGGGTTTCAGGGTGAGAGCCGCACTCGCTCTCGACCAAGTATTATCGCCTATTGCATTTATTGGTATATGCGCTTCATGCCCGTGACTCGCGTCCGTGTATGCCTAATGCAAAGACCCACAGCGATTACTCAGTGGCTTTGGCGTTCTGGGCTATTGAGCCCGAGGTTGCCGGTGCGATTCCACGCAGCGACGGCTGAATTTTCTGAATAGTGGCGGAATGCAAAATACGCTGCTATACTGAGCGCCGAATTCATCAAAAAAACCCAACTGGCCTAACACAGTGCAAATCTTTCAGCTAAGGCGTCTGTTATAGCTATTCCTTGTGGAACGTTAAAACGAACCAGTCGATCGAATAATTAATCAACCATACCTTTACTGAATAGCATAGAACCATTCGTAGCCCCGTTTGTGGTGGCAATGCCCAAACGCGTTGGGCACTTGCTCGCACACTGCCTAACTTTCAGTGTATTCCTCGCCCTTTGCTGCCGTGCGATTTTCAACTGCTTCGACTTCTGAGAGCGTCAATTACTGGCTTCTTGTTCCCAAAGGCCACAAAGCTTTTGCGGTTATGCTTTACAGCCACGGGGACGCTGGGCTCTCGTCTCTGTAGTGCTTCTTCTCTGTATTTGTGCAATGCGGCATGGCACCGCCTCTCCCCGGACACAGAGACGCTCCTCTCACGCACAACTAAATCATTAAATCCTTTTACTTAGAGAGAAGGGTTTTCCCCCCGCCTCCCTCCAAGCTAAGCAGGCCGCAGACGGTCACACTAAGACTTCTGCAAACGAACTCCTACCCAAATCCGGCGTCCCTTAATAGCATATATCCCGAGATTTATCCAAATTGTTCTTGAGTGGCCTGTGGTGAGGTAGCTACGTTGCCTCATATGCTCTGGGAGTGCGGGTCGCTGGGCCTGAAGTTCACCAAGGAAGAGTGGGACGCGCTCCTGCGAAGTCCCGTCTTTGAGGACCAAATCCTGGTCGTCCAGCGCGCCCGCGATCGGGCCGGCAGACTAGATCTGTCAGTCCCGTCGTGAGATTAGCCGGGTGCGCGTTTTATCGCGCTTTGCTGGACCAAATAAAAGTTTATTCGCTCACTCACTCACCCGGCCACCCACTAATGCAATGCAATGCACTAGCAACGCGGTTATAACCTCTGGGAACATGGCGCCGCCCCAATGAACCACTGGCTCCCAATAATTTCGGAGCGACTGGGCAGACATTGTAAAAATACACGAGTCTACTGTTTATTAGTCGCCTAGTTAGAAAGGAGGATGAAATTAACGTGGAAAGTGTTCTTGCTCTGCCGCTACAGATGAAGGGATTGTGACTATTAGACTTCAGGTGTAACAGACCTGCGGCGCTACGTCTAGCAATACCTATTGTAATAGAGGTATGTAATGAAGCAGATGCACCTCGTCTTTTCGATGGCAGCTCGAAAACGATGACGACGACAACGAGAACCCGTGCGGTGATTGCAAGAGAGCTCGTGCTGCCCGCTGCTGCTAGGCTGCTGCTTGATTGATTATCCCTTTCCTAATTAGATGTCATTACATTTGGTGGAGGTGCTGGGCAACGTACAACGTTGAAGCTCCAGGGTGACTTGAGGGATTCCAGCATTGATTTAAAGGAGAAATTCTGGGGTTTTACGCGCCAAGACTGCGATATGATTATGAAGCGCGCCGTAGTGGAAGACTCGGGACTAATTCTGACCACTTGGAGTTTTTTTAACGTGAGCCCAATGCAAGGACCACGGGCGTTTTCGCATTTTGCCCCCATCGAAATGCGGCCGCCGCAGCCGGGATGTGATCCCGCGCCCTATGGGACTTAGCAGCGCAGCGCCAACACCACTACGTCATGCACCGCCGCGGGTGAAGTACATTGATATTTAACAAACTGTTCAGGTTTTGTTGCGGCTCGACTCTCCGGGACGAACGTCTGCGCCACCGGGCCCAGAACAGCGCAAAGTGCTCCAAACTATCGCACCATAAACGCAGCCATTTGGGACCCTCCAAAACGGCGAAATCCTCGTGTTTCTAGTGGCGAACCCTCAATGCGAAACCTATTATTCCTGCTGCGTGTGGGCAGATCTGAGTGAGCGACGTTCGACGCAGGAAGACGCGCAGTGCAGCGGCTATACAGAGCACCGCAAGCGCAGACATGACGACCGAGCACTGACCATGTGTGCTTCACTATGGGGAGAATGCTCACTCTCTCACTTTAGCGAGTATGTCCCCGAGAGTGCATGGAATGTTGGAAGGCGATTCAACCTCTGTAGCTGAAGCCGACGAAAGACAATGTCTTCCTGGGAGAGTCGGGGCTGCGCCGTTATCATCGTAATTATAATCGCCATAATAATGTTCATCATAATCAGTTTTGTCCCTTTCCGCTGGTCTACCTTGTCAAGCTTCAGGCCGCTGTGCTAACGCTGGAGTTTACCTATATATAGATTATATTCATTGTACCCTGACATGCTGCGTCGTCTGCCACCCGGATTAATCAGGTCGTGAAGCAACTTTTGTGTGCCGCCTATGATTGGGCGTCGCATTCACGATCGCGTATTCATTCCTCTTGGAATGGCCAACAGCGCCGTATGCAACTTTTACGGATGGGATGAGACCATAAAACACGTTCTGTACCATTGTCTAGCGTACAACTCTCAACGGGATGTTATGGGTATGAGAATTAGCCGCTTGGACGACACATCGTTCACAGAAACTAAGGTCCTGTGAACCTGGTCGAACACCTCTAGTGTGCGCAAGGGCGCCAAAGCGCTAATGCGATCCTCGAAGTCAACCGGAGTAGATGAGTGCTTGTGAGATAACATTCATTATGAGTGCACATATATATGTCAGGGAACTGCTATCTGCGAGTGCGCGAACAATGACTATCCTTCTCCCTTCTTATCACGTACTATTTCTCCCCTTTCCCCTTGCCCACTTGGAGGGTGGCCAACCGGGCGAGACCTCGGTCAACTTCCCTGTCTTTTATTCTTTCTTTCTCTCTCTATCTCTGGGACTGACGAGCCCCACGCAACAGTGCCAAATGTCCATTGCCATTGAAGTCCACACAAAACGGCAGTTGCTGCTTTCATCGTTACAAACTGCGCGGCATGCGGGACACTATTCGCAGCAACTCACCCGAGGTGTCACCTGCGTTAATTCTCCACTTGTTTAGGCCTCTGTAATACTCGAAACGGGTTCTTTCATAACGGCGCGAATGGCGGACTGCGGCGTTGTTAATCGATTGTATACAAACGAGCTCCGATTATTCGTGTGGACGAAAATCGCACAGACGAGAGTTTATTAAGCGGCCGATACATATAATACTACAGTCGCCTTCCTGTAAAGGACGTTACTACGAAAACATCTCCTTCGCAAACTTTCTCGCAGGAACAAATAAACACGCGAACGGACCGCGCTGTGTGTACATTTCGCCATATCATCCGCTACTTTTTGTCAGCGCAAACACATCAAGCGTTATCTCACGGTCGTATTCTGCCGTATACACACACGAAAAGCCCTCGCTAACGGCAGACTGTGTTGACATTTCCATAAATTTTGTTTTCTGGGTATATTTTGTTCAAACAAGCGCTAAGAATCAACGGTAAATGCACGTCTTGGCATGTATAGATACTTATACGAACGCACATGTATCGACAAGCACACGCACACACTCATGCAAGCAAGCGCAAACACACACGCACGCACGTACGTGCGCGCGTGCCAGTGAGGAAGCAACGCATCCTTATTTACGCGAAGGCGAAGCTTATCCGCCGCCTTTATTTGTGTAAAATCCCGAGAAGATCTCCAGATTAGGCGGGCGTATCGCGCTGTGGGCGTGCGATGCGCGTATAGAGCGCGCACGTACGCGTATGTACGGTATACACTCGCACACATATCTATATAGGAGCGAGCCAAGGCTAGCCGAGAAACGAGCGGGATAATAATTCTGTTTGATCGGCAAGGGCCCGGCGGCGCGGCTGGCGCGCTTATAAACCGAGCTATAAAGATATCCCTCGGATATACATCGGCAATCCCGGCGCCTGTTCGGTGTGTGTGCATCGACGAGGGCGTAGACACACGTGTGGGCCGCACGAACTCCGCGTTGTGTATAGGCGCACGAGCGTATGCGAGCCGAGGCCTGTGTACACGCGTAAACCTTGTTGACACGAGCTGATGGGATGACACGGATATCGCGATGAGAACCGGAGAAAGAAGTAAACATAAGAATGGCGACTGGCGCATCGGTGGCGCCATCTGTGCAGGTTGTCCGGGAAAACTGAAAGCATACGAAACGGTGTGGGGATCGGTTGGAGGCGGTGTTGGTAAATAGCAAAAAAGTCGCAAAACATTTGCCAGCTTCTGGTAGCCTTCACGACAACTCTGCCTTTGTAGCATGGACAACTTTTTTAGCCTGGTAAATAGCAAGTAATGTGCCCTGGTAAGATTCCTGAAGGAGAGAGAGAGATGCAAATGAGAGAAAGGCAGGGAGGTTAACCAGACTTAAAACCTCCGGTTTGCTATTCTGCGCTATGGGAAGGGGAAGTAAAGACGGGAAGAAGAGCGGCGACAAAAAGAAAGCCGTGAACGAAAATTAAAAGGGACGGAATTATTATAGTCTTTCTATAATAGGCCACTGCCACGGAAAAAGGTCAACAAAGCCTTGACCGACTTTCGGTGCGACGACAGTTCATGTCGGCATTCCAAGGCTGTCTGTTCTGAATTCCTGAAGGGATTTGGTTGAGTTCAGTGCATCGCTCTATCATTCCGAGAAGGACACATGAGCCTCCATTCGTCGTCATTTCTGGAGTCGCACCAAAGCGCTTATTCGTGAACCATCTTTGTACATTGAAGCTACTTTTCTATGAAAAGCACAATCATGAGATCTCATACCGCTTTAGAAAGTGGAGGTTGTCACACCGATAACTTAAAGGTAACTTAGAGATATATAATTTGAAAAATGTTAAGAAGCACATCTAGAAAAAGCGTAAACTTTTTTTTCCAGCAGTTCATTTTCCCCATTACCACTTAATGCATTTTCGCTAACAATGAAGTGTTCAGTGCCACATACTGGTGACCTTGTCAAAAAAAGAAAAAAAGCCGCTCCTTGCTGGAGGTGTTCGCTGTCTCATCTGACCGGGTGTGCTATATGTTCTGCACATTGCGAAATTCCACCGTGTTCGCGTTTTGAGCTCTCAGATACAGTGTAGTCACCCTACGTGGCAATTAGAGCTGACAAAGCGGCGAATTCTACAATATGGCAGAATGTTGCCGTTCTCCAGGATAGTACCTCACGGGTGTCCTTCCGGACATTGTCACATTCCGCAATTCAGGCATTTTGAGCCAACCGGAGAGGCAGCTCCAATTATAGCTGAACAGATGGCAAATTTGATAACATGGCTGAATTTGACCGTAGAAGAATAGGGCGAGCTGAGAGTGTTGAGATTTAGTCGCGTGATTTTTTTCCTTCCCGGGCGAATGTGCGTATTTTCCTAATTGCACTGACTTTATCGCTACCATTCTTTCACTTCGTTTTTCTTGGAATGTTCCCTGTTCAAGCTTATGTAAATATCTGTTATTGCGTACCTTTAAAGCAGATACTCATCGATTTTTACTCACGAACATTTTCTCACGAGACTGACTAGCCTTTTACGCAAAGTCCTATAGGCGTATGCAGGTGACAACGGAACGTGTGAAGACTGCAGTCGCGGAGAGACCCGTGGATGTGTTCTGCGAGGCTGTCCTCGACGCACTGTGTACGGAGACGATGGCTAGCTCATTTTCATCACAGAAGGAAGGAAGGAAGGAAGGAAGGAAGGATGAAAGAAAGAAAGAAAGAAAGAAAGAAAGAAAGAAAGAAAGAAAGAAAGAAAGAAAGAAAGAAAGAAAGAAAGAAAGAAAGAAAGAAAGAAAGAAAGAAAGAAAGAATACTTGTTCCGCTAAGGCCCGTTGTTGATCCGCCGAGCCCGAGTGAAGCCAAGCACACCAGAAAGGATAGGGAGGGTAAGGGAAATAAGTAGAGGTAATGGCAATGTTACATGACTACAGAATGCGTTGTGTATCTGTCCTTATCTACGGACGAAAATTGTGAGAACAAACTATCTTGGAGGGCCGGCCTCATAAGCCATCGCAGCACAGAGTGGCGAAGGCACTACTGCAATAATCAAGGACAACAAACCTGAACGAAAGGATTTAGCCACAATTGGTGTTCCTTGTCCTGTACGTTATCCTGTGCGGTGAAATATAGAGTGCGTTGACCTTGTGTCTGGCTGTGATCGCGCATCTATACCTCTCTTTACTCCCTTATCCGTCTACTTCCCTCTATCACCCAGTGCGTAGGAAACCGGAGGCTGAATTCACAAGCATTTTCGTTCGTAAGTGCTGTTTGTTTTTGGCCGATGCCTTCGCTGATACATGCCCGCCTATCACGACTGGCTGGCGTGTGCTTTTGCGAAGAATTATAGCACAAGTACTTTTTTTCTGAATACGGCACCATATTTTCTGTCGTTAACCTTCCTGTTTTTGTTCTTTCCTTCATCTCTCTCTCTCTCTCTCTCTCTCTCTCTCTCTCTCTCTCTCTCTTTCGAGGCAATAAACTATTATTATCAGGCGCAGAAGCCAACGCAAAGCGTGTACGCGAAATGGCGTGATTTAATTTAGCTAATTGAGGCTAAATTATCTATGAATTGCGGAAGAAGTTATAAATGTTCATTTATTCGCACATCCTTAATAAGTGAAATAAAGAACGAGCGGACGGAAACACAACGCCGACAGTATAGCCGTACCCGTACAGCCTCCGCACGTATAGCGTCTGCACGGAGCCAAGTGGCGAGCCAAGTCAGTCGGCGAGCCAAGAGGTGGGACAGCCCTCTGGTTGGCTGTCTCGGCATTTGATTGCGTATAGTGATGCACATGTGTGTGCAACCTAGCTGGTGATGATGGTTTCTGTTGGCTACCCCTTCAGAACGAGGCCACGGCAAATATTCACCTAGACTGCTTCAGCTAGTCAGGCTGTACTACTTCTAGTGCAGTCTAGTATTTTGCCTATCTGCATACGTTATATTCCCTCTGTTTATTGAAACCTTTATCTCTATGTCGTACAGTTAGATATGCCTGTCACTACCCCGGGTATATCTCTTTCCTACTTTCTTCCCCCATCAATACTCCAAACGTCTCCTACTTATCTCGACCGCTGACCAGTTAACGAATGGGAGACATTCCCTACGGTCCTGGCTGGATGAGTGTCTTGGCTTTACATTATAACGTGCAGCATCGTCTCCAGACATTTACTGCAACATACAAATGTGCTAAGGAATTTACAAGACCCCCTCTGGCGCTCGAGGTAGCGCAGACGATGCTCTGACGAGTGCAGGAATAATACACAGAGTGCGAAAAAAATAGTAGGACAAGATAAACGACAGGACGAGCGCTCATGCCGTGCAGGGTAAGAATGTCGCATTCCACTATCACGAGAAAACACTCATAGCGTCCAGACCGAACGTTGTTTAAATAATTGGCTCCCGGAACATCAGAGTATAATATTCGGAGGAACGGGCAGACTTTCTATCTATCTATCTATCTATCTATCTATCTATCTATCTATCTATCTATCTATCTATCTATCTATCTATCTATCTATCTATCTATCTATCTATCTATCTATCTATCTATCTATCTATCTATCTATCTATCTATCTATCTATCTATCTATCTATCTATCTATCTATCTATCTATCTATCTATCTATCTATCTATCTATCTATCTATCTATCTATCTATCTATCTATCTATCTATCTATCTATCTATCTATCTATCTATCTATCTATCTATCTATCTATCTATCTATCTATCTATCTATCTATCTATCTATCTATCTATCTATCTATCTATCTATCTATCTATCTATCTATCTATCTATCTATCTATCTATCTATCTATCTATCTATCTATCTATCTATCTATCTATCTATCTACAGTGCAACACCACACACGCCGGATTAATTTTGACCACCTGAGGCTCTTTATAATGCACACTTAAATATAAGTATGCATGAGCGTCTTTGCATTTCGCTCCCCTCGAAATGCGAACACCGCGTCCGGGATCGAACCCGCGTCCTCGAGATCAGCAGCGAAATGTCATGGGCGCTGGGCTACCGCGGCGGTAGAACTGAGGTAATTGTCGGTCACATGGGTCGCGTATAGTTGTAATTGGTCAGCCTCATTCGAGCACGAAGAAGTTCATTATCGTAGCCCTAACTATGCGTTTGTGTAAGCGCACGCTCTGTTGTGCCTTGTGAATCTACTTGAGTCTTGACTAGTTGTTAGTTTTAGATTACCGGAGATGTGGTTGTCGTCCCCTGCAGAAGTGGTTTCGACATGCATATGCAGTATATGACGCAAGGTTCCTAATGAAGTGATAGGTGTGAGTTAGCGCTCGTCAAGTAATCTATTCTGTCACCGTCTTATTATTATTTTTTTTGGCGCTTCTTATAGATATGACGAAATCCAACTAGACCACCTAGTATGCCGACGAGTGCATTCGCATCACAGTGCCTCTGATTTGCTGACACAGACTCTATAAACACAGAGCATGGCAACAACTCTTTAGGAAAACAAACGAACGAAGTCGCACCTTCTTTGTACATGTCGCGCTCAAGAACGCTACGTGGTACGGGGGGCGATACGTTAGAAGGCAAGCGCTATATAGCAGTGAAGAGGGGCAAAGGATCGAGTCTTGGACATCGCGTTGAACATCAGGGGTTCGGGAGAGGGGATTGACGATGGCGGACGGGACGGGCGGGTCACACATCTCGCACTATCTCGCGAGACCAGCCTGAACGCTCGAGACGCAGCTGTAGCCTCGGGGAAGGGAGGAGCCGACGTCGGCGCGCGGCGGACTCGAGACGCGATAGCGTGCACCACGAGGGAGAGGGAACGAAGCGAGAAAGCAGCGCTGGTCTGCGCGAGGAGGTGGAGGAGGAGGAGGAAGAGGAAGGGCTCTCGCTCAGGGGCAACATCGACAAACCGAACGTGTTCCCTTGGCAACGAAATATGAGACGCAACTCAAGAGAGGCCGGCAGGAAGGAAGAGCGAGGGGGAGAGAACGACAAGGAGACGACGACCACGACGATTGAGAGTACAGGCCGAGCGGGCGATCGCCGCGTCGCGAAAAGCCGCCGTGGCCCGGCCCGGCCTGTACACAGAGCGGAGCGGCCTGTGCAGCCAGCGCCTCTGCCGGCAAGGACCGAAGGTTGGCCGCCCCCTCCCTTCCCCACTCCATCCAGACCGGGCTGTCCTGTCGCCTGTGTGTGAGTGGGTCGATATCCAAACGGCCAAAAGGACGCCAGGCATCTTCACGCGCCGCCGGACATAGTGCTCGGCCCTTCGCCATAGTTTCTCGTCCTGTCGTATATAACCGTAGCGTCGCGTCTTACTCGTCTCGCGAGCAGCGCACGACTTCGTACGCGTGCCTATCTTGCACTGCAAACATCGTCCATTGTCGTCCGACAGCGACGGCCTCGCTGTATTTCGTTGGATTTTTTTTTCTTCTTTTCTCTCGCTCGTTGCCCGCAATCCACAGCTTGCCCTCCTTGCTGGCGTGCTTGTAGCTGTCCTAGCTAGCATCTTCCGAAAGAGTTGGTTGTCGGGCGGATCTTTGTTCTGAAGTTCTAAGTATCATACGAAATTCCAAGTTAATTGGCGTGAACGCTGGTGTTTAGTACAACTCTGGGTTCGTAATTAAAGAACGGATGTTCGCGACTGAGTACAGAAGGTGTTTAGATAGTGCCTATTTGATCTCGCGACCGCTGAAACGACTGTGAAAAGTTGAATGGACGTATTCCTGGAAGTGCCTTGAAGGATATGTGCTGTGACGGGGAAATGAAGAGTTCACAAAGAGTGCATGTTAGTAACAGTAAGCGTTTCGCGGACACTGGAGCAAAAGACAAGACTTGCATGTTAGTACGACCCCTCAATGCGAAGAGGTGAGATTCGCATAGGTCAGAAGGCAGTGAAGACTCGGTTTGATAGAAAGTGGTGACGAGGTCAGAGCAGGACGAGGTTGAAAGGCACTGTTGAGAAAGATCTGAATGCAAAAATAAAGACAGACGAAGTAACGGGGTAATAGGAATAGCGTGAATTAAAGAAAGACGACAACACTGCATTGCAAGACACAAAGTCAACAGCAGAAAAAAGTTTACAAACTGGTATCACATCTTGAGTATGGATCCATACTATCTACGCCAGAGAGCCCTAACTGAGTGCTTTCCCAAGGAAAATAAAAAAAGAGAGGGGAGGGGTATGCAGCAGTTCGGTCTTGGTATCGAACAACCGTGCCAAAACGATGCAGCCTCTCTCACCCTCAAGCGTGCTTCACTGCGGGACTTTAAAGTCGCGCCGTGAAGCCGACGTGCTCAGCATCGTGGGAGAGAATTAAATTACCGCGAACAGCCGCGGATCCCCGGCCGTGTGTGTGTCGAAACGAAACTGCTGCCCGCGTCTCGCAAGCACGTACGCAAACACACGCACAAGCTTAAGCACACAGAGCTTGGTTCACGATTACATGACACGGTCGGCACCGAGAACGACGCGCACTTCATAACACAGCGCTTGCTGCTTTCAGAGCTCCTGGAGACCGACCGCCTATCACTGGCGGTGAACTCACGCCTTCAGTTGTAGTACCAATGCGTACTTTACGGGTGTATACTTTACTTAAGAATGCGCTGCGGGGCGTACTTTGCGAATGCGTACTTTGTTTACAAATGCACTATAGTAGAAATACGTACTGTGCTAATTCCCGCTTACCTATTAATGCGTACTTTGCAAATGCGCACTTTACTTATGAATGCATTGTAGAACAAATATGTACTTTGCTAATGCATAGTTTCCTTACGAATGCGTACTTTGCGAATGCGTGCTTAGTTATGAATGCATTGTAGTACAAATACCTACTTTCTTAATGTACAGTTTGCTTACGGATGCGTACTTCGCAAATTGCATACTTTAGTTACCAATGCGCTGTAGTACAAATGCGTACTTCGCGAACGCATAATTTACTTTGCGAATGTGTCGTAGTGTGAATGCGCAGCTTACGAATGCATGCTTTACTTATGAAAACTTTGTGACAAGACATTCCTAGAACATTACGTGTTTACGGGCTTGTATCCAGGCTCTGCCGCGCTCTTTTTGTCACAATACCAGTTTCTCCGAAGATCTACCCATCTCTATAGACTATACGTACCGTTAACATGACGTTCAGGTACAGGTGTCACAAGCGTCTGATGATATGCTAAAGTCCTTCTTCTGTAGTTATGAGTGTACTCTTTGTTTTTGCTAGGATTATACTATTACTACTGTTACTACTAAGCTTTCGTCCGTAATTACTGGCAGGAAAAAAAAAAAACTTGTGAGACCGGTATCAGTCAAGCGTACATGCTTTGGTTATTTAGGATTCGTCTAATGAAACATTTCTTATAGTGGGTGCGACGCAACGCTATTACAGCGGCAGCCATACTAGTCAACGTGGAAAGGCAACGAACTTTTATTTATAAGACTGAAAATTTCAAAGCTCTAATGAGTGCAGTGCGCGAAACCAAGCGTCATGTGTGGTGAGAAGAAGTGAGTGCAGGACTTGGAAAAAGACGACATGTCGAAGAGTGTCAAGCACGAGGACACATGGCTTCTTGGCCAATCCCCCGTAGTGGGCACGCGCCACAATATAGACAGCAAGCAAGCATTTAACAGGTAATTCTGCGCTATTCAATGCTATTTCAATAGCTATTAGGAAATTTATGCTCCATAATAATTTCGAATAATCCACCCATTTCTTGGCCAATCCCCCATCGTGGGTAGGAGCCACACGCATCACAGGCTACAGCAGCAGCAGCAACAACAACAACAACAAGCAAGCAAGCAAGCAAGCAAGCAAACATGGCGCAAGTAAGAAATAAAAGAAAAGATAAGCAATCGTGAAAATCCGTGGCGCTTCAAAGAACCTATTATTAGGAAACCACAGAAGAAGGTAGACCACCGGACCGGGCGTTGAAGAGGTGCTGCTGGGTTGTGAGCCCGAGCCACCAAGCCGTCAACCGACCGGGGCGACCATAACGTGATCTGCGAACCATGCACAAGACCTGTGGACTCCAGCTCTCGTGGGCAGAAGGCAAGCGGTCGGGTTATACAGACTCGAGCTTGCCGACAGACATCCGGCCAGGACATCACTGTACTCCCTGCCGAACCCTCTTCCCGACTTCGATGGCTATACCGGCATCTCCTCAACCGGCTGGAATCTACCTCGCGCCAGCCGACCACAACCGATCGTTCAGCCACATCACTGCCTTGGTGAGATCACCACTCATCAACTCGCCCCATCCTTAACGCTGCAACAAAGTGCTTAGTTTGACAGCACTGCATGCGCTCAATAGCTTTGCTTCGTACCACTTTGTCTTCTATGGTCCTTTGTCGGTGTCAGTTGAAGACGCGTTGTGTTGTTAGAGGTATGTTTAAATCATTGCATACCCTATTTTCCTTCCCTGCGCTTACTAAATTTCTTGTTTGTGTCGTCGTGAACAAACAGCTTTGTACATAATTAGGTGGTGTGAGGTCCTGCCTCCAGGAGCACGTTCGAAATTTAATACGAAGAATTTGCGTCACAAACGGCGAGTAATCGAGAGCCGAGCTTGAAATGCGTGGCATATTGTACGTTCCAGAAGCAATGGTATTCTATAGTAGCTGCCCACCACACCCGAGATTCATTATTTATTTATGCTTGAAACCTATCTTTATATTTAATAGAAATAGCAGAAATATTCTTATTCAGTTTGCTTTACAGATTGAGGTTGTCTTTCAAAGCGTCAGCATCTGTATAACACAAACACTGTATGCGCTTTAAACTTTCCAATTACTGTAAGAGAAGACATCCAATTAACATGGCGACCATATAGGTATACCTATTGCCTACAGTTGATAGGAGTTACTTGCAATATGTATATCGATGTCGGCGCGTTCTCTGGATGTACTATCAATGGTTGATATATGTCCCTAATATTCCGAAGTAAGAGGCATACATTACACCCTGCGGTTTTAGGCGCCAAAACCACGAGCTGATTATGAGGTACACCGTAGCGGGGGACTCCGGATTGATTTTGACCACCTGGGATTTTTTAACGCGCCCCCAATGCATGGGACACGGGCGTTTTTTGCATTTCACCCCGCTCCAAACGCGACTGCCACGGCCGGGATTCGATCCCGCAATCTCGTAATTGGCAGCGCAACACCTTAGTCTGCGGCAGGTGAAGTCAGAGAGCGCGCGACCTTAGCGTAAATAAGGCTTAAGTAACGAGCACTGACCGATTCACTGACTGATTCATTGATTGCTTCTTTAATTGACTGCGGTATTGGAAAAGACATCAACGAACATTTCGACGGCATCTGCACAGCGTAAGTTGCTGCATGCACAAAAGGCTGACGTGAGGGTAACAGAATCCTTATTGCTGTTAACCGGTTCACTACCACACGCGAGACGACACTAGCTTGACATAATAATACAGAGGCTAATACGTTTATAAATTAGATAAGAATATTATATATCTAAATGACTCGAGGCCTCTACACACAAAACGTAGATGTATAAGGCACCAGCGAACATAAGGTCTTAGGAGACTGCAGTGGATATATCACCTGAGTTATATATATATATATATATATATATATATATATATATATATATATATATATATATATATATATATATATATATATATATATATATATAAACGAGAAGATAGGGGTAAACCAAGGGCCCAATTTTTATTGTTCATATGTTGATAAACCAACAAACAATGACACCAAGGACAACATGAAGAAAATTACTTGTCCTTACTAACTGAATTAAAGAAATGATAAAATAATGGAAATGAAAGTGGTTGAAAAAACAACTTGCCGCACGTGGGGAACGATCCCACGTCTTCGCATTACGCGTGCGATGCCCTACCAATTGAGCTACCGCGTCGCCCTTTCCCCATCCACTTTGTTGGCTATTTATGTTTTGCTAGAACTAATCCTGGGTGTGTTAGCCAGCGCCACGACGAAAGAAATGCGCCTCACGAGCCTAACGGCCTTTTTTCGTCGACCTTTTTTTTTACAGCCCCCGCACACGCAGCAACCAGCAGCTCGTATCCACAGTTTCACAACCCTTGGACGCCCTCCGTGTTACTACGTCACGCCCGCGAAGGGGAAGGACCCGCCTCGCGACGTGATCTAATTTGCTTCTTGCTGACGTTCGCTTACTCGCTTGCACGCCCTGCTCCTCCTGCTGGCTTGGAGTCCTCCTTTCTCCCTTTTTCTTTCTTTCTTTCTTTCTTTCTTTCTTTCTTTCTTTCTTTCTTTCTTTCTTTCTTTCTTTCTTTCTTTCTTTCTTTCTTTCTTTCTTTCTGCCCACGCGATGGCACGACGAAGAGCACCAGGGCATGCCTCCCGCTTCTCGTCGTTGTACGTGCCTCGAAAGTCTGTTATCCGAAGATGAACAAAAGCCAGGCTTGATTGACACATCATCACGCACTATAGGAGACACGTCGGGGAAGGTGGTCTTTGAGTGAGTGAGTGAGTGAGTGAGTGAGTGAGTGAGTGAGTGAGTGAGTGAGTGAGTGAGTGAGTGAGTGAGTGAGTGAGTGAGTTGGCGAAAGCATTAGTCATGAGTCGCTCAGCATTGCTGGTGAGATCTACAGGCTAAGTTGACGTTTTGCATACGCAGTCCGTCTCTGCAGAGACAATTAGTCTGTGATTTGGTCTGAGTTACCTTGTGAGACCGCGAGAGTCATGAGGGAAGCATCGCGTATGGAAGGCATTATGAAATCATGACCGGCAGCTTACCGCTATCCTTTAAAAAAATACAGTCATTGCATTCTATCAGTGCTAACATATGGGGAATAAACTTGAGGGTTAACAAACAAGCTTACGAAGTTGAGTATACCGCACAGCGAGTGATGGGGCGGAAAATGTTAGGCGTAACCTTAAGTGGCAGGAAAACAGCGGTGTGGATAACACAGCCAACGGGGATAGCTCATTTTCTAGTTGACATTAACATGAAGAAATGGAGCTGTGGAGGCTGTGTTATGCGCAGGGCAGGTAACCGCTGGTCTAACTATTACAGTTACCAAGGGAAGGGAAACGCAGACGAGAACGAATTAGTTGATGCGATGAAATTAGAAAATTTGCAGGTGTTAGATGGAATCAGCTGGTGCAAGATAGGGATAATGGGAGTGCTGGGAGAAGCCTTCGTCCTTCAGTAAAGACATTAAAGAAAATAAGAAGGAAGAAAGCAAAAAAAGACAAGTTGCTGCTGCTGATGATGATGACCTTGTGACGTGATGTGATGATGACATTGTGCGACTACAACGTTGCAAAACACGGAGAATCTAAGCTTGTCCTTTTACCACACGTTTATATACGACTTGGGGCCCACACATACAGTAAGCAGCAAGCACTCCTTTGATTTGGCACCACCATATAACAGCTGAAGTCACTGGAACTCGAGACAGAAACATTTTCTAGTGTGGTCACGATCGAGTCCCGTGCAATTCTGTGCAGCGCAAGGTTTTTATACGCGTGCGTAGAAGGGATGCACGTCGCCGTGTTTAAATACTCGAACGCGGATACTGTGGCACGCCTACAACAAGCGTGTTCCTGTCTCTCCCTGTCATGTCACTCTTGCGTCCGCGTCAATTTCGCGCTGCACGTAACCATGGAATCGTGCCAATTAGCCCGATCGCGTTGCTTACGGCAAGGCAGGACAAGCAAGGGCACTGAAGTGGATGAGGTGATAGACGGACGTTTGTAAACTGCGGCTAATAAGACGCGTCTATACGGTACAGAACTACTGACACTATCAGTGACTCTCCGACGCCTCTCGCTTCACACGCGCAACAGCTGAAGTCACTCGAGCACGAGGTGTGAACGAGTCCTACACTCTACTCACGAGTGCAATCGGAACACGAGCGCGCAGATCATCTATCCATGCTCGCAGGAGTGCACGTGCTCTAGTGCAGGTATCCAGACGTGCGCGTCGCATTACGCACTCGTAACCCGTAGGCCTCGAACCCGTCCCAACTCGCCTCTAAATCTGGTTTTTAAGTGTCGCAAGCCCTTTTTTCCGCCCTGCGGGCAAAATCGCAGTGAGCGGGTTGGACGGCATTGTTTTTCAACGAGCCGATTCTTTCTCGCGTGGACGAGCAGTAGGGGTGATTTGTCGCGCGTGCTTGGCGTGCGCCATCTGGCGGGAGCACGCTTTTTTTGTGTGTATGTGTTTGTGAGCGCGCATGTCGGTGAAGTCCAAAGTGGCTCTTCTTTCTCTTCTAAGCGAGGGGGAGGCTGGTCCCGAGCTTCTCGCGTCACTTACTCCACTGCTTACCCCTTTGTATACGACAGGGATTGATCCCGAAATAAATGGGGATACATAAAAGACAGAAAATGGTTTCATAAAAGAGAGGTGCATGGTACAGCCTACACGTGAGGAGCAAAATAACGTGAAATCGCTATACGCACCTGCCTTCGAGTTCAACGTAGCGCTAAATTTCAGAGGAAAAATAAACCGGAGAGAAATAAAGAAAACAGAACAGAGAAGACGGGTTCACGGCTAAGCTGTAGCGAGTGCAGGGATGGGACAGGAGACAAAGCGTGCATCTTTTGGGATCAAAGGATAAAACTGTGCCGGTGTTCGCGCGAGGGGTGGATCCAAAGTTGAGAACTCAACCGTTTGGCGGAAATAAGGGCAGCACGGAGGAAGCGGGTTCCCTATACTCTTGCGTGGGTGTGTGTGTTAGAATATGTGGCATGTGATTTTGTTTGTATGTGTATGTGCCTGTATGTGCGTGCATGGTAAGTGTGTCTGAGGCGGGCGTACCGTTTGCATGGGAAACCAAGCATGTTCTTCCTTTTCTTACCGCATTATTCACCCACGCGTGAAAGGGGAAACTCCTTTCTCGCTTTGCCTTTGGTTCCTTCTCCGAGCACCCACGCCTTGATTCCGACTTCTGTGTACATTTTTTCCCCTTTCATCGTAAGTACATTGTCGGTCGCGATTTGTCGCAACAGCCCTCCGAAGCTTCGCTCGGCTCGGTTCGGCTTGGCTCGAGGCTGTCTCGCTAGCTTGCTTGCCTCAGTTGAGGGCGGCGGCTGCGAAATATTTGCTCCTGTGTGTTTCCCGCCTTTTGTCTTTGCCGTCTTGCGCTGCCCCCTCAAGATTTGCTCCTCACCTCTCTCATGCAAATCCCGTCCTCCCTGCCCTCTCGCCACCCTGCTCACACGCATCCTTAGACTCGCACAAGCGTATACGTGAGCGCGTCTCTATATACCCGACGCCTTCCCACGAAATGGAACTCGCGCGCTGGGTGGATACGACGAGGTGCGGTTTTATTTCTTTCGCGGAAGACTTCAGCGAGTGCTGCGACGATGGCGGATGCCGCTGGGAGGGAGCAGTTCCCGCCGAGGTTTCATTCCCAACAACTGCAGGCGCCTCCCTCACGCTCTCCCCTCCTCCCCAATTTCCCATTTTGCAGCCGCATTTCGCCTCCCAAATGTGCGTGCGTGCGTGCGCGCTCGATGACAAATGCAGATCCTATCTCGCCGTTCGTCGTTTGATTCCGCCTCTCTTCTATCGCTGACTGGTGGCTGCCGGAGGTAAAGGAGAAACAAAATCGACGACTCGAGAACAAAATGAAGTGCCGAGGCTTAGCGAAAGAGTAACAAAGGCGACATTGCGCGTGCGCGGCGCCGGGAAGTCGAGACCACGAGCGAGAACCTCGGCGATGACGCCTCCACTTGAAGCCACCATATAGAAACGCAAAACCCCTCGCTCCTTCCCACGTTCCCCAATGCATGCCTCCCTCCGTATACTGTACGTCCCCCCAATTCTTCCTCCCGACTCTTGCGGTGCAAGTTGTCCTTAGCGGTGTCTCAACTGTTGAAGGAGCGAGGATTTGGAAAAGCGTTTTGACGTTACTGTCTCGTCTTAGAGAGGAATCTGGTGTAAGCAGTGGCGGTGCAATAGCGCTGTCTTGTTTATATTATTTCTTTTGTTTCATTTCGTTCTTTACGTTCCAGGAGCCCAATTCTTTCGGCCCTTTCGGCTGCGGGAATAATGGAGCCATCTCGTGTTTCGCGCTTCTTTTTTTTTTTTCTTGGCTTGCACTGCAAAGTAATTTACACCCTTAAAATTGAAAAGGGGTGTAAATGTGTCTATAACTCACACCCTTGGGGTGTTCATTGGATAAATAACACCCTAATGGTGTTCGTTATAGACCCATTTACACCCTTTCTCAATTTTAAGTTGTAAATTATTTTACAGTGTGCCGGGAATTCCCAGCGCTCCGTCGAAAAGAAGGCCTCAATGCCGTTTGGGCCGCACCGCTGGAACGGCTGCTTCGGCAACCCTTTTCTCTCGCGTTCTGTTTTGTTGCTTTCGAAGCTTGCTTCCGGGGCTATAGTTCTTGAGCTGCGCTCGCGGGGGAGTGTTTGACGGGATGGAGTGGATTTAACGCCAAACCAGTTCGCTTGCATCTTACGCATTCTTTTCTCGTCACCTGGTTTGTGGAAACATGTGCTGGTTCCAGGTTCGGTGGAACACAGGAAAAGCTGAACAAAGTTCGGCGCAAAATCGTCGGCCATACGGCTAACGGGCCATGATTACTGACGCACGATTTGGGGAGTAATAGTTTTTTTTGTTGTTGTTGTTTTGTTACTGTTGTCGTCGCTTTTGCCGCTGTTTCGATAGAGTCACGAAATCCGTTCTGTTCGTTTGGGCCTAGATGCATGAACTCAATTTTGCCGTGAAATTTGCCACATTAGTGTTGCCCCTTTTAGCAGCGATGAGAAAAGGATAAGGCCAATAATAGAAAGCTCCAATTCATCGTTCTCGGTAGAGACACATTGCTGAAGTACACAGACGCTGTATATAACAATATATATATGCCACACGGACAGACACGCATTCCAGACCAATTTGACTCCTCATATCAACACGTGCACTGATGTAGTTCCCAAGTCGACTGACTACTCCGGCGAGAGTCAGCGAACTTAGGTGTGCTGCTCCGGATGTGCCCGAAATTCGTGTTCTTTCTCTCTCCCATCATAGAGTGACATTATTGTTGTTGTTGTTGTTGTTGTTTAATTGTTCTGAAAAGGTGTGCGTTTTATTCATATTTATATATGTACAATTAATGAACCTTTATTAATGTATTATTCCGTCTTGTTCTGCGTAACAAACACCAAGCTTGGCGTCACGGCGCATCCTTGAATACTGCTTTGTTCGATATCCTTCTATAACCTCCCTGCCTTCTGCTTTCCTCTTTCTCCCCTCCTCTCTCTCTCAGTCAGTCACAGGTGCCTCGACCAAATCAACGGATTCGACGTGCCCGACCGAATACAGCGAGACAGGCGCTTGTAGGCTGCGTACGTTATCCCTGTTTTCACGTGCGCCACACAGCACCAGGACCAGCAGGTTGCTCCCGGCCATACTATATAATAAAACCGATTGATTGACTGACCGGCTACAAGTTGCAGCGGCAGTCGCAGGGAAGGCGGTCGTGGAGAGGCGGCGTGTCTTTCTTTCACAGGTTCTCGCCATTTCCCGTAGCGGCGAGACGAGAAGGCGCCATGGAAGAGAAGTGAAACGGGAACGCCACCACGGCGGCTCGGTGAGCTGGAGCGCTAGAGAGATGGGTCTGCCCCGCCGTGTTTGCACAGGTTTCTCGCACAGAGCAGAGGCGGGGACTCGCGGGCCACGGCAGCCCCGTCTCGCCTCGCCGCCGCCGCCGTCTACGTGTATGCGTCGACTCGTGCTCGTAGCCACCAGGACGCGCTGGCTCTCCCCCGCAACTGAGTAAGCTGGCAGGCGCACTAGCTGCAGAGAGCGGACGGCGCGGTCGACGACGCCGTAGAGTTTTCCACAAAAAATAATAAAAAAGAATACTGCACCGGTTTCATACCTCGCACTCGAGTTGCAACGCGCTATAAGCAAATAGTTCGGTAATCAAAATCTGTCACTACACGTCTCTTCCATTTGCACAGACAGGCAGACACATACGAAGAGCCCCATGAAGTTTATATTCACCCTTGAGACTTGTTACTCGGGCTGTCAGCTGTCAGGTTTTACAAGAAACGGCAACGCGGTGGTAACGGTAAGCATTTTACCAATACAGAATACCCCTCAGGACGAAATTCAATTTGTTCACACAAATGTGTGTGTATGTTCACACACACAAACACACACACACACAACACACGCACACACACACGCACACACACGCACGCACACACACGCACGCACGCACGCACATGTTCCTATGAAACAACGCACTGCACCGATTTAAATGAAATTTGTTACATTTCAAAAGTTAAATTCTAGTGACTCTACGAAGCAGAATTTCGAGCTCGAAGTTGAAACTATTTTACAGATATTCCTCAATATTGATAAGTCAGAAACACACAGTTGCGCGAAATTGACAAATCCGTAACTCTGCGCCAGAAATATATATTGAAACTCTACAAAAGTATCTGTTAGAGCATCTAAAGCAAACAATTTTGATATACGAATCGAATGGTTACGTAAAATCTTTACAACGTTTACGAGAGTTCTACAAGAGCCCTACTCGCAGATTAGTAGTATATTTCACAGTGGTGTATGATGCATCAATTTTCTCCGCTTTAGGTGTATAATTAGATGAAATTACGATAACTGCGGTAGCGTTTTTAATGTTGAGTTACAATGCCGCAAACTCTTTACTTCAGTCTCTTCTTTTTTTCAAATTAAAGAACAATGATGGCCAAAAATAAATATTTCCTGCATACATTCACTAGATCTTAACTTTTTTATATTAAATTGAACCAATTTCATATTACTAGGTGCAGTGGTTGAAGAAATAGACGATTTCTCCATTGCAATATATTTAGATAGGAGCTTCCGAGCCGCCCCTAAAGCTTCCACTTAATATATTCTCCAACAACACCACCACAACAACAATCGACTCTAAAGATGCGTGCTTTTCCAATTTGATTCAATAAATAATAATAATAAAAAGAAGCAGGTGCTGTGACTATATACGTGTGCATGACTTCAGCCCGTCCACAAGCTGCCCTTTATTCATTTTCCTTCCAGAATGTAATTGCTTTCAAATAGTTTCATCACAGTTGGGTGACAAGACCACTAGACACTTCGTTCCTCACTTGAGCTGCTTTAAGTCATTGTTCTTTACTTTCGGCAAGCTCCATTATATTACAGCTTCTGCGATCTCCCAGCCCTGAATGCCTCCCAGGTCCAACCAGCCCTGCCCCGCCACCCTCGCGCAGATCTGCATTCGTGTCGTGACGATATCAGTCTCTCCGATTGGCTGAACAGTGAGCCCTCCATGAAGCACACGAAGGTCGGTGAATCGACCGATCTCCCCGAGTTTAATTAAATGCCCCGAAGTATCACCAGCGAACTCATCCCCTTTCCTCTTCCTCTCCTTCCCTCCCCATATTCCTTCTTTCTCAACGCTACCTCGCTATCATCGACGCCAAGGGTTGTCGTGCAAAGCTTCGGCGCTTTACAGACGTACTCGTACAGCAACTCGGAGATTCAGCGCACGAGTTGATTATGTCAGTTCTCTATCGGTCCGTAGCATTAGGGTAGTTTATCTCAATGCTGATATTTAGATTTGCTTTATTAAACGGGTGTTTCGGAGTTCAGTAAGGGGGAACCTCGGCCCGGTCGTCCGAAACTAGAAGGATGCTTTGGAGACATTGGCGTCTTGGTACTGCTGGCTACACCTTTTCCCTCTGTTTCGCGAAGATGTGATAAAGAGCAACACTATGATGGGTAATTATCAAATCGAAGCAGAGAGTGGGGGCACCTTTACACATGATTGAAAAGGACTGCTCGGCAAAACAGCTGCAAAAAGTACATCGGGGGGAGACTGAATTAACAGACCGCTTCGCATAAACAACGAAACGGCGCGCCTACAAACCCGGACCGAATGATATGCCTCACCAAATGCAGTTCTAAGGCAGTTTCTTACCCGCAAACACCCACTGCGAAAAATTTTAGCATTGTAGACGTGTTTATCACAGCATTACTATTGCTGTTGTTTTATGGCGCAAGAGCTACAACGGCCAAAGAGTGCCAGTAATGATGCTTTACTAGTAGTGCGGTAGAATGTCAAGGACACGACTGCGGGTATAATGGGTTGCGATGAATGGTTTATCACAATATTGAAATACTCGCTATATGAAAAACAGGTAGCAATATTCGGTTTATTGATCAACAAATTATTGTGCTTGAGCCTATAGGAGCTTCAAAATGCACAGTGTCGCTTGAAGTTTCAGAAAGGCTTGACAAAGTTTCTGTAGTATTTTTGTAGCCATTGTTTTCATAAGGAGCGTATGCGCGCAGTTTGCAGAATTTCAAGCGAAAGCTTTCCTTTTCACTACAGACTGGTGCTGGGAACACCGGAAAACGTTATCCTAAATCGAGCAAACAAACAGCAGTGACATAGTGTTTGCAGGACACAATGGACCATGGAATGCTTTCGTCAATATTGACTTAGTACAAAGAGCCGCCGAATAAAAATGTAATGTTTATGGCGAAAGGAGAGGAAGTCGTTTGGGTGCTGTGCCAGTGCACGCACGAAAGCACGCACGCACAAACACACAATCATGAAAGAAATATTCACACATTCAAAAACACGAGAAATACTGTTCCTTATTATATTATTGTCGTTAAACATGTGAATATTTATTTCGTGATTATTACGTTTGCGTTTATATCGTTTACATAGTTTATTTCGTGATGATTTGTTTTTGACCATATATATCTATCTATCTATATATATATATATATATATATATATATATATATATATATATATATATATATATATATATATATATATATATATATATATATATATATATATATATATATAAGCACTTGTGCTTTAACCACCCTGTACCAAGATTGAACGGTAATTTTCCGCACACACATCTCGACGACGTTGTGAGTGCCCTCCCCCCCCCTTTATTATTAATTTTGTGAAATTCCGTCATATTGTTAATTCGCCTTCCTGTCACCTTTTATTGGCCCACAGGACTGCTACAGCCTCCTTGATTGGCTCAAAATGCCGGCATGACGCAATTCGACAATAACACCACTGGGAGGCTAAAAGAGCAATTTTGATCAAGAAAAGCAGTTTATTCATGTCGATTTGCAGCCAAAATAGTAGTCCTTGTTTCTTGTTATTCGCTTGAGTTTCCCCATGTTGCCTACACGAATTCATACGAATAGGTCAACTTTCGTGAATAGCTTCTAGCTAAGGAAAAAAAATTATATCCAGCTCTGCATTTCGGCAAGCGCGTAATATCACAGCAAGCACCTCTAGAGTGCCGAACCTTGAAACGAGAAAAAAATGAGAAGTAACTTCATTACACGACCATTTAGGCTGTACGGAAGCACTCATGAACAGTAATAGTTGCCACGACAACACCGCTGTGTCGGGTTCTGTAAGACTGCACATGCTGTGTAGCGAAGGATAAAAATATAACCAGTGAGAATAAACCAGACCAATGGAAGGGCCCGATTTGTGTTAGCAACAACAAAATGAAACAAACAGATACACCACAGGTTTTATGCTTTCAGATATACATACGAGATAGAGAAAGCAAGGAGAAGAATGACAGGGAGATCAACCAGGCAAGCGTCCAGTTTGCTACCCTACACTGGGGGTAAGGGAAATGGAAAATAGAACGAGGAAAGGAGGAAGAGAGTGAGCACTGTCTGTACGTGGGCGGATACACAGGAACAAACAAAATGCGGCCAAATGCGGAACAAATTAGCGGCCTCTCAAACCGGAGTACTTAAACTATACTAGTTATTACTAGCTTCGTACTAGTGCACGAATCGCATTTTGTGCCAGTGACGGATGTGGCCACGGTCCGAGTATCTTTGACTCAGAGAACGGTCTCGAGTCCCACTGGTTTAATGTTTTCCGTAGAGAGAGGCATTGGACGTCGTAGCGAGGACAGATACACAATAGGTGCTCGATGGTTTCCTCGCATCTGCAGGTGTCGCATGCCGGCCTATCGCTATCGGCCATTCCCATACGATAGGGGTACATAAGCGTTTGTAAACGCCACGCCCAGCCACGAGTGGCACAGCAGGGTTGCTTTGCCGCGGGAAAGGCTAAATGACAGTTGTAGCCGTAGCAAGAGGTCCAGCTAATGCAATCGGCAATTGGAGGCACTTGAAGGACTCTATAAAGCTTGCGACTATTAGCGTGTAAGCAGACGAAATTCCCTGGCAATGTCCGTCCTCGCCAAAGGTATTGGACGCGTTTGGGTGTCTTCGTGGGCAGACTGGGCAGCCTTGTAAGCGAAGTCGTTGCCGGCGATGCCACACTCAGCAGGCACCCACAGAAAGATTATGTTGTGCCCTGTTTCACGCGCATAGTGGTGTATTTACGAGAACGTGTTGGTGGCACCTGCCTGCTCCTAAAGTTTACTTAAAGCGTGTTGCCATAAGTCAAAAGGATGTTCTACATGCACCGCCATGGCTATGAGTGGCGCTGGCTAACACTTTCCAGAGTTTGAACTTGGAACGTACGTAAACACACAAGAATATAGACGTTGGGAACATCCGCCACCGAAGCGCAATTGGCAGCGAAACGCACGCGTAAAGCGGACATTTCACGTTTGGCTCCCACCGGCGATAAGCTGTTTTTTGTATCTTTCATTTCCTATTAGCTTGTTATTTCTACATTTCAAGGAAAGATTTCAACATTTCTGCATTTCAAGTAAAAAAATTCAGGCGCCTCGGCGAATCGAGGGGCCTGATTTTATTATTGTTCAAACAGCTAATGACTCAGACGAGGAATTTGTTGGCGAATCAACTAGTGTTTTCTAATTCAAGTCTAGAATTAAACGTAAGGACATGCGGAGGTTGCGGGTTCGGCTCCCAAGCGGCGGAAAGTTGTCTTTTCTTTCAAGTTAAAATCTACCTTCATTTTTTTTATAAATTTCCCATTACAATTAAACAGGAAATTAAATTGTTCATGTGCTTTCCTCGGCTTAATTGTCTGTTGAGTTCGCATGGTTGTTACGAGTAGAAATAACAGTGATTTATGGAGGCCACACTTGGACTCCATACGTAAGGGAAAAATACAAAGCAGGAAGTTAGCCTTATCTAAGGGGATCATATTTGAAGGCCCATTTATAAGACACGATAAAGTGACGTGGTGTCGTATTTTTAGTTCCTCAGTTTTGGTTCATTCGCTTTCAATTCTATATGTTCTTTACCAACACCTTGTGCGCCGATGGCGCGAGCGTTCTGCAGTATATATGCATATATATGTCTGCCTAGATAAATCATTAAATTGTCGCTATAAGTCCGCGGCGTCAGCGTGCAATACCACGCGTGGTAACGCTAACGCGTGAACATCAGATTCATAACTCAAATAAACTGCACAAAAAGAAAAAGAAAGAAACAGGGGAGTCATAACCACTAAACAGACGGCCGACCATCCTGCATGCGCAACATACGCCGACAGAGAGGAGCCAGAAAAAAAAAAAAACACGTATAAGGGATCGGCGCAAAGACTCCATAATTCGCGCAAATCCCGGCCCGCAGTCGACGTGCACGAGGACCCCGGTGACAAACGAGTCCATTCAGCTGTCACCATCGTCGCGGCTAATGCAATAAACGCCGCGCACGACGCCTGAGCCGTTTAGCGCGGCGACGGACTTGATTCGGACTCGGCGCCGCTCGCGCACCTGCCCTGCTCCTCCTCGGTGCGGAGGCTTTGTGCGCTGCACTCGCTTCATTGTGCGCTGCACACGAACGTGTGCGTCGACCCGGAGCCCCGAAACCCCGCGATCGGTTTAGTTCTGGCGCCGATCCGCGGGGCAACCTGTCACAAAAACCACGCGCTCGCGTCATACGTTGCGCGGATGGGAGATGGGGGCACTCGTCACCATTGCGTGTACACAGGCGTGGTTCTGCGAGAGCATGGCGGTCAGCGCCGTCTGCTCGCGCCGCTGCGTACTATATATGCTTTGAAGACCGTAACATTTATAAAGGAGTAGGCTCAGAAATCGGCGGCGCGCGGTAATTTCCCATTTGTAATTAGTAAAGAAAGTAATTTTCCGATATCTAATAATGATGACGACAGAATATAAGTCTACACTTTTATTCTAGATCCGCAAGTGTTTCCACACTATATCCACCAGCCTCGTACAGCAAGACTATATATCGATTGCAACGACACTGTGACCTTCGGACGTTTCAGGAGCAAGTTATCGAGGAATGTATCTATATATCTTGCATCGATCTCTTACGCTACAATATCTTGCTTCTAAGTACCGTTTATGTATCGCAATAGAAAACTCCCCTCTACGTCTCATTAACGCAGCCGGGCTTGTCCACGACTATTGTTCCGATCACTTTGAAATACTGAAAGTTTTAACTTAGAATAGACGCATCGCTTTACATTTGATGTGAACTGTGTTTTCCGCGCTGATGAAGGTGATCGTGATTCTTGAAACTTGTTGAATGTTTCAGTAAGCATTGTAAATTGTTACGTAGAAAGAAACATGGGAACGATTATATACAGGAATACTTACAAACGCGTATGCATGTAGCAATGCCCAGAAGAAGCATCCCGCGCAACGTATATATAGTCGTTGTCATCATGGTCTTTTCAAACATGATAGACTTGCTCTCGGTTAAAGGGGATGACTGTTCCGCAGTAATATGGACGGCGATGTAATTTCCGTTCGTGCAGCGAGTATAAATGGCACTGTAGTGCGACCCAGAACGTGCGCACATCTGATGGGCCGGTCATCTTTCACTCGCGCGAAATACTGCTTGACCTAAAGTAACGTAAGACAAGAATATAATCATATCGACATGGCCGGTTGAGTCCGCGCCAAGGACTGCAATGGCTCCGGCATGCGTATAGGAAATTTTGGCCGGTGTGTGTGAGCTCTCTCGGCAACTCCAGACAGCTGTAAAGTCTATCGCAGCCTCATACCAAAAAAATAATTTACACTGATGAAAAAAAAAACAAGAACTAAATAAACGAATTTACTGCAATTCTCTGTGGTCGTGGCCGGCGCCTACATACAAAGCAGTCGCCAGACTCGAAATCTCTGCTCCCCTTTCCCCGTCCTCCACGCAGAGTGTTCTGTGACACTAAAAGCTTCAGTCTGACGTCTGAAAACGTGTTTTACGGCGCCGACTTCCTGCGTGTTAGGGCCCCGCCCACCAGCGGTTTACACATCGCTGTATTCCACCTCATGACACGCACGGGCACTATATGCCTCGTGAACACGCCCAGCAGTCTCGTACACGCCGCAAAGAGCACAGACCGCACATTTGAGGCCGAGAAGCAGCTTCAGGGTAAAAAGGAATATTGGGTGCGGGGAGTCGCTTTGCGGGAGTTCGCATAAACTTCGCTGCATCCACGTGACAACCGCACCATCCTACAACAGTGCCCCCCCCCCCCCCCTCTCGCCCCCCTTCCCACGCAGCACCACCTCCGTGCCACTTTTGCAGAACACCCCAGCTCCGAGCCCTCCCCCGGCAGATGCTGGAAGACCGGTAACGCGCTGTGGGTCGACCGCCGTATCTCCCCCGGCAATCAACCCCATGCCGGGCGAAAACGACACCCGAGACGCCGCGGGGCCACGCCTACACGCAGCTCGATGTCAAGGCGGCAGCACCACGGCCATGAAAACATTTAACGGGGTCTCGATCCCCTCGTCGGCTGCGGTCGCGACCGCGTGAACAATAATATAACGGTCAACAGGTCAGATGGTTCGCCTTTCGGCGCCCATGGCGAGACAAATTGGCCCACCAGCGGGGGCTCTATAGCGCGTGCGATTGAGGAGATGGGGGGGGGGGGGGGGGTATACGCCGCGGTAATAGTAGAACGGGCTTCATACGGGCATGTGCTGCTGCATAGTGTACAGGCGGTTCATGCGGCTCGGCAGAGCCTGGCCCGCTTGAAAGTCTGTGTAGGAGGCGTGAAAGTGGGAACGCACACGACACGCATATGGGGAGGAAACAAATTGATGTCTTAAATGAAATGCCTCACGTCCACGTGCGCGGGAAAATGAAGCCGCGCGTAAAAGGAGCAATGGGAAGCGGAGGGAGTTGCGGTGGCTCGCAGTGCTGTGATTGTAGTGGATGTTCCGCTATATCGCAGCGAACTTCAACAATACGCTTTGTTTTGCTGAATGGCGGATCTCACTTGCGATAGCAACTCATTCTTAGTGTCTGCACTAAGCTATATCTGCTATAATTTTGTCTGGAGCCTCTTGCGTGTCATATGAGGCTGTAAGATGTCTGATGTCCTTAACATTTACTTGCGATAGCAAATTACACGTAATGTTTTGTCGTGTTGTGTAATGCTTCGTGTGGGTCATATCTAAAATCAAGCAAGAAAAGAAGGCAAAGACAAAGAAAAATCTGAGGGCACCTAAGTATTTCTTATGAGTTGTGAAAGCGGTCATTCGAGTTTTGAACTCCTTGCGGGCAAGCGAGTGCGTTGAGACGTTTGGCCAACGCTGGTTTAGCCCAGTGGGCAAGACACTTGACTACCACCCCACAAGAGCGTGGGGTAGTAGGCTCGAAACTCACTACCACCAACGTTTTTCCTTTCGAACTTATTCTGTTTTTTATAAGTTAATTTCTTCATAGCGATTACCGACACGCAGTTATAACGCAGGCGAGAGCTTGCACGGACATGGAACGCGCGGATAATACAAGCCTCCGAGAGCGAGGGTGACGTGGCGTCGCGGCGATGCCCTCTCCCCTAACGCAACACCTGGCGCGCTAGTGCGACAGCAGGTGTTCCCTCTCGCCCGCTCTGCTCCGTCGAGGCGCGCACGTGACATGGAGTCGCAGCCAATGAGAATTTAGGTACCGTTTTTCGCTCGTCCAGACGATAGACGCCGGTTTCTTTTTTTTCGCTCAATGGCCATTTGATGCTTTCGCGTCAAAATAAATAAGTAAGGCACCGAAATATATAGGTGGCGACAGTATTTATTCACTGAGCTCACCTCGAGTGGTACGTATACTCAATGCTTCAGGTAAATATATTATGTTCCATTCCTTCACTGATTCATTCATTAGGTACCTGCATCGCCTTTTAAAAGGCATTACAGCACGGAGGATACACTAAGTAAATTAGCAACAATGTCTTATCCAGTTAAAGCCTGAAAAAGGACTTCGTTTGATGTAATGCAAACAAATTGTGCAAGAAAGTTCCAGTCCTGAATGCTACAAAAAAGAATAGCGAAAAGCGTAATCTCTAAAATGAATTCCCCGAACTTTCAAGGTATGGTCCCTTACTCATGAGACGTAATGTGGCGGCCCAAAGTGCTGTTCGCGCTCTATTCCTGTCCTAAAGTGATAAATGTAAAAAAAAAAACTTTGAGCCTCAGGCTCTCTCTGCGATCTTTAAGCGGCTTTCATTGAAATTGTCGTCCTTCTCGGTGTCGTACTCAATCTCCGGTTACAGTTACAAAGCGAACTGCCATGTTTTGAGTTTTCTCGGGCTCATTTTGAAGTCTAGGTGTGTACAAGTCCCAACATTTTAGGGTATATTCAAGTATTGAATGAATGTGCATAAAATACAGTAGCTGCTCAAGGCTATTTGGGAAGTGCTTAAACACTTAGCAAGTAACTTTAAAGTTTACCTGCAAGAATCAAAGAGTGGATGCCGCTTTGCAAGAAATGTAATCAACATGAGCGTGTCATCTTAAAATTTGATGTCAAAACTACATCCAAATATCTGAATTTGCTCACTGTACTGAAACTTTTTTATGCTGTACCTAAACTTACCAAGGAAATTTTTTTGTAAAGGTGACGTGTGCATTTTTGTTTACATACAGGGACATATCCCATCGTGTACACCAATCAGCAGTTAAATGCAAATCACTACGCAACCTCTCGCAATCAATCACGCACATTATTGACAATCTTATATACCACATTGGCGAACGTTCAGAAAATGGACTCTATGCCTGCGGTAATACGTACCACTGACATAGAGCAGGTATAGCAGTGGCTCCAGCACTGAACCTTGCGGTACTACAGAAGTAATTTCTACATATATTCTGAGGAATGGCCATTAAATAGAAGTGACTGTTTTCTTAAAGTTAAATGTTCTGCTAGTCATGGAATTGCATTCTGATTGAGTATATATCTGCGTAGTTTTAATATGAAAAGAGTGTGACCTACTACGTCGAACGTTCTTTGGAAATCCAGATACAGTCAATAACCGATTGTCTGTCAGTGGCTAATGCTACATCGCGGGCCAATTCAATGATCTGTGTTCTACACGAAAGATCCTGATGTCTAAAACCACGGCTTATAGAGGTACGTTCATACCTTACCGGCAAACTGCCACGATTTTAGTCTCTTTTTTTTTTCGAAGAAGATTAGTTTCAAATGGGGCCCTATGGCAATTGATTCGACCCGTAAACGGGCTGCGACCGACGCATCGCCGACCACCACGGCGCGTGGAGAGACAGGCAACGCTGCCGTCTTCTATCAAACGCACGCAACGCCCGGGGACACCCCGCGGTTTTATTGCGACAGTCATGCGACAGCAGGCCGGCCTCCCGTTATGTCAGGGAACCGGCGTTTAGTCGCCGAGGGACACAGGGAGAAGGCTCCCGTCTTTGGACCCCTTAATCCCGCTGATAAAAGCAAAACGGCGTTGTCACCCCCCCCCCCCCTGCGGCATAACCTCGCCGTCCTTCGTTGTGCACGTTGCGGGAGCGCTGGATAGATCCGGGAAGGGAGAAGTTGGGGAATCGGGAAAAGGGAAGCGGGGAAGGGCATTTGGGGAAGAGGGGAGGCGTGTGCGTGTTCTGCAGTCAGCAGCAGTCTTTTAACCCCGGAGGGCCACGAGGCAGTATATCGACACGTGAAAAGCGCGTATTGACGTCTGGAAGCGACGAGGACACACACATGGCGAGCGCGGCACTGGAGCGACCACCATCCTTTAAAAAAAAAGAAATTATGGGGTTTTACGTGCCAAAACCACTTTATTATTATGAGGCACGCCGTATTGGAGGACTCCGGAACGTTCGACCACCTGGAGATAGATATTTAGCGCGCACCTAAATCCAAGTATACTGGTGTTTTCGCCCCCAACGAAATGCGGCCGCCGTGGCCGGGATTCCATCCCGCGACCTCGTGCTCAGCAGCCTAACACCATAGCCACCGAGCAACCACGGCGGGTCAACCACCATCCTTCCCACGTGTCGCTGTTCTACACTGTTCTATACAGACGTACTTCTGAGGACGAGGAAAGTCGTTCCGTGGTGATAGGGTCGAACTTTTGCAAAAAAAAAAAAGCGAGGGTGGAAAATGCCACGAGCGTCTCGTAACGTTCCCGCTGACCTGTGCAGAAACAACGTATTGTCTCCTAAAATTAAAAAAATAAATTATGGGGTTTTACGTGCCAAAACCACTTTCTGATTATGAGGCACGCCGTAGTGGAGGACTCCGGAAATTTTGAACACCTGGGGTTCTTTAACGTGCACCTAAATCTAAGTACACGGGTGTTTTCGCATTTCGCCCCCATCGAAATGCGGCCGCCGTGGCAGGGATTTGATCCCGCGACCTCGTGCTCAGCAGCCTAACACCATAGCCACTGAGCAACCACGGCGGGTGTCTCCTAAAATCAGTTCACGGAATAGGTGCAAGTGTATAAATGATATGAGGAATAAAAGTGATTCCAACAGTTACAATAAAGCAAACAAAACTTGGATTTTCGTGTTCGGTAACGGGCACCTAAAGAAAAAAAGGGCTACATGAACAATATGCACGAACAGACGCACGTTCTGAAAGACAATCGGAGCCGGTCGATTCGGCTTTCTACAAGCATTCACATATATTGCCACAACCATTTAGACGCGCTTTTCATAGACAGCTTATACCAATCAGCTGACATTTTAAAATCAGCGGCGCCTCTCTTTCAATATGTCTGTCTATTTGCGCACACCATCTTGTAGCCATGTTTTATCAACTCCCCCAGCAATAAATAAATAAATAAATAAATAAATAAATAAATAAATAAATAAATAAATAAATAAATAAATAAATAAATAAAGTTGTGTAAAACTACAGGTGTCGAGAAAAGAACATTTAAGGTACTTTCAGAAGAAAGTTTCCGCACGCGCGTGTAGAAATCAGTGTGGCCATAATATCGTCTGCAAACACAAAACATTACTATAGTGACGCGCAGCCGCTCCGTGAGCCATTTCGTGCCCACAAGTGCACGCTATCATCGTTCCACGCACGTCTCTCATGTACGTATACACATGCAGATATGACAAGTAGAAAAGAATGCGAGGGGACCTCAATGCTATGCTCCCCCGCGACCTGTAGGTCAGGGCTACTGGGGAGGCACTGATTCGAACCATGGGCGCGAACCGGGTCGCGGAACACTGCAGGGTTATGGCGCTGTTTCTCCGCAAGCCTGCCCTCCCTCGCGTACTACGAAAACGCCCCCATATGCCGACAGAGGGCGCGTCGTCCGAAGCGCTGCAGTATGCTTGTGTGTGTGTATACAGGGATTCGCGCGCATGTAATATTCAGGGCTGCCGAGGCAATGACAGGCTAGCGATGACGAGGGGTTAAAACCCTGCCCTTGGGCGGAATGATGAAGCGGTGCCCTGGGACCGACCCCGAGCCCGCCGCGGTGCTCCGTGGAGTGGTGGCGCTCGTGAATGCACTCGCGCGGCTAATAAACTGTCGCCCGAGGCTGCGCTGAGCGGCGTGCGCTATAGCTCGCGTCACAGTTGCGAGGTCTCGATCGGGGAGCGTGAGTAGTTGCGAGTAGGGGTCGCGCTCTCTTTGATGCCGGGCTGTGTGGCCTACAAACAGAGAACAACTATAAGATTACGCGAGCCGGGTGACACACACGGCACGCACGTCGCGAGCAAACACTCTCATATGAACGCTGTTGGCTGCATTTTAGCGGCGGAGAAACCTTGCGGCTCGAACTAAGTGGCCTGAAAATACCTTTGCGTCTTTCGTGCTTAACACTGCGGGAAATCAGGATTAGGCTGCCTGTTCTCTGTCGCAAAAATTATCTTATCGTATAGCACCCCGGCAATGCATGTGCCGAATGGTCACCGCCAAACATCGACTAGACGAACGACCCCTGTCCGTACACGCACTACTGGAACGCCGTCCTCACCGAACGTCGGCTCATAGCAGTGAAGGTAGTTGTGTGTTTTCCGAAAGCTACTCGCTTGTGCGAGCGCTTTCAACTGCCTCGTGACGACCGTGCGCGCGCACACATTCACCGCCTTCTTCTCTTTCTCTCATATTCCTATTTTCATTATGGGGTTTTACGTGCCAAAACCACTTTCTGATTATGAGGCACGCGATAGTGGAGGACTCCGGAAATTTCGACCACCTGGGGTTCTTTAACGTGCACCTAAATCTAAGTACACGGGTGTTTTCGCATTTCGCCTCCATCGAAATGCGGTCGCCGTGGCCGAGATTCGATCCCGCGACCTCGTGCTCAGCAGCCCAACACCATAGCCACTGAGCAACCACGGCGGGTCATATTCCTATTCCCCCTTTCCTTTCCCCCAGCGTAGGGTAGCCAACCAAGCATTGTTCTGGTTAACGTCCCTGACTTCTCTCTTTCTTTTCTCGCAACAATATTGAGAAGAAAGGTAAAGCTTTCGCGGCTATATAGTGGGCGTTGTTACTGCTTGGAAGCTGTAATAATATATGTTTCTTATAAGTGCCTCCCCCTCAACACGCTTTATTTGGGACAATGGGAATGGTTATTAGGACTGCTACTGATAATAAAACGGCTTTCACGTGCTGCTACTCGTAGATCCAGCGCTTTTGACAGCACTATAGTTAAAAGCGCGAACCAAGGCACGAAAGAAAGCCTCAAGTGCCGCCCAAAAGAGCGGTAGCCACAGCTGGCGTGGAGACAGCGATGAACGGCACTGACGACGGTGTCGAGAACGACGACAATGATGGCGCCACCATGAGGGCGCTGTGACGACGATAATAACAAAAACTACTACGACGACGACAATGATGATGATGATGATGATGATGATGTTGTTGTTGTTGGTATGATGATGATGATGATGATGATGATGATTGCACGACGAACTATAAAAACAGCAACGACGTCATTGATGGCACAACGGCTGCAAGACTGCTTCATGTCGCCAAGCCGGGATGAAATTCCGGAGGGAAACTTGCCAAATAGTATTTTCTGGCAAATTCAGTCAACTTAACACGAAGGCAATAAACACGATGTTGATGATGATAAATCATAGCGCAAGAACTGACAGAGTAATAAAGAACGTACCGGCGATAGCGTGTCGCCTCATTATCTGTCGAGCTGTGCACGTCTGTGCAACGATTTATCAGTACTTCGAACAAAGAAGTCCAAGCATCCACAACGGTGATGAGAACTTCCATCGAAACCTTTAATGTTGAGGTTATATGTAGTACTCTGGCACTGTCAAAGCGAGGAAGACAGAAACATAAGTGGTACGACAGGACCGAGCCTTGACCATATATGTGACCTTGCTGTTTTCTTAAAGGGGTTCTTGTATTATCCCTTGTTCGCATAATATCTTAGTAAAACAAGTGAAATCATCAATTGATATAGCTATTGCTAAGAGGTGGTGCCATTGCTGCTTTATTTTGCTTTTGCTATTTTCTTTCAGTGCGCTGTTTTAGTTATCATCTTCTTTCTGATGTATGTTTCCGAAACCAGGAAAGCCTATAGGTCCGCCTGCCTGACCCCAACGTGGCGGTCGCGAGCCCTGTTCAACGCCTCTTCCAATTATTCTTTCCTTGCGTTTTCGCTCGGTCCGGAACCCCGCATTCCCTCAAATCCAATTGGCATTTAAACTGGTCCTTCCCTTTGTGGGACAACGGGCCCGAGTTAGTTTCGCCTCAGCGATCTCGCAAAGCGGTCGACCGTGCGCCAAACTTGGAAAGGGAGGGGGCACGACCATACGCTGTTATACGCCAGGCGGGAAGATATGGGGAGAGTTGCAGGCGAATTTGGCCCGCGTTGCGTAACCCTCGTGACGCTTCCCAATTACTCCCCACCGTGACCCCCCTCCCCCCTTCCCCAGACACAACACCGTATCCCCCGATGCGGCGACTAACTCCTTTTAAAGGAGACCGCACCGCGACGACCCCGCGTCGAACAGCGGCAGCATGCATTGAATAGCGTGGCGAAGAGATGGCGCAGCGCAAAGCGTGGAAAGAGAACAATGGCTGTGAGTACGCGCGTGTGTGCGCGAATTAACAGGGGACGATGTTTAACAGCGTTTAAACCCGCCGATCTTTCTTTTGCTCTTTCTTTCTTTTTGCGTTTTGACCGCCTATTGCGGGGCGAAGTGCGACGAGCCGAAAGAAAAGAAAAGACTCGAGCAGTCCCTCTGTAGTAGCCAAAATTCAGCGGTAAAAACCACACGCACGCAGACGTGCACACGTACACACACACACACACACACACACACACACACACACACACACACATGCACGCACGCACGCGCTCATACGCACATATACGTGCACACACACACACACGCACGCACACACACACGCATACACACACAGGATCGATTGTGCCAGAAGCGAATCGAATGTCAAATAGTTTTCGAATAGTGCTCGAATGATGAGCAGCCATTCTCACTACTAATATAGAACGATCTTCACATGCTAGTATATAGTCACAACGTTAGCGAGCTTCAGTCATTACATTGTTTAAGACCACGCAATTATGGACGGGACAAGCGTGAACTAGCACATACATTTTGTGTTCTCTTGCAATAAATCTAGTTGCAAGTCTGCGTCCGTGCTCGACAAATTTCTTACACTTGTCCGGTCTTGAACTGCGCAGTTTTCCCAAATGCAATCGCACCAACTTGCCCAGCTGTCCGCACTTTTCTGTCATTGCATTGCAAATTCTGTAGCGTTCTGCACAAAAACCGCAAATAAGGCATTATGAACAAACAAGCAGTTTGTTCGTGCACTCGGGATTTTCGGTGATTGCGAATGATAGGTACAATGTCCGCCGGGATCACATTTATCGCACTGTTGCTCGAATTTTGTGTTCAATCTCGCTCAGTTAATGGTTTAAAATATTCGAGAACTATTACAAAAATATTCGTATTTATGAATACTGACTATTTGGTTCGAAGACCGACAATACCTGATGTGCTATTGAAAAGCTTCGAATATTCGCACACTCCTTACTCGAATGCTCTCGCAGTAAAACCTTTCCGAAAATACATGCCGCGCACTCGTACCATGGTTGGCCCACCCACAGTTTCTTTAAAGTGACTTCCAAATCGACCCAGCGTTACACAGCTGGGCACAACGCCGAAGGCCAGTTGCGATCCCTTTATATATTATACCTTCGTGCTATACAGAGGAGAAGAAGGAGATTCGAGGATAAATTTTCTGACCACCTCGCACCTCAAGCCACATAAACCTAACCCACTCAAAGAATGACTAGATGGTTTCATTTTTTTTTAATATATGTACCACTGGCCCCGGTGACTTAGAGGCTATGGCGCTGACCAGCCAAGCCCAAGGTCGCGGGTTCAATACCCGGCCCTGGCGACCGGATTTCTATGGGGGCGAAATGCAAAAACGCTCGTATGCCGGGCATTGGGTGTGCGTTATAAAAAAAAAAGAAAAGATGGTCGAAATTAATCCGGAATCCCCTACTATTGCGTGCCTCACAATCAGATCGTGGTGTTGGCAGGCATGACCCCAGTATTCGCTTATTTTATATGTGGCACTATATAAACGGGGACGCGGGCAGAATAATCGCACGTACCACGTCAAAACCAGGCGGGAAGGAGCGCCACTGGAGCTATTCAGCCAAGGAATCATCAAAGTGTTTGGCAGATGTGGCACTTACCTGCAGACGGCATCGCCAATCAGCGAAATTCCACGTTTCAGTACAGTCCTGTGAAACCAGATATTGCGAAATTTAAGGCAAAGCGCACTACCCCAAGCTAAGTTCGTGTGTACAGTGGGACTGAACACGAAGGATCGTGAACAAAGAGTAAATCGTCCCCGCTCAAGACAGACGACTTTTTACTGTTATATTGTTTGTCTGTCAAAAGCTCAAGAAACTAGTGCAACAGTGCCGAGTACATTACTGTACCATTCATTAGCACTTATAGTCTTGAAAATGACCTAATTGTAAGTAAGGGCTGCTAGGTTGTTCTACTTTAATAATAATATATAGGGTTTTACGTGCCAAAACCACTTTCTGATTATGAGGCACGCCGTAGTGGGGGACTCCGGAAATTTTGACCACCTGGGGTTCTTTAACGTGCACCTAAATCTAAGCACACGGGTGTTTTCGAATTTCGCCCCCATCGAAATGCGGCCGCCATGGCCGGGATTCGATCCCGCGACCTCGTGCTCAGCAGCCTAACACCATAGCCACTGAGCAACCACGGCGGGTGTTGTTCTACTTTGTGCATACATTTGCACGCGCTTCCTTTTAGTTATCACGCAAACACATCATGGAATACGAACGAACGAAAACTATAGACGACACATAATATTAGTACACGCAGGTAGAGCACTAGCACAGACTGCAGATATATAAGCCCACTGTATAATGTGTGCGTCTACAGGGCATATGCACGTGTGCATATACAGGTTTTTTTTTTACCTGCACCATTTTTTTAAATGGGAAATTATAAATAACGGTAACGTTATGGTTTACCATTCGAGTGTACAGATTGGCGGCTTCTAGATACAGAGCCATTGCCGCACTTACGTGCGTAATTAGCGAAGTTACGGTAATTAACTTTCTAGTTATCACCAATAGGTGGATACAGCAAATGAGTACTTTGGGGCCCGTCCTCGACGCTACCTATCCAAACGATCAAATTTTGAATAGCGGATTTCATGTGGGGGCTACGCGAACAATTAGTTCCCCTTGGCAGGCTCCTTGAAACCGAAACTGGCTGGAAAAAGAGCGTCTGTGTCGTCAATGTCGCCCCCCCCCCCCCTCCTTCCCATTTCAACCTTCCGTCACGTCTCCGTGGTCACCACCGGTCCGGCCCGCGAGCAGCTTGCGTTATCTCGTCGCAGTCTGCGGCGTTGGCATGGCGCTTCAATGCCAGCAGTCCGTCCAATTTACTTCGTCATTCCGTTGGGCGCCACGTGTCCACTTCCACCGATGAAATCTAGTTTCAGGGGCCAATCGAAGTGACGAAGTAAATTTGGCGGCCCGCCGGCATTGAAGCGCTAGGCCAACGCCGCAGACAGCAAGATAAAGCAAGCTGCTCGCGGGGCCGGACCGGTGGTGACCTCGTAGACGTGAGAGAAGGTGGGGGGGGGAGGGCGACATTGACGACACAGACGCACTCTTTCCAGCCAGTTTCGGTTTCGAGGAGCCTGCCAAGGGGAACTAACTGTTCGCGTAGCTCCCAGACGAAATCCGCTATTCAAAATGTAATCTTTGGGATAGGTAGTGTCGAGGATGGGACCCAAAGTACTTATTTCCTGTAGCCATCTATTGTTGATAATTTGAAAGTTAATTACCGTTAACTTCGGTAATTACGCACGTAAGTGCGGAAATTACTCTGTATCTCGAGGCTGCCTATCCGTACAGTCGAATGGAAAACATAACATTACCGTGATTTATATTTTTCTAATATAAAAAATTTGGTGCAGCTAAAAAAAAAAGACCCCTGTATAATCACAAACGCAGCCGAAATGATGCAAGCAAATGCCCTATTTTATCGTTCTACACTCACAAATATATTGGAGGAGTTGTTAGCACGTAAGCCAGTCACCCAGCCGTCCGCTGTGATTCAATGGCTGTGGCTTTCTGTGGCTGCAGTACACGAAGTCGCGGGTTCGGTTACCGACCGCCTTTTAACGCGTAGAGAATGCGAAAAAACTCGTCCAATTAGGTTGTACGGTACCCGTTACAAAACCCTAGGGGACCGAAATATTAATCCGTCACCCTCCCATGGGTCTCATGATTCACGGTACAAGGTGCAACTCAGGGAAGCTCAATTAATTAACCGAGACACCAAAAACATGCCCCACATATTTCTAGGTGCGAGTGGTGCATTCGCCAGTATTCCAACACTGCTACTGGTATGCACAATAATTGGAACACACACGCGGATGAAGAAAAGGTAACGTTGAAAATATTCCGCTGAAGCCATTCCCAGCACAAACTCCAAGTAAATAGAATATGAAGTCAGTTTCACTGCAGCTTCAATGAGTTATCACCCACGGGTAACACACACACGTAACCAATTGCGCACGCCAGACGAATCTCAATAGTGATGCCTGCGACGTAGCTTCGCACTTAACATTTCACCTGCACAGAAGGCAGCTTAAAACGGACTTTAGATAGCCGCCCACAACTTGAGTCGTCGACGGTCAACGTGGACGTATCTGCGTGCTGACTTGCGAAAAATATGTTCCCACTCGTAGAATGGCGAGTCATTCGTGAAGCTTGCGCATTTCCCGGACAGACTGTTTCCAACATTTGCCGATGTTCGCTATACACGGATCACTTTAAAGTGTTATTATAATGCCCTTCAGTTGTACCATATTCACCACACGGCCAACAATTTAGAGTACCGGAGAAGCTGGCGACAATTTCATACTCGCTGCCAACACTTCCAATGTGCAACAACTTAAATTAACACCTGTACCAACTCTCTTCAGTGTCCCTGGTCCACCCCCTTAGACAGGCCATTCATAGCTCATCTTGTTGGCCTAGACGCATTACAGCCCCACGCACAATGTAGTTAGAGATCAAGGGAGCGAAACAAAGAAATGACAGCACTGCGGAGAAATCTGGCGATGCCACCGAGCAAGACGGAGTGAACACTTTTTTTTTTATCACCACAATGTTCACTCCGGGTTGAACACAAGGGGACACTTTAAGAAGTCTCGCACCTCCGACCGGGTCACGACAAGTTCCGCGAGGCTTCTTGGGGCAGCCGGAAAGACACGCACCCAGCTGCTCGCAGCGACGACGAACCGCACCCGCAGTGTAGGCCGCAGTCGTCCACCAGCCGGCACATCCACGGAGCGCGTACGGTGAGCCGAAGAAATCCGCGAACGAGCTGCACGCGAGAGTTCCTCCGTTGGCGCCGCCGCCGCCTGTACGAAAAGGGCGCCGAGCCCTGGGTCTGGCTTCTCCCTTTATACGGTCCGCACCGTGTGTTTGCCCCGGGGGCCGTGTTGACTTTTTCACAGCGGAACGGTCCCGCCGCGGCGGCGACGACGACAGAACCGAGGAGACGGCGGCGGCTTCGAGCACAGGCGGCGACGCGCTATCTCTTCCTCGAGGTCTTCTTCCCTCCCCCTCCACTTCCTCGCTGGCGTCTTGTACAAAGCGACGGCGACGAAACGAAGGAGAGGGAGCGACGGGCTCCGAAGAAGACGCCTCGGGAAAACTAATATTTACCTGCGATTGACGATATTGATCTAATATCGGAGCCGGCTATAGGCTTGCGCAGCCGCCGTCAGCGCGCACTCCTTGCTGCTTCTTCCGCACTATAGGGCTGCCTGTTGTTGGCGGCTCTGTTTAGAGTTCTGTCGAGCGAGCGAACTCCAGCTCGCGTTAGCGGGTGCGTGTGCCAACCTTTTCCCTATTCCCCAAGGCCCACCCTCACTCCCTTTGAAGCCAGCGCAGTGCCAAGCGCCGAATGATTGCAAGCAGAGCAGGCAGAGTGAGTGAAACGATCCACTGGCCGCTTACACGCACACAGTTTTTTTTCGGAGCTCCCAAATCATCATCTCTTGCTTCTCTCGCTTACCCACTACCTTCTCTCCCATTTTAACACAAGGCCGCGCCTAAGCGCGAGTAGCGGTGAGCAATAACGGCTGTGACAAAGAAGTTATTGTGTGAAGTCATGCGTTAAACGTCCGAGTAAAGTCATGGACCGAATGTTTCCCCAATTACCCAATGTTTTCGCTTTGTTGCTTCATTTGTTTCCCTTCTATCCCTCATAAATTGGGACCGTATACCGAGGAGTCACTAATTTCGGGAACAGAGGTCACTGTCACAACGATAGTCAAGGGAATTAATGTATGAGGTGTGACATCACCAGAAGCGTTCCTTAAGTTTTAACGTTCCCTGTTTTTCCTTTTCAAATAAAGAAGAAAAATATCATATCTCTTACAGATACGGATGGTAACACCAGCAATGCAGAATGTTGCAATGTCCTAAATGACACTTTCGCGAAATCTTTTTCTATTTGCTGTGTTTATACAGTGCCGCACATGCGCAAAGAAGATTTTTTGCCCATGGATCCACTTGTTGTGAATTTTGCGGGGATTTTGAAGTTAATTGAAGATTTAAAACTATCGTCTTCCTGTGGTGCCGACGAAATTAATTCGAAATTTTTGAGGAATACTGCTGTCTACTCCTCTATATTTTTTATGTACCTTTTCACCATATCTATTGAGTGCTCAACTTTGCCCGCAGACTGGAAGGTGGGGAAGGCGGTCCCTCTGTTGAAATCAGGTAACCCGCGTTCTCCTCTCAATTATAGACCCATTTCACTTACCAGCGTGCCTTGCAAAATCCCTGAACACGTAATATTTTCCAATCTTGTCTCATTTCTTGAATCCAACTCTTTTTTCACTTCATCTCAGCATGGGTTTCGTAAAAACTACTCCTGCGAAACACAGCTAATATCATTTATACATAACATTTCTTCCTCTTTAGACAAAGGCCAAGCCATTGACTGTATCTTTCTAAATTTTGCGAAAGCGTTTGACAAGGTGTCTCATCACTTACTGTTTCTTAAACTTAGTACTCTTAATATTGACCCTAATATTCAGAAATGGATAGAATGTTTTCTCAACGACCGTACCCAGTTTGTAACAGCTGACGATTCCGCATCCCCGCACTGCGCCGTGAAGTCAGGTGTTCCTCAAGGCTCCATCTTGGGACCGTTATAATTCCTAATTTATATGAACGACTTACCTGCCGTAGTTAATAGCTCTATTAAACTTTTTGCCGACGATTGCGTTCTATACCATGAAATAACTAATCAGCATGATAACTTTATGCTTCAGAAAGATCTAGATAACATTTCAAGGTGGTGCGCACAATGGCTAATGTTCTTAAATCCGACTAAATGCTAAATTATGTCTGTCTCACGTCGCTCGAACTCACCAATTCCTTTCGGCTATATTATCAATGAAACCAACCTTGAGCACGTGACTTCCTATAAATACCTTGGAATCCAGCTAAACAGTAATCTTTCGTGGCATGCGCACATCGACTATATCACGAACAATGCAAACAGATCCCTTGGCTACATTCGCAGAAAATTTTCAAAAGCCCCATCCCATTTGAAGTTACTGCTCTACAAAACACTAATCAGATCGAAGCTAGAGTACGCGTCATCTGTCTGGGACCCTGGTCAAAAAACACTAGCAGATACCATTGAGTCAGTTCAGAACAGGTCAGCGCGTTTCATCCTTTCTAATTATTCCCGCACATCTAGCGTTTCATTAATGAAGTCAAACCTTGGCCTTATTAACTTGCACATTCGAAGAAAAATTTCCCGTCTCTGCCTTTTTCAAAAGATCTTTTACCAAAACAGCTCGCTTGAACAAGACTTCATTTCAGAGCCTTCATACATGTCGTCGCTTCTTGATCATCGGTTTAAAGTGTTCATTCCTTTCTGTCGCACAAATGTTTTCTCTGACTCATTTCTGCCGAAAACTACCGAAAACCAGTGCCGAGTGGAACCGCGTTCCCCCCTCCATCGCCTGCATCGAGGAGGCATCATCTTTCAAGACTGCAATAACTGATTATGTTTTGAGTTTATCACCTTGATACTAATAATTGTTTGAACATGTCTTTTTTTGATTATTGTACCCACCCCCGCTGTAACGCCCTTCTGTGCCCTGAGGGTACTGTAAATAAATAAATAAATAAATAAATAAATAAATAAATAAATTCTCCTACCTATTTCTCGACTGTTCCCGTTCTCTAAATCCTTCCCTCTCCCTGTCAGCTCAGAAGAGTGCCAAGGACTTGGGAGTGAAACGTCTCCCCCATAGCGGTAGTCGAGGAGGTGGCAGGAAGACATATAGGATAATTTCGTACACAGTCGCTTTGTACACAGTGTTAGCACCGGTAAAATGCACTGATTGTGCACCTTTCTTTTCAATGATAATGGTAAGCTTCCAGCCAAGATCTCACAATGTATGCCGTACGCGCTCCAACCCATTTTTATTCTTCTGTAAATTTCCTTCTTATGATCAGGGTCCCCTGCGAGTAATTCACCTAGACAAACGTACTCCTTCACAGACTCTAGAAGCTGACTGGCGATTCTGAACTCTTGTTCCCTTGCCCGGCTATTGATCATTATCTTTGGTTTCTGCATATTAATCTTCAACTCCACTCGTACGCTCTCTCTGTTGAGGTCCTCAATCATTTGTTGTAACTCACCCCCAGTGTTGCTGAACGCGACACTGTCATGTGCAAATCGAACATCGCGAGGTATTCGCCATTGATCCTCACTCCTAAGCCTTCCCAGTTTAACAGCTTGAATACTTCCATGTGATGGTGCGCAATTAATTTGGTCACTTCAGTGCATTGATAAAACAGGACAGTGTCAGGTTTAAGTTACGGCACTTTGGGCGAGCGATTACATTTTACACGAAACTTGTTAGTCTTGGGTTGAGCACACGATTAATGCCAAATATGCAAAGAAATTTCGTTGCTTTCGAAAGGAAGCGTTCTCGCATAATTAAGGAACGTATATATCGCCGTTTTGAAAACGATACCACATTTTGTGCATTTCATTGGTGTCTAATGCTGTGGTAGACTTTTCGTGTGTCATTAATATGCAATGCCGACCCAGCACAGTTATGATACATCTTTCCCCCCAAATATTTCTTATGGTTCTTAACAAAGAACAAGTGGTACGAGTAGTGTTTCGTTCATAGCCATCTATTACGCCGACTGTCTTTCTGAACAACCTTGTTCCAATTTCAGCATATATAGATTGAAAACGCAGAAGCTTTAAAGGTGCAGGCACAGGCATGACTTGCATGCATCATGTATTTTCGATAACACGGTTTCGCCAGCTTTGGAAAAAAAGTCGCAGTTTCGCCCGAAAGAAGACGACGCATCCATTGCGACAGCAAATTAGTGGACAGCTAGCTATACGAAGGATAGCAGTTTTATCGGCCGTATAAGCTTATAATCATAGGCATACTAACTAAACTAACAAGCATGGTGTCACGCTCGCACAAGCAAACATGAACACACGTCACTCGATGGAGGCGGAAACTCGCTGTGAAAATGCTGCAGTGAGCAAACGCGGCAGCACCAGCGAGCGAATTGACCTTCGTGGCAGCCGCTCGCATAAACAAGAATTAAGTCGCGAAAATACAGCGCAGCGTGGAAACTGTTCCCGTCGCCGATGGCTTTCAAGATACCGCGGCGCGGCCGGGCACGCGCGGCAACCCCGGCTGCCCGGAGTATAACGCGCCCCCTCTTTCTACCCGTCCTCCAAGCCTTGCGCGCGGAGGAAGGCAGCGCGCGCGGAGGAAGGCGGCGCGCTTCCTCCGCGCTTTCGTTCGTTGCGTGCGCGAGATTCAGCCGAGATCGTCGGCTCACCCTCGAACGCTTTCACTCGCACGTATAGCATACGGCGCTCAGCGACGATTTTATCGCGCTTGGACTTTACGCGGAACCTCATGGCGACGCCGACAGTAGAAATGCGCCTGGAGTGTCCATATAATTGCTATCGCAATAAAAGGCTCAAGGTCATTGTATGCGGTACACTTCAACGGCAGAATTGGCATGCATGTCTGTCACGAGCTGAAGTAGAAGAAGAAAAAAGCAGAGAGAGAAGAAGGAAGAGGAAGCAGGCTGACGTGGCCTACAAGAAGCGAGGTGGCAAATGGCAGAACACCGCTAGAGGAGAAGAAAGAAGTCAGCTAAAGCACTGGGCGAAGAAGGCGCTGAACCAAGGACGTCGACATCGAAGAGTTGAGCTGGAGGAGGACAGCGGTGGCTCCGCACCAGCCGGGTTCGATCCTCCACGCCCGCAGCTGTGCACCGTGGTCGCCAGCAAAGGCTTGGTCCGAGGACAACGGTCCCGTCCTATGCTAAGGGGACAACCTCGCCCTCACCGATGACAACGCTTGACAGGCCAGGCCTAGTTCTACGGAGACGGCCCTCAGCAGAGATTCCAGTGGTACACCGAGCAATGCGGAGTAGCTGCACCGTCTAAGACATGTAAGCGCCACACCGCACGTGACTTATTGGGACGTTGTGAGAACTGGTGACACGATTTAAGAACTCGGGAAAGATGTTGGTGTAAAACAGATAGGTCAAACTCAGCGTAACCATTGTTGCGGATGTATGTAGATTTGACGAGGACTTATCGATGATATATTATAGATGTGTTTGGTGTGTCGGTCCAGATTCATGTCTCGTGCGTAGGTAGCCGTGACAATGTCACAGCCAGGCAAGGTGACAAGCGCTACGGCGCTGAAAAAGCACGATATTTCAAGTAAGAAGGTACGCCTTCACCTCAGTTCGAAAACACAGATCCATTTTTGTGAACTTCTATTTGCACCCGACACACAGCGATCTCTTTCACAGCCCTGCCAAGATACGCACATCAGTTATGTTTAAAAACAGACCGCACTTGAAATTAACATCCTGTAAGCCATCGACATCGAAAAGATGAATCGCGAAAAGGCATAGAACAGCGTAAATGCAAGAACAAAAAACAAAAAGCAAACCAAACAAAAAGACGCGCATGCGCCTTTGGCTCATGGAGAACGCCCATCGATTCGCGATCCATAAAAGAGGGCGCATATACGCATACGCCGCCCAACCAAGGGGAAAAAAAAGGTGCCAAGGGAAAGACGAATCCCAGTCGCTCCCATCGATGTCGCCAACGCGCCTGGATTGGAAGCAAGCACGACAGGGCTCCAGAAAAGAGCGCAAAATAACCTGCGTATAAGGAAAGGACATCAAGAGAAAAGACAGCGCTAAAGAATATTAGAAAAGAGCCGTCACTTTAGAGGACGTCACGTGAGCGACGTGACGCAATTCGGCTCCGATAAGCTGATTGGCGCGCTCGAGCAACAGGGGGCGCCACCGACGCTCCAGTCTGGCCGGCTCGATGGTCGCCACCAATATATCGTCTGCTACGCTTTTTCTTTTTCTTCCCTGCTGAACAGACGTGCAGCCTTTATTGGCTTCTGTAGCTGAGCGGGGACGCAGACGATCATTTCTCTTTGCTCCCTCGTGCTTTTTTTTTTTTTACTGCCAGAAGAACTGTCGCCCAGACCATCACTTTATCATAAGTGTTCCCCTCTCGCATTACCCTCTACCCTGGGTCTTCCCATTCTCTCCATTTTTCTCGCAGGCACTCATGTGCTCGTATTGGCATCTTATTATTCTGTTCGCCCACCTTGATGTTCTGTATTTATCGACGCGAGTGTCGCGCGAAGCCTGCTCTTGGATTCTGATTTCTCACTCTTTTCTCTCTCATCAACGCATGCATTGCACTGCAATGCATGCGTTGCAATAGCTCAGACTCTTGTGAGTGCAGCGCCGCGCGTTGTATAAAAGACATGGTATCCATCCAATCAGGGGGAAAAGCTAGCTCGCCATCTCATGGAGATCCATAGCTAAGGACGGGCGAGCGTATACTATAGCTACTACAGTATCAACCAAAAGATAGAAATATGCACATATGAAAAAATAAAAACAAGGTTTACAACTATATATATATATATATATATATATATATATATATATATATATATATATATATATATATATATATATATATATGATCACCCTTTTGTATATCCACCGCAGGACGAAGGCCTCTCCCTGCGACCTCCAATTATACCTCTGTCTTGCGCTAGCGGATTCCAACTTGCGCCTGCAAATTTCCGCTTTAATTTCCCCACCTAGTTTTCTGTCGTCCTCGACTGCGATTCCCTTCCCTTGGCACCCATTCCGTGGCTGTCTTGGTCCGCCGGTTCCTACGCATTACATGAACTGCCCAGCTTCATTTCTTTCTCTTGGTGTCAACTAGAATAACGGCCATCTCCGTTGGCTCTGTGATCTACACCACTCTCTTCCTGTCTCTTAACATTACCCTAAAATTTTATTGCGATAGCAATTGTATGGTGACTCCAGGCGCATTTCTGCCGTCGGCGTCACCGTCGGCGTGAGGTTTCTTATATAAGTCCAAGGGTGATAAAATCGTTGCTGCGCGTCGTATGCAGTATGTGCGAGTGAAAGCGCGCGAGGATGAGCCGGCGATTGCGTCTAAAAAATCTCGCGCACGCAACAGACGAAAGCGGGGAGGAAGCGTACCGCCTTCTGTTGCGAGCAAGGCTTCGAGGGGAGGGGAGGGAAGGGTGGCGCTTCTACTTCGGGCGGCCCGGGCACCTACGCGTGCTCGGCCTCGCCGCTTATCTTGAACGCCATCTGCGACGGTCACAGAGTCCGCGCTGCGCTGTGTTTTCGCGACCTAGTTCGCGTTGATGCGAGCGGCTGCACGAAGGTCAATTCGCTCGCTGCTGCTGCCGCGTTTCGTCACTGCAGCGTCTTCACAGCGAGTTTCCGCGACCATCAAGTGAGATGTGTTCATGTTTGCTTGCGCGCACGTGACACCATACTTGTTAATTTAGTTAGTACGCCTATGTTTACGCGTTTATAAAGCCGATAAAGCTACTATCCTTACTTCGTATAGCTAGCTGTCTACTAATTCGCTATCACAATGGATGCTTCGCCTTTCGGCCAAAACTGCGACTTTTCTCATTCCATCGCTCAATGCACGGTAAATAACGTGTTCTCAAGCTTCTTTGTTAACCGCGAAGTTTCTGCCCCATATGTTAGCACCGGTAGGATCCAATGATTGTACGCTTTCTTTTTCAACGATAAGGGTAAGCTCTCAATCAGGATTTGGTAATGCCTCTACAGGGTCTAGAGGCTTAATGGCGATCCTGAATCCTTGTTATTGTGACAGGCTATTGAACATTATCTTTCTCTTCTGCATATTAATCTTTTTCCTCAATCATTTGTTGCATTGCCGTGTGCACTCCAACCCATTTTTATTATTCTGTAAATGTCCTTCACAAGATCAGAGTACCCTGTGAGTAACTCACCAAGATAAACGTACTCCTCTACAGACTCTAGAGGCTTAATGGCGATCCTGAATCCTTGTTCTTGTGCCAGGCTATTGAACATTATCTTTCACTTCTGCATATTAATCTTGGTCCTCAATCATTCGTTGCAATTCGTCCCCAGATTTGCTGAACAGAACAATGCGATCTGCATAATGAAGGTTGCTGATACATTTACCGCTAATCATCACTCCTAAGCAGTCCCGGTCTAATAGCTTGAATATTTCTTCTAAGCATGCATTGAATAGCATTGGGGCGATTGTGTCTACTTTCCTGACCCCTTTGTTGATGGGTAACTTTCTACATTTCTTGTGTAGAACCAAGGTAGCTGTGGAATCTTTGTAGATATTTCCCAAGATATTCGCTTATGCCTCATGTACTCCTTGATTACGCAATGCCTATATAGCTACTGGTATCTCTACTGAATCAAATGCCTTTTCATAATATATGAAAGCCATGTAGATAGGTTGATTGTACTCTGCGTATTTCTCGATTACCTGATTGATGACATGGATGTGATCCATTGCATCCTTCCCTGCACGAAGCCAGCCTGTTCTCTTGGTTGATTGAAGTCAAGTGTTACCCAGGTTTTATTGAAAATGATCTTAGTGAATATCTTATACAATAATGAAAGCAAGCTAATGAGCCTATACTTCTTCAATTCTTTAACGCTTCCCTTTTTATCGATTAGTGTAATGTTGACATTCTTCCATCTCTCTGGTATGCTTGCAGTCGCGAGGCATTGCGTATAAAAGTCCGCAAGCTTTTCAAGCATATCTCTTCCGTCTTTGATTAAATGTACTGTTATTCCATCTTCTCATGCCGCTTTTCCCCGTTTAATGTCGTACAAGACCCTTCTAACTTGATCTCTAGTCACAGGAGGAGCCTCTGTATCCTGTTAATCACTACTTCGAATGAAGATAGCGTGGCTGCTCTGGGTACTGTACACGTAAGTATAGAATTTCTCTGTTGCTTTTGGTTTATCACTGCAGAAGTTGTTGGTGATATTACCCTGTTCATCTTTCAGAGCGTACATCTTGCAGTGCCCTATGCAAAGTTTTCTTCTCATCGAGTTGATGCTGCTGCCATATTTTACTGCTTTCTTTACTGCTTCCTTTTCGAATATGCCTTACTTTCTCCTTGTTGATCAGTTTTGACAGTTCAGCGAGTTCTGTCTGATATCTTCGGGGGACAGTCTTGCACACACACACGCACACAATATAAAGTGGATATAGGTGGATATAATATAGGTGGATGGCGAAGGAGGGCCACAGCTCGCAGCGCAGGTTATGGAGGAGAGCTCATCTTGATGATGTCGCGCAGGCCAGGAACCGAAGGCTGAGGCTGGAGAACGGGAGGACTGAGCAGGCCACACGCTTGGAGCTCTTCGCGTATGAGAGTACGAATCAGCAGACGCTGGTCGGTATCCGACGATGGAGGCGCGTCACCGGCGACAGGTTGTCAACGGATGGCCTGCAGTGCGTCCAGGTGTTGGCAAGTCGCGATCACATCGTTTACGGTATTTGGATTCTTGATCGCCAGTGCGCTGAACGCGACGTGGGCAATGCCCTTTAGGATGTGACGAACACGATCAGATTCCGTCATTGTGGCGTCAACACGGCGACAAAGGGCGAGGACGTCCTCGATATAAGAGGTGTATGCTTCCCCGAGAAGTTGCTTGCGTCCATCAAGCTTTTTCTTGGCGACCTCAGAGCGAACGTTGGGAGCGCGAAAAATCTGCCGAAGCTGGTGTTTGAATGCCGCCCAGTCAGGCAAGGTGCTCTCGTGGTTGAGAAACCAAGTCCTGGCAACGCCAGTGAGGTAGAATGCGACGTTGCGAAGTTTGTGCGTGTCATCCCACCGGTTCGACTCACTCACGCGGTCATAATTGTCCAGCCAGTCATCAACGCCGTTACTACGAAGGCCAGCGAACATGGTGGGATCGCGCCGCCGCGTGCTGACGGTCCATGAAGGAACGGCCGGTGGGGCAGAGACGGTGACGCCTGAGGCTCCTGGAGGATCTTCTTGGGGCATGCTGGCGGAAATGCGGAGCAAGCGGCGGCCTGAACGAAGCTCCAGGGAAACTCGAAGGCGTATAGGGGACCAAGGGATCGAAAGCAGCCTCCACCACTTGCGAGACAGCTGTTAAGCTCCAACGGTTTATATCGCAGCTCGCGCGCTGAAGAAGATGATGCTGGCCATGATGATGAATAGATACAGATGACGAAGATGAAGGGGCAACATAATGCTCACAACATATATATATATATATATATATATATATATATATATATATATATATATATATATATATATATATATATATATATATATATATATATTCGTTGCTTTGTTTCAAGTTACCATATATTATTTACAGACTACTAGAGCTGCAATGCACTAGTAGCTCTTGCATTCAAGGTGTCGAAAGCAGCAGATAATTAGACGGAGTGCTGGTAACAGGAAATTTACCGCTGCAGAGACAGTTCGCTACGCACACAACAGTAACCAGCATTTACTAACCTTTGGTCGCTCTGTTATCTACCGTTTATAATTTCGCGTTAATTTCACACGCAGATAGCGACTTGTCACCGTTTTGTCCACACCACTTTCGGTAGAAGAAACGGAGTGATTCTTGATAACCGCTGAAGAGATTAGAATGACATTTACTGCATTTCACACTGTCGTTCGGCCGGTTGGTGAATGTTTATTAAAGTGCGCAGGACTAACCCTGAGGCTTTGTATTGGAGTAATTTCATATTGCTGCTGCTATAATACTACTAATAATAATATCAATCAATCAATCAATCAATCAATCAATTTGGTTTGCGTGCCCAGAAAGAACTTGCCGGTCTTGGCACTGGTACACGTGAAAGTTGGTATATAACATACGTGTACATACGGTAATAATAATAATAATAATAATAATAATAATAATAATAATAATAATAATAATAATAATAATAATAATAATAATAATAATAATAATAATAATAATAATAATAACGTTGTTGATTAAGATGATGATGATGATGACAATGATGATGAAAGGAAAATTGAAGCAGAAGACGTAAATGTAATCGCGAGGAAACGGATTGCTTGAAGGGAGGAATCTTGCAAAGAAGGGGAATAGGCGCAGGAGCAAGGCGCTGCATGAAATAATGAACAAAACATCGTGGAATTAGGGCCGCGAATAAAGGAGGACGCAAGCACGGATTAGAAAAAAAAAGAAATCTCTTCCTAAGACTCAAGAACAAGAAAACGACACTCATGCTATACTATATACACACATGCAAGTACATAACGCTGCTGAAGTTTCTACTCCAACTGGCGCTAACAAAGAGATGCGAGCCTTCGGGGCTTTCTCAGCGCCACTAGGCGGCAAAGAGCAGAAGTGAGAGCTTCAAGCGGCCAAGAAGGACAAAAATGAGGCCGGGCAAGAGAGAAAGAGTGGGGCGTGTGCAGTACGGCTCGCGCGGCCCTAATAAAATGCGCTAATTATGCAGCGTTAGCAGCAGCTTCCCCCTGCCCGGTGTCCCGAGAGATTTCTGCCGTCTTCTTTTTTCTTTTTCTGCTTTATCTCTTTTCCTAACGCAACATGGCATGAGAGCTAGAAGCCACGTGACGGCACAGAGAAAAAGCTACAAAAGCAGGCGACCGGGTACGCTTCTTCTCTGCCGGAGGAAGAGGATGGGGAAAAATGAAAGTTCCCGGACGTACACGCGAACCAATGAGAGTTCGTCGTTTGCCGCCTTTTTTCGCGGCAAGAGCAGTAGGAAACTCATAATAAAGGTAAAAGAAAACGCAGCGAGAGAGAAGTGTAGACAGCAGTGGAGCGAAGTTTGGAAGATACACGCGGTTGTGCCGGTCGTGGGCGAGTGAAAGAAAAAATAAATAGTAATTTGGCGTCTGGTGTGAGAGTGGCCTGCGATGCGTGATCAGTCTTGGTTATTTCCGTTACTTTCTTTCTTTTTTACTTTTGCTTTGTTCCAGTGTTCGGAATATGGTACAGACCAATGAAATTAATGCCAACGGAAAGACTTGGTGAACAAAAACATCTTTCCAACAGTTATAAAGTCGAAAGGAAGAAAGAGGGAGAAAGAAAGGAAAGAAAGAAAGAAAAAGAAAAACGAAGAAAGGTGCTGAATGGCCAAGGGGAGGGTGAAGGGTAAAGCACAACGGCGCCTCTGCTGAGCTGCCAAATTACCTTCGACTTTAATGAGACTATGAAGACGGCGTTGCAGCGTGTTCTGGGGCTTAAACTGACCTGGATTCTGAGGAGTACGGTCGGAATGACCAAAATCTTTGTCGCATTGAGCGAACGACCATGGGCAAGATAGAGAGAGAGGGAAGGTGGAGGGGGTACGTGAGTACCCCGCTCCTATACACCAAGTAGAACGCGTAGAGCTCGTGCGTGCAAAAAGCATGCGCGAGTACAAGTTTGCATTAGTTCCCTCACGCAGGAAGTAAACATGCGCGTATTACTGAACTTCTTGCCACAGTCCACGGCGTATTACTTCTCCGTGCACTCCTTTCTCTCCTTTCCGTCCATCCCTCGATAAGCACCATACGTTGCTTTCGGCCTCGTGACGTCACTACGTGATGTATAGCTGTGTGCATCCCCACCAACTGCTGTTTGCATTTCGCTGTCGCTTGTCAATGGTGTAGAGCACAGACAGACTTAAAAACCAACTTTTTGCTCTCTGTAAACTCAGTTCGAAGTTGGCGCCGGCCCTGTCGTATGTCTTCTTTGTCGCGATCTATAGCTCAGATCAAGGTTTTGGTTAAGCAAGTCTACTTCTTTCTTTCTTTCTTTCTTTCTTTCTTTCTTTCTTTCTTTCTTTCTTTCTTTCTTTCTTTCTTTCTTTCTTTCTTTCTTTCTTTCTTTCTTTCTTTCTTTCTTTCTTTCTTTCTTTCTTTTTCAGGATGTACCCCAACAAACGTTTCACAGTTAAGATATACTTTCACCCTGCAATTTATCATAAATCAATTTCTTTATTGATTACCTTTAATGAACAAACATTTATCAATTGAGAATGATTACAGTGCTTTCTCACTTTCTTCCCGGTGTTATAGAGGGAGTGTGTGTAACAGAGAGCGGAGAGCGGAGAATTATAGGGGTTATCTTTTTTCATGCGCATTGTACGAAAAGTTGCTCCTCGTGGGTACGATACGCCTTATCGGTAACCTAGGCCTGGATAATGCAACAATTCCACTCCAATTACTGATCGTTTCGCGCTTCTTCAATGGTCCGAACTGCGCCTCGCCTGCGTTAATTATCACCCTGATCAGCCGTTCGTGAGCTGTCTATGATAAGGAAGTCATAGAATGGAGCGAGAGGAATCGCTACATTATACCGGCATTGTAGTTATCAGTGCACGATCGACGACGTACACCGGAAGGACAGTGGTGTCTTCCACTGTACAGTCTCTTGTACACCGCTAGCATAGAGAGATATAAACGGGATGGGAAAGGCAGGGATGTTAATGGGATAAGATTATGGTTTGCTACCCTGCTCTGGGGAAAGGGTAAAGGGAAATGAAAGACGGAAAGAACAGCGGAGAGAAAATGCAAAGGAAAAAAAAATGATAGGGAAGGTCGTGAACATTCATGAGAATTACACCCTCTCTAATAGGCCACTTGAACGTAAAAATTTCAAGAGGGCCTTGACTGTGTTTTGGTGTGACGACTGTATACGTTGGCGTTCCAAAACTGTCTTCTCCGAATGTGACCGGTCTTCAAGACGCGCCAGCGCAGTCGCAAGTGACTGCCTGTGTGCGCTGTATCGGAGACAATGACAAAGAACGGGTTCGATAGTCCCTAGTCGCCGCAGTGGCCACGCCCAGCACTAACCTCCCATCCGATGCGCAAAGCAAACGACTTCATAAATGCGACGCCAAGCCACAATGGGTAAAGTGCCGCTGTATCTGGTCGGGATACTGCAGGTGGAGACTGAAGTTGCAGACAGGGGTCCGGTCGATGTAGACGTGTGTGCTGGAAACTAGGTGTGTTCCACAATGATTGTAAGGCATCATATGCAAGCACTCAAAGTTGCACTGCTGCACCTGTTCTTGACAGCGAGATTGGTTCCCGCACGCCGTTTTGATGAGCAGATCGAGCAGCTTCATCGGCCTGCTCCTTACCCGTTATGCAGCAGTAGATAGGGAGCCACTGAAATGTGACGTCTTGTCCTTGCTCGACGAGGCGATGAAGGAGCTCTCGGATTTCTAGCACTAGTTGTTCGAAATGCGGAAATCAAGCTAGTAGAGCTGCCTTGGAGTCTCTGAAAACGCTCCATTTTTGATGGTGCTCTCTGAATAGGCGTAGTGCACTACGAGGAGCAGCAAGATCCGCGGCTGTCGATGTAGTCTGATGTGATGTCTTGAACTCCAGGGGGGTGACTTTTGCAGGAAAAATTACTGATCCTGCAGAACCGTGCACGGTGGTTGAACCGTCAGAGTGCAGATGAGTATGATTGTTGTATTGTTCGTACAGCGAGATCAGCAAAATTCGCTTGAGAGCTGGTGATGAGAGTTGTGCCTTCATTCGAATATCTGGCACTGTTAATCGAACTTGTGGCTGAGCCAAGCACCAAGGGGGAAGCAAAACTCTCACTGCAGCTGCGTAATCTGATGGCAGCTATACACGATATATATATGGCTGTATCGTCTGACAAAAAGAGGCGCGTGGTCGGTCTTCTGGCAGTGAAAACTCATCTAGCTCTTGGTTCTTTTGCAGTGTTATCGTTCCAGCAACATAATACTGTGCAGTGCTTTCCTTACAAGCACGCTACGTGCATGTGAACGTGGCTGACAAGGGCGCATCAAGCGAGCAGCGTTATTAAAGAAGAATGAAAGTACTGAGGAGTCTGAAGACAGTTATCACTACACGTCAAAGGTGTGTACGCATTAAAAAAGAAAGTTTTACCATTATCTACCGTTTGACGTATATTCGCGGAGTGTCAAATCACACTTGCAACATGTTTTAATTGGAGCCTTCCACTTAGAGTAGGGGTAAACATTCCCTTTTCCCAGCACCTGAGTGCGACGTCGTTTGCCCGGCACAAACATTGCCCATTGCCGTCTATATGGCGTTCTTCCTTTCTGTAGCCTATACTGAGCCTCCCAAAGATTCTCGGCGTTCGTGTCGTCCACGAAAAACGAATTCATTCGGCGTAATGCATATATCCACGGCAGCCAGCCCACTGCGATGAATTGAGCAAGACAAAACGGCGCCGTGTTTCTGTCGTATATGGGTCCATTAAACGAAGCTCAATCCACAGATTGATTCCCAAACAAAAACGCTGCAGACGGAGAAGAAAAAAAAAAAGAAACGACACAGAAGCAGATGAGAGAAGGAGAGAAACACGCCAATCCCATCACTCTGCAAGAGTCACGTGATACGCAACATGCCGGGCTGCTGCCGCTGCTTTAGTGGCGCCACCATCGGCGGCGGGCGCCACGTTGCCCACCGTCGCTCCATCGATTCCTTGCGCAAACAGGGAGTTCCCGTGCTTTCTGCCGAAATTCTCATCTGCTCCGTCTTCTTTTTATTTTTTTCGTTTTGAGGTCCGTTCGTTATAACGGTTTCCTATGTCCCGTTTAGCTCCCTCTCGGCCATGTGTCCTCATTGATTTATTTCTGTTCATAGTCCTTTCATTTCATGCACCAATTCATTTTTGCTTGGCAGTGCGCGTTTCATTTATTTGTTGTAACCATCGTTCTGGCAACTGTAGGCCCATAGAAGTGGCGTGCGTCTTCGAGTACCATATCTAGCACGGGGAGCTGCCAAAATTGCAACACTACTCGAGAACAGAGAAAGGCAGTAAAGCAAGATCGACTGATGGTCGGCTCAAACCTCGGCAGGTAGCCGTCACAGAATCGGCGAAACGAAACAGGAACATTTTTTTTTTAGTTAAAGAGAAGCTTTCTTCTTTGTCTACTCACAACGATATCCCCGGTGGACTTTCTCTTCTTTCTTTAATCTTTCCGTCCCCGTTTCCCTTTCCCCAGTGTAGGGTAGCCAACCGGGCTCAGTCCTGGTTAACCTCCCTACCTTTCATTTATCATTTGCTCTCTCTCCCTCACACCCTGAAATTGTCGCTATCATCAACGATACGCCACCACCTTTACTACAAGGACGTGTTCATGAACGTGAAAAGAGATGGACACTCGTTTTAGTGAATTTGCGTAAGTACATGAGCGCTGCATCAAATAAAAATTAAACATCTTTGCGCTTCCTAGCTTCCCACCTATGTTGTGTGACGTGGCGTCACCCATGGACCATACACTCAATTTCGGCAATGCAGCATTGGTTTCGCAACTTCTAAATTGAACACACCCTGTTGCACAACTAATCGCAAGTTAAATGACATGTCATTGCTTCTTTGTGCTTTTTTATGTTTCTCTTCGCGTTACAATACACGTTGGCTACGTACACCAGGCGGCACTCGTTGCTAACAACAGCGAAGCTGCTGACGCCCAACAACTTCGCAGTTGGTCATTCGGTGAGATGCTGCTGGTAACACGCACGCTTATGTGCGATCAAATTAACTCGGATAGATAGATAGATAGATAGATAGATAGATAGATAGATAGATAGATAGATAGATAGATAGATAGATAGATAGATAGATAGATAGATAGATAGATAGATAGATAGATAGATGGATGGATGGATGGATGGATGGATGGATGGATGGATGGATGGATGGATGGATGGATGGATAGATAGATAGATAGATAGATAGATAGATAGATAGATAGATAGATAGATAGATAGATAGATAGATAGATAGATAGATAGATAGATAGATAGATAGATAGATAGATAGATAGATAGATAGATAGATAGATAGATAGATAGATAGATAGATAGATAATTGTCATGTTCAGTTGGCTGCCATATAGTGAAGGAGAAATGGAAAGACCGAAAGAGAAGGGGAAAGGGGCAAGAAAGATGTTAACGTTTTGGTGGCCTTGTGCATACAGGCCCTACAGTTATTTGGCCAAATTCCGAGGATTTTTTTACATTCGCAAGATTGACATGCGGCGCTGTTGGCCACCCCAATGAGTTATGAATACGCGTATGTTAATGTGGCGCTCAGCCAGATATGACACACTAAAGTTGTTTGAAAATGTGACCTACGCAGCGCGGCAGCGTCATACTTGCTCGTTGCATCATGTGAACAAACACACACACACAGTTATATATATATATATATATATATATATATATATATATATATATATATATATATATATATATATATATATATATATATATATATATATATATATATATATATATATATATATATATATATATATACAGTAAAAGCTCGTTAATTCCAACTTCAATAATTCGAATTTATGGATAATTCGAACTACGCTCGCCTGGCACACGGCCAGAGAAACGCGCCTACTGCCCACACACAAGGCTGTATTGCCTCAGAAACGGAGAGAACGGCGAGAGAAGGCAAAATCGGAAAAAAATCTAACGGACGCGGGGTCAGCCAGAAGGCAGCGGCGGCTGCCGCTTCTCCGTTCTACGTAACCTCCGAGACTTCTTGCCCGTTGCGAATCTCGGAGTCTTTGTAAATCTTGTACTGCTGCTAATGTGCGGAGATGGCACGGCAAGCTCCAAAACACAGCGAATCAAGTACGTCGCAGCTGCGCTTGCAATCAAGAGCCAACGAATCAGGGCCTTCGCCACCTTCACATGCTCAGCGTCTTTGTCTCGGCAGTCTTCATCGGTTGTGCACCTCTGTTTTCAGCTTAGGAGGTATCGGCCGTCGCGATTCATTGTGATGGTGTTAAGCCTCGGCTAACGTTCGTTTCGGTGGACATCGGTGGTGTGGCACAGTCGGACCCAGAGCTTCAACTTGAAGATGGCGTGTGCCACTTTCTGACACGCCAAATTTCTGACATGCCCTACTGCTTCCGAATCGCAGTGTACTGTTGCCCTCCTTCACTTTCGTTAGTTCGAACTTTCGTTAATTCGAACTGAAGCGGCTTCCCCTTGAGGTTCGAATTAACGAGCTTTTACTGTATATATATATATATAAACGAGAAGAAAGGGGGTTAACCGAGGGGCCCGATTTTTATTAGTCATACATGAGAAGACAGCAAACACTGACACCAAGGACAACATAGGGGAAATTAGTTGCGCTTAATAAATAGAATGAAGCAACGATAAATAAATGGCGAAATGCGAAGGTTGTGGGTTCGGTCCCCACCTGCGGCAAGTTGTTTGTTCATCCACTTCAATTTCCATTAATTTATCGTTTCTTCATTCCATTTATTAAGCGCAACTAATTTCCCCTATGTTGTCCTTGGTGTGAGTGTTTGCTGGCTTCTCATGTATGACTATATATATATATATATATATATATATATATATATATATATATATATATATATATATACGTACACGTGCACAAACACAAAACATACTGAACAGAAACAGCTGACTAACAATCACACCTGCATACGCGCAGCGCACAGAAAGGGCAGACAGAGAGAGGCCGGCCATCGTACTGTCTTTTTCCCACGGCGATCGAGCGCCCACAGTTGCCATTCAAACGTGTCGCCGCGAGCGATTGCTTTTTAACTAACCCGCACTGCATGTGGCAGCCTGCAACCCGCGAGGGCGCCGTGCGTACGTGCTCAAGACTGCGCACTCGGTGTGAACACCGTACAACCACCGCCAGACCGCGCCGCTGTGCGCGACGTGCTCTACGCGGTCGCAGTGGAAGCGCCCCTCCCTGCCTCCTCTAAGTCCTCCACTGAATGCCCGTAATGCTGCGCAAGGCTCAGGACCGCAAGAATTCCCGCGCGCACGTGCTAACAGGGGGTCGCCTTACGCAGCACGCGGCACGCCTAAAGCCGAGCACGTGCGCAGGAGCTCAACTGGCTGCACGTTGAGCTCGAGCCCTTAATTCCTCATCAAAGAGCGGTGAAAGAGCAGTCGACCACGTCGGACGCTGTCCAATGTAACTTCCGTCGTCCTGCTGGTCTACTACCTTCTGTGATGCGACAGTATTATATATATATATATATATAGTAGGCAAAGAGGAATTCTTCAGGCTACCTTTCATACGTGAAGAACTTGAGTGGTGCTACAAGGTAAACAGAACAAGTATTTGTAGCACCTTGTAGCACCACTCAAGTTCTTCACGTTTGAAAGGTAGCCTGAAGAATTCCTCTTTGCCTATTATATATATATATATATATATGTATATAGTGCCGCAGCAGCCTTGAACCTTGGCGCAGTGTAGTTTTCATGATAAAAACGACGCACAGCGCGAATGACAAGGACTGCGAGAGACGACATACACTGCGCTTTCTTGTCCTTGTGCTTCGCGCTGTACGTCGTTTTTATCACGAATTACCAACTAGCCCAAGCAACCACCCTAGTTGTAGTTTTCAGTAGCACATGCTGCCATTCCGCCCCTGCAAATTGTTTCCTCTTAATCAGGCACACGTGTTCAGCTTCTGACGTGACTCGGCACAGCGCGCTAAAGCATATATAGAAGCGCACGCGTTCCTATAGGCCTTAGCATGGAAATGGGCAGGGCTTGGCTGGACATATATAGGGCGAAATCAAGCGTGGACACAGGCGTGCGTTCCATATCGTTCTAAATCTCACGCACTTTTCGCGGCATCCCTGCCGGACGGTGTCAGCATATCTGAGCTGCACTCTCGAACTACCGCAATGCCTCCTGGTCAGCGCTGGTTCCCCCATAGTGAACTAGTTTTTACGCGAGAGGTGGGCAGGAACGCCGTCAGGCTACTGCCCTAGTAACTTTTTGTTCTCGTCCAGGAATTTGATTTACCTTTACGAATAGGAAGAAATGCTAAATTAAGAATTCTCAATCTAAAATGCGATGTCATGAAGCCATGCTTTCGACATTAACGAAGCGACTCCCTGCATAGACCACGACCAGGCAGAGGACTGCCATCCAACGACATTTTTTCATCCGCAATCCGGTTGTGAAACCGTGGGAAGACGGCCGATTCACCGCAGAGAGCTAAGCCTGAGGCGCCCGAGGGCACAAATTTCAGCCCGATGTCTACGACCTCCTTGCCACGAGCGCACATCGGTTGGGCGGTCCTGGACTGAAACAACTAGGCCTCACCGAAGGAAAAAAATAAATAATTCTAAACATGGGCTGGGATTTTGCCGCCGATACGAAACGAGTCAGGCGGAATGAACGTGAAATACAACATTGGGGAACCTTGGTGCACGGTGAGAATCTTTATTGTAAGCTCACCACGACCACGAGTTGGCTGTCCCTTCTGTTTCTGCGTTCTTTCTTTCTCTTTCGCGGCCCCACCTCCCAGGGCAACGCCGACGGTCAGGATTAGGGAGATCCATGGCCGCGCCGCGCTTCGCTAAACGCGAAAGCCGCTCATGAATGAAGGATGGTTTCGAAACAGGGTATATAGACACGGGTTCAAGGTCCCGCGCAGGCGGTGTTGAGTGGTACCGAATAAAACGCGCACGACATCTACAGAAACCACAACGATTCAGTGACGAACACTGGAGGCTTCCCTTCTGCCGAGGAATGGTTCAGCTATACGTCTTGAACGAGGGAATTACGCGGTGTCTGATCCAGTTGTCCTTATGGCAGCATCTAAAACGGGCACATTCAAAAACACATTTGTCGAGCAAGCCTAGCTGTGCGAACGAACGAAGGGTGCCAAAGAAGTTTCGAGGGACGTTGTTAACAATAATCATAGTTGGTGGCTCCAAAGAATGCTTGAGCAGCGCGAACCAGACGAGCGCCCGAGTCTATGAGCACACGACCATGGACGACACGGCGCAAGACAATGAACACGCGTCTGCGTGTCCATAGGCTCTTCTCGTGTCAAAGGTATAGCAAACGACAGGACAGCGCTGCCTTTGTATTTTCGTGCTGCTTCACTTGGTCACTATGTGCACCAATTCGCCCAGCTTCAGTTACTTCCACTCTTCTCGTGCGCCCTTTTTGTTTGCGTTACGCTACTATTCCAAGATGGCGTACCAAGTGACCCGCATCGCGATCTTGGTTTTCTCAAAGGAATACGTGCGGGAATACCAAATGTGACGTCACTTACGCCGAGCGCTGTGTATAAAAAGGTCGTATGCTTCAGATATCGCTGCACACAACTGCGCGAGCCGACAAATGCGACGAAATGCTCACTTTAAACGACGCTCGTGGACGGGCACAAAAACTCGCCGTGCAGCACGTGCCTGACGAGCAGCGGCAATAAACGCGGTATTAGAAACCTGCTCTCAATTACATTGGGTCCGCGGCGCAGCACGAAAAGAGCAAGCGAATACAAGAACGGAGGAGTACAATGAATCAGGGCCTGGAGCAGGGCCGGAAACGAATGGGTAGGACGCGCCACGTGCATGCCGCTAGAGGGCGGGCGAGAGGCGAAGCAACCAAGCGCGATGCGAGCCCGCGACCCGCAAACGCGTGGTTGCCGCGACCATGGGGAAAAACAGATTTGCCGCGCGTTTAAATACAATGCGATGCACCAATCCGCTGCACGCGGTAGGTCGGCTGAAACAGGGGAATCGAGAAACCGTTGTAGGCGTGTGCGGGAGGGGAGTGGGGGAGCGCTTCCAAGGGAAAGAGGGAGAATATGCAATGCCGGAGGTATATCAATGCTGCAGTGCAGGACTTGAAAACGAGTGCGGAGGACTGAAGGCCTGAGGGAGTGCATCCAAGGAGTATAGGAATTGCTGGGTGAAGGCACTACGTGGGAAGAGCTGCCGCGTTGAGAAAGGAGATGGCTAAGGGAAGTAACGGTGTAAGGGAAACAGGATAGTCTGGAGGGAAATAAAAGGGGGGAGACGAGGGACGAGGACAGTAAGGGTTGTTGTGCAAAATGGCGCCATGGGAAAGAGTTCAGAGTGACGAGGAATGGAAGAAAGGGAATGACTAAGAGAAGTGAGGTTGTAGGGAAACCAGGCATGAGAGAGTAGTGCAATCTGCTGCGGTCCTCCCTCTATACGTCCGGATAATCCCTCGCTACCCCCCCCCCCCCAACACACACACCCGCACGCGCGTGCCTCGGATATCTCGGCACGCCGACGCGGGAAAAGCTCAGCGGTAGCGCTTGTAAGAGGCAGGGACGCTCTCCCTTTTCTGGGCTCTTGCGTTCTTCGCTGCCGAGCCACGTAGTAGTTCGAACGGCACGGCAAGTAAAAGAGAGAGGCAAGCAGCAAAGGTAGTGCGACGCGTGGAGGGCATACGCACACAAGGCACAAGCTCGGCTAAACGGGAGTGCGCCGTGGATAAAAGTGAATGGGATGTCGTGTTTATGGGATCGAGATTAGGCCTCCCAGAGCAACGCGGGGCGATGCTTACAGCTGTAGAGCTCCCTCGCCGAAAAGACGCTGGGGAGAGGGCGGTGAGCGTGTGTCGGGGATTTGTGGAACAGAGTAGGCTCCGCGATTTCAGTGTGCGGACGAGGCGGGATATTTATGCGCGCGATCCCACACATACAGGACGCGACGAGTGCAGTAAAACGCAGGAGAGCGAATAATAGACGGCCATATAACGCGCATCAGTGCCGGCGTGCACTCGTCCCCTGCATTTTGGCGCGTATATCGCAAAGCCCGACTGTCAATAAGGGAGCGATTGTCAGCCTATTTTGACGCGTCAACCTCTACACGACTGCCTCTGTTTTTGGTACGAGGACTGCTTGGAGAGAAACGAGTGCTGCATTTACAGCTTATGTCGCATTTTCTTCCCCCGTGTCTATCTATGCCTGGAATGCTTCACAAAGACCATCTACCATAAGGCACCGACGTTGTAAGTGGTAAATGAAGACGTGTTTTATTCATCTGTAAATCCCGAAACGCCAAACACGAATAAATAACAAGTGGCATCATAGAAAAGTGGCTTCATACTTTGTTGGCCCCCCACCTCCCTCGACGTAATACAAAAAAAATTTCCGTTCCGTCTCTCCTCCCCTTTTTTTGACGCACATTCAGTGAGAGCTTCTAAATTTTGGGGTTCGCATTCACAGATTTGTTTGTACGGACAGTTGCCAATAAATACAGATAAGTTATAAGTTATTAGTAATGAAGCAGCTGAACAATGAAATGCAGAGAGATAAGTCATAAGGGAAAGGTAGGGAGGTTAACCAGGCTGAGCCCGGTAGGCTACCCTGCACTTCGGAAGCGGGAAAGGGGATTGAAAGAAGAGAAGGAAGAAAGAAGGTCACAGTCTCCACTGTTAGGCACACAAGCGTACACCACTGATTCAGTCGCAGGCGGCCATACAGGCTGGTACATTTCAAGAAACGCACCAGCGCCTTTGTGGCCTTGCGCAAAACAGACGCACGAGGCAGGGGCGTAGCCAGGGGGGGGGGGGGCTTATGGGGCTTCAGCCCCCCCCGAAATTTTTTCGTGCTGTCCATGCACCGCCGACCAAAGCGACCCCCGGCGCCGGAAATCACTCTGGATTTTGTCTAGAATGTCTTTTTGACGCTCGAAAAGACATTTAACCGCGAAGATTGCAAACTCGGGCTTGATTTCGTGGCAACGCCCATACACCGGGAGTCACATAACGCCAAGCAGTCCCATCCGAGCACAAAGTTTCAAGGGCGCTTTGATGGTGAGCGGGCTCGCCGCGGCATCTCACTGAGGCCACGTAATCTATGGAGCGCATGGATATCAATTGCGAAACTCATAAATCTCATAAGCTCTTGATGTGAAAGGTGCATTGACATTCCAAAAGTTGTGCTTTAGGTTTTCAATTGCGGAACTTTGTGGGTTTATCGCTGGTATAAACATTTGACGCCAAAGGTGTATTGACTTTTCTAAAGTCTTACATCGGAACATACAACGAGACAAGCCAAATCAACACACTAGCAGACGAGTTGACAAAGCAGGCAGCGAGGTCCAATGAGACGAAGCGCTGGGGTGGTTCATTTGTGCCGTCATGTCACATAAAAAAAATATCAACATTTTTTTAACCTACGCCAGAACATCCAGGTCAAGACACTAAAGCCAGCCAAAGTAACTACGTTCTTATTTATTTTTTCTTCTTTGACTTTTATTCGCGAGGACACATTGAGCCTCTTCAATTTTTTTTTCTGTTCTCGCTACCCTACCCGCGGGCTGCCAGAGCCAGCCAGAGCGCATTCGTTTTTCTCGTATGGCCCCGACCACCGTGCGGTGCACTTCGGTGCGCGTTCGGTTTGCTCTGGCCGAGTGGATTTTCACCTGACAGAGTTTTGGACGCTTTCTGGCTAGCAGACGAGAAAAAAAAAAACAGTGGTCGCTCGCCGCCATCACTGTGGGGACTCGAAGGATTGCACCGCATTCCTTGAGCGGAACCTTTCCGGAAAGTCTTGTTTCGCCGCTGTAGGATACTGAGCAGCATGCGTATGGTTCTCAGTGGACCAAGCGTCTCATGTTTTCTTCGGTATTCCTTCCGTAGTCCCATTAGGTGGCCGAAGTAGGCATTCGATTCTGGCCAACATACTTTCCTAGGCGTTTTTTTTTTTCATTTCGGTGCCCCCGCCTCACAGAAAAAAAAAATGCATTGTTGCGGCGCAGCGAATTGTCGCATGGTGAAAGTTCGATTTTGATACTTCTTTTGCGGAAAGTAATGGGCGACGGGACGCTTCAGTTGCCGGATACGTTTATTATATTATTGAGAAAGCAATTACATGGACACTCCAGGCGCATTCCTGCCGTCGCCGTCGCCCTCATGTTTCGTATAAAGTCCAAGGGTGATAACATCGTGACCACGCGCTGCATGCTGTATGTGGGAGTGAAAGCGTGAGAGGGGAGGTGGAATGGGTGAGCTGACGATGGTGGCTCAGTCTTGTGGGCGCAAAGGATAAAAGCGGGGAGCAAGCGCGCCGCCTTCCGTCGCGCGCAATACATCGGAAGGAGTGGATGGAATGGGGGCGGAATCTAGGATTCTCTGAATCTATGATTGTGCAACATGTCTATTTGCCTTGTTTGACGCATTATATACAGTTACTTCTTCTTACATACATAGACTCATTGGAGACTTATACGTATACTTAAATATCTTGTTGCGAGGTTTTGTGTATACATGCAGTGAACTCTGTTTCCAGTGACACTTTTTTGTCCTTTATCAAGCCGTATTTTCGCATTTGTATATCCCATTGTATCTTTGCATTTCTAAAGTACGAGGGCGAGTCAAATGAAAGTGAGCCTACCCTAACCGCGCAATAATGGTTCGGTTCATTATCTGCGGGGCATGCGCTTAGGAGAACGGCATGTCTCATTTACAAAAGTGACACGCAGGTGTGAAGATCAATGTTCTTTAATGCTCTCATACACTGGGTTGAATATGGTTGCGTCACATAATGGACACTTCAAAAGTTGAACAGCTCGGTGTCGCGAAGTTTTTGACAGCTGAAGGTGTTTCCAAAACAGAAATTAATCACCATATGACTGCCGTGTACGTTGAACACTTCATTTCATTGACCACTGTGAAGCGTTGGAGCAAATGGTTCAAAGGATGTTGCAAAGACATTCCAAGACCGGGCCAAAACCATCGCGCAATCACCACATTTTGGGGCAACCGAAAAGACAGCTCAAGGGAACCAGATACAGACTTTTTGAAGCAGCAACCCAAGGAGTTTTATAAGACGGGAATCACGCGACTCGTTAGTCAATAGGACAAATGTCTAAATTCTCATGAAGACTACTTTTAAATAAAGTACCCCGTTGTTGGCTCATTCATTTGACTTGCCCTCATATAACTTGCCCTCACTAACTATAACATATAGCCCTCAGAACTCCTGCTTTTTATACGTGCTCTCTGTCACAACTATAACTTCGGTGCAATTACTCACGATACACGACAAGGGACAGCTACTCCTGCGTAATACATTGGAACAAACGACAGCGTCATTGAGATTTTTCAATGGCCATTGCATATATACAAGAATGTAAACACGGTTCTTGAATGGCAAAGTTTCATTAACATATTTGTCCTCAACTTGTTCAGTTCATTGCCTTTTAATTTTTCATTTCAGCGGCATGCACTGCTTTCCTAGTTTCGAACTGATACAGTTCTAAAGTTCGTGTGATATTTTCTTTACTTAATAAATAGACAAAAAACATGGAAGCATCGACGTCAGTTATGTTGGGCACAATTTTTGGCACATACGAGTATAATATTTTATGAAAAAAATACATATGTTACTTGTATTTACAGTGCGTAGCTTTCAAGAATTTGTTTGCAGCATCTTTGGCAATGACAATGCAGTTATTATTCATGTATTTGATCCATCGACAAATTGTTTAAGAGGAAGCTTTAGCTCGGGCCCAATCCGACGCGGCCTATTCAAATACTTGTAAAACGCAGAAACGCTTTTCTGAAATAATCCTGCTAATCGCTTTTATTGAAATTGGTTGCATTTGAGAGAGAAAGTTAAATGCTAGTGTCTGTTGGAAACAGAACTTCGATTTAGGGCCTGAATTTTGCTTAAAATATTTTGAAAAATTCGAAAGTTTGAAAAAATAGAAGCGCGACGTTTACAAACTAATAGCTGTGCATGAAGAACAGATATTGTGGTTCTGTAAACGGCATTTATTATAACAGTCAAAGCGGACAAGTTTGCTGTGTCAATTTGTATCTTACGTGAATTGGTTACGTTGTGTACAAGGGTTCTGCAAAAGCCGTATTTCCACAATACTAAATTTTGAGATTCATGTGTAGCATATCTATTTTGTCCGCTGTAGATGTACTATTAGATGCAATTCACAGAATTGTGATATCACTTTTCATTGTTGAGTCAGGGAGTTTTAAACTTGATAGTTTCGTTTCCTGAAAATTTTCAATTTTGGTCAATTTTCAATAAATAATTGACCACATAAATAAAAAATTCGAAAGCAGTAGTCACTAGAATTAAACTTTTTCATGTGAATGCAACAAACCTCCTCAAATTTGGTGAAGTGGTTGCAGGGAAAAACAAATTCCCCTTCTACATGTACTTAAATAGGAGCACCCGAGCTATATATATATATATATATATATATATATATATATATATATATATATATATATATATATATATATATATATATATATATATATATATATATATATATATATATATATATATATATATATATATATATATATATATATACATACATTGGGCTAGTGGCGTAGCCCCCCCCCCCCCGAACAAAATTTCTGGCTACGCCACTGGCACGAGGCCACGGGCCCAAGGTCTTCTGCTCTGTGAAAAGACGCTCGTCTAAGTGGTCCAAAGCTGTACGAAGGGCACTCCTCTCTTCTTCGTATGCAGGGCAGTCACACAGGATATGTTTGGTCGTTTCTTCGGCACCACATTTGCTGCAGTTGGGACTGTCCGTCATTCCAATTAGGAATGAGTAGGCGTTTGTGAAAGTAACACCTACTCGCAAGCGGCACGGTAGCGTTTCTTCCCGTCGGTTATAACTAGGCAAAACTTGCAATGTCGTATGCGGGTCCATGGTACATAGGTACCCGTTGGTGAACTCCGTGTGTTCAATTTTGTTACTGTATTAATATGGGAAATACCGCTGAGGAGCCGCGCTGCATCCGTTCTCAAAAATCGTATCGAGGTGCTATCACATATATTTGCCTCGCGGGCAGTTTTTTCGGCACTTTCATTGTCAGCAATGTTACAGTGCCCGGGTAGCCACTGTAATATAGCAACATATTTGCTATATTACTGATCGGTAACTGGAAGCTGCGATCATCATTAATGTTTAACATTCTGTGAGCCACCGCCACACTGCTTCGAGAGCCATTTAAGTGTATGCAAGTGTTCGATATGCTGGCAGTGAAATCGGTGAAAGGTCAGTGCGAGCTCTGCAGACGTGCAGTTGTGCATTGGTTTATAAATTTTCATAAGGTTTCTCCCCGCCATGGCAACGCTTTTTGTTATTGGCATGCGTATATACTTTTAAATACATAGCGTCTGAAGTGCTTGCGAACGGCACCCGAGCTGCCAAGTGTAAAACGATCATGATTGCTGAAGCAGGCTTCTCCACATAAATACACATATTGCGGAGAAGCCAGTTTTCACGAGTGCATTTATTTTTATTTTGAATTTTTTTTTTTTCAGGAGGAGTCGTGCACATACGCATGGTCATCATTTTGAGGAGCATGACATACAGCTTGTTACAACTCACTGCGAACGCATTCGCCTTGGCTGCTACGAATGCGCGGCGTAAAGTCTTTCGAGCCCTTTTTAGAGAAAGCAGCCATTGTACACGCAGACCACAGACCGGTCTCGATTAAATAATACGTAACAGAACTTTGTTGCTGGCCTCGTTGGCCCGCTGTAGTCCGGTTTTACGAGTTTAACTACATCACCGCTGCCACAAAGGATGTCGGTAGTGGTAGTCCTTTGCGGGCTGAAGGACAAGCATGCAGTTTCTGTGCCATGACAAAACCTGCATAGAGCTAGATATAGAAAAGCACAGAGGTAATTCCAGAATTCGAACGTGGCTGCGGTGACGCATGTCCGCCTGGCTCTAAAATCTGCTGAAAAATCCGCAGTGATGTTCACCTCGACATTTGCCTCAAGGTTGTGTTGAATCCAAATACAACGGGAAAGCGGAGATGACTGTCATAATGACGTCGGCAAAAGAGGTGCGCACGCGCTCGATCTGAACCTGTTAATAATGTTGTGTTGTTGATGTGCCCTTATATCTGTGCAAAAAGGATAACTGAAGTCTTGTTCGCCTCTCCGACTCATTTTTCTATACTCCTTTGTCGTCGTTGATCATCGCAATAGTTTTATATTTATGTGGCACTATACAGTAGAGAAGGTTATTGTCCCGCTGACTGCACGGCAGACAGTGATAAGATTTCAACTCGAATGCAGGTTTACTCATGCAAGGCCATATTTATGCAACAGCTGCGAAAAATACGAAACACAAGCATAAGTAATTAAAAATGGAAGTAACACTAACCGAAAAATAAAGAATTCACTCTGATCGGGGGAGTAGATGTCAGTGTGGAGCATAATATTTTGACACTAGCACGAACTAAACGTCAGCACGAATGCGAGCGGAGTGCAAGGCAGATGCTACAGTTCGTCCGAGCGGGCGGCAGTAAAACAGCGAGTATAAATGGCCATAGCGCAAGTGAACACACCCTCCTTGACTGTACGCACACACACTCAATTGGCTTCATTCAGTGATTCTCGTAACGCTCGAAGTGATTATAGTAAACGTAATTTCAGCAGGCAAACTTACGTTTCTTTCGGATCAGTGGAATCCATTTCGGCCATGGTAAGTCACCACCCTTCAAGGAACGACGTACAGCGCGTCATGACGGCGGATTGGCCATGGTGACACCAGTGTGCCGGTGCATTTGCGGAGTCGTCACCAAAACACATGTCACAACATAGAATCATCACGAGAAATGTGAGTGTGGCGTCCAAAGCAGCGCTACCGCGCATAGGCAAGGCCACACGAAACACTCGCTGCCAAATCACAGGGACATCAGAATTCGCTGGAGGAAACATGACTCGCAATGCAAGGGAAGGGCTTCATTCTTTGCAGTCTTCACGGCGCGATGACGTCACGCATGATGCGTTTGGCCACGTGCGCCATCGAGAGCACACGGAGAAAATGGCCACAGTACAAGAATACGACAATGTTGTTCGAACACAATGCATGGGCTGAGGAATCGTTATGTACGCACTGGATGGTGCAGACATCAACGTAAGCGTGGAGAAGCTTCCCTTGAGAAATGACGCGGTGCGTGAGGTTTTCGGACCCGCTTCACCATACCATAAATCAAAGGGGAACAGTTAAGTTCTTGCGTAACGAAAAAAAAAATTATCTTGAATCTTGGTTCAATCTTGAATCGAAAAGCCACTTGAATCAAACCCACAGCAAATTCGACGTCTTGCAGGAAACTCTCCACGAAAGTGGCGCAACGTCTGACAGAAATGGCCGCTGCAGCTAAGTATTAACCTCAAAACTGCGCGTTCAGATGCGTTGGCGCATCGAGCGAGGAGGGGAAATACGAAGTCTGAAAAAATTTACAATGTATGTCCGATGGCCGGACTAGTGAAAGTACTTTTTACCCCTTTCCCCAGCACAGGGTAGCCAGCCGGTAATTACACTCACTAGCTTCCGTGTATTTTCCTTCCTGCTCTTCTTTGCATGATATCCATATGGGCTCCGAATAAATTACTGTCACGTGACCTTAGTTTACTGGCTGTTGCGCACACGTCGACCAACTCAGCAGCAGTCACTGCGCCTCTCGCGTTCAAAGGGGGTCGACAGCAACTTCTTCCATGTCGCTTCATGCGACAGCATCGCGTACGTCATCACGCGCAGCGACGAGGTGATCTCCGCCAATGTCGAAATAAAAGCGCACCGGTTTGACTTTCATAGATACTTCAATTATGTTTGACAATACCACCAGAGGCGTTCACAGATATACGCTGAACCAGTCAGTGACGTAAGTCTCGATCCTTGTCAGTGCCAAAGAGGTGTCTAAGTGATCATCGGAGTACTTATGACATCTTCCGCGATGCCTTAGGCGGCAAAGAACGCACGTCGGTCAGTGCGGAGTCACGCTCAGGTCTCTTGAATACGACGTATATCGATACACCAATCTACTTTTCCTTGGGACACTATGGTTTCTTCACGTGACTTACGCATGTGACGCATGCAAGTGCCTTCCTGTGGCTCCGCGTTTCTTCAACCGATTTTCGAATCACTTCCAAAGATACTACACGACAAGGCGCTCGCGGCGATATTCGATGTACGTCAAATGCAACCCATTTCTGCAGGAAACTCGTTCGCATATCGGTAACTTCTGCACTACGTCCGTTTGACCTTCATGCTCCTACAACGACCTTCTCACCACTCAGTGATGCGCGATGAACCTTGTGACGGGTGCGCACGGTACAGTTACGCAGAAAACTTTAGTTTGCTTTCCAGTTACTTCCACGTGCGGCCATTGACCTCCCCTACGACTTCCAATGATCTTGACGTAACACAAGAAGGCGCATGCCGCTTCTGGAGTTCTAATCGTCGCACACAACGCAAGTTTTGTAAAACAGCTTCGTACAGCTCGACTTCTGCGTGACTTTCGCACGGCCTCCGCGCAGCTTCAGGTGGCCTTGGCAAGAGGAGACGATCCGCGTCGCGCTTATAAGAGTCCCACGAAGCAAAGTTGCTTGCGATGTTGCTTCCGCGTGAGAGTTGCGAGCGCCTTCCGTCGACTTCCGAATGATGTCCGTAAAGCCTCCACGCGACTTCTCGCCACCTTCGCAGCAGACGTGCGCCATCACATTGTTCGACTTTCTTATCCAGCTCGACTGTTATCTTCGCAGCAGACGACGAGTCGAATCCTGTCTCACCTGACCGCCGTCTTCTGACTGCTGTAGAAGACGAGTCACATCGGCTCTTTCTCGACTGCCGTATCCAACCCTACCGTGACACTCGAAGCAGACGACAAGTCGCATCGCTTCCTCTCGAGTCCCGTATCCGACACGATCAGAGCCTCTTCGCAAAGGTGCACGCCGCACGGTCGGCTGCCGCCCAACGACTGCGGCGCGCAGGGTCGAACCGACGTCGCCGTCGACCGCGTCGTCGTCGAACGCCATTGAGTCGACGATGACGACGAGAACACTGTTGGCTGGCTGGCGCGAGCGCGAACGTGTGCGCGCATGCTATATAGTGAGGCAGCCGAGTTTAGTACACAGTGCACCGCCGCATGTGCGGAGCGGATACTGAAACAGGAGGGAGAAAAGCAAGCACGGCAGGCGAGCGAAATGAAGGCTTTGCCAAGAGCGCGCACTCGGCCGCCGCCGTAAGCTGCTCGGAAAACGCAGTCGGTACATATTTGTCTCGGAGAGGCATTATTTACATATTTGTACAGAGGGACGACGACGACGGAGTAAAAAAGAAAGAATAATAAGTTAACAAAGACAGTGGAATAAAGGGACACTAACTCGGCACTCTATATAGGACAGTACGGAACGCAGACGACGACGATGTGGACGAACGGAGGGAGAGAGGGAAAGGGGGGAGATTTCCCGCTCGTGTGTATATACGCGAACAGTTCTCGGGCTGTGTTAGCGAGCAGCCAGCGAGTAGCACGGTTCGCTCAGCTGCTGAAGCTCGAACGCAGTGAGGAGCGCGCGGAGAGGTGATGCTGCGAGCAAATATGTTTCATATGCGGGAGATAAAAAGAGGCGGGAGGAACCAGACCTCGTCATAGACTGAGAGAGAGTTAGAGGAGGTTGTAGAGAGGGTTGGAGACGGTCAAAAGGGGTCGAAGAGAAACCAGATAGGCGACTGGTAAATTCCCCTTTCCGCTCTCTCTCTCTTATGCCCTCCTCCTCTCCTCTCTCCCCTCGCCTCCTCGTCCTGGCGCCCGTCGCCATTTGCAGAGCGCGTACGCGCGGGAGGATCGCGAACTAAACAGAGAACGAACGACCGAACGGCAGCAGAAACGGAAGCACTTGGGTGCGCACGCGCTATGCAGCGGGCTGCTGTGTACACATGTAGACACAACTGCAGCTAGCGTGTCGCGAGTTGGACGCACTTACTGCGCGAGCAGGAGCTCCTCGTAAGAGAGAAAACGAAGGAGGAGTGCACGATCGGAAAGCAACGAGCAGTTGACGCTCTTTCCAGTTCGGGCTTTTTTTTTTTAATAGTGACGGATGTTGGGGATTGTTCGATCAACTTTAGTGATGCCTGCTGCAGGTGCCATCATCACGCCGCCATGTTTCCATGGCCATGCAGACGAAGTCCCTGGAAAGAAGCATCGCAGGTTCTCACGCGAGTTCAGTGACGCAATGTCTCATAGCATTATGAGAACATATCATTGAAATATTATCTATTGAACTACGAGAACTTATCATCGAAATTATTATCTCCTGATATCCGCATGAGTTCTCATACACCACAGCCATCTGAGACTAACGCCACTGAGATCTATACAGCTGCTGTATACGTGTCTACGTCAGTTGTGCGAAACCGAAACACAAGCGCCGAGCGACTACTTCTTGTTAGTCGTTCTTGAAAACGACGTCCATACCACACGTATCGCTAATATACCATGTAGCTTTCGCTGTAAGTTCTTTCTGCACATTGATAATTGATATCGCTGTAGATCCGAGCCCGCAGAACAACAGTAATCGCATTATTACAACCACCACTATAAAGACCAATGTGGGTGGTGGAGAGCACTGCGCTGTCCAGCGCTCCAATGCACCCACCGCCGCTTTTTCGCCACGTGCCTCTCTCTCTGCGTCAGACCACTCCACTGCTCCACCTCTCCTGCTCTGCCACTCTCACCCACACAGTTGCTCCGTCGACGTCATATCTATGCTTACATCTACGATGCCGAAGTCTTCTTCTGCATAACTATATCGCATTAATTTAACACATACCCCTATGTGGGTGGAACACAGGATCGGCTCACCCATGTATTTCATTAAACTAACTTCGGAATCACCCGCGTAGCAAATGTTGCGTTGCAACAAAGTAGTCAATCGGGCTAGTTGGTTGATTTGCGTGTTGTAAACTTCTATCGTCTAGAAAACTGTCTGTTATTGAGCTTAAGAAGTTTTGAAGCTTCGTTGCAGACTAGCGTTGCGAAGCCGCTTTTGACCTGCATCGTTCTATGGTATTGAGAAAGATCTGCTTATCCGCACCCATGATTCGATCTGGTACCCACGAACGTGCGGTTTCCACAAAGCTGAGGCGTACGGCTTACCTTTGTCGACGCCGTTGCTCACCGGGTCATTGTGTTGAGTACCTCTTGGGACTACTCTGACCTACCCACTGCGAGTCTAAATTCTCGTACAAGATCACGCTATTGTTATCGGTCTCTCTGCTTCTAAAGCGGGGATAAACCAAATTTTGTGTTTCAGATATATTGCTTGGCAACAGCAGCAGGCTGGAGGCTGCCTTGTGGAAAAAGGGACAAATGAAGGCACTCGAGATATTAGGGAATTTTAGAAGTAGGGAACCCAGTTGAAGTCATGCGTTTATATTGGCCGGGTGTACGAAGGAATGCAAGAGGCATACGAAGGAACACAAAAGGATCGCAAAGGAACGAAAGCGAAGGGTAGGTCTTTGGGTATACGTAAGGCCACTTGGGGACGGCTATTTCTAAATCTCCTTATTGAGGAGAAGAGCGCAATTAAAGCAAACGAAGGGAAACGATTGATTGATTGATTGATTGATTGATTGATTGATTGATTGATTGATTGATTGATTGATTGATTGATTGATTGATTGATTGATTGATTGATTGATTGATTGATTGATTGATCGATCGATCGATCGATCGCAATATTTGTTGGAGTGAATGAGGGATGCATAAGTGGATAGCTGTGTAACAGTTTTTTCTTTAACACACACCTAAACGAGCACTTCTCTGCGACTGCAGTTAAGAGCGCCAAGGTAAGTTTGCTATATCTGTCCGTTCGTCCGTCCTTTCCGCTACGCCACGTTCGCCGGCAGACCACGTCCTTCTGTGGAAGCTAAGCAAGTAGTGCGGCCATAGAGGTCTCTCCCGGCGCGTTTCGCAGGGACGCTTTGACGCTTTCAACTGAGCAACTACTTCACATACTATGACTAAAATTTTAACGGAATGTTAGGGCAAGTAACGTATTATTTGTGGACATTTGCACTTCCGCTATGCGACGTACTGTTGTTGTCGCGAGCGCGAACGGTGCGCTGTTGCCCTTGGCCGCATAAAGGCGCCACTTCGCGCTGGTTTGGCGGCAGATTCATATCTGCGATACTTTCAACGTAATAAATGCGCCGCATTTTTAGACGTAAATGTATGAGGCTTAATGTTACATCGAATGACGTGACGCATACGTATATATTTCTTGCACGACTGACGCACAATGTTTCTGGTCGCGAATGTCAGCAGTGAGAGTAGTCTCTCTAGCCTTCATAACATTACCCACGATGTATGAAATTTTATTTATTTATTTAAAGGATATTGCCGGCCTTACTCATAGGCCTTGGGCAGGAGTAGACAGTGCGATATACAGATGAAAAAAAAATGAACAGCGAAAACCATTACAAGAATTCAATACATTCCAATAGACATATTCCCTGATCCGCACGAGCGGTACAGAGCATTCCAACCAAAAAGCCTTACACAATTTCAATATATTTTAGAATACGGATATTTGCTGAACCGCACGAACTCTAAAGAGCCTATTGATAACAACGCGATATTGATAACAAGAAGTCGCATTCATACTGCTATGCTGAAAGACATCGCGCATGCTCGGTTGGTTGAGCAGTAAAAATGTACAAATAATAATGACAAGCAAGCGAAGAAAGCACTTCGCTTGCTTGTCAGAGAGAGAGAGAGAAGAAAAACGAGAGCACTGCCCCTTACCACCGCCACTGCAATGATGATTGAACGCGTGGTCCTGCGGCAATGCGAATCTGAAAGCCGGACGCACTTACCAATGAAGTACCGCACAATTTGCGCGTTTGAAAATATGTGCGGGGTTTTTCGGGTTAACCTGACTGACAATCACGGCAACTGTGCATACGTATATCGGAGGCCTAAGGCAGGCGTTATAAAGAAGCGGTCGAATGCGACGTGTTGTTGCATCGTGTTTGTTAATGCGATTAGCATTCCTATAGGTACTCGCGACGCACATACCAGGGGCTGACTAGCCATCGATGTGTCCATACCTCTAACCATTTTCCCTCCAACATGGGTCATTGAGTAGTCTATGGCTCAATGGGTCGGGCTGCTATGCTGAGGGAACAGAGTTCGAAACCAACCTTCGGACCAACTTAGATGATAATAATAATAATAATAATAATAATAATAATAATAATAATAATAATAATAATAATAATAATAATAATAATAATAATAATAATAATAATAATAATAATAATAATAATAATAATAATAATAATAATAATAATAATAATATCTTATATCCACTGCAGGACGAAAGCCCCTCCCTGCGATCTCTAACAATTACCCCAGTCCTGCGCCAACCGATTCCAACTAGCGTCAGCGAATTTCCCAATTTCATCGCCTCACCTAGTCTTCTGCCGTCCTCGACTGCGCTTCCTTTCTCTTGGAACCCATTCTGTAACCAATCAACGGCCGGTTATATAACCTGCGCATCACATGACCTGCCCAGCTCCATCTTTTTCGCTTAATGTCAATTACAATATCGGCTATACCCGTTTGCTCCCTGATCCAAACCGCTCTCCGTCTGTCTCTTAACGTTACGCCTGGTATTCTTCGTTCCATCGCTCTTTGCACGGTCCTTAACTGGTTCTCAAGCTTCTTTGTCGGTTTCCAAGTTTCTTCCCCGTATGTCAGCACCGGTAAAATGCTCTGATCGTACAACTTGGGTCACTGGGCATGTAACACTGTGTACCTTTGTTGCCGGATTCGAGGCCCTCTAAATTTATGTAATAAACGAGAACGAAGGGGATTAACCGCAACCGCAACCTTCGCGAAATGCGAAGGTTGTGGGTTCGGTCCCCACCTGCGGCAAGTTGTTTTTTCGTCCACTTTCATTTCCATCAACCTATCGTTTCGTTAGTTCATTAATTAAGCACAGGTAATTTCCCCTACGTTGTCCTTGGTGTCAGTGTTTGTTGGCTTCTTATGATATGACTAATGAAAAATCGGGCCCCTCTGTTAATCCCCTTCCTTCTCGTTCGTGTACCTGTGTGCCGCTCTTCAACGAATCTCTTCGAGGCGACGAGGGGAGGCGGCACTGCTCAAGTGCCGCTCTTCAACGGTTCCACAGGCGTGTGCCTCTCGGTGTGCGACGCACTCCTCAGCGTTCGCCGGCACCGGCGCGACATGCATTTCGGAGCGCAGCGGCGGCGCCGCTACACGCAACAGAGTCGTCATTGGGAAGCGTGACGTATACGAGTCCCCGCTGCAGTATACAAGCCTCATACAAAACCCGTGTCGACGGTGGCAATTCGTTGTGTCGCTACATTGTCTCGATGCTGAACGCGCGTGATCGTCGAAGGTCATCGTGAGATGGGTTCCACCGAATTTTTTTTTCTTTGAAAACGCCGGCAACATATTGACATTAAAATGGATGCGATGGCCCTATATATACTCGGTATCTTTTGATTTTGCACTTGTAATGACTTTTGTTCGTGAATTATTCAAACAAGCGATGGCGTTTGTATATTCTTATATTTCGGGCCTCGTGGCACGTCCGCGCTGAAACTTTCAATTCATGTATACGCTGACCGTCTCTCCGGTATAGGTGGTGCTGGTATAGTCACCATAACAACAGCGGCCTGGTGTAGCTGGAACTGCATGCAGGTACTTGAGATAGGCAATGCAGAGCGTGTAGAGAAAAAAAAAAGCAATAAGGACGGATGGTCTGAGTGAAAGACGCGAGTAAGAACTGTCGTATCGTATACAGTACATTTCAAATACAGGATAGAGACAAAAAGTGCGAAAAGAGCGATACAATAAACTGCAAGAATAACTTAAAGTAACAGGAGAAACAAGAAGAACCGAGGCGGCCGTGCGGAGGGACACTTTCAAATCACTCACAAATGGAAGTGTGCCCACGAGTTTTCCCAGAGTGCGTGCGCTATACACGCGCAGGGAGGCGCCGGTGTACAGACACGGTGCTCCCGAGGCGGCCCCGAGCGGCGAGCTGGGTTTCGATTGAAGTCGCTGCAGGCGAGGCCAGCGCAATGAAGAGGGGCACGATGGGTGGGGAGGAGGTTGGCGGTACACATTGCTTGTGCGAGGCCTGCATGTCGCCGCTCATGTTTGCGGTCGCGTGACTCACCGGCTCGTGCAAACGCGCGACAGTTCGTCTCCGTTGCAAGGACGAAGCATCTGGTGCTCGAGAGGCCACGGGACCATGTTTGCCTGTCTCTCTCTCACTCTCTTTCCGTCCTTCTCTCTCTCGTGTTTGTGTGTGTCATACTAGCTAGCGGAAAGTGCTTTGAATCACGTAACACAAAGGAAGAGGAACACACTTGAACACAGAGCGCTAATACAATCGCTCGTTTAAGCCAAGCCTGCAGGTAGAGCCCAAATTTTGTATTATTGTTTTAAGAAATCGCACTAGAGCCAAATGAGAAACTCAAGCTCGCAAATCTTTTCGAGCACCCTCCCCCCCCCCCTTTTTTTTTGATGCACGTAAAGGATTAAAGTTCGCCGAAATGGCGTGAAAGCCGCCACGTCACTACGTAACGTCATGAGTGCAGCGAAGCTGTTCGAACACGAAATTGACAAAAAAGAAGAAGAAAGAATGAAAGAAAGAGGAAAGAAGGAAAGAAAGAAGGGACAAAAAAGCTTAGCCATAATTTACGCAACACTTTTCTAGCCACGAAATTACCCACTGCGCAGTGGCTCAGTGGCTACATGGTGTCGCGCTGCTGAACACGAGGTTGCGGGTTCAACTCCCGACGCCGCATTCCGATGGGAGCTGAGAGCAAAAACGCTCGAGTAACGTGCTTTGGGTGCGCGTTAAAGAACTCCAGGTGCCCCAAAATTAATATACGGAGGTCTCCACTGCGGCGAGGCACGGTTCCTGCGTAATAGAACTTTAATCCACCACGGCTCTCCTAGCAACCCGCTGTGCAATTTCAGAACGTGAAACGAAATGGCAATCGCCCAATCTAAGCTCATCTGTCGCTCTTTTCAAGCGCTCCTCTGTTGGCAAAGGTGTTCCACGTCACTGTTTCCAGCAGCAGTACTCGAATCTGTGCGCACGTGAGCCCCAGGAAAAAGACGAGTAAAGTTCGCGATTTCCTTTTCGCTTTTAAATCGGATTGAAGAAAAGATTTAGGGCCTTTAATATAATAACACAAGCTAATTTTCAGGTAAAAGCTCCTTCGTTCGCACCTTTATTCATACAACCTGAGATCACTCGCGCGCTCAGTCATAGAGGTATGTCGGCGCATATTTATCCACGCACGCTCGCGTGTTTACATCACCGATACAAATTTTGACGGTAACGGGTGACGCGTTCAACGGACACGACCTGCCTTTATCGAGTGCGTGTATATTGCCAAAGTACACAAACCTTTTCGGACCGTCGGAGAGCGTTTCTAATCGTTGTTGTAGTGCACGCATTGACCGCCAGAAGACAGCACCGGCACTGTTAAAGGTCTCCTTTGTGTCTGCTCTGTCGACAGGCCGTCCCGTTGCACGCCAGCCAAACAACTCGACAGCCCTTATCGCACCTCTTATCTCCGCGGCCTTCCTGCATCGCTCCAGCGCTCGGTTTCCCGTGGCCTTTCCCTTTCGCGCCGCGCGACAATCGGTTCCGCTGGGAATCGCCGTTTTAAGTGCTTCCTCGTTTGCGACAGAGACACGTCAAGCCCCATGGCGGCAGCAACAAATAGACGGCCATTGGCGTTCGATCTGGAAACGCGCTCCCAGGCTGTTTAGCGTCAGAAATCCTAAATACATTTCCACATCAAGGAAAACTAGAACAACTTGTTTGACTTTACTTCTGACCACAGAGATCACATTCGCGCCCAAGAAAACGATTAAATGTTATTTGAGTTAAAACGTAATAAGCGTAGCAACTAATTAATGACTACTTGATTTTCTGAACCATCCACAACTGAAACTTAACTCCAGCGTATATGATTTAAGGCAGAAAGTTGAGCTAGTTGGAATTTAGACAAAGACATGTCCCAGCGCGTAAGGAAAACGAAAGGAGGTGCAGAGACAAATTGACAGGAAAGGTATAGAGCGTTGGTCTTCAACTGTGACTGGAAAGTTCTCTCCACTTCCGGAGGCACGAGCTGGTGGTCCAGGGCGAAGTTGTAGAGACGTGCTTTGCAGTTAGTCAAGGCGATTTGATTAACTAAATAAACTGATATAGAGCACACACAGTTGAAGACCAGCGCTGTGTACCTTTTCTGTCGTGCTTTTGTCTCGGCACCTTTTTTTCTTACGTGCTGAAACATGTCTTCGCCCAGCATACGGACCCTATTTCATCGGCTAGTTCGCTCACTACACACAGATGGCGACTGCTCCGCGCCCAGCCATTTGCTGCCTCACAAGCCGCCACGTCACCTCCGCGGTGTTTCGATTGCCGGTCACGGCGTGCACCCTCCGACAGCGATGGAATCCAAAAAACGCTGTTGTGCTTAGACTTAAGTGCACGTCAAAGTACACCAGGTGGTCGAAATGAATGCAGAATGCCAGCGCTACCGCGTCTCTCATAACCCACTATCTTGTACGCGTATACTAGACTGGTGCGTGACGAATTACGTGTAATTAATTACTTGCGAGCTATTACATTCCATGGTAATTTCGTAATTTAATGATTAGAATTGTTACTGGGTAACAATTTAGTTACTTTTTTCGGTAACCAATTACATTTAACCAGTTGTTCATTGACGAGACAAGCTGTAACAGGCGACGCAGCTGAGAGCCTAATTTTGACGCAGTATAGAACGCCCGAGATCGCGTCACACAGCTGCTTCGTGGATGCGCGTGCTAAGACAGGCAAACCCGGGAGATCGGCATTCCTTTCCTGCAGTGCTTCACCAGATGTTGGCCGGCCTATACTGGACCGGTGCTGGTGCGTCTTGACGGCCAATTGGGGTGTTAATGCCAGGAAATCATCAAGAGGCGATTTCTACATTTTATTTTTCATTCTCCCAACCGGGAGCGAGGAAAAAATGAAGCGCTGTGCTCCACAGGGGACCCAGATGCTGAGCACCGGTAATCTTGTGCGCAAGGTGTCCGTTTACGTTACAAACTGCCCTACCCACCAGCGCGCACATCGAGCCAGTTTTAATTGTCGCTGCTGATGTCTTTTACAAAAACGAGGGAAGATGACTAATTAATTTTTGGAAAAGGCGAATGTTACTAAAGATAAGCGATATAGCAAGGGCTGCAGAGGACGCACACAATGCCCCAGGCCAGCTCGTTTTTTTATGGTACAACTGTATATCTGTGCAATATTATAAAAAGGTCTGAAGAAAGTAACGTACAAGTAATCAATTACTTTTGAGCAATTCCTGAAATACTTTTGTGGGGCAGTAATTGGTAACTGTAATCAGTCACATTTCGAAAAGATGCAATTGTAATTGTAATTGGTTACTTTTTTTTCTGTGGCGTGTACAAGTCTGATGTACATACAATCGAGTAAGGCTGCTTCCTATAGTTATTGGAGTGAAAATTGTAGCATCCTCACATGGATCGTTGTACTGAAAAGCTGATCAGCTTCGCGGTGTTTTGTGTTCGCAATAAAGAAGCATAAAAATAAAGTGTACCACTCATTAACCCGATCCGCTAACACTACTTTGCTGTAGCTGCTGTCCTTGTAGGTTTGATTCGTCGTTGTTTCCTTGCCTCATAACCCCGGGAAAAAAATGTCGAGTCGTCATCTAACTCAACCGAAGGTTTCACTCGTGTGAAACTATTTTGTCGAACAAATTTTTATCAAAGGCAAAGTTCCCGGATGATTGTGATGTCATATAACACTGCATTTTTAGTAACCATTTCTCGCGCGTGTAAGAAATATCCTTCTGGCTTCCACTAATATCCAGCTCCATTTACCCCTCCCCTCCCCGCCCCCCGGACACTCACAAGCTGTTGTACAAAGCTTGAAAAGAGGGATCGATGTCTTAAGCTCGGAGCACGTGCAGGAGCAAATTCAGTGCAACTGACACATTCACCAGTGATTACGTAGAAAAATAAATAATGTAGTGACATCGCACCAAAATACGTTACTGAAGCAAGGACATAACAAGATGCGGCTTACAAGCAATTGTAAATAAATAAATAAAAACGATGAGTGAATGACAGTAACTCCGATTTAATACGGCGGCTAAAGTATACGTAACACTGCGTATTGAAAAACAGTTTCTATCCCTGCCCTTCTATAATACGCGCACCCTATGGCGGTGCTCGTATACAGCGTTTGGACAAGGCGTGACGAGCTCGGAAGGATGGGATATGCATGCGACATTTACAAGCCTCCTGAAGCTTTGGCCGAAGTTTCGTGCCGTTCCCGCAGTCAGCATCGGCGAGAAACGCCAAAACAGCGGATTGCAGCGCCGTACCGGCGTCGTACGCTGCCATTGTAAACAGTTAGCGGAGGAGGGAACCAATGGACGCATCATCAAGTGATCGAACATGGCAGCGCCGCCGGGAGCACCGTGGGAAAAGTCTATTATAAAATACGCTGCTGTGGGTGCTGCTCTAAGTTCACCGCGCTTAAATAAGCAATTTGAGCACCAAACTCCTCAGCGTATCAAAAATGAAACGTTGGGCTTTGTAGAGTTAATCAAAAATAAATGTGTGCAATAACGATAGCGGTACCACCACCACCACTATAATCATCATCATCATCATCATCATCGTCGTCGTCGTCGTCGTCGTCGTCGTAATCATCATCGCAATCATCATCATCGTCGTCATCGTCATCATAATCATCATCATCATCACCACCACCACATATTGTCTCTTAAGAAGGCCCTCGAGGGGTACTCCATAGGAGGGGAGCATTAGTAATCGCAGTAGTCATGAAAAAAGAAAGTAACAGCATATAAACGTGTCAGGTGGCGCAAGTGGTATGTCGTCAGAGGCATTGCGAACGAAAGGGCATGACAGAAGTTTGAGTAATTATTTTTGGAAATAGGCTGTCAGTAAATGGTTACTTTTTTGTGAATCGCGCTCATTAACTACCGATTCTGGCAGCTCGTTCCACTGCTCTATACCGATGGACCAGGATGATTTAATAAATGTGATGATAGTACCACGTAAGCACTGTAGACTATATAAACTGCTGAATAGTCGTCGAGAAGTGTGGTAAAGAGGAAAGAGTAAAGCGCCCTCCCGGGTGCCCTTGTACCTATATATAGTGTCGCCACTGTTTGATAGTACTAACGCTTTTGTGCTACTCATACTCTGATGTTGTGAATCTGTCAGCGCGATTCCAGACGGATTCCAACACATTAATGAGGTAAGTCTGATGAGGGTGACGCAAATTGATGAGGGTGACGAAAAGTGGTGACGCAAATTCGAGCTTATTGCGGATGAGCGTTTCGCAAGCAAACTTGCGAGTAGACGAGGGTCACTTTGATAGCGACACTTTCATCATGCAGAGAGATTTCGAACAGTCAGCGGTAAGTTTTAAGACGTGGTCAGACCACGTGAAATGGCTCGAGATAGCAATTCCCGGTAGCGATTTGAATGAGCTGATGTTAGGACCGAAGAGTTAAGGGAATACTAAAAACTGCTGTTATTTTGCTTCTAGGGAAACAAACATAACCTGCATTTAGAAAATTATATATAGTACGGTCAGCGAGCGTGAACATCAGTTAGCTATTGGCACCAATATAAATCTTTCAGTGGTTAGCACTACTGATAGGTGCCAGGGAAAAGAAAAGATTGGTAGGCTTTACAGATTGGTCACAACCATGGTCTCTCGTATCCCCTAGGGCTACTTTCCAAATAAATAAATAAATAAATAAATAAGCATACCAATTAATTAATTAATCAGTTTAAGAAGGAGAAATTTATAGTTTATTGAGAGCTGGAGAAGTCAGCACAGACAAATGTCGGTCACGCTACTCCAAAGAGTGGGATGTGTAATAGTGAATAAAGTTTTAAATCAGACACTTATTTGTGAAAAAAGAAAGAAGGCTATTTCCAATAATATGGATAGTTGAAAAAGGAAGTTACAAACATCCTCACAAAGAATGTGAACACAGGAATAAAGTAATGAATCGACAAATCTATCAATCAACCAATATACAAATAAATAAATCAGGTCATAGAAGAATATAAATCCAGTCAGTCCATGCAGTTATGCGCACAAGCCCCCAAGGTGCAGTCAAATGTCCAGACTCGTAACACCAAAAGAACTGGTATAGTCGGCGTAATTTCTTTTTCCTCCGCGCTTCCCAGTTAGGCCTCCGCGTTTCCTCCGCGCTTCCCAGTAGGCCAGAAAAAAGCTACTTTAGGAGTTTCATCTCATTAAAGCGCGAGTGCATAATTCGATCTTATGCCAGGCAGGCGTGCTATGGCAGCACGCAAAGAAAAGAGAAACCGTAGGAGAGTGAGTGAAAGAGAGAGAGAGACATCAGCTGCAGCGCGTGGCAATTAAATCAACTTTCCCTATACGTGCTTCGATAAGCCCTAACACAGTATACAGAAACGTTGCCGGAAAAGAACGGAACGCGTCAAAAAAAAAAAAGGGGGAAGAAGATTTAATTAGAAAAAAAGATAAGCGAGCTTCCCAGCAAGGCTCTCCCACTGGGACGCAGGGACGCGCGAAAGCACGCAAGAGAAGCGCGACAAACTTTGTTGCACGTCCCGCATCTTTCTTTCTTTCCTTCTTTCTTTCTTGCCCCAAGTTTTCTCTCGCTGTGTGGACAAACTGACTCGCTTTACTTTTTCCCCAAGCTTTCCTCTCCGCTTGCTCTTCTTAACTCGCATTCCCTCTTTTAACAGTTTTTATTTTCCTCGTTGTTGCCGTTGCCGGTTCATGCATAGCCTTTCCTGAAGAGCCTGTTAATTCGTACTGCAACTCGCTCTCCCTTCCTTGACTCCTTCCTCTGCGGGGTCTCGCCCCCACCACCGATGGAGCTGCGACGAGCCATTCCGATGCACAGCCAGCGAGCTAGCGAGCGGGCGTTCGCTAATTAAAGTCATTACATTAGAGAGACCGCCTCTCTTCTTCGTTCGCCCTCCAATTTTCTCTCCTCTCGAAACCTCTTCGCCGAGGCATGCTCGCAACTTCGTCCTGGAAACAAACGGCACCTCAAGAAAGAAAAGAAATACGGAAAAGAAAGAAAGAAAAGATCAACTAAGGTTACACTAAAAGACCGATCACTGCCATTCCACTCCCCCAGCCTTCCATGGGCAACATTTTGTCGTCGTAGTCGCAGTATCCTGAAAAAAAAAAAAATGAAACAAGTCAGGAAAGAGACAGAGAGAGAGAGAGAGAGAAAGAGAGAAAGGAAGTAAGAAAGAAGAGACGAGAACACCGGTGCAGGCACTAGATCGTACTGACAGTGAAAGGAGGTCTGGATGTATGCGTTAAAAGACAAAAAGAGTGTTGGAGGAGGTGAAATTAAAGACAAGCAATCAAAATAGATGGGTGACAACGAAGAAGAAGAAGAAAGATGGTGCTGCAGGAAGTAAATGGAGAGCCAGAGAGAGAAAGAAAGAAGATAAAAAGACAGGGAGTGCAGGAAGTAGACTTAAATGAAAGTAAGGAGAGAAAGAAGAGGACTAGCGACCCAAATGAACGCTTCGTTCGTGAGAAGCAGCGCCAGAAGCAGCTCCGCTGCTCCAGCGCCTCAGCTGATAAGCCTCCGGGAGGGTTGGGTTGGTGGGTGGTGGTCAGCCGGCTCTCACTCGCCGCCTTCTCGCACTCGCGTATGCGGCAAACAGATGGAGAGAGTGGCAGAGATCCCCCCCCCCCCTCTCGCAATGCGGAAGCAACGACAACATAGGCAGCAGCGAAACGGGGCATAATTAAGCTTTCTTAGCGAGAGCGGGACTCCGCGAGCGAAAGGAAGAAGGAAGAGGTTCGCTGCTCGGGGTTCCACCCAGGAACCAGAAACAAGAAGCCAACGCGCGCAGAGAGAGCGAACCGTCGCGGCAGGCGCAGCCTCCAACTTGCGCCCTCCTCCAAATTCAACCTCTCCCTCGTACCTTCGCCAGGGCCCTCCTCGCCCGCCTTCTCAATTACCCGCTCGCTCGCTCGCTCACAAGGCCAGCAGCGGGGAGAAGCTGCTCTGCCCGGCATTTTTAATTTTGTTATCTCCCGTTAAATCCCGAGCAAAGAAGGGGAGAGGCGACGCCTCCACTTTCTCCTCCTCTCCCCTGCCTTCCCCGCATGCACCAGTTCTCGTTCCTCTTCGTGCCAGCCAAGCATTTCGTTTCTTTTTAATCCCTTCTTTATTTTCCAAGCCTGTGTCATTCGTTACTTCATACGTTGTGCCCAGTCCCTTCTCTTTTCTCCGCTCTCCCACTTTTAATTTGCGCCGTTCCCTCGCGTCCGAGGCATCTGCTGCTGCTGCTGCTAGGCGCAGCGCGTGCGCAAGCCCTCGAGCCAGGAAGACTGAACAGAAAGAAGAGGACAAAAAAGAAAAGAAGGAAAATAATAATAAGTAGCGACACGCAAGAAACTTTCTCGCGTGAGGTGAAAGCCTAGCAGCAGCGCAGGAAACAGAGATAATTTAGTGAGTCTCCTTCCTGCACCCCTCCCTCTGCCTCGTTCTTTCCATTTCTTTCTGACGAATCTCCTTTTCACTTTCTCTCAATGTCGCTCCTGATTGGCTGCTCAGCGAGGACTCGTCTTGGTGCTCCGTGAGAGGCGCGACTTGGGATCCCGTGTCGTCGTTATTGGACTGCTTCATGCCTCGGCCATAATTACACGGCGCGGGGCAGGAGGGCGAGGGAAAAGAGACGGGAGGGGGAGAGTGTAACGTTTGTGATTTTGAATATCCCAGAAGACCTATATGTATACAAGGTTCTACACCATCGCGGATGTTTCATCGCGAAACGGGCCTACGCGCCCTATTCACGTATGTTCTGTTCGCTCGCGCCGGACCCGCGTCTTTTTTTTTTTTTTCCTTAACTCTGCACATGGCATTCCACTTTATATGATAAGTTACTTTCTCCCGGAGTTTCTCACTGCATGAACGCGGACTGGAGTGGCAGTACAAGCGGTGGATAACTAAAGAGCGACAGCAAGGCGATGAAGTACCATTAATTATCTCTTCCTTGAACTAATCAGTAAACCGCGCTCTTCAACAGGCGTAAATGATCAAGCAAACATACACGCAATAGCTATGCTCGGCTGTTATAGTTTATATCTTTTCCCGCTCAATCTCAAGATAAGTCGTTCGATGCCCGAGAAGGAACAATACAAAGTTTCGTAATAATCTTTTCGTGGCAGGAAGTTGCACTGAGTGCTTCAGCGTCCTATACTGCATTCCTCTAGACGGTACTCTGACGCCTCAAAGGGGCCCCAGGTATTATAAAGTATAAAGAACACCGGCATTCCATTATGGCGGTAGCGGAGGAGAACGGAAGGGAGGGGGGGGGGGAGGGGGTGTTTTTGATTGTTACTGTCACAGCCTCCTCCTAATCACCAGCTTTATATCCACTGCAGGGCGGAGGTCTCTTCTAGAAATCTAAAGTACTCCTGCATTTTTTTCCGCTGACACCAACGTAGTGAAAGATTATTACTACTCAGTATACTGTAGTCATCGGTGACGTCACCGTAAAAGTGGGAAAAAAGCAAGCTGGTGAACAAGCAAATGGCAACTACGGCGTCGATTCTATTAACGCTAGAGGAGAGGCGTTGGTAGAATTCGCGGAAAGGGATAAGCTCCGAGTAATGAACACGTTCTTCAAGAAGCGTTGGAACAAAAAGGGGACCGAGAAAAGCCCTAATGGTGAAACAAGAAACAAAACTGATTTCATACTTTCTGCAGATTCCAGCATAGGGCAAGATGTAGAAGTGTTAGGTAGGATAAAGTGCAGTGATCATAGGTTAGTGAAGGCTAGGATTCACCTCAATTTGAAGAGAGAAACAGTAGAATCGATCAAGACGAAACAGACCAACCTAGACGCAGTAAGCATAAAAACCGACCAATTCAGGTTGGCATTTGCGAAAAAATATGCAGCCTTAGAACAGAGAGATGAAGATAACATAGAAGCAATGAATGAAACCGTAACTAAGCTAGCTTCAGAAGCAGCAATTGAAGTGGGCGGTAAAGCACCAAGGCAACCAGTAACGAAGGACCTAATAAAGAAACGACAAAGAATGAAAGTGTCCAACTCAAGATATCAGAGAGAATTCGCGGAACTGTCAAAACTGATCAACAAGAAGAATATAAGAGCTATTCGAAATTATAACGTGAGAAAGACTGAGGAAGCAGTAAAGAATGGACGCAGCATGAAATCAGTGAGAACGAAATTTGGCATAGGACAAACCAAGATGTATGCAATGAAAGATAGACAGGGTAATATCATCAGCAATCTCGAAGACATAGTAAATGCAGCGGAATAATTCTATACTGACCTGTACAGTACCCAAACATCCACGATACCTCCATTCGAAGTAGTAATGAAAAGGTTACAGAGGCTCCTTTTATAACTAGCGATGAAATTGGAAGGGCCTTGCAAGACATGAGACGGGAAAAAGCGACAGGGGAAGATTGAATACCAGCCGATTTGATCAAAAATGGAGCAGACACAATGCTTGAAAAAGTGGCGGCCCTTTATGCGAATTGTCTATCGACTGTCTATCGGTCCCAGAGTACTGGAAGAATGCCGACATTATACTTATTCACAAAAAGGGAGGAACGCTAAAGAATGGAAAAATTATAAGCCCATTAGCTTACTTCCTGTATTATATAAAATATTCACCAATAGAATAAGGGCAACACTGGGCTTCAGTCAACCAAGGGAACAGGGTGGCTTCAGGAAGTGAAACTCTACAGTGGATCACATCCATGTCGTCAGTCAGGTAATCCAGAAATCCTCAGGGTACAATCAGCCTCTCTACATGGCTTTCATAGATTACGAAAAGGCATTTGATCTAGAGACACTAGCAGTCATAGATGTATTACGTAAACAAGGAGTACACGACGCTTGCGTAAATATATCAGAAAGTATCTGCAGAAATTCCACAGCTACTTTAATTCTCCACAAGAAAAGTAGGAAGATACCTATAAAGAAAGGGGTCAGACAAGGAGACAAAATCTCTCCAATGCTATTCATTGCGTGCTTGGAAGCAGCTTTCAAACTATTTAACTGGGAAGGCTTAGGAGTTAGGATCAACGGCGAATATCTCAGCAACCTTCGATTTGCAGATGACATTTTCCAGGATCAGACATTGTCAGATCCTGACTGGAAGCTTACCATTATCATTAAACAGAAAGGTGTGCAACCAATGCATTCTACTGATGCTAGCATATGGAGCAGAAAATTGGAAACTGACAAAAAAGCTCGAAAACGAGTTAAGGACCGCAGAAAGAGTTATGGAACGAAAAATGTTAGGCATAACATTAAGAGACGGGAAGAGAGCGGTGTGGATCAGACAGCAAACAGGGATAGCTGATATTCTAATTGACATTAAGAGAAAGAAATGGAGCTGGGCAGGGCATGTAATGCGTAGGTTAGATAACCGGTGGACAATTAGAGTTACAGAATGGGTGCTACAAGAAGGGAAGTGATGTCGAGGACAACAGAAGACTAGGTGGGGGAATGAAATTAAGAAATTCACAGGTGCTAGTTCGAATCTGTTGGCGCAGGACAGGGGTAATTGCAGATCGCAGGGAGAGGCCTTCGTACTGCCACGGACATAGAAGAAGAAGAAGAAGTAGGAGAAGGAGGAAAGGAAGAAGAAGAAGAAGAAGAAGAAGAAGAAGAAGAAGAAGAAGAAGAAGAAGAAGAAGAAGAAGAAGAAGAAGAAGAAGAAGAAGAAGAAGAAGAAGAAGAAGAAGAAGAAGAAGAAGAAGAAGAAGAAGAAGATAATTTGAAATATATCTTGGCCAATCCCTCACAGTGGGTGTGTGCCATCGTATAAGGAATACCATACCATACCATACCATACCATACCATACCATACCATACCATACCATACCATACCATACCATACCATACCATATCTATAGATGCAGTGAGCGCGACGTAAACTATCTTCCACAATTGGCTTAAAATGGCCCAAGAAGAACATTATGTGCTGCGATCTTACGCCCCAAAGTTCTATAACTGGGCTACGGAAGATGATGCGAACAAAAACTATGCTTGTACTTCTTCTCCGACAATATTTCTCGCAAACCATATGCTCACAAAATATTATTTAGCCAGCCTATGAAAAGCTTATAGATGTTTCTCTTTTTTCTCCTTTTTTGTTAAGGCTGTGCATTCTTCTTGCACAGCTAGTGGACCTACTGCTCAACACGAAACTTTCGACAGGCAGCCCTCTCGAAAATATATGAATCACAGAAGACTAATAAAACTAGGCTGGTTATCCAAATATTGCTACAGAGAGCAAGCACAGAGACGTCCCGCATGAAAAACAAGAAGTCCATACGAAGGCCCAACGGTCGTAATTAAGTCTATATAGATATTTTATGGGCTTTCTAAATTCAATTTCGCAGCGTACTTGTGGTTATCTTTCTCAAAATGGACTTGCTTCTCGTCTTCTTTCGTTGAACGCACGCTAGAAGAAGGCAAGAATGGGTGCTCAGCTATGGCCTTGCACACCGGCCAGCCAGTTTGCCGAAGAATCAGACCGTGTCAGCGAAAGCCGGCGTACAGAGGCACGCAGCAAGCGAGATCATTGTTCGAGAGCAACATTGCGACAGTGCATTCACGACGACCCAATTGCATGTGGCACCGTGCCTTGTCTTTGGACCTTCAACGTGGTGGTGTCTGCATTAGGCACAGCATACACGCTGTTGAGCATAACCTCTCGCAAAATTCCTTTCGACTGTCTATGGAACGTCTCTACGTGCTTTATTGTGAAGTGCAAACTATAGAGCGTGCATAGGCAGCCTGTAGATATTGAACACTTTATTGTTAAGTCAGCACTAGAGTGCGCGTAGACATCCTGAAGATCTTCGGCGTTCTTGTCAGCTTTTTCCCGCGAACTATATACTAGGCAACCGTTCAGATATTTGTGTGCTATACGGCAGACAAAAGGAAGTAGGGTTGTACAAACCCTATCCCAGCAATAGGATTTGTACATTTTCTATGCGCCTATATAAGAAAGTGAAATAGTATGCGAGATGTCTGAGAAGGTACAAGACCATTTAAGTATGTTGTTACGTCTGAACAGCACAAAGGCGTTAATTGGACGTTTGCTACAAGGTAAACGCCCACCCATCCACCAGCGCCTATCCAGGCGTCAGCACAGCGTGTTCACCGACTCCTGACGGGGCCGCAAAAGGCCACCACCCCACCATTACCTGACAGCCTGAACTAAGGTTGAAAGGGGGGCCTCATACAATGCTACCGAACAACGACATCGACCTGGGATTCGCAGTTATATTAGACGTTTGCTACGAGGCAAACCTCCATCCAATGCTACCAAACAACGACAGCGAGCTTGAATTCGCAGGTTGCTATCCTGCCGAATATTCCCTACTATCGGGCTTTGCAGGCGGGATTACTGCGGAGTGTTGCGAGCACGGGCGTGATATCGCAACAGATTCAAATTGTGGTTTGCTGCTGGACAGACGTCAGATTCCCTTGTCGAATTACCTAGGGAAGACGACGGTATTAAAAGCGGAGACTTTTCGAGCAGTGGGACAGAGGGTTCTGATGTGAACTCGGACGTTTAACTTGCTCCTGCATGGAGTGGGTTTCCGTAACTGGAGCCGTGTTACTAAGCCAATAAACCGTCTTTTCTTCATTCATTACGCGTTCATTCCGACAACCTGACGTAGAGCTCGATGGACTTGGTGGATTCCTTGCCCTAACGCCATCCTAAGCCGCAACAGCGTATTTAGCAAGTGCGAGGGAGGTGGAGGGGAAAAAGGGCTGAACACCTCATAAAAAGCGAAGTATAGCAGCAGAGGCATCATCGTCATCATCGTCGTCGTCGTCGCTGTCGTCGGACTATCTTTAGGTCCACTGCAGGACGAAGCCCTCTCCCAAGGATTACCAATTATCCCCGCCTTACGCTATCTGATTCCAACTTGTGCCTGCAAATTTTCTAACTTCATCACACATCAGCATCAGCAGAGGTATTTAAGCCTAAAAAAGAACATTCTGAAGCCCATTCCTCAGCCTATAGATCTCTGCAAAAGTAATTATCTACAGTTAATTGTGAAAATATATATACTGGGCCTACAAACTGTTTATAGACAACAGAGATAAGACAATTATCCACGCAGCGCAAAAAAAAAGTTCGTGTGCTTCAGGTGTGCTGTAGGGAGCCCCAGATAACCGAAAGCAGAACCGGAGGGCCACTCTTAGCCGAGGGATTGTTCGGGGAGGCAAAATCTCGCCAATAAATAAATAAATAAATAAATAAATAAATAAATAAATAAATAAATAAATAAATAAATAAATCGATCGATCAATTATTCAGGCTACTGAAGCTATGCCATATTATTGCATAGAAGAAAACAGCAATCCGTACACCCGGTAGTATTTGCCCAAGCGTAGAACCTCTCCAGTGGCTACTGAACATGCTCAATGCCTTCCTATTCGCACTCGTTCTGTACCGGAACTAAATTTTCGGCTTTATAACTTTAGTGTGCACAACGCGGATGACGTTAACACCCGCGAGACAGCTGTGAGACATTGGACGGCTTCTTGCAACCTCAGATTCCCATGCTCACTCTGAAGTGACCCCGCCCTCGTTCAGTTAGAGTAGCAAAACAAGTTCAACCTGGTTATCCATCCTGCCTCTCGCTTTCTTTCCTTTTTTCCTTTCTTTCTTTCTTTCTTAAGTGTTTCAGGAACGACTTTCCTTTCGTGAATAGCACTTGCAACAGCCTGTTTCAACCTGTTCGCGTAACCAAGGCCGCTCCCTTCGCAATACCTGACAACCAGCGTATACGACGATGGAATCGCGTATACGCTGGTTGACAACCAGCGTATACGACGATGACAACCGCTTCTGCAGCGACGATGGTCGCTGCAGAAGCGGTTCCACAAAGCTGGCAGCAATAATCGTACAGAGAGGACCGTCACTGATAAACTCACGAATCCACGTGCTCAGATGAAATGGAAAGATCCACAAAGCAGACTCGCTAAAGCAAACACATTATGAATGGCCGTTTGAACGCTTGCGCAAACGCTGTTCCACTATCAGCAGCACCTTCGAACGACGTCGAATCGTATAGCAGTAGAAATGAAAAGAAATACCTCAAGAAAGGAACGTCGAAATTGGCGTCCCTACTGCCCCCAATTGGACGCACGGAAACCGGCGAGGAAAGTAAAGCAGTTTATTATACGCGAGCTTCTTGCACACTCTGCACGGAAGGAAGCTCGTGCGACATGCGCGTCGAATCGTAACAGCGGCGGTACACAATTCGCCTCCGGAAACCCGAACACCCAATGGACGACGCGAATTGGAAAGAGCTCTCTGAGTGCTGGCCACGAGCCAGCTTGACGTTGTGCGACATTATAGGCTTGGCTATTGCAAACGTTCGGACTTCACGGCACTTAAGCGGCCTCCAGAGGTTTGGGCGTGAGCCGAGTCGCGTTACCGCGCATGCGTCGTTTAGTTGCTTCGCAAGTGGGTTCACAAGGATGGTATGCAGCCTCGAGAACAGTAGTCGAACTCCGGTGCGCAATCGCAATGAACGTGCCTTCGTTTCAACGGAGGCGTTGCGCGCGATCAACTAAGTGTGACCCGCTCACGCGAGACGTCAAGCGCACACGCGAGCTTTCGGGGGGAACACTATAAGGAAAAAGGAACTGTTGATAGCAGCTTTATCCAGCACCATCTGATGGTATTATTCTGTAAAGTCCTTGCGAACTGTCCGATGGAGTGCAAGGTTAACGATGGTGCAGTAACACGTCGGTATAAGGTGTCACCATAAACAGGTTTTCGACCGCGCCACTTCCCCTTTCTTTACGTAGATGGACGGACGGATGGTCGGACGGACAGACAAACCCAAGTTTGACACGTGAAAGATTGCTGCTGTACATTGAACTGTGGAAACGGGAGCAGACGTAAGATATTTGACACCCTTTATCCCGTGGAAACACTGTTACCAAGGGCACAGCTGATAGCATTCCACAGGTCTAACTTCTTTTAGGATTCTGTGCTGAAGCTGAGTACACAGTATGATTGTATTGACGCTAAGATTTCTTCACATGCAGTTTACCTAGATATATGTCTTACTGCAGAGGACAATTCTCACATGTTGAGCCCATACAGCGGGAAATTCATCCTCGAAGATAACAGGAGGTCTTCCATAAACTTGGCCGACCCCAGCACTCCAAGGAATAACGTTGACAGGACGTGTCCCACACTGTTGACATTGGGAAGGCACTACAGAGGAAATGAGATCAGTATCTTCAAACCGAATAGTGCTTGGTTAGGTAGAGCTTGCGATGTCCATGACGCAATGCCCACGTGGAAAGGCAGCTACTTTCGGTCATGCTTTCGCAAATATATATATATATATATATATATATATATATATATATATATATATATATATATACGCACTCCTTCACCAGAGCAGGATTGGCCACCCTGGTGCAGTACTTGGCCACAACCTCCTATATGACGTAGTAGTTCTGCGGAAACCCGCAAGGCGGAGAGAAGTAATGAATAAAGGGAAAATCAGACATCCACCCGTTCGTAGCAATTGCTACAAAGGAAACCCATACGGGTTCCTCGAAAGAAGAGCCTCATAGTTGAAGAAAAAGCAATTTGTAGCAATTGCTACGAACGGTTGGATGTCTGATTTTCCCTTTATTTTTATTTTTCCCTTTATATTATTTTTCCTTTATTACTTTGTACCGTACCTGGTACAAATGTCACGCACAGTTTCAGAGCACATGGCGGTTACCCTTTACGTGAGCAAATGTCCCTCATTCTTTTACCGCTTTTAGACGCTGCCCCTCGTAGTGGGCTTTCTCCTTTTGATTTCTTCATTTTTCCAAGCGAAGCTTGTATTGGCTTACAAGTGGCGTTGTCGTGGTCACGCAGAAAAACGCACTTGCTCCCAGAGCAGAGCAGCTGCGGCAAAGGGCGGTTTGATGAGTTGACAGTTGAGCCGGTGCCGAAGCCTGAGTCATTAGCAATTATTCCACGACCAATCAGAGCCGTTTCGCTTCCGCCGGGGAGTGAAAGGGCAGGGAATGGTATCGCGTCCGCTGCGCCGGCTTCGTTTCCGTTCAGTTCTTTCTAGAAAACGGTTGGGAAGGCAACGCATTGTGCGTTCTCCCGAGGAGCTGGAATCGTTCGACGAGCGGTGGCGAGAGAGAGTATAACTTTATTTAATTGGGGAAATGGGGATAGGGGATTAGGAGCTTGATGGGTGGTGCCCCAAGTCCAGGGCTCCACTGGCTTCTGCCGCTAGCCGAACGTGACCAAGAAGGGCCTTCTGCACCTTCGAGTCTGAGCTGGCGAGTTGTGCCTCCCATTGCTCCAGTGTGTTGGTTAGATTATACCTAACTAAGCAGGCATTTAAATTCGGCGGTCTATTTTGGCATCCCCATGAGATGTGGTACGAAGACGGTGGTGAGTCGCTACAGAAATCGCCCGTGAAAGGGCTCGCCGTCGGGGCGCCGATCCAGCCTGTAGTCCGAAGTAGCATGAACGCGCGTACACGTTATGTCACGTTGGCGAGAGCAACAGCGCCGATAGTTTGACCGATGGTTCGACGCACTGGCGACGCCAACGTAACCGGATGCGGCGAGGTTGCTCCGACGCGCCCGGCATCTAACGACGCTCGCCCGCGTGCCAATAACGTCGGACTCTAAACGCTCCTCAAGAGCCGCCCCAGACCAGGCAATCCGAAAGCAACTAGAAGTAGATCCCGAGCGGAGGGAGCGGGCGGCCGAAGCAATCCGGCACCGTTACCGTGGGTTAGCTAACCGTGACGAAGGTGAGGTGCGCACAGGACAAGCTTCGCTCACCCTCATCTTCCGGTAGGGGAGGGTTCGTAATCTTTCTTTTCTCTTCCTGGCGTTAGTGTGGAGAGTGGCCCGTTGCAAAACAGAACATTCGTCCAATCAGTCATCAATCAATCCGTAAGGAAGAAGAATGACGCTGGAAAGTTCCGACGCCATCGCGTGTCGCGCGGCCAGTTCGACGATCTAGCTGAGCGATCGCTGCTACCGCTGCTTTTCTGGCTGACGCTTGACGAGCACGATAAACTACGTCACAATTCAAAAACATTTACCTACCGATATACGTGGGCAGGAAGTTGTTCGGTGTTCTCCTTCACTTCAAGTAGCTCCGCCATATGAAAGAGTGATACCCTTAATGCAACATGGCACCCATTCCTTTTTCCTCCCTCCTTCAACCCTTTCCCATTCTTTGACGGCACCACTTCCACCATCCCATTCCAGTCAAGTTTTTCCTAGCACAAGCTGCTTCGTTAGCTTTTCAATTCCGTTCGTTCTACGCACCGGTTTTCTTTTTTGTACGTTCATTTCACAACGTTTCTATTTTTTTTTTCGTCATACGTTTCTGAAACGCATCGCGAGACGGTTCTCTTCCTCCTCCTGTCTGTGTAAAGTTTGCAGGCAGGCGTGAAGGAACCGCGTGAAGAAGGCACATGGCGTCAGCAAATCGCATCGAAGCGTCGGCTTCCTACTCACATTTCGAGTTTCCTTTCTTTCTTTCTTTCGTTTGTGCGTACTTTTCCTCATTCAAAGCGTCTCCTTCCAACTTTTTCCCCCTGAACGCTTCCTCCATCGAGCCGTGACACAGCATCGGGCGTGGCTTTCAAAAAGCCTGAGCCAACAGTTTGTCGATGCGCTGCCACCGCATTTATATATACATATATATATATATAGCTGAGAACAAGAAGGAGACAAGTCGACGCGAAGGAACAGCGCAAAGCAAGGAAACTGCTTGAAGTGCAACGCCAATCCTGCCTAAGAAAAGAAAGAAAGAAACCAAAGGGTTGCGCACCAAGCGTTATAGGCGAGCAGTACTGATACTGCACCATGAGCGAGAAACTTCAGCGAAACCGAGGCACTCGGTTTTAGTCAGGAAAGTGTATAATTTTTAATCAAGAAGGCATGCTGTTAAGCAAACATATACACAGGCGTTTAAGAGGCACTGAAACGATATTTTCAAGTTTTCTTTTTCTCTTTCAGTGAAAGTTCGGTACCTCTAAACACCAGAAAAAGAAAACAGTCTCAAGCCTCACAACACCCTAAATAATTAGGTATAATAACTTTTCTACGGCCAATTTCGGTTGCTTTTCTACTGTAATGGGACGTTACAGCGCATTGCGTGGCCACGAGAGACTACGACGTTGCGATGTTTTGACACTCGCTTACTCGGTCGCCTCGTATGCTGCTACATCGGCCCTGATAAGAACGAGTAGCAACGTACGAGGCAGCCGAGTGAGTATTCACCTTCTTGTTACTTTACAGCTCTTTGTATAGGAAGTATATGTTCGTATGTCAAAGTATTGTAATACCATATACCGGAGAGTATATTACGCAAATATATCGCACAACATGTCTTACAGAGGCAATGCCTTATATACAACGTATTACTTAACTTGTCGTATGACATTTATTGGCATGTTTTAGTATGGTCTCGTACGAGACTGGCATTGAAATAAATAAATAAACACACACACACACACACACAAACACACTCACACACACACACACACGCACACACACACAGACACACGCACGCACGCACGCACTCACACACGCGCACACACACATGTGTGTGTAGTTTAGAAAATATGCAGGCGCCCGTAGAAAAGCAAACACAAACATTTAATGTCACAATTTAACATTTGCGTATCTTTTTTAACGTGCGCGTGGATTCCTTTCAATTTAGCAAACACCGGATGCGAAGAACTATACTTCCTTCATAAAGCACCACACTTGCACGCGGATCCGATGAATCGGCCACCAAAACAGATGCACCTACACGCTCACCTGCAGGATGCTTCACACGCATGAGCGCCGGTCTTTAACGACCTCGCCGTTGTATACACACGAGCGCACTCGGATGCGAATGGGCATTAAAGCGGCAAAAGCCGCAATGCCACGCCGGAGCTGCCGCATGCGCCGTATATATACGCGAACAGGCGCAGGAATGGATCCGTGGCGTACGCCGGTCAGCGCGGGTTCGCGGTATACCGTATAAGCCCGCATACAATACGAGCCCCGCATACGTAGCACCAAAGGGAATGTCATATGCGATAGCAATTTTGAAACCGCGAAAAGAACTCGCGCGACGCGGATATGAATGTAAGCCGTGTGCACAATGCATACAGCAGGCGTCTGAAGTTTACGTTTCGCGAGAAAAGTTGTGTTCTAGCTCAGTCGTTGCTTGTAGATATTAAAGTAGCACGGTGTTGAGCTGTTGTCACTTGTGGTAGACCTAGATGCAGATCTGAATTCCAGGCCGCGTGTCCAGACCGCGGAAATGTTCAAAGCTTCCCTCGATCTCGAGACCACACCGATTGATTGTACCCGTGACTTATATAGAGCGGAAGAAGCAAGCACACAGACACACGAAAAGAACATCACGTAGACTATTAATTCAGGATGGTTTGTTAACATTTATGTGAAGAGAGAAAGGGCGACTAGATAAAGAAATGGATAATCGCAGACAATACGCGTGCTCATCGTCTGCTGCTGTTGTCTCGCTTGTAAGCGCTGTCCTTTCCACATCTGAACACAGCGCAACGAAGCGTTTGTTTCGTGTGCTGTGTTCTTGCCATTATGCCATTTGCCATATATTCAACAACGTCACAAAAAGCAATAAAAAAAAGAATATAAAGAAAAGAAAAATTCTTTCCATACAACATGATCAAAAAAAAGATAAGCACACACACACACACACACACACACACACTCTTGGTGTTTCGGTAATGTAAGACTAAACGAAAACTGCAGCCACTAAAAACTCTGGAGCCCGAATACGTTTATACGGAAAGCAAATTGAATTTTTCGGTACACCGCCTCCCCATCCCGCGATTCACGGTGCTGCGAGCGGGGAGGAAAGAGTCGGCGCGCCCGGCTAGTAGGCGGATGCGTCGGCGCGTTTCCACGCATTCATTGCAACGCTAGCGCTTACGCGGCTGTGGGCCTGCGCTAAGTGGTCGCGTATTCCGTAGAATGAAAGAATCCGTTTCCGCGTTGTTCTGCAGGTATCGTCACTTCCGTCCGGTTGTCAAGGCGGAAAGTGGACATGATGTTTTCCGTTTTTTCACACGACCAACAAGAAAAATCGTCGTCGTGTGGGCCTATGTTGGTGAACGTTCATGGTTATATTGCGCTTAGTTTTACAGTGACGATATTAAATGAAGGACAGGACGTGGAAATACGTACGTAGCGCACGTACGTCCACGTCCTGTCCTTCACTTAATATCGTCATTGTAAAACTAGGCGCAATATAACCATATATATATATATATATATATATATATATATATATATATATATATATATATATATATATATATATATATATACATGTATAGAGAGAGAGAGAGAGAGAGAGCGAATGTTGTCATATTAACTAGCTAAATACTAGCAAGTTACTTGTCAGAAACAAAAAAGCGACCTTATTAGTAAGTGAAGGTAACAAAATGATAGTACTGTTCACTACCTGCTGATGCTATAGTAAATATCACGAACTCGAAGACTCGTACTCTAATTAAAATGGTCATTGCAAGTATATATGAGTATACTTACGATGTATACACTTACAATATATACTCATTGACTCAGTATATATGTTAATAGCTGTTGCTATACTAGCCACTTTGTTGGTGCAGTTACTAACGCAATTGAATTATAATTACCAGCAATTTAGTGGCGTCTATACGGTTTATAAGTGCCGCTTGCATTGTCATATTAAGTCGATGCTCTTGTAAAAAGCATAGCGAGTTAAAATCAAGCATAATGAAATTAAGAGAACCGCACCGCTTCCCTAATATTTTAATCATCATTATTTGTACACCTAATGCATACCAGGGACTTTACGAACCTGGGTGTAGAACCAAACCGGAACTCAACCGTTATTTTCTTTTGACCTGAAACCGAACTGAATAGACATTTATTTTTTGACAATCTTGGAACTGCACCCATACCGGAACTTTCCGGTACTGGCCATATAGATGCAGACAAGGGTCTTCGTTTCTGAAATTCTATACGAGCGCGCATGGCGCTGTGCTGATGATAGCAGACGACACCTTTGCACCGTATTTAGTGCAGTGCGCTGCCTTAGAAACAATCGTGTGTCTCGCCACAGTGATCTCACTGGCTCACTTAACCCCTAGCTTTGAGACGGCCAAGTTCGCACTGTTTGATCAGACTATTTCCCACGTCCGTGATTCTATATATTGGTTCAGTTGATCCGGGGTTGCCATCGCGCTGGTCACGTACAGTCTCGTCGGCTTCACTAGCGTATCCATGGTTTCATCTATGGTTTAATTAGATTAATCGAGTGATGTAAGTGCCACAGCTGTAATGCTTGTCTGAAGGCGCAACGCGTGATGAAAACGTCCGCGCAGTCTGCAGTTCTGAATTCCTGGCGCTTCTTTCCTCCTCTTCCTCCTCCTCCTTACATGCATCATTTCTTGCCGCTCCGAGCTGCATTTTGCCCGCTTTTATTTCAGATACGTCTCTCGTAGCTGCGCTGCAACTACCAAAAGCGAGCAAAATAGCATATCAGTAAAACAGCTGATTTAGTAGCAAATAGTAAAACAGTTTATGCGTCCTGGCTGCATAAAGCCAGGACATTAAATCTGTTTTACTTTTTCCTACCAAATCAGCCGTTATTTGGTAGTTTCCGATTATGATTATTAGTTCTGACACTGTTGCAGCTTTGCTGCACAGTTTAGGGTTGTTCGTTTCCGCAGCCTTCGTTCGGCACCTGTTCAAACCTAATCGGGAGTTCCCCGCTACAGTGTAGCTCGTTATCATATCGTGGCTTTGGCACGCAACACCCGTAGAACTTAAACTTATTTGGGCGTAACTGTGCGCTTTGTGCGTGCATGTATCCTAGAGCAAAGCAGTGGGCACGGTCGGCGCGTATACTGGCTGGACAGTGTCGCCGTCGCTGCGTCGTCGTTGGGGACACTGCTCGTGCTTGGGGCATCTTGCATGCTCAGGCACAGTATACCGAACAGGTTGCGCTGTCCTATACGCGTGTTTCAGTGTGCATTGTACGCTCAATACGAGCTGAAAGACGAGACTCCGTTCCTTTTCATTCCTTTCTCTATCTCGCGTGTGCAGGCACTGCCGTGTTACCATGCAGTGCGCGTACACACACACACACACACAAAAAGAAAATGTTGATCACCGTTCCGATTACTGCTAGCAACCTGTTTACAGGAAGAAAAAGATGTCACTGCTCACTTTTACTATTGATAGAACTGACGGGTTTATGTCCGTGTTGCATCTCGTATTGAGCGGGATACTACCTTCAGTGACTGGGGCTCCTGCTTCAGCGCGGCTGGGGCTTTGTGGATATTCTCCACGAGAAGCACAGACGGGAACAACAAAACAAAGTCAAAGTCAGGCGCACAACCGGACTTTGTTTCGCTGCTCTCCGCCATCAATAAGTGATATCGCGAATTTATGCAACTGTGGGCTGTTCCTGTAACGGTGTTGCACATTGTTGCTGGCGCTCTTTGGCCGTTGTAGCCCTTGCGCCATAAAACACTAATTAATAATAATAATAGTAACGGTGTTGCTTTTCGATTGTAAGGAAGCTCACGTCTGCGCTCTGTGTGCACATGTATCGTTTAAGGAAAGCTAATAATTCGTCCGAGATATACATTTATCCGACCAAATAAGGCACACGATGTGGACCGAATAGTACTCTGTATCCGCGGTGTATACTTTATGATATAATTATAGTCGGCATCGGAAACTATAAACGAGCCGTTTCCTTTCTTTTCTTCCTTTTCTTTTCGAGTTCAGATTGATTTGGGGCTCGTGAGATTTGCATACTCCGCGGAATAAGGTCGCGTAGGTGAAGTGACTTAACAGTGGTTCGCATCGAAGAAAGAAAGACAAGGCCTTCTGGGAGAGCCTCCCTTCCCTCCAGAATAACAAAAACGTGGACAAACATGGAACAACGAACCGTATGGTACACCAATGTGCTCCAGAAGACCTCGTCTTTCGTCGATGTCAACCGCTGATGACTCGTTTTCTTTTGCCCTATTTTCTTTTTTCTTTTGCCACTCCTCTTTGTTGAAATGCCAAATATTTGTTCCATACTTCCGTTACATTATTTATTATTTATTATTATTTATTTATTTATTTATTTTATTTTTTATATTATTTATTTATTTTATGAAAACAAATTATTTGTTTCCCGAGGAATGCACGCACTCCAACGACCTAGCATGCCAATATGTCGGCTAAGATGCATAAATCTCGAGCAACGTGAGAGGGAACAATGAACTTGTTAAAAAAAACGACCGCTCGGGATTCGTGCACTGGCACCTGATGCGGTAATAATTGGTGACGTGCGCTTCGAACCTCACCGGCGCTCGGGGTTCACGAACGAACCTTCAGCGCCGTTTGATTTTGAGCTTGCCCTCCCGAATGCGCCGAGCAGTCGTTGATTTCACAATTTCGTGCAACGCTCCGAGTATACGCACGCGCTCGCGCTGCTCGAGCTTCCGCTGTTCCCTGCCTCGGACGGAACAGTCGACAATCGCGCTCCGGGCCTGCGCTGTTGTCTTCAGACGTTTGGCCCACCGACCGAAAAAAAAAGAAAAAAACGTGATTGCGTGGTGGGCTGCAGGGAGTCGGACGCGCCGTCAGACGGAGTCCAGCAAAACGCGGCGTGCGATGGCACGCCGGGGGAAACTCCCTCGCCTCATCATCACTCAACGATTTTGCTCGCTTGCCGACGGTGCGAGGCGGCGACGGGCCAACGCTTCAGGGTCAAGGGGGCCCCAGCGCCAGTTGCTTGTTGTTGCCGGTGGCGGCGCCCTCAGAAAGGCTGCTTCCTTCATATATCGACTCAATTTATCGCATCTGCTTTTCCTTCTAGGTTATTGTTTGTTTATTTGTTTGTTTGTTTGTTTTCCACCGACTGACTTTCTTGCGTTTGTATACCCTACACTCATTGGATTGTGTGCGAAGTTGGCGGTAAAACGCGGGCGTCTTGAATTACCCCGCGCATGTTTGGAGTGTGTAGACACATCTTGCCTGAGGTGCATTGTTCACACAGACGACTGACACGGATATCGGACGAACACGGAGACGTTCTACCAATGCCCCTTGACTTTGAAGTGGATGCTGGGTCCCTGGCCTTCCCCACCGAAACAGCGTCACACTGACCTGCACGTTTTTCTCTGTTTCTTTTCTATTGTTCCGCCCATCTTCTCTTCTCTTCGTCCCACTCCCTGCATAGTAACTCACACCATAAACTCTTTTACACCCTTAAGGACAAGGGTATTAGCCATGGGACAAACAACGGTACCCATAAAGGTGTTTGAAGTAATGAAAGGGGACGTGTAACTTCTTACACCGCTATGGATAAATTTACGCAGTTCAACACTTATTTTTAATAGATAATTTTCAGCCTCCTTCTATTCCTGAGCATGTGTGGAACGTATGGTAAGCTTGCAGGTGGAGAGGCATGCCTCATGGATATACTGAATGTGCCCTCTATTCTACCTCCATGGAGGGGAAGTTGTATGGAGAGTGAGGCGGAAGAGAAGACGCCAGTAAACAAAAAGCAACATGGAGACAGTGTGGTGTCCAAATACTGTATTCGCTGCGTGTGTGCTAATACATTGGTAATAAAACTGCACTCAACTCAGCCGAATCAAGTTTCAACTGCAAACATGTGCCCGGCGAGTTACGGTTGTTACTGCGTTGGCGCCTCTTCTCTAACGAGTGGAGCCCGGAAATATAAGGTTTCGAACCGCCTCGGATGGTGTTTAAAGCTTCTTAATGCAGGCCTGACCATTTCAGGACAGATATTTGTACCAACTGGGCTCTACTGATTCACTAAGAGCCGTATATTGAAAGGTTTACAGCCAATGACGTGTACTGTATAAACGCAGTGAACAACGTGAAATCTCTCCAGCCATGACGATATTGTTTTTTCCCCCTATTCTCGTCATTGACATTTCAGGACGGAAGTGTTTTTACGATGGAAATACTTGCCGGGTGATAATATAGGCATCAAATGCGTGTGGAGTATTTTATAGAGGAACCTAATTTCAAAGTGAAATCACCCCCTAGGCATCGCGCATTGCCAGCGGGAAATCGCAACGCACCATCTCACCAACTCCATGCGGTAAAGCTAAAGCTATAGGTCGTATCAGCCGACTAGAGAATCGAACCGGAAGAAGGGTTCTTCCACATAGTCCATCTCTGATCGCTCGCCGCGCGACGCCGGCTGAATGGAAGCGTCACGGATGAATGTGTAGCGCACAATGGGCTGGACTTCCTCCTCTGGATCGTGGAACGCACAGCTGGCTGCCGTTACTGACTGGCTGACTGAACTCCTAGCCTACGATGTACTGCACGGAGTGGATCGCCTTTAAACGACGGGAATGCCTCTACAACGAACTAAATGAGATGCAGACTTCGTCAGCTCACTTGTTTGATTGCTTCAATTCTTCCACTTGGCCTCCTTTCAGAGTACCATGCGTCGGTACAGAGTACCGGTTTCAGAGCACCACGAACATTGCGATGCTTTGTCTTCGTTCTCCCAAGCAATTCCTAAATATATCTACCTCCAAAACCACACCATTAACCATGAGGGCTGCCTTGTCATAGCTTAGATCGCGTACATTAGGTCCAGTGAATGTGCGCCTAAATTCCAGCGTTAATACTTTGCGGATATTCGGATGCCGCATCCCGGACGGCGGAACTACAACTTCTGGTCGCCCTTGGGCCACCGGTGCGTAATCCGCCACCGCATCATTGATCCCAATTCCTTTTAAAAGAAAAGAACTAGGAAGCAACACTAGGTCACTTTGGGGAAGCTTGCATTCAAAACACAAAAATATGTTGGTTGCTTACGGAGAAGACAAAAGACAATCCTTCTTCTCGTGTATATATATATATATATATATATATATATATATATACTTTTTTTTCTAGAGCTTTTCTTTGTGTGAACAAGTGCAGCCACTGGTGCGCGACAACGAACACATTTACAGTCGCCACGGAAACGGCATGGTGACATCTTGTGAAATTTGGTGACACTGTTTTTCGATGTTTGCGTGCTCCAAATGGGGTGCGGGTCTTACACGAGTAAATACGGTTGTATCCCTTTAATGCAATTCTTTAATTATTATTTTTTTAAAGAGACTACGAATCTTTTACCGCTGTTCGTGTACCATCGCTCCGTATATACCGGCGTAAAATGACAGCACACGTACAGGACGCTGCTGCTGCTTCGAGCGCTGCACCCACGTCTCATACTTCTTTCGTATATTTTCCACTCAGCGCAGTCAGAGAAGTCCTAACAAAGCACCGACACGTCAAGTCCGTTCCTTCAGGCAGCGCGCGTCAGGTACAGGACGAAAGCGTCGCTATATTCGCAACTTTCACGTACGGTGGCGCCGTCGTGCGGCGGCGGCCGGAAGCAATCGAAAGATTATACTCGCCGCTGGCTGCCGCCCGTTCGGCTAGCGTATTGGTGTTGAGTACGCTTTTCCTTCACTTTTGGTTGATGTTTTAACGCGTTCAAAGCTCCCATGGGATCCTGAAGGACACTTAACATGTTCAGAATGAGCAAACATAGGAGTAACCGTATTTGCTGCGTGCCGCAATGGGTGCCGAGCGGTAGTTATGCGGTAGGTGCATGATGTGAGCCTTCACTCATTCCCACCGGCTGCGTCCATGAGGAAGAAATTGATTATTATGCTGCGGATTGGCAAAGCTGTCACAGAAGCTATGAAGGTTTGCAGTGCGCACTTCATGCCGGAGGACTTTTTTGGAATACGACAGATGAGTGACGATTCCGAGCACTTGAAATCGCGAATAGACGCACCTCCATAAAGATGCAGGCATAGCTCTACATTACGTGCAGGGAAAGAAATAATGCGCAATCTTAACTCAAATGTGTTGTAGTATGATTGATGCTTGCGTTCTTGCCACACATGCCTTTGCGGCTACGTTGGAGCGCAAACATTCTCCGTGAAGTCTTGTACCTGCTTCAAAATTTCTTGTTCTCGTTCACGCATTCGTGCTCTGCAACGCCGGCTTGACATTCCACCATTTTTGAACAGAAAGATGAGTTTCTCATTTGTGCATCGAAGCAAAGTGACGCAGGCGTAGAGGAACCTGGAATTCGTACATCGTCTGCGACTTCGATGCGCAGCTGCAACGTGTGTACAGGCGCGCATGACTGCACTCGTAAGGTAACAAATCTTAGTCCAACAAACGTTAAACTACTGTGCAGTGTTCGCGTAGCTAACCCTGAGCTGATCTGCGCGTATATTATTTTATAAAGATAACTGGAAGAATGAAGCGAGCAGTGCCGCGGACCGGTAAACATCGGCTATGTATCGCTTGATCTGTCTATAGGCAAGACGCGGTATAGACTCGCGCAGGCTGTAAAACTACCGCAAGACTGTAGCTTGAACAGCACGCATAAAGCGCAATAACTAAATTAGAAGGGTGAACGGTTATCGTATATAAAGCTCGCAAAGGCGGTCAGATATGGTTTTTTGTTTACTTCTCGTGTTAAACATCCAGCTTTGTGAACACAGCCAGGGATAACTAGACAAATTTTCGCACACAAAACGCTTTAGGGTTGCTTTTCCCGCCGTCGATGTGATGGACTTCGGTCGCGCGACAACAGGAAGGTTTCTTTTTTCTCGACACGGCGGCTTATTCAAGCGGTCTAAGTAACAACTTGCAGAGAGCACCACACCGTGTAGAAGTTCATGTTACCCGTTCGAAGAGGTCAGATTAATAGAATAACAAATAGAGAGCATGGTCACTTCTCTTAATAACACCGTCGCGGAGTTTGTATTCAAAGGCCTTCAACAGTCACGGATGTCGACGTGCATACTTTTATGCCGCAGTACACAAGATGACCAGCGTTTAGGACTTCCTCGCCTTAAAACAGGCTTCGAATCCTGCGTTCTGCTCGCCCAATATGAGCCATTACGCAGGCTAACGACAGCGGGCGTGTAAATTGAAGAGACATTTCAACATGACGACGCGAAACAACATGTCACTGAGCAAGACGACCGCAGCACTGCACCGACTGCTCTAGTTCTTAATCTCTCGGACAGCCATGTTGGATTTAAGGTGGCGCCCCCTATAGGCCGTGAAAGTTGCGAATAATATAGCTGCTTCCTTCCCAGCTCCAACACAGCACATGCACGTTTCCATATACTGTTAGGAGCGTCCCTTCCTCGCCACCGACAACTTCTGAGAACGGAGAAATGAAACGAACAACAGCGAGTCAGCAGAGGAAGAAGAAGAACAAGAAGAAAGAAACGAGAGCGCGCAGGTGCGTGAAATTCGCGCCGGTTCCAATCAGTGAACGCGCGCGCGCGCGGGCAGGTTGTGACGGGCGCCGGTCAAAATTGGAATTGCGAGATGAACATCTTTCGCGGGTTGAGGAGAGACGGGAGGCGATGGAGAGGAGAGTGTGGATGAGAGAGAGAGAGAAAGAGAGACTAGCACAGTCGTCGTGTCGAGCGATGACTGACGCAAGCGCATAAATGGTAACGTTGAGAAACACACAGAACAAGCGATAACGCACGTCTCGGAGTCATTCGGGCGGCTTCGGCGGCACGCCTGCGGGTGAAGCGGGCACGCGTAGGAAAGAGCCGGAGAGGGGCTAGGGGGGGGGGGGGGGAGGGGTTACCTCGCTCTGCTGGGGCGCCCTGCAGGCTGAAACGAGGAGAGAGGCCTTTCGCGAACACACCTGCTTACCCAGATAGACGGAACCGTCCGCAACGCGTACATCGGCGACAGGTACAGATAAAACGACGTGGATGTAACGACCGCCGACGATATAGAAAGATAGAGAGAGAGAAAGAGAGAAGAACGGGAGAAGAACGATATAATAGACAACAGCGAAGGCGCGAAAAAGTCAGAACGGCGATGCGTCGGATGGGCGGAGATGGCCGTGCGAAATTGACGGCGTGGCGACGAACAAAGGGGGCGAAGTGAGGCCCGGCCTACGCGCGAGGTCGGCGCTGCGCGGGCTTCCGGAAGCGAAAGAAACCAAAACAGGGTGGCGACTGCGAAAGCAAAAAAGAAGAAGGGAAATCGAAAGGCCCCCGTACGTGCCCAAAATCGTTCCCAGAACATCAGCGAAGCTATCGAACATGAAAAAGACAATTCAAGTAGAGAATGAGGTGCCACCGAGAAAGGCGTTTTTCGCTCGTTCGCCCATTCACGCGGTCGAGGGACCCTTCCCCGACCCCCTTCCTCTCCCCCCCCCCCCCCCAATTATTTCGCCACCGTTGCCGAAGCCATAGTCGAGCCAAGTTGCGGCCGGCGCGGAGGAACGAATTCGCGCACGCGTACGTACGCTGGTAGAGGACGAGGAAAGAGGACGGGGTGGGTATGGGCACAAAGCTCCAGATCATTCGGAACTGGAAGAGAAGTCGCCTCCAGCTGTGCTCTTCCTGACGGTTTCTTTTTTAAATGTGAAACATTTCTTGGCGAGCTCAATCTAGTTTTCTGTAACGACTATGTGGCGGCCATCTGCCGCTCTTCGATGAACCTCATTGACGCCAACTCGGTGTGCCAATAGTACCTCAGGGTATGTGCCCCTGGGGCCTCCGAGTATCTGGCAGTGGGTATGGGGTGCCGCTGGGTATGCGTCCCTGCGCTGACTGGGTATGTGCGGCTCTTCACAGAACCTCTTTGATGCCAACGGGGATCACTGGGTATCACAACAACGACAAACAGCACCTACGTATACTGACACTTACGCAACGCTAGATGACAACTGGAGTTGACTCCACTTAAGTTTTCCTGGCTGACCATGTCTCATTTCGCAGTAACAGCCGCCATTTTGGTATTGCAGAAGTGGGATTTATTCAAGCAGCTAAAGTAACATTCCTTGGTATAGTGCCCTTATAATGCGGCCAAATCCTAATGTAACGTAAATAGATGGACAGTGGCGTAGCCAGACATTTCGTTCGGGGGGGGCTCACTTTGCAGCTCGGCCTGCGCCTTATAAAATTAGTCGAGGGATCAATATATATATATATATATATGTATATATATATATATATATATATATATATATATATATATATATATATATATATATATATATATATATATATATATATATATATATATATATATATATCTGTCATTCAACAACCTTGTTTACATTTTTGGACATATGCAACGACCAGGGGAAAATCTCAATGACGCTTTCCTTTGTTAGAATGTATTGCGCAGGAGCAGCTGTCACCAGTTGTGCATTGCGAGTAATTGCTCCGAAATTATAGTCGCAAGAGAGAGCACATATAAAAAACAGGAGTTCTGCAACATATACGAGGGCGAGTCAAATGAAAGTGAGTCAATGCGGATATATGACAAATGGGCTACTTTATTTAAAAGAAGTCACCATGAGTATTTAGACACTTGTCCTACTAACGAGTCGCATAATTCCCGTCTCACAAAACTCCTTGGGTTGCTGCCTCGAAAATCTGTAAATGACTACACGTCATCTTCCGACATGAATCTGGTTCCCTTGAGCAGTTTCTTCAAATTTTACTAAATGTGGAAGACGCAAGGCAACAGGTCTCGGCTGCATGAGGGATGTTGCAGCATTTCCCACTTTAACTTTGCCAGTTTTGTATTAACCACATCAGCGACGTGGGAACGGGCAATGTCGTGTAGCAAGATCTCCCCAATGCTCAATTTTCCACGTCGTTTGTTCTTAATTGCGACACGCAGCCGATTCGATCTTTCACAATATCTGAAACGATTTAGAGTCTCTCCAGGTTTATAAAATTCGATCAATAGTGGCCCCTAACGATCTAAAAAGAAGTCAACGCTTTTGCGGCATAAATGACGGCCTTTAATTGTTTTCCTTGGAAGTGGTGAATTCAAATGTTTCCACTGTAAGCTTTGCCGTAGTGTTTCAGGCTAGTAGTAGCGGTACCATGAGTCATCCCCGGCCACAATTGCAGACAAAAAGTCGTCACCCTCATCTGGGGTTTTTTGACGTGCACTTAAATCTAAGTACACGGGTGTTTTCGTATTTCGCCTCCATCGAAATGCAGCCGCCGTGACCGGGATTCTATTCCCCCGACCTCGTGCTCAGCAGCCGAACACCATAGCCACTGAGCCACCACGGCCTTTTCAATTGTGTTGGGGGTGATTGCACAGTGGCTTTGGCCCGGCCATGGATCGTCTTTGTAACTTTCGTGTGCTTCTTTGAACACTTTGCTACAACGCTTCACAGTGGCCATTGACACGCAATGTTCAACGCATACGGCAGCCATACGGCGAATAATTTCTTTTTGGGAAACATCTTCATTTGTCAAAAACCTCACGACACCAAGCTGTTCAACTTTTGAAGAGTCCATTATGTCATGCAACCATGTTCAACCCCGTGTATGAGAGCATTAAAGAACATTTAACCTCACCTCTGCATGTCACTTGTAAATGAGATGCGTATGTGCTACGCACATGCCTCGAAAATAATGAACCGAACCATTATTGCGCGGAGCGGGTTGTCTCACTTTCATTTGACTCGCCTTCGTACATTAGAAATGCGAAGATACAATGGAATATACAAATGTGAAGATACAGCTTGATACAGGGCAAAAACCTGTCACTGGAAACAATGTTCACTGCGCATATGCACAAAACCTCGCAACAAGATATTTAAATATACGCATAAGTCACCAATAAATCTACGTACCAAAGAAAAAGTCACTATATATAATGCGTCAAACAAGGCAAATAAACATGTTGCGCAACCACAGATTCACAGATCACAGCACCCCCCCCCCCCCCACTCCTCCCTCCACTCCCAAAATGTATCGCGTGCGACGGAAGGCGGCGCGCTTCCTCCCCGCTTTTCTCCCTTGCGCACACAAGACTCAGCCACCATCTTCGGCTCACCCCCTCCCCTTCTCCCCCTCCCGTACGCTTTCACTCGCACATAGAGTATGCGGCGCGTGGTCACCATGTTATCGCCCTTGGCCGTTATTTATACGGAACATGAGGGCATCGCCAGGAATGCGCCTGGATTCTTCATAGAGCTGCTATCGCAATAATAAAATAGTATCCGGCAACTGAAGCGTCCCGTCACCCATTACTTTCCGCAAAAGAAGTAACAAAATCGAACTTTCACCATGCGAAAATTCGCTGCGCCGCAACAATGTCTTTTTTTTTTTGTGGGTGGAGGGCAGCGAAATAGAACAACGCAAAGGAAAGCATGCTGGCTACAATCGAATGCCTACTTTGGGCACCTAGTGTGGCTACCGAAGGAATATCGAAGAAGACGTGTGACGCTTGGTCCACAGAAAGCCATACGCGTACTGCTCGGTATCCTACACCGGCGAGATAAAATTTTCCGGAGAGGTTGCGCTCAAGCGAACGCGTTGCAATCCATCGAGTCCCCGCAGTGCTGGCGGCGAGCGACTATGCATTGCTTCTTTTCTCGTCTGCTAGCCAGAAAGCGTCCAAAACTCTGCCAGGCGAAAATGCAGTCGGCCAGAGAAAAACGCGCATCCAAGTGCGCCGCGCGGTTATCGATGCAGCACGAGAAAAACGCATGCGCTCTGGCTGGATCGGCAGCCTGCGGGTTGCGAGAAAAAAAAGAAGAAAAAGAAATGAGAAAGAGGCTCAATATATCCTCGCGAATAAAAGTCTAAGTAGAAAAATAAATAAAAACTTAGTTACAATGGTGGCTTTAGTTTCTTGACATGGATGCTTTGGCGCAGGTGAAAAAAAAAATGTTTATATTCTTTTCTGTGACCTCACGGCACAAATGAACCACCATAACGCTTTGTCTCATCGGACCTCGCTGCATGCTTTGTCAACTTGTCTGATAGTATGTTGATTTGGCTTGTCTCGTTGTATGGCCCGATGTACGACTTCAGAAAAGTCGATGCACCTTTGGCGTGAAATGTTTACAACAGCATTAAACCAAAAAAGTTCCGTGATTGGAAATCTAAAGCACGACTTTGAAAATCTCAATGGACCTTTCGCATCAAAATGTTATGACAACTTTGTACCCACAGCCTTTCAGAATTGAAATCCAAGCGCTCCGTAGATTCCGCGGCCTCCGCGAGATGCCGAGACGAGCCCGCTCGCCTTCAAAACGCCCTTGAAATTTTGTGCCCGGTGGGGCTCCTTGCGTTACGATATGTGACTCACGATGCATGGGCGTCGCCCCGAAATCCAGGCCGATTTAGCAATTTCGGGCTAAAATGTCTTTTCGAGCGTGAATTAAGGTCATTCTATACAAAATCGAGCATGATTTTTGGCGCCGGGAGTTGTTTTGGTCGGCGGCACATGACTGCACAAAAAAATTTCGGGGGGGGGGGGGGGGCTGAAGCCCCATAAGCCCCCCCCCCCCCCTGGCTACGCCCCTGTAGATGGATGGTAAATAATCGAGCGGCTTATATCATTATGCAAATGAGCTGCGCGGAATTGCACATGGTCGAGCAATCAACAATATTTCAAAGTAAAAACTACGGTACGAACCGTTGTCAGATGGGAAGAGGATTTGGCGCCTTTGAAGGTCCATGAGCGTTCATGTACTCATCAACCCAGCATCATCCGATATATTGACCCCGGTTCTCCCCCTCAACCCGGGCTGACTGGGTGGGGGGACTTGGTTCGGGCCAACGGTCCTTCCCGGACAAGGGGGCTGTTGTGGTGCAGCAACACAGAGTTACCGCACTCAACACACAAACAGCCATGTCGGTCTTACAGGACTCGAGCCTGACTGACCCTCGGACTGCCTCGGCGCAAAAGAGGCCAAGCCATACAACCATGGAGAGCACCAAAGCCGTCCGTGGAGCAGCGCGACCAACCAAGGGTGCGCCACCACCGGTTCCAGCTCTGGGTTCCACTGAACCAAACAAAACCCCGTAGATCGACTGGCGCACACGGCCGAGTCGAGCGACCTTAGGAGCATACATCATAACTTAATCGATAGCTTTCCACCTGACTCATCAAAAATCACCGCAGGACGAGCCCACACTTCGAGAAACTTCTTCTCGCCCAAGCGGTGCCGCTCCCGGGTGAGATGGAACCAGACCTCCTTCCGTGCTTTCGCAAGCACTTCGTGAAGGCCCGGTGCCCTCCCCCCGACAGCTGCATCGCGGCGTGCCAACCAAACTTGGTAGGAGCACTCGGCGAGGAGAAGCACGAACTGGTTGACCGCCTTGTTAGGCAAAGGGTGCAAAAATCGAACTGTCTGATAAGGAATGCCTGGGAGATTAAAAAGACTAGCACTCCTACAGAGAAGAGCTGCAGGAAGCAAACACTGCGTAAAGGCATGAACCGAGTCCTCACGAGCGCCACAGAACGGACACACTTCACTAGCCGGGACGGCTGTGAAGGGCCTGTAGCCCAACGGCAGGCACCCTCGCGCCAGGCGATACATGAAAGTGGCACGCCTATATAGCGACGAGGAAACTGGCCGTGATGAGGTTCCAGTTTGGCCTGTGAATGGACAGGTCATACATTTGGCAATGCGGGGGGAGGCCTGGGGTGAGGATGTCTACTAAATCTTGGAGTGGAGTTGAAACTACGTCGATGTCGGGGCGAACCGTGTGGAGGCTTACCAAAGAGTTGGCAGCCGCCGTATAAATGGTGGACGGGGTACCTGAGCGAGGAACACAGTGGGAAAATGTGCTCTGCGAAAACAAGCGGAGTCTGGTGCTAAGGAAAAACGAGGTAAAGCTTCGAGTCAGGAGCATATCCGAGTTAAGGGCGACCTGGGTCCATCTGACGTGTAGTGCAGTAGCCACGATACCCAGGTCGGGAATTCCGAGTCCTCCCTTATCTCTGGGCAACTTGAGCACCCGCCTATATAGCTACACAACCATTTGTACCCTTCCAAAGGAAGCGAAAGAGGACCCTCTCCAAGATATGCTTGGTTCAGGTTGGAACAGGAGACACACACGCCACATACGTCAGGAACGAAAAAAGAAGTGAGCGCAGGATTGTCGCTCGAGCAGTCAATGGGCATGACAACGCGCTGAACTCCTGAATTCTGGTTTCAAGCTTCTCCTTAGCCTGTTGCCAGTTTTCAGGAGACAGACCATCTGGTTCGAACTGGAAGCCTAGAATGCTCAGCCGCGTTTTCACGGGGCTACCATGAACGGGCTGCGGACTGGACGGATTGGAGTTCAAGTACATGGCTGCACTTTTCGACCTATTCAACCTTGCACCATTCGCCCTGCAGTAACTGTTCATGACCTCCAAGACGCCGCAAGCTGAATGTTCGTCCGGGACGACAATGGACAAGTCATCCGCGTAGGCAAATAGTGCAACCGGAGGGGAACCTGGTGGGAGTAGGAACCTGCCAATTCTGCTGTCGCAGGACAACCTCTGCAGAAGCGGTTCAAAAGCGAGTACGTAGAGGGCAGGTGAGAGGGGGTCCCCCTGCCGTACACCACGTCCCACAATGAACGCCTCCGAGACGCGGTCCCGTATGACAACAGCAGAAGTCGGTCGAGAATGCAAAGCTTGGACCATTTGCCGAAAACCCACACTAAAACCAGCCTCTTCCAAAACACGGAAAAGGTACCTATGGCTAATAATGTCGAAAGCCTTTTCCTGATCAAAGGAGCAAAGAATACCTGGAAGTTTCCTGGTGTTTGCCCACATGAGAAGGTCCCTCACTGCTATACCGTGAAGCTGAGTAGAGCGCCCCTGAACGCTACATGCCTGGTACGGACCCAAAACAGTGCTGAGCGCTGGTGTGAGTCGCTTGCACAGGCACTTTGCTATGAGCTTATAATCGCAGTTCAGAAGCGTGATAGGACGCCATGCTCTCAGATCGGTGCTCCTCGACTCGTCCTTACAAAGGAGGGTGATTAGCCCCTCTCGTTGAGACGCTGACAAAGTCCCTTCACTGAGTAGCCTGTTCACCAGTGATGTGAACGGCTTCCCTAACACTGTCCAAAATTTAACGTAAAACTCGACTGTAAGACCATCGCATCCTGGACTGCGATTACGTTTCATAGACTTTAAGGCCGCAAATAGCACGTCCTCACCTATGGCTGAGTCGCACACTTGCGGCGGCTCAGCTGGTGAAGCAAACGTAAAGACAGCTGGACAGGCAAATGGTTCGGCATACAAGGACATGTAAAACTGCCTCCCCAGTGGATCTATTAGGGAAGAGAGAGTCGAAACATTGATGAGACGCTGCACTGTCTTTGGAGCCAGCACAGATCGGGGCGTAGCCTAGATGCTACTTTACGTAGCAGCCGAAGGTTCTCTGGCTTTTCTCCAGATTCTTGTCTGAAAAGTGGTTGAACTTTCATTAAATCATGAAAGCAACTATAGCACATTTGAAGGCGTTCGTCAACGGCGTGCGTCTTTTAAGGTAATACCGAGGATTATTGTGGATTTTGCAGGCTGTTGAACAACTTCGCTGAAACTCTTGTGGCGTACAACTAAACGTTGCCGTGTACTTTATCCCGTAAGAGAGATAACTGACAGCAGAAGAGGCTTTTTTTACGCTTGACAGCTTCACCGTAGCGTCAGCAGGCGTGCCACCCACACATGGTCCGACAATTATAACTTCGATAATCTTCGGAAATCTGCGCATTGCTTCTTTCTTTCTGTCTTTCTTTAGGCTGCTGCAGGCTCCTTGAAATGGCTAAGCGCGAAGTAGAGCGAATTGAAGGCTTAACACGGTGTTCGCTTCTTTTGAGCGCCCTCTGAAATTGGCCTCAGCTTTTTGGCGTTAAAAGGGTGTGATGTGCCTTTTAATAGGCGACACTAAATAGGCGTAATATAATAAAAGGATATTAAAGAGAAATATTAGGCCGGGTCGGATCGATAGATTATTCGTCCAGAAGTCTATATGATCGTTTTCTGTGTCCCATGGAGTATATCACTATGTTGTCTAGAAATTCGCCGACGAATGTCACGCCGCTGCTTCTCAATTTTAATGGCCCGTGCCAAAACTGACGCGTTTGCGTGATCCCCCTGTGGCCTTCCTCTCTGTCGCTATCTGTGGAACAGTCAGTGCCGATGTCACATGAGACATACCATAGTTCAAAATCGGTTACATTCTACTTACGTCATTTTTTGGCGTGCAAATTTTCTGTTCCAGCTAGGGGTGAAAGTTCGTTGTTCCAGAAGCCTAATCTTTCAATCTATAGCTCAACATAATATTTTCCTTCAGTGTCCCTTTAATCTGTATTAGTAAATTACGCTTCTGCATTACATAAACGGACACTCTTACGGCGGGTGGAAGCAAGACAGGAATGGCGCGAGAATTAAAGACAGGGAGGAAGGGGGAGGCAGGAAGTGTGCTGCCTCGAGGCCATGGATGTGTCACGAACGGCAAAACACCAGAACGCTATGTAACGGGATTAAAATTGGGTCGACGTAAACCGCAGGTGATGTACGCAAATGTGTCATCATCGCATAACTGGAATCGATCGCTTATCCTCGAATCCACTGAGCCTTCTGTTGACACCGAATGGATGGCAATGTTCACTTCATCTATGCAATCACTTCGTCGCTTTTTAAAGAGGAAAATAACGGCGACTTCAGACGGGACGTAAGACGAAAGGGTGGACTCTTACGTCCCGTCTGAAGTCGCGGTTCTTTTCCTCTTTAAACATGTCGGAGAAACTGGCCCAAAGTTCCCCCCTGTTGAACTTCGTCACTTCTTCGAGATCATGTAAGCTGCTTCAGTGGTAGCGTTGTTGTAGAGTGAGCCAAATGCTGACACGAGCACCGAAACATTATTAACGTCGTTTTTTTTTATGAAAAAAAATTAGTGACAAGATTCATAATTCCTCTACATTTCATCTGCTCTGATCAGCCGCGGATGAAAAAGAACATCCGGTATTGATAATACGCTCACTTGAGTCGATTAAGATATTGGAATTGCAGCCCTGTCTGAAGATCGATACGAGCTTTCATCAAACGCTGTGTTTTCTAAACAGCTGCGCACCCATTTAGGCGAAGAGCAACACGAGCTCGCCGAAACGTCCTCACAACTACCACGGGTGGCGCATCTGCGAAACGGTCGCTGAAATGTGTGCGCGGGGTGGCTGCGTTGGGGGCTGTATACTAGACGGCGTGCGACGCCGCTCCTTACAAACGTTCCGCAAGCGCATTACCTGCTGCGTACACAAATCATGGATCCGTGCAGTTCATCAATCCACCGAGAAGGCGAACTCCCACGCCGGCTTGTATACGGGACTGTGCCCACCTGTGCAAGCGAGGTTTCGTGAAGCGTTCGCGACGTTTCTTTTTGCGGTGATTTAGCTTCGCTTTTGCTCGTCGGCTACGTTATTGCTCGTGTTCCTTTGTTTACTTCTTTTATTTCGTTTGCGTCGCCAATTAAATGTATAAGTTAAAAGAAGATTACTAAATGAGCTGCACGGGCAAAATACTCTTTCAAAGCTGTTTTGCATACGTAAGGCAGGAAAGGGGATTCTACTTTTCTTTCATATTTCTTTTAAATTTGGCGTTCAAGTGCAAACCCCAGTGGGTCAATGTGACGTCACGAATTCCATATTGTTGTGTCGTATTCGGGATCCTTTGGTGCAGGAAGAGGAAGATGTCAGGTTGAGCCTTTGGTCACTTTAGAATTTCAATGTAGTACTTCTTTACAGATTAGCTATTAACTAAGTCCGAGCTTATGCTGTCAAGGCACTAAAGACAGGTCAACTTATATTGATCAAGTGCTCTTTCGAAACTCTATTTTCTTCGATTCCCTGGAAAAAGATTCATTAGTAAAAGAGAAAGTGGAGGTCATACTTTCTTTATTTAATATCACGTCGAAGCATATTGTCTAGAATTCCGAGGATGTACCTAAAAACTTACATCCTGCGGGAAAACTTCAAATTCATGTACTGAGGGTAATTACAAATTCCATATATAATCAGTGTAGACCACTGTTTCACGAAAAGAGAATATTGCCTTGTGGTATATCCTATGCGACTTGTTGATTGCTACTGTCATACATAGTGTTCTGAGATACAGCCATTCTTTTCACACATATGTATTTTTAGCGTTTTCCCGATTGACTAGAAAAGTTGTATCAGGCAATTTCAACCTCCCACCGACTAATGAGACGTATAGCGAACGATTGTTTCAGCTTGTGGGAATCACAATTTGGAAGAGCCCCAAATGTAAGATTAGCTAACACCTGTTCATTTACCTTCCGTGCTTTTTATCTTTGTTTACTTCGCGTTCTTTGTTTATTATTTGATTCACGTTTTGTTCATATTTATGTAACAAAAACTATGTTATTGCTCCGCAATTGTTATCATGTACCGCTCCCCTCACGCAATACTCCTTCTGGAGCCTGTGAGGTACATGAAATAAACAATAAATAAATCAATGTGGTGGCAGAAGCCTGTTACAAGACACTTATTACAGTTACGCGCACAATAGAAGACATGAACTTCTTTTTTATAGATTGGGGTCGCTTTTTCCTTTGCAGAAAAGTGTTATGCGAACGGTTCATACATTCATTAAAACTTCTTTCTGGGCGAGTTGGTGCATACTTGACATAAAAACTGTTTACAGCGCAAACACATGCAACCACAAAGTATCCTCAAGTGTCCTCTCCCTTATACTTTGTGGTTGCATGTGTTTGCGCTGTAAACAGTTTTTATGTCAAGGTTCATACATATACGTATTTTCCCCTTTTTTTTTTCTTTGCAGATACCCGTATTGAACCCAGATATCTTTATTTAACTGTTACGTTTCTGAAAATCTCAGACATAGTATTTTTAAGGTACCTACGTAATATGTGAAATAAAACTTGTTCATACTAGCTTTAGATTTGAGACTACTACCCAGCAATTGGTATTACCAGGCTTGTATATTGTGTGATTCGTTAAACTAACAATAAATATCCGTTCCCGGTAAATCAATGTCACGTCACAAATTTGCAAATATTTTCTTGCATTTCAGCCATTTTGGCTCTATAAATGTTCTTAAAACTTGCTAAGTTCAGAATTTGGCTCTGTTTAGAATACAATGTAGCCACTCTCTCACCAATAAAAAATTAACTAGGTCTGACCAGTCGCCGTCAAAATCCTTGACATCGCTACTAGCTGGAGCAGGGAGCTTCAAGGCGGCGTCGCCTAGCGTCCTTCATTTTTCGAGCCTGTCCTTACGGTAAGGATTACTTTATTTTATTTTATTTTTAAAGCATCAGCTTGAGGAATGTCAGAGTGAAAGCGAAGTGTATGTAGTTGTGGGAAATCTAAGAAGCAGGTCACGTCGTGGAGGTAGGCCATTTTGTGAAGATATACACCGGGTGAACGCTTCTAAGTTTTATGGAATTTTCAAAAATAGTCCGTTACAGATAACGCAATTATAGTCCTTGAGCTGGATTATTCGGAGCCGCGGACATTACTTGCAAAAGAAATCGAAACACATATTCAACTAATTAATAAAAATCAACTAATTATACTTTGAGTTAATTACCTTGAAGCACATATTGCAATTTGCGAGTTGTAGCCGGCGAGGTCGCAAGGCGTATCCGCTTGGAATGAATTTCCGGAATGACGCCAGCTTGGAGATATGCGCCATCAAACTTACAGTAAAAGTGCTCTGTTTTTTTCTACTTACACTTTAAACAAATGCATATCTTATGCACTGAAGAACAAAAGTAACTGGAACGTCTATGTATTTCGCTCCACACTTTGGGAAATGATATCTCTGAACTGCTGCCATCCTGGAAAGAGAGAGAATAACTTCATTGATTTTCCAGGTTGGGGTCCTCCATGGGGAAGGTTGGGATTCCCTTCCCTCCCCCCTCAGCCATCGGCCAGGAGCCCCTGCTCTTTGGCGGCGGTCATCCGGACAGCCCGGGGGACTCAGTCTCGGCGTCCGAGCTGAGCAGTACCGACTCCCACTGCTCCCTTGTAGTTATCATTTTTCTTGATTTGCCTGTGGTGATGACTGCAAAAAGGCACGTACCCCCCCCCCCCCCCCGCCCCATCCCGCCCCCCACGATACCACTGCTCACATACATTTCCCACGATACCACTGCTCACATAAATTCCTAATGCGCCACCAAATGAATCTTGAGGCTTCCCAGCTATGCGGCGGCCAACATTTTGCTGCCCTTTTCACTCCTTTTAGATGTCCGTAGTTGTCGGCATCTTCTGAGGTTTGAAGGCCAGTTTTCTCATCAATTCGATGCCCACGCGATTACCTCGAGGTGCGTTCAGTTGTGACAATCTATTCAACAGCCACGCGCATCGCTGTTGCTTCGTTAGTTCAGCCTTCTTTGTTTAGACTGATCCAGCGGCCAGGAAAGGGATTCGGTTCCTAGTCAGCTGGTCTGTAAGCTCGTGGAACGAGTTGTGGCCGGTGAAAATGACAGTTGCGTTTAACTTTTCCTTTTGCTTCATTATTTCCTAGAGCGACGACTCGCCGCGACCCTGGCAGATACCCGGAAGCATACACCCGCGATATGGATTAGATAAGGTGGAAAACAATATAATGCGAAACAGCGTCCAAACCCTGCAATAACCGTTAAACCCATAAGCAATATGAATGTCACCCGTTACCTCGTCTGGTTTTTCCTTAATTGTACAGAACTTTTCGTGCAAAATTGGCAGCTGGAAACAAAAGTCCTAAGGAGTTGAGAAATTAAGCGATCTGCTAAGGGAGAGAGCAGAGGCAACATCCAAACAGGAAGGAAAAGCGGAAATTAACAAATTTACCCGTTGTTTGTGAAAATATTTATGGATCATCATCTTTTTATTTAGGAAGGGAGTAGAGGAAATGCTCCGGAAGTGGAGAATAATTCCGTGTGTTCTGAACGACACTTCTACACTTTTCAGTTGATCCACCTGACGTAGCCACTTCTCTGCTGTTCTTATGTGGGTGTTTTTCTAACTTTCCTTGGTGGGCGCAGTACGACTAGAACCACAGCGTCCTGCACTCTACTTGGTTGTACGGAAGTGGCGGCCACGAATCGTTACGCAACTTCCCAAATAGCAATACGAGTCGGTGTTGGCACTTCACTTGGTGGAGCAGTAAACGATGAATCCAAAAGAACCCCCTGCGATTGTTCCCCAAATATATATTTCTCTATAATTCTTCCAGAGCTAATTCAAAAACGCCACTAGAAACATTTATTTTACACTTTCGCTTGTTTACTTGTTCATGCAGTGTTCTTGCTGCACTCCTTTCCTGCTCGAGTCCATTTGATGTGGTTCGTTGTTTGCCAAATAAAGGAGAGGTTCCAAGTAAAGGGGTGGAAAGGTAAGGTGTATACATCTCACAGGCGTACATGTGAGATATGTACATTTTATTTGATTTCTCTTTTGCGCGTTTACGCGTCTTCATGGCGAATGATGGGCATTATTCACATTTCAATGTACTGGTGAAGGTACCCCTCCCCTCATTTGCATAGAAATGTTACCTTGGGTTGCATCCCCCCCCCCCCCGAAAGAATATCCTGGGTACGTGCCTGTTGCGGGGCCTGGAAATTCATTTCAAGTGTGTACGTCTTGCGAGTTCATGGGCTACGATTCGCAAACTGCAATATATGCCCCAAAGTAATTAAGAAGTTAATTAGCAAATTTTAGTGAATGAGTTGGATATGTTTTTTATTTATCGTGCTGGTAATGTCCGCCTCAGTGAATGATCCACTTCAAGGACAAAAATTACGACATCTGCCACAGACAAATGTTAAAGAATCCATATGAATTAAAAATGATTACCTTGTGTATTGTGCAACTCGAAGAGGCAGGACGTGTGTCGCGTCAGCTCCTGAACAACACTTTGTTCATATATCCCAATCATGTACCTGGGATCTGAAGGAGGAGCGACGTAATGCTAACGCATTTGTCTCACATTTATTGCGGAATCGTCACAGACTGTTTTGTTGTATTGCGGAAAGGTATAATTTACTAATAAAGCTGAAATTCATTTTTCCTCTTTAGTCACTTTCGTATTCCTCTATGGTGAGTAGGATTTCCGAACAGAAGCACGTCATTAAAAACGGACCCGCCGCACTGTCGTACACACTCCGCGGCCGTCCTTAGGCCTCCCCCCTCCCCCCCTGCCCCCCGTTCGTGTGACCAGGCCCCCCTCGCGTTTCGCTCTCGTGACCGGCGGAACACATGCGCGATGGAGAAGAGGGGGGCGTCACGCACGTCGCCTCGCGTGCCTCGTGGGAAAAAACGCCGCCTCCGCTACTTCGCGGCGCGTGCTATCCTTTTCCAGGTGCGTGCGCGACTCGAGTGGCCGCAGCGCTGGCCACGGAATGCCGCGTGCGTCCGCGACGCACTCGGGCCAGCGCCGTTCTCACACGCTCGCTCGCGCGGCCGCTTTCCGCCTCGAGTCGGCGGTGCCCGCAAGTCGTTTGAGGGCGGTACGTTGTTGGTCCGCGTAGTGTTCCTGCATATGCTCCCTGCGGTAGCATATACAGGAACACTAGGTCCGCGGAGTCCGGGAGCGCAAGTCGGCAACGGGGAGGTGCTGATCGGGAGTCGCTTTGGGCGGTGTATAGGATATTCCCAGGGCTCGTTCGTGGTGCCGTTTGTGCCATTACTGGTGTGCATAGGTGCTGGTGCTGCGTTGTCGGAATGGATTGAACAGGCGCATTGCACTAATGTCGGAATCCGACCTAGTTGGTAATGCAACATCTTTTGACGGGAACATCGAGTGTTGTCCCATCTTTAGAGCTATTCCATTCAAAGCTGTTTGGAGAATTTTGACAAGTCCGCGCCTTTGGCCGGTATGCAGAATTCAACGAAAACATGTGTCTGCTAAACCTCGTAAGAAGTTCTTGTCACAGGAGCATCAATACTCCCATACAACCGCACGTCGGCATTCATCCAGATGCACTAATTCAAATTATAACTTTATCGACAACAAATTCTTTAGGGATTTTTGTTGTGCGAGACCTTCCGCTTTACAAGTCGAAAGGCGTAGGATGCGATATAAAGCCTGGAAAAAGCGGAAAATTTCAGTCCAACTATGTTGTCGTTTTTCGAAGCATTTGCACATGTTGCCCGCAACATTTTTGTTCACACGTTCTGTAATATTGAAGTCACAAAAATCAGTCAGTCAGAAGTCGCAAATCAAAATCCCAAACAGAAATGTTCGCTTTCTCAAATAGCAAGCAACCAACGGACGCCTCATATGTCACCTGAAATTTTCCTGCAATTAAGCAAATATGTCTTCTTTTTTTTTCCGTAGCGGAAATATGAAAAGGAACCTCGCAGTACCGGGTGCTACATCTTACGATTCAACTCTCGCATAGCTCAGTTCACTATATAGAAGAACTGTTCGTCCAAGTCGGCGTATACCTACACATTAGACCCAAGAATACACAAGCGAACAGGGCACCGACCCTACAACTCTTTCTGGGAGGGGAACCCATCAAGAGGACAGCAAACATGAGGGTGCTCGGGATGCACGTACAAGGAACAGGCAGCGCCTCCGTCGCGCTCTCCAAACTCAAACGCACGCGGTAAGCAGTATCACCGGATTCATTAGAGACGTTTAGCTTGTACGCTATTCCGGTAAACGGGAGCGGTTTGGGCGGATTACCGGATGGTCGGGGCGTAAACGTGAGCGGTGAAGCCGCCTGGTGTTGTAGAGCTCAACCAGACAAACGCATAGCTAAAACTGCAGTAACTCACCATATCCTGCTTCGCCACTCGTGCAAATTTTTGGCAGCGGCGTAATTGGGAACACGATTACGCCACTGTCGAAATTTACGCCAGCAGCTAAGCAGAATACAGTAATTAGCTCTGTGTTTGTGTCGCATCACTTACGCGCTGCAGGCCGTTCCAAGCCACGCGCCGCAGCGAGACTGACCAGTTGGACAAATTGATTCGAATCGCCTGTAAGGCGGCGCTCAGCCTTCCGGCGAACACCAGCATGGAGCGCCTCCAGGAGCTAGGGGCTGACCGACACATGTGAAGAGATCGCCGCTGCCACCGTCATCGCCCAGCGAGAGCACCTTAACGCGACGGCCCGGGGACGTTGTCTATAAAGAAGCCTGCACTACCCCCTGGCGCCGCAATTCTGCGAGGACGAGACTTAACTGATACCCCTCGCTCCGCGAACACGGCTACATGTGGATCTCATTCCACGCAACATGCACCCGACATACCACGCAAGATGAAGACAAGCTATATATAGTGCGACAGCCCTGCTACAAAGGCAGGGCCTCCCGGACGCGTATTCCGCGGACGCAAGTCTGTACCTCCGCACAACAACACGGACGCCCGCTTCCGTGGCGGTCGCGACAAATAGGGCACGCATGGTCGCGGCTGCGTCCTTGCGCGCCTCGTCCAGCGCAACGGCAGAGGCCGCCGCCATCGCCCAGCCGTACGAGCCGCCGAAGCAAACGGCCAATTGTCTCACGTACTAACGGGCTCTCAGGGCGCAGGACGACTATACCGGCTTGGAGTTTTGACGGCCAGCGTCGTGCGCATCCTGGGACCAAGACTATAACACAAGACCATGGGATCACCTGGTGCCCGGCACATGTCGGAGTGGATGGCAACGAAAGGGTGGACCACCTGGCTTGAGACATGACAGGCTGAGCCGCGGATGACTCCGCCATAACGGATGCCCCTCCCCCCCCCCCCCCCCCCCGATCCGGTACGCCGCGAGAAACGCTGGAGATGCAAAGGCTCGGTCGATGAACAAAGGCTTCTCCCCATCCCAAGCTCAACAGGGCGCAGGCAAAGAACTGGCGCCGACTATACAGACGAACACCTTTCCTAAGTTGCACAGGCTACGCAAGATGTACCGCGACAGGCACAAAGACAACTGTCCCTGGTGCAAAGATACACCGACACTCCAGCACGTCACGTACGAATGCCCAAGGCGCCCGGCACGCGCCGTCTCGCCCCTGATTACGGACTCACTCGCTAACTGGTCGTGGGAGGCGCTGATCTGGATTTGGGAAGCCAGCTGGCGACCCTCGACCATGCCCGGCGAGCCGCAGAAGCCAGCGCGGCCCTGGAATAGGGGCTCCACCCATATACACCACTCAGATTTATGATTCAATAAAGTGGTTCTTAACATATTCGTAAAGGTTGTTTAGGCAATGTGTCACCACCTAAGAGAGTGACTGCCGCAGTGACAAATATACTTTGTATATATACTTTATATACGCCTCGCTACGCAAAGAGGCATCCGGTCCCTCCGTGCGGTTTCCGTAATGCTGGCACCGTAATCACCATACTGCCGATCCGTGCACGCCTACACTCTGCACACCGCCCGCTGATTCTTCGCCACGCGCTGTTGCACGAACGAGTGCGCGCTCGGGCGATGTGTCGATACACGCATTTAGAGTGCATGTGGGGAGCAGTTCTCCATTATGGCCGCATGCTTAGCGATAAAACCTACGGTCAGCGGCACGTGCCGCGGACGACGCCCCGTCCGTGATTGGCCTACGGGGCCTCGCAGGTGACATTGCGTGCGAGGGACCGCGTGAGAAAGAAACGGCGCGTTGGGTCTCATCGGCGCCGCCACTGCAGTGGAGGAGTGCGTGGCCCTGCTACGAGACAGCAACATTTCGAGCAGCGAGTTGTTTTGCGCGCAAGAACGACGTGTAGCAGTCACGAAATCATCGAAAGGAGTATAGGGTTCGTCGTTCTCAGGGATTATTATCACTACTTGACCGTGGGAAGGTACTGCTGGGCGGCAACGTCAGCATAGGAGAAGCTCAGAAGCATTACGTTTCGGGCGAGTTGGTTGTACACGATTCTTTAGAGGCTTATGCGCGCACAAAGACAGGACGTCGAACGAAGAAGGGACGCCCAACATGCGCATGCACAACTACACACAACATGCATAGCTTGTGCATGCTGTGTGTCCCATTTTCGTTCGACGTCCTGTCTTTGTGCGCGTATAAGACTCTAAAGAATTACAGGCGAAGCCTTTGACTGTACATTTCAGTGACGAGTTTGATTCATGCTGCAGCCATGTTTACGACTCATATCGCTAATCAGATCAATTGTGTGTCCTTACAGACAACACACACACACACACACACACACACACACACACACACACACACACACACACACACACACACACACACACACACACACACACACACACACATATATATATATATATATATATATATATATATATATATATATATATATATATATATATATATATATATATATAGTCCCAGCAATATAGTCACAAAAATATGAAGCCAACGGATAATGAATCCACAAATCTAGATTTTTTATTTCTATTTTTTTCTGAAGATGGCCGCTAAGCATGAAATCTCTTTTAAATAGGACTATATATTTACGTAATTAATATACGTATACGTATATAAGACGCTGGTACAACGAAGCGTTGTCGAACTACGAAACATTTCCAAATTTATGTATACGTATGTACCGATATGTCAGCGCGCGCATGTGTGCGACGATTTACCTTATGTCAAACGAACGAGGAGACAAGATGATTAGAAGGCAGGAACTCGGCGCCGATTGCAAACAGACGGGCCAAACCAGCGGCCACCATAAGGAGACCGGAAGTTCGCGGCACGTGCCCCGAACGACACGCAGCTGAACAGGAATGGGAAGGGTGTGGAGGCGAGACACGTCACATCCGGTCACGCAAAGAGTCGACCGACTGTCGCCGCCTCCTCCCCCTCGCTAGCATCTCGCCACTTTCACGTGTACACTCTCCCCGCGGACAGTCCTCTTGATGGGTGCGCGTTGGTGGCTGACATGATAGCCGCTGTGAGCATAGATACGATCGATTCCGGGCTAGAAAGCAAGCAGAGAGCGGAAAAGAAGAATGAACCGATTGGGAATCAGGGCTTAGGTGTAAAGCAAAGGCGAGCAAGTATTGATATACTTACCAGTCTCTCTCCTCGTCGTCACATTGAATCTTTGAAGTTTATTTATACTCTAATTAACTCCCCACGGTTTTCCATGCTTAGCAAATACATAGCACCCGCTAGACCCACAACTACCAGACATTACCATGAATTGAATATGTCCCCTTTTCACAATAATACTGATGCGTTTAAATACACTTTTTTTTTGTCCGTTCTACAGAATTGTGGAACGTTCTACTTGGTTACGTAAGATCTTTACAACTCGATGAATTTCTATTGTGCATTACTAATCATCGATGTTCAGAGCTCTTTTTATGCTTTTCCATGTACTGTATTTGCCCACTCCTGCGACAGCCCTTCGTTGCTGCAGTCTGTTGAAATAAATATATGAATATACAGTTGGCTAAGTGTGCAGTGGTAGATACATCGTTGTCCAATTGAATAGAGCAGCGCTAACAGAGAATGGGGACGGACGAGACAAGACAAAGCGCCGACTTCTGCCCAACTCAAAAAAGAGAAAGAAAAATGCATTAATGATTTTCATGGCGTGGAGGAGGAGACGAACATTCTTTAAATATCGGCGTTTCTCAAAAACTTATCGAATTCAGTGTCGGAGGATTCACTCAATTGTGCTGATCTTTTTGGTCTTCTTTATCTCTTTCCCTACGTAGGGTAGTAAATGAGGCTAGACCCGATAAACATAATTGTCCATTCCTAATGGCTACCTCCGTGGTTATTACAGAAACATAATTATGAGAAGTAAATTGGCTATAATGGATATTTATAATGGATTAAAAGAATTTTGTCTATAACGTAGTTCTTTCCTTAGAAGATGGTCTGCAAGCGGCTCCAGCTGTTATGTGAGAAACAAGACACACTTACAACATCACAAACACACAAACGGTTTCTAGAAGGGTCTATTATATATCCCTGAAGGAGGTTTCACGTCTCCTTCTTGCATTCCTAAGAGACGCCGATTTGCTGGTCGTCTATAGTGAGGAGCCAGGACATCAGAAAATTGCCTCGTTAAACCCGCCTGTCGCTAAAATCCGCCACTAGCACCGCGCTAATCACACACGCTAATGAGGGTGTGATCACAAGCCAGCAGTGGGATCTACTAATCTGCTAAGGAGACTGCTAAGGCGTATCTGCTCGTAAAGGCGTACTTGTTCCGTTTTTTTTTTTACCGTTATTCCTTGTGTTCATGCATGTGATTGCGCACTTCCTTTGCACCATGATGGTCAGTCTGGTATATGTTTATGCATTATCTCATGGTAATTTTGTTCACACGCATCGCTGTACTTCTGTGCTTCATTATGCTCAATGAAAACTCTTTTCATAGAGACTGTATAAATTCTAATAAACTTTTTTGGCGTTCTATACTTGAGTTCGCTGCTTATAACTGGTCTATCAATGTACCGTGTATGGTTTTGCTGCCTGCCAGGCGCTGCCGCTCATGCCTTCAAAGGCTTTGGCAGGCCTGTATGAATGTACTGATTTGATTATTGGCAATAAATGCATAAAGGTATTAACTTAACCTAGTGTTTCTGTTTAGTGCGCCTTCATAAACTTCGTTCTTTTATACGACAGCGAAAGAATTTCGGTGCGTGGATGCTTCGGTCGACCCAACTTTTTTTTTAATACGCGACGCCCCTCAAGAACGAGCCCGGCACTCGATCACGGAGTCTCAAGCGGTGCTCGAGATACGAGGACCGCGCCCTGCGCGGGCATCCGCAACGCTGACCGACCGAGCGTGACTCGTCGACGCCGAGGGGACAAAAGGCGGTGGGTGACAGGTCGCTCCGTCTCCGGGACGCACGGGTGTCCGCCGCGTCAGCGCGCGCCATTGTCCGCGCGGCGATCCACGTCAGATCCTTCGTTTCGCGCCAGTGTAACTCGCCGTAGTGTTGTTCCTCGGCGTCATCGTGCAAGCATCGACGAACACGTGGCGCTCGTTCACGATTGGCAACGATCTTCCGAGGGACCGGAGGTTTAGCCGCGTCATTCTGATATATGCTGTAGGTGGTCGCTCCAGGGCAGAACAAACTTATCGAGGAGCGCACGAATTAACGGGCACGAACCTGTCCCTCTGCCGCTGGTCACTTTCTCGCACCTCCGGCGCAAGACACTCGGCTTACTGTGGGACAAGTGAGAGCTCTAAATGCGAAACGCATACACCAGCCTGGTCGCCCCGACACTATACGTGGGTGTGCAGGACCGCGTGCACCGCTCAATCAGCCGCACGTGCTCATCTCAGCCCTTCCTATAGGCAACTTTGAACTGACAGCTTCGACCAGTGATTCCATCCCAACAATTGACCGTCGCACGTGGTCAAGGTGGTCCTGGACGCAATCCTGGCATTTATCGGCAAGGCAGTGATTCGGGGCGTCCTCTAATTTCTGCATTTTGCCATGTACTTACTGTTTTCCACCACACACATATAAATTATTTCACTGCTGCATTACACAATGACTGCAGCCCGCGAAAATGTGTCTCTGTTGTCATCCGTGTGCCGCTGTTACTTTATATGAATGAATTTTGTTCGCTTTAAACTGTTAGTAGTTATGAATGGACAGCGCCGGTCGGGACTCATTTCTTCTCCGTTAACAACCGCAGGCGACACGCTATATATACCGTTATCTGCATAAAAATTTCCCAGAATTCCTTCAGTGGCATAAAACTATATTAGCTTACGCGTTAAGTCATCACAACACTCGCTGTGCAAACACTCCGATGCGCTGGCTTTGTGTACTCTTGAGCTGTTCACGAAGGAAATGCGCAGGAGCGGTCAACCGCAACATCTGCTGCAGCCACCGCTCCAGGCCAACCAATGAGAATAGTTGTACAAGGAGCACTTCCCAAACAGAGAAGACACTGTTCCGCTATAGCACTGACCTATAGGCTAATGTAAAGGAGAAAGTTTTGCAGTCGTGTGGCTCACAAACGTATATGATTCGTGGACATACATGCACACCTGTCACTCATATCCTCCCCTATATCCACTCTCACCTAGCGCAGGCTAGCAGACCGGCCGTGGGTCTACTTGATCTCCCTGCTTTTCTTTGGTTTTATGTCTCTCTGCCTTGTGTAGAGCGCAACTATGTTGTACCTATTTCTTTGTGAGTTCTATGTAGATGTATCGCATGTTTTGCAACTGTACATGTACAGTTGCAAAACATGCTTATTTTCATGTACAATTTACATGTGCATTTAGCAACTCGCACTTGTTTACACGTAATCAAGAGTTCGACGAAAACTCGTCTGGTCGAGATTGGTCACAGTCAAATGTAAAACGGGCGCCGAACAAAAACATAAAAGGAAAAGGAACCAAGACGTTTCGGCTCCCATACGTTGTTCCTTGTCCACAATGAAAGCAAACGAAAGGAGGAGACAATTATGTACGTGTGAATAGATGGCGCCAGCAGCGGGCATAAACGGAAGGAGGCTGCCGTCATGGCGGTTCAGTGTGGTGTCAGCGGTCTGGATAAGTAATGACTCCAGGTGCAGTCGCGGGGTTAGATTACTTTCAGTGGCTAGCACATGCACCCTATCAAGTGTCCTTTTACCGCAGAAGGCTCGGCGAGAACGCTAGAAGAAACTTTTTTTTGTTTCTTAACATCATAACAGTCTTTAACTTCATAACAGCCAAATGCAAGACCTGTCGTGCACTCACTTGGGTGTATACGGTAAAGATGGTCAAAATTAATGTCTATACCTCCACAAAGCTGTTTCTCGTAAGCCATTGTCTAGTTCCAGGTCCGCAAGCTCCAAAATTTTCAACAAGCCTACAGTATTTATTTATTTATTTATTTATTTATTTATTTATTTATTTATTTATTTACTTATTTATTTATTTATTTGTTTGTTTGTTTATTTATTACATTTGTATATGCTAGCGTACCTCGAGAAAAATAAAGAAGAGAAAGAAAGAACACCACCCAGCAGAGATGGCTATCTGTGAGGCAAGCAAGAGACGGCATCCAGAGTATACCTGAAACAGGCAGGAGACTGGAGCGATGTTGCACGAAGCGTGAAGCAGGTAAGCGTCGTCGTGTCGACCATCTAGGAAGGCACCGCCCGTGCCTCTCCAGACAGAAGCATTATCTGCAACGATGCGCGAATGACGAGGTCACCTCGCCCCGTCAGCGTGGAAGACACGTTCGACATCGCGGCCTTCGAACACACCAACTTGCGCAGCGGGTACGCTATAGATGGCAAGGACTAAGTGAGGCACATAAACACAGTTGCTAATTAATTCTATAAAAATTGACGCGCGACTCATATATATTAACTGCCTTGACAGCGTCCAGAATCTCTCCGCTCGGTTTATAGAAATTACCATGGTACGGCAAGCGTAATAAATGAAGACTACTGAACCTACCTTCGCTGTTAACCCGCAGGAAACAATCGCGTGTATGCTTATTTCATAAGATTTAATACGAGAACGCAGTGCTTCGGTCGGCATGGATTAACCCAGAACTCTTCATCTCCTCACGTAGAGATCATACGCATAAGGTACATGTGTCTCGCTCTAACGCACTAACAAATTCGCAAATCATTTTTACCGAAAACATGCAACGAATGGAACGGCCTGCCGGCATCTATTGTTAGTATAAGTAATCCAGTTCAATATAGAGATGCTTTAGTTAACTACATCTAAATCATGAAACTTGCGGTTAATATATCGTGTGACTTGTTTATTGTATAAATACGATATTTGCAACTTAACTATGTATGTGTTAAACTATAATTCCTAATTTGTGTATTGAAAAATGTATAATCAGATTTCTGTGGTGAACTACCACTAATTTTCTTTGTTTCTTATGGATGTGTATATTAGTGAGCCAGTATAATTTTTCATTATTACTTATACTGTGCCTTTTCTGTATAATCTCATTCTTAACCTCCTTTATGTAGCCTCTACCTTCTATAATGCATACTTACTCTGAGGGTAGTGTGTGTGTGTGTGTGTGTATATATATATATATATATATATATATATATATATATATATATATATATATATATATATATATATATATATATATATATAGGCTACTAAACAATAAACCGTATTCACACTATCAATCAGCTGATAGAGAAATGTGCGGAATATAACCAACCCTTATATGTAGCTTTGATTGATTACGAGAGAGCGCTTGATTCTGTCGAAACCCCAGCAGCCATGCAGGCATTACGGAATCAGAGTGTAGACGAGCCGTATGTAATGATACGGGAAGATATCCATAGCGGCTCCACAGCCACCATAGACCTCCATTAAAAAGCAACAAATCCCAATAAAGAAGGGCGTCAGGCAGGGACATACGATCTCTCCAATGCTGTTCACAGCGTGTTTACAGGAGGTATTCAGACGCCTGGATTGGGAAGAATTGGGGATAAGAGTTAATGGAGAATACCTTAGTAACTTGCGCTTCGCTGATGATATTGCCTTGCTTAATAACTCAGGGAACTAATTGCAATTCATGCTCACTGACCCGGACAGGCAAAGCAGAAGGATGGGTCTAAAACTCTATCTGCAGAAAACTAAAGTAATGTTTAACAGTCTCGGAAGAGAACAGCAATTTACGATAGGTAGCGAGGCACTGGAGAGAGAGAGAGAAAGCAAGGGTAGGGAAGGCAGGGAGGTCAACCAGAACAGCATCCGGTTTGCTACCCTACACTGGGGGTGGGGGAAAGGGGAATAGAAAGAGGAAGAAAGGGAGAGAGTCAGCACTGAGTACATGTGGGAGGGACACCTTACACAATGACACTATAAGCGGTCTCTTAAGCCCGTGCACTTTAAGTACCGCACTAGTGCACGAATCGCTTTTCGAGCCAGTGACGGTTGTGGCCACGGTCCGAGTATCTTTGACTCGGTGAATGGTCTCGAGTCTAGTCTGTGTAAAGTTGCCCGCAGAGGGAGGCGGTGGACATCGTAGCGAGGGCAGGTACACAATACGTGCTCGATGGACTCCTCGCACCCGCAGGAGTCGCACATCGGGCTCTCGGCCATTCCCATACGGTAGGAGTATGCGTTCGTGAACGCCACTCCCAACCACAAGCGACACAACAAGGTTGCTTCGCCGCGGGAAAGGCTAGGTGGCAGTTGTAGCCGTAGCGTGGGGTCCAGTTGACGTAATCTGCAATTGAAGCCACTTGATGTCCAGAGATCTTGGGACTTCTTGCGCGCAAGTAGGCGAAGTTCTCTGGCAGCGTCCGACCTCGCAAAAGGTGTTGGACGCGTCTTTGTATCTTCGTGGGCACACCGGGCAGCCTTGTCAGCTAGGTTGTTGCCGACGATGCCACAGTGAGCAGGAATCCACTGAAATACAATGTGGTGTCCTCTTTCCAGAGCATGGTGGTGCAGTTCCCTGATTTCAGATGTCATTTGCTCGTAAGTTCTGTGACGTAACGCGGACTTGATGCTATGAAGGGCTGCCTTGGAGTCACAAAATACGACCCACTTCTCTGTTGGCTCTTCGGTGATGTACATCATAGCGGCATGGAGAGCTGCAAGTTCTGCCGATGTTGATGTAGTCGTGTGCGACAGTTTGAATTTAACTGTAACGTTCTTGGCTGGAACGACGAATGCGGCAGTTGAGCTGGTAGGTGAGGTTGAACCATCGGTATATATGTGTATGCGGTCATGATACGTCTGGTGCAGTAATAGGAGTGTAAGTTGCTTCAGAGCCGGCGATGGATGATTGGACTTTTTTGTAATTCCAGGAATATCAAAATTCACTTGAGGCTGTCGCAGGCACCACAGGGGGGAGGAAGGCTTCGCCGCCGGTGTAAAACTTGCTGGTATGTACTCTTGATGAGCGTTAATCACTCGTGAAAAGGTCGCTTGAGGTCTCTCGGCTGGTAGGGAGGCCAAATGGTGGTCGGGGATCCTTGACAGATGGCGAATGTGCGCTCTGAGAGAGTCGACAGCTACATGTGTCTGGATTGTATGGTCTCCTGCGATGGCAATTGTTGCTGCTGTTGACGTGCACCGAGGCAGCCCCAAACACGTGCGTAGGGCTTGACCTTGTATGCTCTCCAAGGTGCGAAAGTTCGTCTTGCATGCATTGGACAACACTGGTAGGCTGTAACGTAGTAGTCCCAGAAACAGAACCCTGTACAGCTGCAACATAGAATGGACTGGTGTACCCCAGTTTTTCCCGCATAGAAATTTGAAGACTTGAGCAATGGCGACTAGCTTCTTCTTCAGATAGACGCAGTGAGGGCTCCACGAGAGGTTGCGGTCAATGATGACGCCCAGAAACCGATGTGTCTTAACATAGAATACAGCTTGACCATTGATGGTAACAGGATACGATGACATTTGTTTCCGCGTAAAACCAAGTAATGCGCACTTCTCAGTAGACACACTGAGGCCTTGTTCTCGGAGATAAGAAGCCGTCATGGTTGCCGCCCGCTGAAGCCTGGCTCTTAGCTGAGGGCGAGTCACCGCAGAGGCCCAGATGCAAATGTCGTCGGCGTATATTGAGACGTGTACTGTCTGCGGTAGGTAATCCGCTAGTCCTACCAGGACGAGGTTGAACAAAATAGGGCTCAACACTCCACCTTGCGGCACACCACGGCAGATGTAATGGTCTGAAGTTGGGCCGTCTTCGGTCTGTAAGAAAAAACGCCTTTCAGTCAAATAGTCTTGAATCCATTGATACATCCGGCCACCAACTCCAACAGCCTCAAGTGAGTTTAGTATGGCCTCATGGGTGACGTTATCATAGGCTCCTTTTATATCCAGAAAAAGTGCCGCAGACAGGCGCTTGAGGCTTTTTTGATTTTGGACCCATGTTACGATGTCAATGACGTTGTCTATGGACGTGCGACCCCGACGGAAGCCTGTCATGGCGTTCGGATAGATGTTGAATCGTTCTAGGTACCATTCCAATCGGGCAAGAATCATTCTTTCCATCACTTTGCCGACGCAGCTCGAAAGCGCAATCGGACGATATGATGAGATCTCAAGCGGTGACTTTCCAGGTTTCAGAATGGGGATCAAGCGGCTCGATTTCCATTGTTTAGGAACGGCGCCGTTCTGCCAAGACTCATTGTAGTAGTTGAGAAGCTCATCACGTGCCTCATGTCCAAGGTGGCATAGGGCAGCATACGTGATGCCATCAGGTCCTGGTGACGAAGAACGCCTGCAAGTCGCCAACGCAGCATCGAGCTCTTCGAGTGAAAATAGCACGTTGATTTCTGGTACACGTGCCTCAGGGATGTCATTCAATGCTGCGTCAGTAATGATGGCCACGGACCCAGCAATCCGTGCGCAGAACTCTTCAGCCAATTGAAGTTCCGAGCGAAGTTGGTAGAGGGCCAGAGCAGCGAAGGGCTTCCTTTGATGCGGAGATGAGCGAAGACCCCTAACCGTTCTCCATATGTGCGAGAGCGATTTTCGGGGATCAAGCGACTGACAGAATGTTTTCCATCGCTTATCTTCCAATTTATCCATGCGACGCTGGATTTTCTTTTGTATGCGCCGTGAAGCCCTCAGATCCAAGACGGACTTCGTGCGCCGATACCTCCTCTCCGCCTGTCGGCGTGTCGCACGCAGCCTATCCAGTTCCACGTCCAAGTCTGTTCGCCTTGTTGACCTTGTAAGCGAGCACATGGACGTTTTCAATGCCTCTGCGATTGTTTCTTCGAAAGTGTGTGAGAGGCCTTCCCGACAAGTGTCATCCATATCCTGCTTAAATTTTGTCCAATCAACTGTACGCAACACAGTAGAGGAGCGTTGGTCAATTCCTCTAATCGTTATGTATGTTGGAATATGGTCGCTTCCATGTGTTTCTACGTCTGTAAACCATTGGACGCTCGAGGTAAAGCGCCGTGACACCAAAGTCAAGTCCAAGCAGCTACTGTAGGTCGTGCCTCGCAGAAATGTAGGGCTGCCGTCATTTACACAGCACAAATCATGGTCGGCAGCAAAGGAGGCAAGGCTCCTGCCTTTGGAGTCCATTTTAGTGCTTCCCCATAGCTGGTGATGCGCGTTGAAGTCACCTGTGATAACCCAGGGACCATTGTTCATTAGTAATATTTTCTTGAGTCGTTCGCCGTCAAAGTGACCCGCTGGGGATATGTAGGCACCAATTAGTGTAAATGACACATTCTTCTTTTGGACATTTAGGCAGACATATTGGTTGTCGTCATGAGGCTCTATTGCGTTAGCGACATATGTGAAGTCCGTGCGGATGTAGATGATCACTTTTGTGCTCGCACCGCGTGTGGACGAGACGAAAGATTCATAACCGGACAGTCTGAGTGGAGTTGATGTATTTGGTTCGCAAATGACCAGTATGGGGAAGCGATTTGTGAAAATGAATTGGCGAAAGTCTGATATACGGGTCCTTAGACCCCTGGCATTCCATTGAAAGATCGACGCACTTTTAAGTTCAGTGCGGAAGGGGACTATTGGTCGAGCCATGGTGCTTAAACGATGCTAGCAAGCACTGGATTTAGTGCATCCAGTATTTGCAGAGCGCTTCGAGCTGCTGGTGTTTGCAGCTTGTTCAGTATAATGCGCATTGTATTAATTAGCGATTGCAGCATATCAGCCACCTGCCTGTCTTGGTCGCACACATCGCCGACAGTAGACGTCGGGGGTTGTCCAGCGAAAGTTTGCTGTGATTCTGTTGGTGAATGTTGTCGTTTTGGTAGAGCCGGCCAAGATTCGGCAGATGTGGCCTTCTCAGTGGACTTGCTCTTCGCGGTCCTTTCCACATTGTCTGGCCTAGGCGGTGGAGGAGGAGGTGGTGTTGTAGGAAGTGGCATGCGCCTTCCTTGAGAAGCCTGTCTTGAGGAGCGCCGGTGACGTGAACGTCGCTTCCTGATTTTTTCGGCTGGAAGTGGTTTTTTACTGGAAGTGGTAAGAGAATACATATACTTAGGCCAGCTAATGACCGCGGATCCGGATCATGAGACTGAAATAATCAGAAGAATAAGAATGGGCTGGGGTGCATTTGGCAGGCATTCTGAGATCATGAACAGCAGATTGCCATTATCACTCAAGAGAAAAGTGCATGACAGCTGTGTCTTACCAGTACTCACGTACGAGGCAGAAACCTGGAGGCTTATGAAAAGGGTTCTACTTAAATTGAGGATGACGCAACGAGCTATATGGAAATAAGAATGATGGGTGTAACATTATGGGGGGGGGGGGGGTGAGGATAAGAAGAGAGCAGATTGGGTGAGGGAACAAACGCGAGTTAATGACATCTTAGTTGAAGTCAAGAAAAAGAAATGGGCATGGGCAGGACATGTAATGAGGAGGGAACATAACCGATGATCATTAAGGGTTACGGACTGGATTCCAAGAGAAGGGAAGCGTAGCAGTGGGCGGCAGGAAGTTAGGTGGGCGGATGAGATTAAGAAGTTTGCAGGGACAACATGGCCACAATTAGCAGATGACCGGGGTAGTTGGAGATCCGCGTTTGATAATGAATTGCACGACGCCGTTAATCTCATTCGCATGCGTTTCACATCGTCGCCTCTATTTTTAATGGGAGGCTTTAATTTTCCGGTTATTATATTGGACTCTCAACCACCGCATCTGTCACCGCCCTTTGTCGAGGGTCAGGCATTTTTGGACATCTGTTCTTTATTCTCACAAACTCAGACAATAAAAGGAGCAACCAGAGTATCCCTTAACGTTGCAAACACCCTTGATTTATTATTCACATATAATCCATACTTCGTATCTCACACTGTTCATCTGACACGAGGAATCAGTGATCACGTTTTAATTAATTTTCACCTAAACACACCGCATCCTAAACTGAGAATGTAAGCAAGATTAAACTATACTACAACAGAGCTTACTTTCAGGTCATTAATAGCGATCTAGCCACGTTTCTCGACTAATTCTTGGTAGGTTTTGATCTGTTGAAGCTAACTGGGATCTGTTTTAAAACAAAGTGCACCAACTAACAGATGAACACATCCCTAAGGGAATTTCATCCCCGGACAAGGGTTAATTTCTAGTCGAGCCGAATTTCGCCGTCGCCAGCAATTTGACCTTCATTTGACCGCGCAGCTGCGCCGTAGCTTTGGCAACGCATTTCGTGACTCGCCGCGCTGAGCTCCGCCGCCACCTCCGGCTTGGCGCATGCGCTCTCCACATCTGGGTTGCCGCCTGATCACGTGACTGGCCGCGCGCCTGGCTAAGAGGAGGGCCGCACCAACACCACCTAGGTTTTACCCATAGAGTTTCCTACAAAATTACTAGAGGGAACTCTGGCGCTAGTGTCTACGTGAGCTACAATGGGAGCGGTTGACCCAGCCATAGAGTTTCTCACTACATTACCTAGAGGGAAATCTGGCGCTGCTGTGCTGTGGTATGCATGGGAATGCCGGTATATTGTGGATTCGGATTGGCATCGTTCTCGTAGAGACAGGACACCTTGAAGACGCGCTTGGCAAGTACTGTTCCGTCTGTCACAATGATTTATTTTCTACTAGAACAGCACGTGAAAAGCTGTTTCAGCTTTATTATTACGCGAAAACATGTTTTGTTTAACTATGAGAACTTGTTATTGCGTGTACGACTAGATGTTACGTAAAAAGTATCAGCGGGCCGCTAAAGTTGGAGGACAGACGATAAGGTTCGCGCTCGCTTTGAAACAATTTGTCGTCTGTTCTTGCTTTTCTTCCCTTGGTCATGCATCGTGGGTGAGTAAAGATGCAATATGCATGAATGGAAACATTTTATGAAGATTTTACTTTGAGAACGCGTTATTCGCGTAGCCATATCCACGTTTTAGACGAAGCCTCTTACAACACCAGCCAACACGAGCCTCGCAGACACATATACCGTCATTCCCATGACGGCACGGTGCCCCCTTAAGAAACTCCCATAGACGGTGGCGCCAGATTACCCTCTAGGTGTTATAGTGAGAAACTCTATGGACCCAGCATGGGAATTATGGGGAGTACATGGATTTGCCTAAACTTCGTCCTTTTTGGCTTCAAACGGCTTTGTGACTTTGTAAACTCGTCTTTTTGAACAGTTTATTGCGTAATAAATAATTAAATAAACATCAATAAAATTGCCCGACGGCAGGATTCGAACACAGGGACTCTAGTACAGAAGCCCAATATTGAAACCATTAAGCCATGGATGCATACATCGACAAGCGAATGAAACGCACTTATGAATTTGTCGAGGGCATGCCAGTGCTTTGAGACGCTTGGTGCGTTTCGATTTGGGCACATAGACAAGCTTAATCGTTGCAATTAATAGCAATTGTACGCGTTCCCGGCGTCTTCTGCACTTCGAAGAATAAAGATTGCGCTGAAATATACGACAATAAGATTTATATAGCGTAATATACAAAGCCACAAGAACGTTTGAATCCATAAGCATGAAGATCAGACAAATCCATGTACTTCCCATCATTCCCATGGTAGGACAACGACTGCAGCGCCAGAGTTCCCTCTAGTAATTTTTTGTAAGAAACTCTATGGTTTTACCCAGAGCTAATCTAGGTGGTGTTGGTCGCACTGGTCTAGTCAGTGCGAGCTTGGCCATGGATGAGAGCGAGGCCGGGCCGTCTTTGAGCGTTACGCGGGAGCGGGAGGCTTTGAGCCTTCGTCGCCATGCGGCGTCTGACCATCCCGCGGATATTACCCGGCGAGCTGCTTCACTGGACAAGGGTCCGGAATGCGACAGGCGTCGTACAGTCGAAATCAATGTAGCGATCGCGCTCACGCCCTCTCCGTTTGTGCTTCGACGCTGCGCATGTTCGCGGCGTCTCTTTGCATGTCCCGGCACCTGCGCTTTCCCTGTGGCACAACAGGCGTCGCACCGTCAAACGATGCGTGTCTAACCAAGCCTAATCACAGTCATGTCTAGCCACTGACTCAGGGACAGCCGTTAGACCTGGCTTAACGATGATTGTATACCTAGGTATAATATTTACAGCTAAATCAAAGGTTAACCAAATGAAACCAAGACTTAACCAGGCCAAACCAAGCTTTCGCTTTGCATATCCAGGGTTAGCTGAGCTAAGCCGCACCCATTGTCTCTCTCTTTTTTTTTTTTTTGTAAGTGCAGAGCTGTGTGAAAAACCAGTGTGGGTTTTCATTGTAGCTTTTTGCGGAATGTTTCTTTTAAGCTTTGCGCTTAGGTGCACCTAAAATTCTGCAACGAAGTGCCCCAGTCCACTGGCGAGCCCTTTTCCACAGGCCTACCCTGTTTGCGCGCGGGACTCCAACGTGCGTACGCTCTTTAAAGGAACGAAACGCCTCGCTGTACTGCAGCGTCCTGACTGAGACGCGCAGTCAGCATCGCCAGACGGCGGACGCCCTTGCGACACAGACCACAATATCGCCACTCAAATAAAGAAGGAAAAGAACGTCCAAGCCAAGCACGAGGCCTTTGATGTCAGTTTGCGCCGACGCATGCGAAAGTGGCAGCCATAAGCTGTCCTATACGTGGAGAAATATATGGGAGAAATGGCTAAGCGTTTTACTTTTTTGAGGCAGCAGACAAGACGAAGTAATAAGCGCAATTGCCGGGCCTAACGTTGCAGTTTCGTCTTTCTTTCTTTCTTTCTTTCTTTCTTTCTTTCTTTCTTTCTTTCTTTCTTTCTTTCTTTCTTTCTTTCTTTCTTTCTTTCTTTCTTTCTTTCTTTCTTTCTTTCTTTCTTAAATGATACATTAATTTCTCTCTTACTCTCTTGCTTTGTTTGCTGAGCAAATAAGCCTGAATTATTCAACAGGATATGAGATAGGGCGGGTTTTGACCTGTCGAATTTTTTTATTTATTTATTTATTTTTTATTTGTTGATACTGCAATCCCCACCGGGATTTTAGCAGGGTGGGTTACAATACATGAGAAAATACAACATAATGGCAAACGAAATATATGTACATGCTTAGGTCACAATCAAGAAAGAATAAAAGAAAAATTAAGCAAAACATTTATCAAATATGCAAATGAAATAGACGAACACTCAACGTATAAATCATATAGACAGTCACTATAATATAACCAATTATGTTTCAGCCATCAAGAAGGGATGCGAAAGTTGACAAAGAGTCTGCTTGAACGATACAGCTGCTGAGATTATTCCAGTCTCTGACTGTTCGTGGAAAAAATGAATACTTGAAAGAATCATTATGAGAACGAAAAGGTGTTATTGTTAGTTCATGTCTTTGGCGTGTCGAATAACCGGAAGAAAATGTAATCCATTCGCTAACGTCGACTTTATAGTGCCCCTTAACTAATTGATATAAAAATTTTAGTCGCGATGAGCGGTTTCTATCGGATAACGGGATTAGGTTAGCGCGAGCTTGTAGTTCAGTGATTGAGCTACGTCGAAAGTTGTTATAAATGAACTGTACAGCTTTTTTTTGGACATTCTCTAGTTTCAGAATATTACCTTTTGTATAGGGGTCCCATATTATAGCAGCATAGTCTAAGACTGGGAGGACAATGGATGTGTATGCTAATCTTCTTACAGCAGGGGTAGCCAAAGTTAATGTTCTTCTTAAAAAGAATAACTTTCTATAAGCATTCGCTGTCACGTAGTGAATATGTTTGTTCCACCTAAGATTGTTTGAAATCCATAGCCCAAGATATTTGTATTCAGACACTTCAGACAAAAGCACATTGTTAAAATTATACTGAAACGATAAGGGCCTCTTCTTACGAGTGATCCGCATGAAAACGGTCTTGTCGAAATTTATACTCATCTGCCACCGCTTACACCAAGAAGCAACACGCTGAAAATTATTGTTTAACAATGCCTGATCAGATTGATCATTAACCTCCGTATATAGAACACAATCGTCCGCGTATAATTTTATTTTGACAGAGATGCCTTCTACCATGTCGTTGACATACATAAGAAAAAGGAGTGGCCCTAGGACCGAGCCCTGCGGGACACCCGATTTTACTGGTAACTGGTTAGATTGATGTCCTTTGAATGCAACAAACTGATGGCGATTGTTCAAATACGCTGATATCCAATTAACAAGTTGAGAGTTTTTAAGCAGACTATTTAATTTAAATAACAATTTACTGTGTGATACTTTGTCGAAAGCTTTGGAGAAGTCCATAAAAATTGCATCAATTTGTTTTACGTTATTTACAGATACGGCAAAATCATGGATAGTAGCAACTAGCTGTGTACAAGTTGAGTACCCTTTCCGAAATCCATGCTGGCATTTTGTTAAGATGTTATGTGTATCTAAAAAATCCACGATATGTTTATGTATTATGTGCTCTAATAATTTGCAAGTGTTAGAGGTTAAAGATACGGGGCGGTAATTCTTTATAGACTGTTTGGCACCTTGTTTATGAAGTGGTGTTACTCGGGCTGTTCTCCAGTCATTCGGGAGCTGACCTTCTTCCAAGGAACGTAAAAACACAATGTACAAGTATTTCTAAACCCATTCGGCATACCTTTTTAGGAAAGTGTTGGGTATATCGTCTGGGCCTGAACTTTTCTTTTCATCAAGTTTTAAAAGCATGTGGAATATACCCTGTTCGCTTATTGATACATCAGAAATAGGGGGCAAACAATTCTCAAACATAGGTAAGACACCATCATCACTAGTAAAAACTGAGTGGAAATGCTCATTAAATAAGTTAGCAATTTTTTCTTCATCATTCAAGTGAATGCCATCAACTTCAAAAACATCGCATTGGTAATGTTTCGGTGACACCTCTCGCCAAAATCTATCTGGAGACGCTGTGATGAATTTAGGCAATGATTCTTCATAGTAACGTTGTTTCTCAGTAGATAATTGGATCCGAAGTTTAGATGAAAGAGAGAGAAATTTCTGCCGTTGATCTGGTGAAGCACTGCTTGATTTTTTCATTTTATCTTTTAACCTCTTGAGCTGCCTTTTCAATCTGAGCGTCTCCCGAGAAATCCAGGGATTCTTTTTTCTTTTCTTAACAATAGTTGGTACATATTTTTCAATGCATTTATTAACAATACTCTTAAAGCGTTCCCATAGTTCCTGCACATCTACAATATTCTCTGAAAATGAATCTAAGCAAAACGAAAGCGTATCTATAATCGAAACATCATCAGCTCGGGAGAAATTGCGGAATCGGACAGCGCTGAAGCTGTCTTTCCAATTCATATTATCTATGGTTAGTAACACAGCCTCGTGATCCGATATACCGGGAAATACATCGCACTTAGTGCGACTACTTATGGTCCCACTTACAAAAAAGAGGTCCAGGATTGTTTCAGAATTACCCTGTATTCTAGTACAGGTATCCACTAACTGTAATAAATTAAAAGAAAAGACAATGTCCAGCATGGCCTCCCCTAAGTTATCGTTATCACTTTTGACCGACATCGTTTCCCAATCAATGCTTGGCAAGTTAAAATCTCCCGAGAGAATAATTCGGTCAGCGGGTTTCACATGCTCGCTCATGTATAGCTTCAAAGAATCCAAAACTTCAACACCAGAATTAGGAGGTCGGTACAGAGCAGCTATGACATATCGAATATTTTCATGGTAGGCCTTGCAAAATATGCATTCAACATCTGATAAATCAGGCATCTTTAAGAGCTTAATGTTATCCTTGAAAAGGATGGCTACACCTCCGCCCCTGCTACCTCTGTCTTTTCTGAATGCGCAATACCCAAGTGGAACCAACGAAAACGATTTACCAACGATTTACCAACGATTTACCAACGAAAAAAGAACTATACAATCCAGGCTGAACATATGGATAGGCGGGCTCACCGATTAGCCGACGTTTTCCTGCTACTTGATACTAAATAACCTGTAGATTATGTAGGCAAAATAGCAACGACATTGCTTTGAACTTTGAGGAACAATTGAACGGTGACAACACGTGAAGAAATAAGCATGCAAAAAGCTGCTTATTTTTTGCTCCTGACTTTTTTTCTTTTCGAGAAGAGCGTTTGTGACACGACCGACTGCACACCAAAACAGCGGCCGCCGTTATTCAGCATAGTGCATCGCGTTCACATCTGAAATGTCCTGTTATCGTTTCGCTTGCCAACGACTGCGCACAGCATTAATGAGTAATGGTTTCCCGGAAACTCGCGTTCATACAAATCAGATGCGGGTTTTTGTTTGTTATCCTGCATGGCTAGAGAGACGGGAGAATTCGATACCTGGACACGACCTGGAAGGCGATAATGAATGAATGCATAAGGAACGGGCCTGAGTGAACTATGGCCAGCCTTTTGTTGGGTAAGATTATCTAACAAAAGCTAGGAATGACCATTTCTTATCGCCGTCTAGTAGCTCGTCCACCGGTACACGAAACAAGCGCGATCACGTAACGAAAATAAGAAAGAGGGGAATAAATTACTGAGTATATCAGCGAGCCTGCCAGGAAAGCATACCATGGATAATGTAGATCGCAGCAAGTTAATCTGTGAGTTTTCGCAAGTGATCGACGCATGCTTTGGGGCGAACATGGGAGGGCGGGGGGGGGGGGGGGGGAGGGGAGCTCGGTGTGAGCATGACCAGAGCGCCGGTAGTGAGTCATCACTAACAGCCAGCAAACGAGACAGAGAGAGAGAGAATAAACTTGTTTGTTACATAAGTGAAGCTTTGCAGAGGCGTCTTCATGCCAGAATGCCTTGAGTTCGGGCAAATGAACCACTAGTACTTAGAAATCACTGACACAGCTTCACTATTTTTCACGCATTACTTTGTCAGACTGGCATACATTTGCGAAATATCTTTTTATACATCTTTACGGGATATTTCTTAATAATGTGCGTGAACATGAAAGGAGTGCAGTTAACATTTGACAAAAACGCTATCTTACATGCCGCTGCAGAAAATACATTACAATCCACTCTTAATGTTGGTGACGCCAAGGAGACACAACTCGATCGCTTCACTCATAAGTCCTCGTACATTTGACACCATAACCGGAAATACTTTCTTCGTTGCTTTCGCTAGCATTCGCTCCGACACTGCTTCGAAACTTTCTTGAAATGAGTCACCTAGCACAGCCGATATGAGACAAACTGAAATGTGTGATAACAAGCAGGCCGTTGCCAGCATATCCTGATATATAGGTACAACGTAAAGTGTACTTCCAAACAACTCAGCCCCTGCCTCCTGTTTAACTGTTTGCTTTGCTTCATTTGTTGACGTCAGCGTCTACCCTATTGGTTCTGTTTAAGCATGCCACAAGGCGAACGAATACATACCAATGCCATGAGACCCGATCTACCTTGAGTGTTCCGCACGTCGCCACAAGAGCGCGCCCCTTCTGACAGCCGCAGACCACACCAGAAGCGCCCGCACTTGGGCATTTACATACATACATACATACATACATACATACATACATACATACATACATACATACATACATACATACATACATACATACATACATACATACATACATACATACATACATACATACATACATACATACATACATACATACATACATACATACATACATACATACATACATACGCACACGCGCGCCCACATAAAATAGTGCGCACGTATGCACACACGTACGTATCTAAATGCACGTGCACAATCACGCACAAGCACGCACACCATCTCTCCCGGCCACTCTCCGTCACAGACCAATCGCCGTTCCTGTCGACGCGTTAAGCACACTGGGGCAAAAAGAAACGAAACAACAACAAAACAAATGAACGCAGCCAGGCACGTTTCTGCCGACGCCAGCTCACGCCAAACAAATGGGGCGCTCCCTTTCCTTCCGCTGCGCTCCAGCAAACGCGCACCACAGACGAAGAGCCCGAGCATCCGAACTCAAGCTACGGCGGCTCTCAGCGCCCTCCATGCGGCTTCTCACCCTCACGTACTGAACCACGCCACCACAGCCGTCATCCACTGTCGCTTGTGAGCCGGCATGGAGGAAGAGAACGCTTTTTCCCGTGTTAGTATTTGTTTTTCTTTTTTATCGCTTCATGGCGCGCCAGGGTCTTTGAGGGCTCGCAACTTAAACCCAAAGACAAACAGGACCGGCCTCGTAGCGAACCTCTACTGTCTCTCTTCCACTCTACTAAAATCCTGCGCGGGGAGTCCGAAAGATCCTCACGAAAACCAACCCAACCCCCGCCCTACCCCCTCGTATGCGTGAGGGGACAGCTGTTCCGCCGAGTCATTCCCGACACCCAGAAGTGGTGGAACGACATTGCAGGGCCCCGAGGTGTTGTGGATATTCCACTGTGCAGCGTGAACATAAGAAACTGCTAAATGAATCTGGTAAGCGCAGTTTCAAGACCGGTCAAAAGAAGACACCGACACACTATATCGAACTTTTGTTTATGTCTGTTCATTCGTGCATGAAAAGTTAATTTTACTTGAGCAAACTTAACGAGATGGTCACTAGATGTTGCGACGTCTGAGCTAACGAGAAAGCTTTTTTTTCTTCAAATTCTAAACGAACCAATCGCTAATTATAAAATGTATTGGGGCTTTGCCCTTCTCATCTAGGTTAAAACAGAAAAGGTTTCAGCATGAATTCTGACCTCGCTGCGGCCTTTTCTCCCACCATATCTTCTTGTACATGGGCCTGGCCGCGTTGGCACACCAACTTGCTACATTGAGCCTCTGGTTCTCTTTCACTGCAATGTATAACTTCTTTGCAGATAAAGAACTATCAAGACCTTCAATGCGACCAAGTGCTGGTATAACTGAATGGGACACACAAAAAGTTGACAATCGCTTAAATCTCCTTACGTGAGTTGAATGCGAAAGCATGAGCACTTGTCTAAGTTAACACCTTAAGTTAAAGGTACACCTTAATACACCTTGCTCTTATTTGTACCAACCTTAATCCAAAGTTAATCCACCTTAAATCATCTTAATACACTTCAGTCCACCTTAATACACATTACTCCACTTTATTCCACCTTAATACACATTACTCCACTTTATTCCACCTTAATAGATTTTTGGAAGTGGGTCAGGTCGGCTTTTCGGGTGGGAGCCACTGCGTGGCATCTAGGCAACACCGCTACATATATGACGCCTCCAAATGACACTGCAACTGGGTTGTCCCTTGTGTGCGACTTGCTCCTCCATGGTAATTTTAATAGGCCTTGTTCGAGGCCATGCTTCAAGCAGCTTCATTATTTACGATGGATGTACTCAGATCTTTTTAATGCGGAAGTATTATAAGCCCCATGAAGTCGAAAATCCTGCGTCCGGCGTTATCATTCGATGGTAGCAAAACCCACCTGTCCAAGTAGTGACGTCACGTTCCCGGCGCTGGACCTGCTGCGGCTCGCAATGAGAAATGCCATGGTGAACAGCCATGGTGTCGCCGTGGTTCTACAGGCTGTAAATAAGAATATGCTTGGCGTGTTTTTCAATATATACCATTGCTGCTAGACTGCGCTTGTCCGTGTTTTCTATCTTTTCCCTGTTCGTTTGCGCCATTCATCTTTGAGTATCGATTACCAACACGCCCAACAGTTAGTCGCTCTAAATCACATCACTAGTTCCTTGGGTTCTCATTCGTGTGTAAATTTTCCCATTCTTAACCCTGCATGTTTGGTGGCACTGTATGCAGTGCGCGTGAGATGTGCGAGAGCTGCTTCGTGGCACGTTAAGGAACAAACTTGTCCAGAGGATGCCCAAAATATGGGCGGTTGTTTACAACTGTCGCCTAGCCACACGAGACAGAATTTTGAAATCGGAGTGCTGGAGACAACTAGGCTGTATGATGACTGCCTTCGTATCCACTGTGGCCGTGTTGCAGCAAGTCAGTCGATGCACCTGTACAGAGAGTGGTGTAGAACAAGGCTTCGCATCACGGAATTTCTTTGGAATGTCATCCGCCCTTCGCTTCCCAAGAAGAAGAAAATACAAGCGCTTCCTGACAAGGTCGTATCCCTGAATGAGACCGCCTTGCGAGAGATATATCTGAATACCTTAGGGTTGGGCCCTAAGTTCTGCTTCGAGCCAGCACTCTGACCTGCAGCGGCCTTAGCCGTAGCACGCTCTGTTTCTGAAAGGGTTCCTGATGCCAAGCAGGCAAGGTGCGTTGCAGAAGGAGCAGGGACTGTGACCGCTTCAAGGGCAAGACTCGGCTGAAGAGGCAAGGCGAATTCTTTGGTGGCTTTCATGACTACCAGTGGTATGATGTTTTTGATAGCCGACAAAGAGGGTTGCTTCGTTGTCATGCATGAAGGTACTGTTTCCGATAATGCGATACAGGCTGTGAATAAGAACTTAAAGAGAGCAACGGACAGAATGGTTGACCTGAAGAAGAAAGCTGTTAGCTTATCAGGGGAGCAAAACCTGGATAAACTATGTGCGGCTGTCAAAAATGAGAAGTGTCATTTGCTCAGGCCCTTCTGGATACCTGCAAAAACGCCTCTTTTCACTATGCATTGATGATTCTTTCCCTCTGAAGAAGTCTGGTAACGTCATCCAGCTCCTAGAGACAGGAGCTCCTTGCCCTATGTCTGTGTTTAGCACTGACGAAGAGGACTTATTCTACCCTTCGGACCATGACACTTCGATGAGGTTTGTGCAGGACTGCATACAGAATGACAATGATGAACTGTGTTTCCAAGCAAGTGTGGTGTTTCTGTGGGGAAATTTCTGGAACTGCTCCCCGTGTATTTATCATCGACGCTGGTTGCTTTATCTGATGAAGTTTATACTCAGAGATCGGGAGTTTGTATAAGTTCCCGCGTGGCGCTGATACTTAGTGAAACTTACCTGAATAGGATCGATCGTGACGTAGCGGTTGTTTTTTTTCAAAATAAACCACTGTTGCTAGACTGCGCTTGTCCGTGTTTTCTATCTTGTGCCTGTTCGTTAGCGACATTCTTCTCTGAGTATGGATTACCGACACGCCCAACAGTCAGTACTTCTAAGTGCACTAAATCCGTCCTACGAGCAGCACAGGGTCAGCGGTGAGCTGAAGTAAAGCAAAAAACAAGTGATTCTAAAGATGACATATAGTCCGTTCTGACGTCACCACTGGCCGTGCAATCCCTCGGTCAGAACCAGAAAAGGTCAGGTCAGAAAAGGCAGCGGAGGTGTGGAGCGAGCGTCACGACATTGCGAAAGAGAATCTTGGATTCTCTCCATGGACTACATAATCTCTTTTTGAAGCACGTCCGGGAGATGTAATTGTCCGCGCGATCCCAATTCGGCCTGGCCAAGCTCCCTTTCCCTCTACTCATCTTCTCCGGATGGTCAACACCAAGATGGGAGGTCGTATCCGCTTACGATAAAACGTTCTTCTCATAATTGTTGAAATAAAAACATTTGGCATGGTCAGCTACAGAGCAGCTCGTAGAATCGGTGGTGCCCAGGTAGTATAGATCGTATAAAATTATCATTAGACCTGTGTAACAAATTATGTGGCCAATCAACCAACTGAACGATTGAACGCAAGTATAAGGACTGGGACTGCAAAGATTCAATAAAGGTTTGTCTCATCACTAGCTGGTGTGCTTTTACCTTAATATACAGAAACATGGGAAGCAAGGCTACGTCAAAAACTGCTATCCCAGAATCCCACATTTATTAATCAAGGAACAAATAAAAAAATGAAATATAGAAAAGTGCGATAGTCACACAAACAAGCGCACAAAGATTGCCTATTCTACAGACACCAGCACAGAAAGCACAGTGCAGTAACTTTATAGGACGATCATCCATTACATGGGAGTGAAAGAGTCCACACAAGTCTCTTCTTACATATACATAAGGACAACACGACCGCAAGATCAGCTGGTGTTCCTGCAATCTTGTCCTCTCGTCGTCGCCGGCACCATTGCTATCTTTAGTATTGTTTGCTAATTTATTACGTCCACAAAAGTGGGGGCGGCCCCCCTATCATCAATAATGAACATGGCTGTATATTGATTAAAACGTTTAACCCAATTAATCAGAACCATTTAATCGATGAATCACGTATTTATTCGTATTTAAGTCTACGGGAGCTAGAAAAAATCGGGACTGATGGTTTAAAACTTGGAAGAAGGAAGGAACATTCCTAATGGTCGATGGTTACCTTTAATATCACGTCACCGACATCTTGAGTGAACGACCACATCAATTCTCAGCAAAGCAACAAACAAGCCTAGTTGGTGCGCGTTCAGTGTTGTCTTGTGCTGTGTTTTCGACAAAGAACAAACTGAATGAAACACAACGGGTTTTAGCGTCCCTTAGTTTCATTCATCTTCTTCCCTGCCAAAAAAGAATAGCGCGAGAAAACTACGAACATATCTGCCCACGCAGACGCACTCACTTTTTGTGTGCTTGTGACTGGTATTTATAGAGCGTTCCGAGATTAATTTTAATGCGAAAGAGTCCTTGCTTCATTCTTGGCACTTTGCGGCAGGTTCCTGTCTCGCCTAGCTTTAATAAAAGGGAAAATAATGTGCGACCGCCGGCGGAATCGAAGCTCTGCCATCGAGCACAGGAGCCTGGTGTTCTAACACTAGGCCGCGATAGCCTTATTTATTATTATTATTCCCTGACACATAAGAATTGACAGTCACTTTTGCATATACGCCAAAGAGGGTGAAGGCGAAAGCCTGTGCGCTCAAGAGACATTCATTAAATTGCTTGGCATTCTCATTCGAATGCGTTGTTACTTCTCACTACTTGCTTTCTCCCACCAAAGGTTGTGCGTTCTAGCGCCTTAATTAACTCTATATTAATTAACTGGGCCAACACCAAAGATCGTGGGTTCGAGTGTCTTAATGAGCTCTATATTAATTAACTATGCCCTAATTAACTTCGCCTTAAGGCCAAAGGTCGTGGGTTCGAGTAACTGAACTAACTCTATCTTAATTACCTTGCCGTTTTCTTTCTTTTTTTGGCATGATGAGCGGCATCGGAGCCAGCTGCAGAAGATGAAGACGAACGTGCGAGCAGTGACACGAGCGCGTTTGCGCGCGAGGCGAGCTCACGTGACTTTCGGCGCCGCACGCCGCGTTCACCAGACCATCGAGGGCATGAGCCACTCAAAGCTTTCACCTTGTCAGCGGACTTTCCTGTCTTCGCCATCTTTAAGAAAGAACAACAGCGCAACTCTTCGCTAAAGCCAATGATTATTGATGCGACCCACATATGTGAATGGGCTACGCCATTTGTGATTCGTGTCGGTCTGCTGTATCACAGGAATTGTTCAAGCAACGGGGCTCCACTGCTGAAGCACACAAAAGGAGCTGGACCGCCCATGTATTCTGCCACGCATATTGGAAATGAATATATCGAAATCGATGTCATCCTGAAAAATTGTTCCAAGTGGACACACTTTGCAAATTTACCGACTACAATTCGTAAATTTAAACGTGCGCCATAAGGTAACTAATTAAAGGCTACTCAGTGTCATTATATTACTTATTCAATTAAGAATTTGGTTTTTCGTGGAAGTAATGGCTGCCTCATCGAGTAATTTAGCTCAACGGTTAAAACTGTACTAAATGCCAAAGGCAATTTTTCAAAATTTCGTGCAGTTAAAAAAAAGAAAACACCTGGTATACTACTAATTCATAGCAAATTTAGCCAAAGAGAAATGTCGTTCCAGTTCGCCTGTAAAGCATCAATCGGTTAATCTGAAGATTAAATGATCAATCGCCCAGCCCTAATAGTAAACCCTAACTGGGTAAGAAAGAAATGGTAGAAGGCAAAGCGAAAGAAGAATTAGAAAATTTGAGAAAACCGTTAGAGCCCCAGACACGGCCCTGTCAGACATGGTGTTTTCAGAAATGACATAAGTGCTTCAGCCACCGCCGCTTTTTACCCGTTCGGCGCCACCACCTCCAGCTCGATGTCGTTCAACTGTTGTTTCTCTTACCGCTCGAGCCTGCAGGTTAAGCCTCACACCCTGCTTCGTCAATCAGGCACTGACCTCCCCTTTCACAGGTCAATGGCCCAGGGACTTCTTTTTTTTTTCCCCTCTCTTACATACACAAGCGGCAGCAGACAGAATGGCGTCGCTTTTATTTTTCCTTTTTTTTCGCGCACTACACTGCGCCATTATCTCTGCTCCGCATTCTGAGTCCTATCTTGCTTTCAAAACGGATTTGTTTACACTCGAGATGGGCAGTCATTGCGCGTGGCTATAGGTTTGCAATACAAGACATATTCCAGGGGTGTACGGTAGCGCGATTAAAAGACGGGACAAAAGACGACACAGAGGGACACACGGGTGTGTCCGGAGGTGTGTGTCCCTCTGTGTCTTTTCTTGTCCCGTCTTTTAATCGCGCTACCGTACACCCCTTACCAACAAGTCCACATTGCAACCCTCGCGAACAAGACATAGGCCCGAGTCGATAACCACCCGATTCATGCCCGATCCTCCACGCTAAGCAGCTCCATTGCCGTCTCTCCTAGAAAAAAATATTAATATTTGCTCGAAGTTGCTGTGTGCTGAACCAGCAGCGCAGTCAGCGTGTGCGTTGCCCAATATGCCGCAATGAGAAGAGGAGGGAACGCAAGAATGCAGGTTTATGTCCGTGCCATGCATATCTACTTCCTTCTTCACCGCGATTACAAAACAAAGGCCCAAGCGAACGCTTTATCAAAGTAATAATGGCAGCGGCTTCGTGCAGGCTTTCTAAGACCCCCCCCCAAAAAAAGCGAGTGAGTAACTTTGCTCGGCAGTTGTGCACAATATGTATATGACCGAAACGTCCAGTAAATACTTCTGTGCTGCCGGAAGACTTCCGCCCTGGTACAGCTAGGCACGGGGGAATTCCCTGTATACATTTGCAGTATGTCTTTCTAGTATTTCAGCCAACTGTCGTGGTCTCCTGGAACACGGCAGCAATCTTTATTGCGCCTAGCTTCTTTACGCGTGCCTCATAACGCTCCAAAATATGCAGAGAGGGCGCCTTAATAAAGTAAAGAATTCGCTTTCTTTTCTTTGATTCGGGTACGCTTAAGAATGACATCACGTGCAATTGCTGCGACGTCTATTTCTTCTCCTGCAGCCATGCCTGTCTGAAAGACAAGCAAAAAGAGGAGATTATACCAATAGGGCAGGACACTGGGTAAGAGGAATTTTTACTCTTATAAACCGTAGCCCTTATATGCCCTTTGGGCCTGTAAGGTATATTTAAATAAATAAATAAGTGGGGTACGCATAACGTGAAAAACTTGTTTGCAGGTAGTTCCATAAGAAAAAACAGAACTTCTTGTGCGCGTTTTACGGAAGTTTTTCTGACGTTGGATGGCAAGCATTTTCTGCGTTCTTGAGAACTGTGCTGCCGCAACTATATTCATGATTACAAGGGCTGTAGAGTTCACACCCAGCGCCCACGGTGATCAGAATATCCGGACGCAATCCCGCTCCTCGACCGTGAGCAAACAGCGCTCCGCCCAGGCCAAACTTGCGTTCCCGCACCAAGCATTACGTAGAGAGCACACCGCCCTGTGGCGGAGAGCGCAGACACGAATAGTGTGCCATGTCTCCCATCCGCGAGTACAACACTCGATGGCACTCGAACCCTTGCCGCCTTCGGCGCCCCAAACTAATGTAAAGGCTACCCAGACCAGCACCACATCATACGAGTGTGGCGCCCATCTCCCTTCACTACCTCTCAGTGTCTAGCCTCCCATTCGCCCTGTACATCGGATTGACCCATTCTCGCCAAGACACATGCAGCGGTGACTCGCACACATTATCTGTGTCTGCCCGCGCTATAGTGCCGAGGAGGTAACTGATGCGCAGAGTGATGAACCAATCGGACAATCGTCCACTATCAGAACTGAAAGCTCTAGGCCAGTGTTCTCAAAGAAAATCCGCGCGGAAGGTCTTATTCATCTTACTAATATTCCTGCGGTCTACGGGGCTTCACGATACGCTTTAAGAACGGCGGCCCCTGCCGCTCCATAGTGTACGCAGTTTGTGCTAGTCTCTCTCTCTCTCTCTCTCTCTCTCTCTCTCTCTCTCTCTCTCTGCCTTCGGCCCTGTTTCTCTTTTTATCGCCCTACTCCTTCCCCCGTACAGGTAGCCAACCCTTCCTTTCCTTACATCCATTCTCTCTCTCCCTCTGTCGCCAAAGCTATGATGACGATGATCGCTAATGACATGCCCTTTGAACTTGGGTGGCGACAAATAATCACATAGCATGCGTGAATTGCTTAAACGTTGCAACATTGTAATCTAACTTCCTGCCTATCTCTATATTCATCTCCTACGTTACCCATGCCTGTGACTATCTCGTCCCCATCACCTCCCTTACTATTATATTTTCCTGGTACTCTGACATGCTGTTGCTTCTCTTCACTGTTGGCCAGTTAACGTTCCCATCAGAGTTGAGCCCCAGCGCTTCTGGAAGGTGGACATTCCCTACGGAACGTTAACTTCATCCAGGCACACCAAACGCTATACCATGGTGGAGTACGTCCAAGAAGTGTCTGAAGAAATTCACCTGCCAAGGCCTAGACAGAAGGCCCCCTTGCCTAGTGGTATCTTTTGAAAGCAGTCGAGTTTTAAATCATTCATTCGTTCATTCAATTCGCTTCCAATCCTCTCGTCCACTGCCCACGGTTTTCGCTGCCATCGTGACCCCTCCCTTCCGCTCCCTCGCTATCTCGATCGTGCCATCACGATGAAGACGTGCAATGCGTCGGGTTCGCTCGGGCGCGCCTGCGCGGACGCGACCGGCGGAGTCGCGGCTGTATCGGCTGCAGCCCCGGAGCGAGCGCCCGCCCGGAGCACTCAACCTTCGCGATAAGCCAGCCAAGGCCCATAACCGATAAGGCTCTCCCGCGCGCGGCACGAATTTACGATTCGCCTTATCGGCGCGCCACAGCCGCTTTTGTTCCAAACTGGCGACGGGTTTCCCTTGTTTCGCGGAAGGCCTTTTCGTACGCCCGCCGCGTTATCGGTGCACCCCCCCCCCCCTCACCTTCGCCTCACGCGACCCTTCCTCAGAAAGCATCCCCCACCGTTGCGAGCGATATCCGCGCGCTGGCTCTCGACGCAGTCACCTTATCTCGGCAAGCTGGCCCTTCTCTTCCTGCTGCAGACCTATTTCCGTTCACAGGCTGGTCGCTGATAAAGAAGCCCGGCGATGATGGTTGCGGCCCGGTCGAACTCCGGGGCGCGTCCGCGATTCAGACGGGGGGACATAGGACAACCGGGCAACGGAGCAGGACAAGCGACGCAGCTGTCGCCAAGGGGTCCTGCTCAGCGTTGTCGAACCCGGACGCCAGATGGCGGCACAGCATGCGTCGTGTCGTGGTAGAACTTGTATCGGTAATCGTCTCCCTCGATTCGCTCCGGCGTTCCATAACAGCGAGACGGATGTAGTCTTTCAGAGATCACGTGAGAGGGTACGGTAGGTGTTCTACTTTCGGTACGCTGCTTTCCAAAAAACACTTCACGGCACGTATGAGGCAAATTGAGGAAGAGCGCCATTTAGTATGTCGCGTACGAAGATTAGATAGCTGGCTGATTAGCCTCCCCCGCGCTCACGGCGGTACAAACGAACCATTCGATGATATATATATGGCGTACGAGATAGGATGGGGGAAGGCCAAAAGTGAGGCGATTCGAGGAAACGCGATAACAAAAAAAGCAAGGAAAGAGGGTCTGTATTCTGTTGGCCCGTTACCCAAATGTGCAATCTGAAATATATGCACCATCACTGCCTATGTACGGCTTGAGTGTCACTAACCAGAGCAACGCAGGCAGGCATGGTTTACGAGAGAAGCCACGTGGATGACTCTGGATTAGTTTCGACCGCCTGCATTTCTTTACCGTGCGCTCAATGCTACATGCACGAGCATTTCTGCATTCCGCCATCGTGGGAATCGATCGCGCGACCTCGTGCCTATACAGCGCCACAGCCACTGAACGGCTCAGCGTCAATGGATCTGTGTCTCATTCCTTCTCGTGTGCACACGCGGGTGTTGCGCTGCATTCGATGCTAAAGTCGACCGGCCGACAAGGCCACATCGTCACCTTCGTACGCCGCAGCGAGCCACGTTACGAATGTTGGGAGTGCACCTCCGCTAACGCTGGGAAATAATAAAACTCGAGAGCACAACCAGCGATGCACGGAAACAGCTACGCTCCTTTACATTGACCGGGTGCGGCCCACATCTCGCACCTATCTGTGGGCGTATATAGTAGCCCCGGGACTGAGCTCGCGAAGGCGTTTCTCCCTTGGAGCGCGTGGTCCATATGGCGTCCTAGCAGACCACCACCCCCCGGATCCAGGGACGTCACAGCGCGTCACTCCTGTGAAAGGGGTATGTTGACGACGGCTAAATGCGGCGCTGGTTGAAGGATTTCGCGCGTAGGACAGGCAAGCTGTGGAGTGACGAAGCACTGACACCTACATGACATTGCATTCATTGCGTGGACCTTATCTCATAGTTTGTATGTATGTATGTATGTATGTATGTATGTATGTATGTATGTATGTATGTATGTATGTATGTATGTATGTATGTATGTATGTATGTATGTATGTATGTATGTATGTACGTACGTGCAGTGGTGACCAATATCACATACTTGGAACAGCGAATTCGTTTTTGAGCAGTGATTACTTGTGATACGTGCAATGATGAAACCTGCCATGTTTGTATGCGACAAGTTCCTGTTGAACATTTAGTCTTGTTGAAAACTTTTGTAAGGGGCATGTGTGTTTAGCCATTACGACATCTTGAAAGCAATCTGTGCGTTACCGTGCATATTGTTCATAGGAGTATGCGTGTATTTGTATGTGCTGCGAGTCTGTTGTGCGTGTTTCACCTCCAAACACACAGTGTTTTAGAATATGCGTTCAAAATTTCTTTAGCATACGGAAGACTCGACGCTTTCGGAGCGCCAGCATTTCGCATGTGTGAAACCAGTTATGAACTCGATGGATCGGGAAACTAGTTGATCTGCTTGGAGCAAGCGCTAACGGCAGCACATGCAACGGTGAATCTCGCTCCTTTCAGGCTCCACGCGACATTCCTTTCTCGACCCCCGTTAATTACTTCAAGCCGCCATTTTCATGCGTGTCTCGTTTGGGCTTCAGACCGTGCATTATAAGGTTAATCAGAGTCCCTTTCCCTTAGATGTTCATCTAATGTTTACAACTCATTTTGTAATTATTACCTCCAGTCAGTTTAAAATATATGCCTCTGTGGGAAACGCACTTCTGGGGCGTATTCTGCAACGATCACTTGCGGCTTTAGTATCGCCTGTGGAGTATCGCGCGCTGATTGGTTGGTTGAGCACTACGTCATGCGAAGGCGGGAGTGTCGTCGAAGTGGTCGTTGCAGAATACGTCCTGCTGATGAAATCGCTGAAATGTCGCATCTTCCGAATAATAATAATCTTTCTTAAAAATCAGAAGCACGAAACACAATGCGAGCGCACACCTGCCCTCGTATGGTGTTTCTTTCTCTTCCCTTGTTTTTTTCGCGCTATTTTTTGTCAGAAGCAGCTTTTCATCGTGTTGCTCCTCCAACATGGCGACTAGGACGCCGTCACTACAAGTCATCCGTACGCATAAAATTCCCTACAAAATTAATAGATGAAACTCGGGCGGCATATATGGTGTCTACGGGGGCTACAAACATGGCGGTTCAGTCAGCATATAAATGATGGGTAGTATATGGATTTGCCTAAACTTCGTCCTTCTAGCTTCGAACGGTTTTGTGACCTTGCAAATTTTTAATATTGAGCAAGACATTGTGTTATAGAAGCGATAGCTTGATGCATGTGCACAGTCTTCGTGCTTTCTGCGCTTAGAAAAAGAAAGTAACTTCTTCGAAATTTAGGCCGATAAAGGCCGATGAAGTGCACTGAACATGCAGAGCCACAAGGATGTCCGAAGCCACAGGTACCGAGATAAGGCAAATCTATGTGCTAATCGTCATTGCCGTGATATCTAAACGATCCGAGCGCCAGAGTTCCCGCTAGCAAGTTTGGCTCATAAAACTTCGTGCGCGTGCGCGTATTCCGCTGCCTTCAAGCCACCCCGCCCAGAATCGCTGCGCTGCAAGGGAGCGAGTGGAGAGGGGCGCCACACAAAGCGGGAAGCCGGCGGAAGTGCGTGAACACCTGCGTGTGAGGAGGCGGCGCCGCTCTTCTTTATTTTTCCCCCAGCGAGGCAACAATAAAAAGCGGCGGTGAGAGAAATCACCGCGGACACCGCGAGGGAGAACGCGCCGCTCCCACCGCCCCCGAAAGGTGTAAAAATTCGCGCGTATACCGCACACGCCCGCCTACAATACAGACTTGGTAGTAATAACACCTTTTTGAAGGCTACAGATGGTCCATACTTCAATACAGGCGGGAATGGCGAGGCTAAAACGAAGACAGAGAAAAACAGGCACTCCGACCGCCAAACCAATTTTCATTCGAAGAATGCCCTCTTTCCGTAATCTGCTCAGAACGAGCGTGAATAGCGGGTACAAGACAAAAATTAGAAGCCGTGATCTAAAAAGGCCGTCTCCTTTTCTGACACATGCAAGAGAATGCATGCTCGCGCACTTGTCCACGCCTCTCTTGCAGAGCCAGAAATGACAAATGGCATGACAACTTGTAATTCTGCAGCAAGCGCGATGAACGTTTGTGTGTGTAAACTGTGAAGTTTACACACACAAACGTTCCTTCTCCTCTTTCAATCCCCTTCCCCAGTGCAGAGTAGCCTACCGCGCTCAGCTTGGTTAACCTCCCTGCCTTCCCCTTATGACTTCTCTGTCTCACTCTCTCTCTCTCTCTCTCTCTCTCTCTGCAGCAAGCGCGGAATCTAACAGGGCTTAATACATAGGGGTCTTTTTTGATGAAAACTTACACTGGCGGGAGCAAGTCCAGAATGTATGCGCAAAGGTAGCCTATTGCTGCTATACTCTAACAAAAGCTCGCCAATATTTTCCACATGTTATACTTCGGACACTGTACTTTTCATTATGTCACTGACTGATAAGTTACTGCCTGGATTCATGGGGTGTGACGTACGGTAGCTATATAAAACCTCTAGAACGACTCCAAAAGCGAATGCTGAGAGTCATAAGCCACGATCAACCTACATGTAACATTTTTCAATCGCAACGCGTTCTTTCAGTTCCGATGTTATGCTCACTATATGTATGTACGTATTATAGTATGTATGTGTAATGTATGTGTGTTTTTTGCGCGCTTTTTTCCCTCTATGCATATTTTGTTGCATATTGCATTGAACCGGCCACTAGCCACTTTAGGCTATCGGTCCAAAGAATCTTTGTTTATGTTCTTGAAAAATAAAGTTCGATTGATTGATTGATTGATTGATTGATTGATTGATTGATTGATTGATTGATTGATTGATTGATTGATTGATTGATTGATTGATTGATAGCGGGCGAGTGCATCGTCACCACCAATACGATCACCGCTCGCCGCCCTCCTCCTCTCGTAGTTCCTCGTTCTTCTGTTTCCTGTGGTGGTGGTGGTGGTGGTGAATTGTAGCAACAGGGTGGTTTAGCCTCGCGATCAAGGCCGGCAATTGCTCCACCCGAGCGTCTCTTACAATACCGCTGAAGGGTTTCACCATATGTCCAACGAACCAGTCTCTCTTACGAATTCGATAAGGAAACGTGAAGTTTCTTCGCGGGCTATAACTGATCCCTCGGGAAATATAAGGTGGTGCTTGCACGCATGCGGAAGGCCCTTCCTTTTTTTTCAGATTATTCAGGAGAGCATCCCTTTCATCTAAGAATTTCTGGCAGGATTACAAAAAGTGCTCAATGTCTCGTTGCACGCCGTACAGTTCGGAGAAATGATTCGCCCCGTCTTAAATAGCCAGGCCGGCGTACTAGCAGATCCTGTCCTTGTTCGATATATGAATGCACACGAGGCTTCCTCTCAGTGAAATCTCTTGGTTACGCAGGGCATATGCGGTGGAACCCAAAGCGACGCAAAGTGATTTCGAATGTCAGATTGTTTCACTTCATTACTCTTTGGAGCCTTGATTTTGGGAGGAGGATAGAGCGATGCAGATGCAAGTGCATCAGCTTTTCGTTTCCTGAGATACCAATGGAGGAGGAAATCCACTGAAACTTTACTGTGAAGCCTTTATTGTTGAGTTCTTTCACAATGAACACTTCTGTCTCCTATATCTCACTTCTCTCTGTGTCTTTCGCTCTTATGAACGCGAACAACGCCGATTCAGACGTGTTTGCCTTTTACGGCTAAAAGAACGGTGTGCAATTTACAGCGCTTCTCAGTTGGAAATGCGACTCATTTTTTAATATCTTTTTTACATTGTAGAGCATCGCATGTGTCATGTGGAGGTTGCTGCTGTTCCCACAGCAAAGTAATGCTAACTTGGGTTGGTTGGTATACATGCTAAAGTTCCTTGTGCTGTTGTTATTCTCTTATGGCGATGTAACCAGTGGCGTAGCAACAGGGGGGGGGGGGGGGGGCGTGGGCCCCGGGTGCACGGGCGGGAGGGGGGTGTCATATACGTCTCAAGACGCCCGAAAATTGTCGATATCCTCGCCTTCGTCGACTACACCCGGGGGGGGGTGGGGGGGTGACAGAAGGGTTATCTGAGTGACAGAAGGGCTAAGGGCCCCGGGTGCCAGACGACCTAGCTACGCCACTGGATATAACCCAGGTTAATCCTCACCGTCGCCCTGATGCCCTGCATAACTTTATGTCTATGTATGTCACATGTTTATATCAGCCGTATACGCAAAGTAGATGCTATAATAATCAACCGCCAAAGTTGCTCAAAGAACGCGTTGTCGTATTGACTGAATTGTTCCTAATAATCTTGAAAGTTGCAACACGAAAACAAAAGTAACAAGAAATGTCATTCATTTCATTTCATTTCATTTTATTACCTTAAAGACCCCTTGCGGGGTATTACATAAGGGGTGGGTGGTACAAAAATACAGGAGGTTGCCCACTATCTTATTTTGAAGACAGAATACTCGTTACTTCATCCATGAAGGCAGATGAGGTGGTGATGGCAGCGACGTGGTGGGGTAGGCCGTTCCAGTCTTTAGCTGTACGATGAAAAAATGATGACGAGCAGGTGACAGTGCGCGCGCTAGGGCGAGCAACATTTAGTTGGTGGCCTGTGCGCAGCGATATGCGTGAAGGTGGTACAATGTAAGGTGCGTGGCGAAGCGAGCTGGTGAAGAATTTATGGTGAAGAATTCACAATTCGCATGCCATTTATCTTAAATATTCTCTCCCGGTTGTTTAAAAATGTGTGAAACAATATTAGTGCTCAGAATCTGAATTTTGAATTGAATTGGATTTATTGATAGGAAAGACAGAGAGGTCGACCTGACCTAGTGCGCTCTATAGTCTGCTACTGAAAGTTGTATAATTTCGCTGAGGCCCCTCTTTACGGGCAGCGCCGGGGCGCCTGTGAGATGCTATTACAAGGGTGCCGGAAATTTTGGTGCACCCGCGTATGTCGGATCTACCTATAGTCGCGTCCACGTATATTTAATGCTCCGTCCGAGGAATTCAAGCGCGAAGCAATAAACATTGATGTCGATGTCAGCGCTTCACCCTTCGGGCAAAACTGCCCACTTCTTTATTTATTTTTTTCAGCTTCAACACGTTCATCCACCGCCTACAAATTGCATTCTTTCTACTTTAATTTTCGTTTTTTCTTATTATTTCCACATTTCAATTAAATAGGCACCGTTAATTGCATCCATGCTTTCCTCGATCGGCTTCGTTGTCCGTCGGATTCGCGTGGTTCCAAAAAATTTAGCCCCTCGTGGCTCACCCAGCTGATTCGACCTGTCGCGCTATAGCGACAACTGCGTACTTAACTACGTACTACGTACGTACTTAACTACGAACAAGAGCGCGATTTCGTGCCTCTTGTTTCTTCCCGCGGTCTCTCTTCTCAACGAGCGAAACATCGAAGTGGCTTTTATTTGAGTGAACACGGTCTGTAACTATACGCACCTGCGACTAGTGAGCTTCGGCGTCGATATATCCTGGCGCAAGCGGCGCGAAACCGGTACCGCGGCATCGTGGATTTCTGCGAGCAAGAAGAATGGCGAACAAGACGGTCTGGAAACGAAAAACAACCAAAGGCTGCGAACTGCCTTAAACGCCTTCTGGTCGCAGACACTTTTTTTCCCATAAATATGTCGAGCTATAGGTTTTCCACTCGCCCGCGCTATACGCCTCGTCGCATATAGCGAGAGCTGAGTATACGCACACCTATGTATACCCGTTCTGCATAGAGACGGCGCACTAAGGGGCAAAAAGTTATCCGTGGCCAAGGGAACGCGCCCTAACGTGTGCAGTCCGAGAGAAAGATACAAGGAATAAAGTACGTCCTTTTCCCCCCGCGTAAAGGCATTAAGATGTCTGACGGACAAGCCTCGCCAACCTCCTGTACCCCAAACGCTTTCCAGGTAACTCTTCTGCTGCTGGCCTTTTAGAGAACGGCAAAAAAGATACTTAGCTGAAGAAAAAAAAATAAAGAATCGTCAGATCTTATAGATAGCGGCACAGCACAACAAGGATCAGAAAATGGTCCTTTGTTTCGTACATGCGTCGCCACCTGTGACGAAATAGTCATAATTGACCATGCGGACTTTGTATAAACGAGAGTTTGGGATTAGATAATTTAAATTGGTGGTGCGAAATGACGGAGAAGCTTTAAAGTATTAAGCTAAGAATTATCTGTAATGTAATTGAAACAGAGCATCGTGTCGAGAAAGAAGAAGGGTAGGAGGTATGGGGAGGTCTAGTGGTTGCGAGAAGAGCAAGTGATCTCAATGGGTACTGCGGAGCTTAGTCTATATAGCCTCACTGCTGGCAGCCTATGAGAGCTGAACATGCAGGAGTGACAGCAAAATCTTGCTCGAGTTTCGCACGCATTAAGATATCTGACCGAAGGATGAAACGTCCACTACATACGGTAAAATGTGTTCGAAAGAATCAGTGCACATATCTTGGCACAGATTCGCCTCGTTACAGTGAATTATATCATTCACTTTCTTCCCCATTGCGGCGATGGTACTAGCTCTCCAGGAAGACCATTCTTAAGTTTTACGGAATTTTCGAAAATCGCCTGATGCAGATGGCATAATTATCGACTTTCAGATGGATTATTCAGAGAGGCGGACATTAAAACCTGTTCTATCTATCTATCTATCTATCTATCTATCTATCTATCTATCTATCTATCTATCTATCTATCTATCTATCTATCTATCTATCTATCTATCTATCTATCTATCTATCTATCTATCTATCTATCTATCTATCTATCTATCTATCTATCTATCTATCTATCTATCTATCTATCTATCTATCTATCTATCTATCTATCTATCTATCTATCTATCTATCTATCTATCTATCTATCTATCTATCTATCTATCTATCTATCTATCTATCTATCTATCTATCTATCTATCTATCTATCTATCTATCTAGTAAAACTAGATCGAAACACATATTCAGCTAATTAACAAAAATCGCTAATTATAATGTAAACAGAGAGAAAGCAACATAATCACTTTACGGCACATATGACAATTTACGAATTGTAGTCGGCGAGTTCGCAAGGCCTGTAAACTTGGAATGAATTTCCATAATGTCAGCAGTTTCATGATACGCATTGTCAAACTCATCGTAAGCATTCAGTGTTCCACTAACTTTGTTTAGCAAAATATTCTTTTATGCGTTGAAACACAAAAATAACTGGAACACCCGTGCATATAATATCTCGAAACTGGTGTCATCCTGGACATTCGTTTCAAGTGGATGCGTCTTGCAGACTCATCAGCTAAACTTCGTAAATTGCAACATGTACCCTGAAGTAATTAATTCAGAAGTTAATTATTGAACTTTTGTTAATTATTTGAATGTGTATTTTGATTTCGTTTGACAATAATATCGGCCTCTTCAAATAATCCAGCTCAAGGACAACTTAAGAACGATCAGCCCGTTTAAAGGTCCTTAGGGAGCGTACTAGGGTTTATTAACCACTATTATTAACCAAACTATGGGTGGAGCATTGCTGCAACAATGGGAAACTATAGTTACAAACAAAATGTGAACGGAACTAAGAAGGTGTGACGCTACAGAGTTTTATAAAGACCAGCGCAACTCCAGCAAGCAGCACACCTCCGCCAAAGCACTATCCTCTAGCGAGTGCCGACCGACACGGAAATGCATTTCAAGGAAATACAATTTCACAAACGCAAATATATATATATTCCCTGTTATCCTTCGTTCGCCGTCTTTTTACTCAAGTTCGTACATTGTCTACTCTTTTTCCTACTTAAGCGGTAATAAAAGATGAACTTGGTGCAGTTATGCCTCGAACCAGCGCCGTCCAACTGAACGAAAAGATCTAACTTAGCCTGACGAGAGAAATACCGCTGCTCGTGGCTTATAACTGGAAGGTTTGACAGCTGCGCTTGTATACGGCATGTTCGCGGGCTTGTACAAAACGTCTCGACGGCCGCAAACCGGCGGCACCGTAAAATCGTAAAGGCGCAGGTAGAGGTGCGCGGGCACCGCGCTCGCTTTTGGCTGCGCATCGTTGCGCTGTAGTTGTGCGCAGTGCAGCGAAGCGATCGGAGGAACGCAGCCAAAACAGCAACGAGCTGGCACGTGGCATAATAAATGCCGCCTTGTCAGACTGACAGCCTGGTATACTGGACCAAACCGGAAAAGACCAGATCGAAATGGGCCATACCGGCCTGCAGGGACTGAAATGAGACAGAGAGGATGCAGGGATGATGTATTTTTACTTTCGACGACGTTAATCTAAGCTGTCATTAATAAAATTTGAGTATTTTCCGTAAGCTTCGACCATCTTAGTTTTTCTAAGAACGCTGTGACTATTTGGCCTAAATGCGCACAATCATCCACAGTCTAGAGACGCTGAGCACTCGACTCAAACGTAGTGATCAATTCACAGAGCTTGCGCGAAAGTGTTGCCAGGCACTGTTGGCAGCATGGTGCCGACGCGTCCGATGCCAAGTCTCGCACGAAATCTCGCGAAAGTGCTCGTATCACCGAAAGTGATCACACGAAAATACCACTCCGGGATCACGCAGACGTCAAAAAAAAAAAAAGAATCATTCTACATGAGTATGCAAGCGGCACATTTGCGCAAAGCACGTCAGCTCACACACGCGATATACCCGCGGGAGTGCATGCAATTCGACGGGCATTGCCCCAAACCTCCCCTCCATGCAACCTGCCTTCGCTGGATGAGTAACGCCTCCCCGTGTACGTTCTTCCATGCCCTTCACCCTCCGTCTTCCTTTTACGCGAGCACTTGGGTACGACTGCAGCACGTGGCACAAATCGCGCTAGAGGCGGCTTCCTTTGACGTGGCCACGGGAAGCCTAAGCTGTGGCTCTTTGTGTCGGTGCACACTTTAGCTGCGCGCACACGAGCTCTTTCGCACGATCATACGAGCTCACTTGTTCATATTGTGACGCACCGAGTACAACTGAGTATAACTCAAATACGATAGGGCACACCATTCAAGCAGGAGCACGCTCTGTAGCCCTTGTCTGGTGCGTCCTATCGGGCTGCTTAGTTGTGACCAGTTCTATTCAACGCGCTACATGTTGAAAGAACGCCAACCAGCCCGATTTGGTCATAAGCGGTGTCTGTTGACGGGCAGGGTCTTCTTCTTCGGCTCTGATCCCCCGCCAGCAACCTGAAGCAAGGTGGCATACGCACTGACACGTATTTTCACACCACAAAATAAAATTGTATGAATCGCTATTTTTAAGTCTAAACCTGAAAATGTGAGCAATTAGACACGCCAATGTTTTCACCCCACTGCAATCAATCAATCAATCAATCAATCAATCAATCAATCAATCAATCTTTATTCCAGCGTCAGAGGTTGAAAAGGTAGTGTTGATAACCGTGGTCAAAAAACCCCTAATGGGGCTTTGACGAGAGGCACACTGAGCAGCAAACAGGGCAGAATGCAGCAGTAAAGTTTGTCAATCATTAGCAATAGCAGTCGTCAGAAATGCAAATAAATCATGTTCCGCCGTAAACCATGTGTACGTTGCAAACAATAACACAGCAATGCAAATAAATCAAGAAGCTCAGGTACACCAACGCCTCGTCAATGGCGTACCTGCTTGGGCTTCAGCGAGTCGCAAGCACTTCCCAGGAGACCTCCTGTGGCAGGGCAGCCTCCGGTAACGCCTTCCCGTCCATGTCTCCCGTGAAAACACAGGGTCGTGTTCCAAGTCTCGCGAGCATTGAAGACAGTCTCATTTGACTACCAAGGGGACAGCTTCGAGCTCAAGTATAATATAGTGGAACGCTTCTGGAAGACCTCTCTGCCAATTGACGCGTCTGCAAGAAATGAAGCTAGTAAAAGCACGTGTTATCGCTGAATTTCACCATCTTGCGAGTTTTTCTCGTGCGCAGGTGAGCTTCCCGTCGAGTTTCCAAGCATTCTGTGCAGCTGCCGTCTTGTCCGGACGGTAAACGGCGCCAGAGAATGAGAGGGACAAGCAAGAAGACTAAGACGATCAGGAGGTGTCCTAACAACTGAAAATCTCATTCCTTGATCGGTTAGAATAAATACTAGTTGACAAGCAATAAAGTTTGTACAAAAAAGTAGCCTGCATCGTTTTTGACTTCGATGATGTCTTCGCGACGCTGTTCAGCTGTGGCGGCTTTGTCAGAATTGGAGCGATACGTATGAAATGGCCATGGTCCGCTTAGTTCTCTTTTTAGCCGTGTACGGCGGGTATTGGAACACAGCCTTTGACGCACGTTCAGCTATACAGTGTAGCAGCCGCCCTTGGAACGGCACTTATACGCGGCTCGACCCGCTTTGTTTTACGGTCTCGCGCACCCTTCGCGCCTCTTTTCAAAGCCCAACAGGCTCGCCTCGGGCGTGAGTTCTTGCCCGTTCTTTTTTTTTTTAATCATTTTGTTTCATTCTTCTCACTTGTGCGTGGCAACGGGTACTATTCGCTGCCCACATATCCCGCCTGTTTGCCTCTTCTCTCTTCTCTGATCCCTTTTTACACTTATTTATTTCCACACTATTTCCTTCCTTTTGACTAACACCGCTGCCAATGTTTGTGAAGTAGGTGCGGCAGCGAATGGCGATACGGCGGCACAGAAGGCCGGCCGCTTTCAGAAACGAACCGCGAAAAAAAAAAAAACAGTGAGATAGCGGGAGACGGTGGGATATGGAGACGTGTACGGAGACGTGTAAGGATATGTAGGCGTGTACGCACGGGTATTTGTACTCCATCTCGCCAACTACGTGCAGTACAGTAAGAACTATACGTGTTGTGGGAGCCAACCAGAAACAAGAGAACCAGAAGGCAGAGTTCGGCCATTGTCAACCACTGATCCCCCTGCGCGCGACGCCGGCACAACGAAAGAAGAAAGAAAACTTCATTGAAATATTAGCAGCGCACAATGGGCAAGTGCGCCTCAACTTCTCTGGAGCACGCAGATGCAGCTGTGTATACTGATTGGCTGACACGAGCCCTATAGCCTTCGTTGTACTGCGCGGAATTGGTGAGACGTGTAGGCATGTATACGCCTAAATGTGTGTGCTGCGTACGTGTGCGTACACACGTACAGATGTCAACGCGCGCCGCCGAACGGTGCTTGGAGAGGCGTATACACAGTGACTGGCGGAAGCGAGGATTTGCCTTGGTCTTCTTGTACTGTGTCCTCAAGGACATGGCAAATATGCACCGGAAAGATTGACTACGAGGCGCTCAATTCGACACGCTGCAAAAGTAATAAAAAATTGAGGGGGGAGAGGGGGAGGGGGCATGACGAATCGGCGTGATATACAGGAAAAGAGAGACCCCATTGCCGCAGGTAGCCGAAAAACAAAAACATCATGGCCACGGAACGCATGCTCTAATAAAAGGAAAACCTTCCGGAAATGCTTATGAAATTGAGCATTGCGGACTAAGACGATATGTTCCGGTCCGGCACAACTCGCCTACACTGACACCTAAGCGGTAATACGAAAAGGGACCGTGGTCATATATTGTGGTCGCTTGATGCATATATATGCCACTCAGAGCAGCTACCAAGTAAGCTTGAATGACTGGCATCAGTAAAACGATAGGTTCCGGTCCAGCACAAGTCGCCTACACTGACACCTAAGCGGTGATACGAAAAGGGACCGTGGTCATATATTGTGGTCGCTTGATGCATATATATGCCACTCAGAGCAGCTACCAAGTAAGCTTGAATGACTGGCATCAGTAAAACGATAGGTTCCGGTCCGGCACAACTCGCCTACACTGACACCTAAGCGGTAATACGAAAAGGGACCGTGGTCATATATTGTGGTCGCTTGATGCATATATATGCCACTCAGAGCAGCTACTAAGTAAGCTTGAATGACTGGCATCAGTAAAACGATAGGTTCCGGTCCGGCACAACTCACCTACACTGACACCTAAGCGGTAATACGAAAAGGGACCGTGGTCATATATTGTGGTCGCTTGATGCATATATATGCCACTCAGAGCAGCTACCAAGTAAGCTTGAATGACTGGCATCAGTAAAACGATAGGTTCCGGTCCAGCACAACTCGCCTACACTGACACCAGCGGCGATACGAAAAGGGACCGTGGTCATATATTGTGGTCGCTTGATGCATATATATGCCACTCAGAGCAGCTACCAAGTAAGCTTGAATGACTGGCATCAGTAAAACGATAGGTTCCGGTCCGGCACAACTCGCCTACACTGACACCTAAGCGGTAATACGAAAAGGGACCGTGGTCATATATTGTGGTCGCTTGATGCATATATATGCCACTCAGAGCAGCTACCAAGTAAGCTTGAATGACTGGCATCAGAGTGGAAGCGTGAATATTGAGTGGCTAATTACAAGCTATAACGTCTGTCTCCGGTATTAGGCAGGTGTGGTAAAGAGGGTGGAAAAAAAGAAGCTTGAAATCCAGAAGCCCAGCTGTGAACGGATATTGGAAGTACATTTGCCCGAGGGGCTTTCTGCTACCTCTTATGAAAGATTTTCATTCTGCTTCCGTTGTTCCTGCATATTTAGTTCTTAGGGACTGTCTCATTGGTCGCTTTATCTAAATAACTGCTGTAACCCCAGAATATATACCGCAAATGGCATAGTAAAGGAAACCCCTGGTTAAGGCAAGCAGTGAGAATAGAAGGTACGCCGTAGTTTTCCTCCCTTTCTTTCTTTCTTTCTTTCCTTCTTTCTTTCCTTCTTTCTTTCTTTCTTTCCCTTTTTGACGTCATAGGAGGAGGAGGGGGAAATAAAGAGAGAAGGCAGGGATGTTAACCAGAAATGCGTCTTGTTGTCTACCTTATTATTACTATTATTATGTTCTTATTATGTTCTTCGACGTCATAGAACATAATGAAGGTGCATGAACTCTCGTATAATGGACAATACAAGGATCGATGCTTACGGCAAAGGTATGCAGGTATACAAGATACGAGCATCAATTAAGGTCGCTATCGAGGAACAAACAACTTTATTCAAGGGAAATTTCGGGGCTTTGTAGATGGCCGCTTGTTTGCGGCGGCCTCTTCCGCCCAGGCAGTGATTGCTTTTTGTACTTTTTCTTCGGGGGACCGTGTTAGGGTCTCCCATCGAAGTTTATGTCACGGCACATAGTTTCCAGTGGATTCTTAAGGAGCGAGGCAGCAGGTACAAGCAGTTCAATCGGACGCGTGTATTAATAATCAGAGGTTTATCTGCATTTTTGTCAATGAATTATGAAATCGTATGAGGTGCGCCTTTGATGCAACATCAGTCAAGTTACCTGCGAGCTAGTGCATGTAACCCTACACGTCCCAACACGCGGCGAATGCATCGCATCGCAACAATCGCACGTGCGGGTGTGGTTACAAGAACGGTGTCGTCAGCGTACTGTAAAAGCGCTGGCAAAAGAATGACTGCCACCGGAGCAGTGGCGGTCATGCTGGTAGCATATATAGTGTTAACGTTCCGAAAAACGTTCCGGAAAACACGACGGAGGCCGAAGGGCCGTTATACACACAATCACTGACAAGTCTTCTGTAAACACATTCACACACACTCACACTCGCGTGTTGCGGTCAGGCGTTATCGCGATTACGTGTACGAACACACGCCGGTTAACGAGGTTTTTCTACCAAACAACGCGCCCGCTCAGAGACTGCGTTACACAGCGTCAACACGGAAAGCGATCGAAGCGCCCCCTCGCGAAGCAAAAGGCACTAAAGGCAGGCGAAATTTGGTCGTTCGTTGCGCCACCGAGTAATTACGTTATGTACACCCTGATAACACTGCAGCGCGTGTATCAGCGTTGCTGGCCGTGAGGTAGCGACAAACGCTCGATCGTCGTAGCGTTCATTTTCGCGAGCGCTTCATTATGCGGGCGTCCGCGAACAGCCGAGTGTTTGTCGACGTTGTGTATATATAGTGCGATAACGAGCAGAAGCCGACGCGGGTATATGCTGCGCCAAGGGCCTTCGATGTGCATGTATGTGCGAGGAGCCCTCAAAAGGCAGCAACACCGTTAAACACACCCATGGGTATGCTTGAGGACAAACATGAGCACGCGATTACGCACACACGCACGCAATCTTAATAGGCGTCTTACCCTTGTATGCAACGCAGCATGTATACACTTTGCGCCGGATCATGTGACGGCACATGTACGGCTCGTCTCAATGCATGCCAATGAAACCACCGGATACCCAAGCGCACGCGACCGGTAAACCGTGAACGTGCATGATGCTTCCGTCTGCAATGCCTTGCGCACCGTGCAATAGCCGGTGCACAAATGCACACCCTAGTAACGGTTACCTGTGAGTAACAGAAACCGATCTCGAATGCAATGCTTCTGCGGGCTGCATGCGCCGGAAGTGATTGCAGAGCTGGAAACACGTCATACATCGCATATTTTCCTGCAAAAATTACTAAAGGGAACTTTGGCGTTGCGATCGTTCAGTTGCCATGGAAATGATTTCTAAAACGCGAATTTGTCTAATCTTCGTGCTATCTGGCTCAGGCTTTATCTTCCTAACGTTCCCAGCAATCGTATGTCTTTTTTTAAAACGAACAAAGTCAATAAATTTCTGCATATTCACTTACGGAAGTCCATTATACAAATTCTGTTTTTTGTAACGAATTATCGATACGCCTTCGTTTAGCTTCTATATTGAGATACAACTGAATATCATGCGTATCATTTGAATATCATGCAAGGACGCGCATAACCATAGCCAATTGTTTCATTGGTAACGAAATATCGTGTTTAAAATGATTGACTAGCAAAGTCACAAAACCTTGCCCTCGTACGTGTTTTCTTTCTCGTCCCAGTTCGTTTGCGCCATTCTTCCTTGAGCATGGATTACCCACACGTTCAACAGTCAGTATACTTCTAAACCTTTTGAAGCCAGAAGGACGTAGTGCAAATCCGCGTATACCTATACCGACTATTCACGTGCTGGGGAGGTACTGTGCGCATCGTCAAATTATGCCATATTGTCTAATTCTGTAATGGCGGCATTTCAAGCCAATCTGAGAGAGCAGCCCTCTGGGCCATTCAGAGCAGACAATGCGGCTGAATTCGACAATGCCCACAATTGCACTCCGGACTGAAACGCCATTCTTGCAGCTGCCACATATACACTAGCGCCACAAGTTGCCTCTGGTAATTTTTGTCCGACACTCAATCTACGCGGTACTCATCGAGCTTGAACATCGGAAGTAAGAAACAACTTTATGCGTTGGAAATGGAGCGAATTGTAAACTAGTGACACCTTAGTGCCGTAAGTTGTGTGCAGCGCAATGCAAGCGGCGCACAGCGATTGCATTACCAGAGGCGTCGCCGCCTCATGAGCAGCGCTGCCCTCCACAACAGACGTCACGTCCACGACGAAGCTTGCAACAACGCGTGAAATTTCGCGCGCGCACGCGATATGACGGGTGGGTGCGCGCTCTATGCTACAGCGGCCAAGTTCAGACAAGACTAATGTGACGCAAGGTCTCAGCAATAGCTTCCCGCACGAAAGTGAACATGTAATCTCTGATGTTAACTCATGGAATTCTCATTGAACTCTTTCACTACCGCCAGAAAATGGTCTTTTGTTTTAGGTCTCGAAAAAAAATTGTTGACCACTACAAATAATATTCCAGCACACATTGCAGCACAGCATATTGTGCATGATGAAATGCTCTTTCCAAGAACATACGCTGCCAAATAAACAAAAGTTTATTAGGTAAAACATACAAATTCTAGAAAGCGCCATTTTTGCTGCCGGTTGATAGAGAAAACAATAAAAAAAGAACACATTATCTTGATAAAAAACATTAATATCAAAGAAAATAAAGAATACATATTTCAAAGATAAGTAACCCGGGAATGGTGTCTGAAAAAATAAATGCTCAGTACACCGCCGTTCTTCGGATACAAAAAAGAAACTAAAACCAGTTCATCGCTCGGGCCATGCGGTGAAGCAGTTCCTGGATTTTGCGAAACATATGTGCACTCCGCACTTTTCTCACAAAATGTCTGGTTTTTGTTCAACTTTGCGGTCCTCGTAACACATTTTGCGCATACGCCTTTTCGGCATCTTCTGAGGATGGTCCGATGTGAAGTCCAATGAACGCACTTTACCAGTTCGTCTGGAGTCATGCACCTCTTCCAGGACCGATCGCTCTGAGCGTAGCTGGGCAACTACAAGATTATGCATCCAAGCATATCTGTTTGCGCTTTTGCAGAATGTCTTTATCACCGCTGCAGAGAAGAAGAGCAGAAAAGAATCCTACGCCGGTTGTAAAGTGTCTTGCGCTGCTCGATATGGAGCTGGGCCGAGATGTGCTACGGGTGGCCTTCTTGGAGTGAACGGAATTTTCTTTGCTGCCGATGGCAGCACACCATGACCAAGCGAAGTATGCAGCCCGAAGCAGTAGAGCTCTCAGGTCGTGCAAAAATATTAACAGATAAGCGCGCACAAGGAATGAGACTGCGCAATGCCGTGAAGGAAACTCGCCGGTGAGCAGCAGCGGATGTCCCGTGCTGAGCTCAAAACATCATTGCCGTCAGAGCATGAATCTGCTTTGATGTCGTCTTCGTAATCATAACTCAAGCCCTCATCACTAAATTGAAGTGCGGGTGCTGCACAGTTTCGAGCAGGACGCTTTTCTCGCGACGCAGCCACGCGGGACGACGCCATGAGAGCGACTTTCGGTAACTGCGCAGTGACACGGCAGCGCCCCTTGCCGGGATTTCACGAGAGAAGCGAAATCGAAACTCTTGTAAAATGGTTGAAAATGCCAGGTCCACATGTTGAAGATGCGGGGGCACTTCAGAAATACACTTTGGAGCAATAAAACGACTCGGACTCCAAACCAAATCTCACTAGTGAACAGCTGGCGTCATTTTCGTTTAATTATCACCGCTCTTGCGAAGTCGGGGGTCCGTGCGGCCAACAGAGGTTTCATTGGTGGTACCGTGCCAGGTGCCGGGAGAAAGAAGCGTTCCGAGCGACGTTCAAGAGAATGACAGAAATGATTATATTCAAAAAAGTACATGCATGGTTCAGTTTTACAACACGGCTTCAACTATCGCAGCACATATATGGTAGCGTCTTTGCATGTCCGAGCGTCCCCCTCCCTCACAGCCGTCTGGATCCCCTTTTTATGCCCTTTTATTTCCTCTTTCCCTCGTTGAGGGAATTCTTGGCCTATCACAACGCCGAATCGTTCCCCACCTCAATCGCCTCTCGATGGTCGTCAGCGTGTTAAAAATTGATGGGGTTTTGCGTGCCAAAACCTCTTCCCGATTATGAGGCACGCTGTAGTGGGGGCCTGTAGTGAGGAAATTTAGACCACCTGGGGTTCTTTAACGTGCACCTAAATCGAAGTACACGGATGTTTTCGCCCGCATCGAAACGCGGCCGCCGAGGCCGGGATTCGACCCCGTTACCTCGTGTTTAGCAGCCCAACACCATAGCCACTAAGCAACCACGGCGGGCGTCGTCAGCGTGCTGCTCGGTTACTGTCCTCAATGTGCTGCTCGTGGTGCTCGTGTCTTCAAGAGCTACTCGTGTACGTGGTGCTTTAGGAGGTTCGGTGGTTGGACACGTCGCAAACGTTCATTTAACACCCTTGGTGTTGAGACGTAACAAACACCTCCGCCGCCAAGAGATCCGATCTGAGGTTGACCAGAAGTCAGATTGCCCGAAGCGTCGATGTTCGGTCGCGGCCTCGGGGATCTTTCTAGTTGCGATGACTGATGTCACACGACAGCTTGAGGGCCCAGCCCTCGCTTGGTTGTGCCCACCTCCCTGGGAGGTGTCCACCTCCTGGTTGGAAGAGATTAAAACATACCGCGACGTGATCAGCTGTATAGGGCCAGCTTTTTCTGGCTTCACTTTTATCCCCCGTTACGCTCCCTCCATGTTGTTGGGTTGGTTTTTCCCCCTTCCTTTATCTCTTGAAGCGTAAAATGAACAACAAAGGGACAAGTTCTGAGAACCAGTTTGCAATGGGATTTATGTCGTAATCAATTCACGCACACACGGCATTGTTGTGTCAAGTGGAAGAGCCTCTCCTCTAAAGGTCTCCTCTAAATGTAGACGCGCGTTTCTGCGAATAGCGGCTCTGGCATGCATGAGGTGGCCTGCCGCGATTACCCACACCTACATAAGGGTAAGATTGGCACGCGCAGTGCGTGCCCAATTATCTCGTCCGAGGCGGAAGTGAGTCTCGCAAGCGACACAGTTCGATGCAAAACATCCCCTTTCGGCCGGTTATCGGGGCCGACCTCGAGATTTGCGCACGCACGCAAGTCGGGAGAGGTGGTCGCCGAGGACGCGTTGCGAAAGATGCACGCCAATACGATAACGTCGTACGAGAGAGGGAACAAGGAAAGGGGCGAACTGCGCATGCGCTTACTCCAGACAACCTATATAGAAAGAAAAGGTAGCGAAGGCAGAGACGTAAACCAAAAAAGCGTCTAGTTGTCTACCCTAAAAGCTGGGAAAAGGGGAAATAGAAAGCTGAGAGAGAGGAACGAGTTGGTGTTCCAGTATCGCGTCTATACGGACAGTGTACGGTCGTCTACAACCACTGCAGTGATTAGGAAATTGATTGTATTTGCATATCAAATCGAGGATGGCGGCACAGCAAGCGCTCGATGTTTTCTTTGCGGACACCACATGTAGCACTGTCAGCCATTCCATGCAAACGCTAAAAACAAATGTATGGTGCATGGAAGTTCATATTGTGGGAGTAAATCCTCGTCCAACATTCGATTCCATTTTTCAGAGTTCTGAATTGACACGGCAAGCTGGGCGAGTTGGTGAGTCAACATGTTTCTAGGGGTGGGCAGCGCAACCCGGACGTAGGACAAAAGAAAGTACCCGATGCGAGCGCAGGTAACTGAGCTTGTATCGTCTACTTGCTTTTGTCTTTCGTCCGAGGTTGCCCCCCCCCCCCCCCCACCAAGGAACATTTTCGGAGTTCACCTGCCCCACAGAAGGGCTCTATGTTCAGTCTGCGCACAAGACATGTGCGCAGACATGTGAACACAACATGTTCAGTCTGCGCACAAGACAGTAACCAGCACGACACTATTCTATTTTACAGCTTCTCCTGAAAGGTCTCGGATACTAAATGCGTTATCATTTCTATGCCTAACCCTTACCTCGCCCTCTCTCACTTTCCTCCATCTGGCCGTCCGGTTTCAGACCTGTACCGGCGAAAGATAAGAAAGAAATCTTACAGTTGTGATACAGACGCTCTGCCCCTACACCACACCGTGTGTGCCAGCTAACGTTATCCAAGCTGTTCAACGACAAAGAAAAATATATATATATAAAACGCGGCGCAGTATACATTCATAAGACCTATGGCGTTCAGTTTTCAGCGTTCTGACAATTGGACACCGCAGGTCTTAAAATCGTATCTCGCACCGTGTTTTCTCAATAATTTCTTTTTTTCTTTAAACACCTTGTCTAACCAACTGGGACACACTATATATACACCACAACTAGATTTCCCGAAAAAAAAAAAGGTTTAGTTCTACTCTATTCCCAAAATGACTGGTCGCATCGCACCACAAGATATGAATTCTGTTCTTTCATTGTGCAATTAAGGGGAGAGTTCAGATTTATTACGCACCCTAAAGTGCGCATCAACTCTGAGGTTGTGTGAGTGATTATGCGTCCACAACAAATATGCGAAATCTGAAATCGGGATGGACATGTACCGTACTTTAAAACACACCACCCTCTACTCGCTATCATGGGCAATGAATAACCTGCTAAGCACTATTATCGCCGTACGCGTTAATTAAAATGTTATGTAGGTCTGGGGTTTCCCGTGCCAGAACCTCAAAACCACGGCATGATTATAAGGCACGCCATGGTGGGGTACTCCGGATTAATTTTAACCACCTGTAGTTCATTAACCTACACCCAGTGCACGGGCGTTCTTGCATTTCGCCCCCGTCAAAATGCGGCCGTCATGGCCAGAAAATGATCGCGCGTCCTCGGGCTTAGCAGTACAACGCCAAATCCACCACGCCACCACAGCGGGTCGCCCTACAAATGGCGTAGATATTGTCATGGTAAAGCTAGAGCTACACAGCCTTGCATGGTTGCCGTAAGGTTTGCATGCACGGAGGAAAGAAACAAAATGGGAGAGGCCCTGACGTCACAGCCGGAAATGCAGCCATGTTGGTGTGCCACCTCCCTTTTCGCCTCCAATCAGCTCGCCGGTGAAGATAAGCGCGAGCTTTGAACTTGCATTGCTACGAGACGCCGGAAGTGTGTGCAGCCGACGCGCATCAAAACAAAGACTCTGAAACTTCTGTCACAGTTTTAGTGAAGCAGAGGTGCTCCTGTGCTTTTCCGTGGCACGTTCAACAAGACAATGAAGACCCGCGCCGTAATTGCCCGAGTGTCTGCGTTGCTGGCTGACAGTCACGCTCATAGACCCCAAACACAACTTCCAAGCTTACGCACCACGCTCCAAAGTCAGCTTGTCTCATGAAGAGAATGTACAGTGAGACACAGGCGGAAAATTGATTGACTTTTCGCAGGACGAGAGCAGCAGCCAGAACTTCAGGAGCGCGGTTGCTATGGCAACGTTGACGTTTGGGGTATCAGTCTCAGTGCTCCTTTGCGAAAAACAGCACGTGACTTCCGCCACACTTTCTCCAACACGTCCGTGCTGGCCGGGGCCTCTCCTATACGCTTCCCTTCCTCCATGCTTACATGCCATCGCACTCTCACATCCAGTCATGGAACATGACTTGTGCAATAATTGCTCCCTTCTCTAATTTTCGACCTCATTTCTTTTGAGTATAGATAAGAGACATAGGTGTATATATGTTATCAGGACTTCCAGATAAATCCTTAGTATATATATATGTCCCAAGACGTTTTACTAAAGCCGTTACTCGCCCATGACACGTACAGTCGCGGACAGAATAAAATGGACCACGGCATCTCCGAAAACGTTCAATTCCCGAGCAGTTTGTAGCAGTAACCAGTAAAACTGCCCACGACAACGTTGTTAGCATATTCTAGTCGAGGTCCAAAATGCAAATACCAGATTGCGTTGTGAGGTTGCGGAGATATTCAGCTTTTTCTTAGATTTCATGGTGCGTAATATTCTGTCCGCGACTGTACATCAATGCCGAGACGAACAGACGGCATGAACCGACGCATCCGGTGCCGAGCCACGTGAAATGTCGCGAACGCGATCGCTCGAGAAAAACGCCTCATATCGCCGCCGCCTGATACTCGCGCACTTTAGGATTCGCTACATGACGAACACGTGGAGCCACTCCTCAGTTTTCTTGGGAAGTGTGCGTCACCGACACCACGAAGGATTGCGCCGCTCTATATTTAATCGCCCCCCGTCGAGCGGCCGTTCCTTGTTTGGAGCAACGCGACAGCCGGTCGCCGAGCTCGAGGCGCGCCGTCATTCGCGGGACGATAAGCTATCGCAGAGTGCCCTCCCCCTCCTCACCTCCTGCGCCTTTCTCCCGTTGTTTATCTGCTCTTTCTGCTCTCTCCTTTAGATTGCTTTCGAAAGATGCCGCGTCTCGTAAGTTTATGCCACGCTGCGCAAGTTGTCATCTCGAATAATAAAGAGAAACCTCAGATTCCGATTTTCATTTAACCTATTGTTTTCTCTAAACAATAGAAAATATTGCCCACGAGACAAGCCTAAATGAAGAAGAGAGAGAAAAATGAAACAAAGGTTAACCAGACGCAAGTACCCTACGATGGGGAAAATGGCCTTAAGGTATGAAAAGAAAGAGTGAAATTAGAAGGAAAAAAAAACATTGAGGGCGTCTCCTTCGCCCGGAGCCTGCACGTCAAAACTACAGCCGCTCACTGAGGTCTGTCGACTTCAGCAACTGCAGTACCGCACGTATCGTTCGCTGGACTTGCGAGGTATACGTGGCCATGCATCAAATACTTCGCCAGCATGAGTATTCTTGAGTCCCGATGACCTAACGTGGCGCTGAGCAGAAGCCACTCGTCGACATGGCGGGGACACGTAGCAGAGTGACGCATCTTCCTGCAACAGTTGCAGGTGTGAGGAGTCTGTCGAACTAAATGAGAGAACAGAGACCCCTGATGCCCTCCGCAACAGCGAGTTCGGAGGCACACGATTAATAACTTTAAGGATTGATTGATTGATTGATTGATTGATTGATTGATTGATTGATTGGTTGATTGATTGATTGATTGATTGATTGATTGGTTGATTGATTGATCGATCGATCGATCGATCGATCGATCGATCGATCTAGGGGCGCAGGCACCCACACAGCCACCTGCTGCTTCACAAGCAATATGTTGTTTAATGATGAAGAGACAATGACCTGAAGCGAAATGAGATAGTCCGCCGATAGAGCAGTTTTCGTAAACGTGTGCGGAAAACACAGCGACGAAGCGGCACGATCTGCGGCTTCTGCGGTTGCGCACAAGGTCAATAAAGCATGATCGACAGAAGTCACCGAGTAACTTGACAGCTTTCGTGACTGGAAAACCTGTTGTGTGCAAAGTTCCGTCCCTACGTACATAAATTTGCCCACGGTTATAAAGCTTCACGCGAATGACAGTAAGTTGTCGCACACTACAGAGAGAGAGAGAGAGAGAGAGGATATTAAGGAGAAAGGAAGGCGAAAAGCCTGAAGGTAAACCAGAACTGAAAACCTGGCTCGCTACCTTTCACCAGTGAGGATTATGGGATGCGTAAAAAATAACTGAATACAGGAGAAAGAGATAGGCTCCACACGGACACGTGCGCTCACCTCGGCACTAGTTAACATCATCATCATCAGCAGCAGCGGCGGCCCATTGCAGGACGGAGTACTACCCCTGCGATGTCCAATTACCCATGACGACATTTACCGCAGACTCCGATGCGACTCGCGTCTTCCCGCACAGGAAGTTATCTTGACCGAAACAAAACAAGAGAGAAAGAATCAAGAGGCTGCGCTACTTTCCCACATGTAAAGGACACCCGTTACTATAAAAGAAAGAAAGCGTAAACATGACTCTTTGTTGCTTGCCTCAAATCGAGGTCTATATTATCTAGCGCATGTTGACGCATGCGCGCCTTCTTGCATTCCCTGGGCTCAATCAACGCTGCACCGAGACGAGGCGAGGCGGAGCGAACACTTCCTCAGAGAAACGGCAGAACTAAATGGATGAAAGAGAGATAAGAAAGAAGGATGGATGGCACGAAAAGAAAAAGACCAGAACGTACTGAGAGATAAAACAAAACCGAAAGGGAAAGGGATCTCCAGCCGTCGCCGATAAGAGTGTGGGACCTTTGTACGTTCGAGCGCGCCGAGGCGACGGTCACGTCGCCATCGGCCGGAGCTTTTTGTTATTGAAGCCAGGGAAGCCTCACAGCGACGGAGAAAAGGGATGGACGTCGAAAGAATGCGCGGACGCCCAGAGTATAATGCGAGTGATGCCAAAGAGATCCTGGCGCGCTTACACTCGAAAACTTAGTCTATGGACAGTCTCAAAGACTTTAGAATGGCCTGCTGTGGCACTCCATATACAGATAAAAAAGAGTTAAGAGTTCGACGAACTCTCGGCTGGTCAGGAGAGATGCTAGAAAATAAACAAAGCGTTGTGGTCACTGGCCATAACCCTTCGCAGTCGCAACCAAAATTCAGCAGACTCTATAAAACGACAGCATATACTCTATGCTGCCCATTGAAAAAAGAAAAAAGAAAAAAAGCCCGCAGAGGTTCCCAAACAGTATACTTTTTGCTGGGTTACTTGTGTCATATATATATATATATATATATATATATATATATATATATATATATATATATATATATACTTATGGTGGAAATGATGCAACACCACATGAAGAAAAGACCGCACGGAAAACACATCGCCCTTCAGCTAACTCTTGACCAAGTCGAAAGACAACGAACTTCTTACTCGGTCGCTTTTGTCGTTTCCTGAAAGGGGTACTAGTAAATGTGTTGAGCATAGATTCTCAAAACGTCTACGGGGTCGCATAAGATCACTCTTATACCATCGGCGAACGTTTTAGAAAGCCAGCAAGGATACGAGAACGAGACGAGTGCGACGCCACGTGGAAAAGCCTTGCCTCGCTCCTCGTGACGTCACAGATTTCACTAACGCCTGTTCGGCACGTTATTTAACTTTTCATATAAAAACGAAGAAGCTTTACATTGGATTTGAAAATAAGCGAGTACTCAATCATGAAACTTCGGACTTCCTCAGCGTAAAAACAAAAGAAACACGAAAATCGTCACAATAGCTGTGACGTTGAGCAAAGACATTCGTCGCATCCCGGCTTGGCGCGAATGTTTTACGTTTGTTGTTCTTTTTTTTAGCTAGTAACGTGATTTTCCACTGAATAAATGAAAATTGTGTTTGCGGCTGTGTGTATTGCGGGTGTCTGTCCGCGAATGTTTGCGTGCACACATGTCTATCCGTGGGTGCTTGCACGTATCTTGTGTCTATGTGTGTACCTGCGTGCGTACGTGTGCCTGCGTGTGCGTACGTGTATATGCGTTTGTGTGCGTCTGTGTATGTGCGTGCGTGCGTGCGTGTGTGTGTGTGTGGACACACACACACGGTGTTTGTATTTTGCTGCTGTCCTGACCGTGTTTCTCACACCACCGGCGGTTTCAAGTTGCTAGGGGTTCTGCGTCCTGCGCCCACTCTTACTATAGAGGCGGTGTCGAACCTTTCGCCAAGCCGAGAAGGGCGTTGGCTCCGTAGTCGACCCTCTGCTCCCATCGACCGAACTCTGCAAACACGGCTTCGGCCGGCACGCGAGACAAAAACCGAACCGATCTCCCCCTCGCAGCCACCGAGCGACGTCTCCGTCGTCGCAGCCGTTGTTTCCACTCGACCCTTGGACCGCGAAGTGCCGCGGGCTCGAACGGCGACGGCGAGCCGCTATCAACGGCGACGGCAGCGCGCGACCCGCGGAAAGCGACGCCGACGCGCTCCGAGAGGAGCGGGCAAGCCGATCTGGGGGCGCGAGCCGGATACAATAAAGCAGGAAACGGTCACGCCCGAGTAATGCCGAGGCATCCGGTCGCAGCTTGTGCTGCTCGCCTCTCGAATGGAGCGCCGGCCCTGTTAGCGCCACATCAAATCGGCTATTTAAATAGCGCCACACCAAATTAGGGCGCTATTTCGATATCGACCCCCCCCCCCTCCTCCCGAAGCCCATTTTTTGTACGCAGAAAAAAAGGAAATGAGCAGACTTCAATGATTCCCAGCAGAATCGGTTTCCAGCAGAACGTTCTGACACGGACAGGAAAAGACGACGACACATGCTGCAGACTATCAAATGCTAGTCAGTTGATAGTGCAGCGTCAGTTGATAGTCCAGCGTGTGTCGTCGTCTTTTCCTGTTTGCGCCACAACATTCTGCTGGAAATCGATTCTGCTATGTACAACCAACGAGCTCAGGCAGGCACTGTTCAGTGATTCCTTGGGCCTTGGACTCACCTATTGCGACAGCAGCATTCTGTCGCAATATATATATATATATATATATATATATATATATATATATAGAGAGAGAGAGAGAGAGAGAGAGAGAACCATCTCGATCGTTTGGTTGCTCGCGCTTGTACCTCGAATAACGGGCGCCCACGCACTGGCCGATAATCACGCGGTTATATTGAGTTTGGCGTGATAAGCCATTGTGAAAATCCAGGCCAACGCTATATCCTTTTCTTTTTTAATTACGCGCGGAAACCTCAGCGCCTGCGCGGCCGTGCGACGACGCGGATTTCAAATTATTTTCTCGCGTTCCGATCGTTTTCAGACGCATGCAAAGTTCTGGAAACTCTATAAGGTGAGTCATTCGTTGCTTCAGAATACAGTGTAGTGACTCGAAAAGACGCCGTGAAGATATATGAGGTCAGTGCAAGCCAGTGCACGAACTTCACTGAAGGTTGGCATCGCCACCAGTACTTTCGTTTTTGCGTGCTTCTCCGTGACATGTCGAATCCCCTCTCGCGGTGAGGGTAGTTTGTTTCGCCATTAAAGCAGCGTGATTAGACTTACACAGCTTCACTTAACCTTCTTGTTTAGAATATAGTTCATATTAAATGTGGTTGCAACAAAATAACGGTATATTTCGGCGTATAGTTGTAGCAACCGGTTTCGAGACAGTCATCGCGGTAAATAATTTTCTTGTACACATTTCCCTTCTTCGTTGCCTCGCCTATTCCTTTAATTGGTTTCCAGAGTTCTGTCTAGAAGCAAATTAACATTAAGTACAAGCACCTATATGTATACCATTAGGCTGCTATGTATACATAGCAGTACAGCGCACAACATGAATTAGAGGGCGATCTCACTCACAAACAAGGCATTCTGTCTCCAGCTCAGATTGAGAAGACACGTACAGCAGTTCTGCAAACCTAAAACTAAATCAAGACATATTGCATTTATAGTAAGGACCACATCAATGTAACACTCACGGGAGTTCTTCTTCCGTGAAATGTCTCGACGATTAGTATGCTTTCAGATAGCTGTCGTAACGATAGCTCCTCCTTCCAGCTGCAACAACAGCTAGCGTTTTGAGAAGCTCTGTTGTGCTGCACTGCCCTCTGGACCGGCCCGTATTTCTGTGAGATACCTTCAGAGTGGGTGAAGTCCGCCTATAATGCTATCGCATTAAAATAAGGTAACAGATACAATACGTGACTTGTGCTCTCCTTCTCCCTTCCTCTTTCATCACTGGATGTAAGTCGCCTCATGGTGCGCGAGCCGGGGGTTGGAAGAGCGGCATCCAAAAGCCTGGCCGTCGCACAATAAACAATCAGCGCCCTCGCGTCGGTTTCTACAAACAAAACGTCTCGGCAGCCAACGTCACGGCTTCTAGAAGCGAGAAGAGACGGCGCCCACGTAGAGGAAATAAACGGAGAACAATCAAACACGTCTAAACCGCCGATTACGACGCGGTGCTTTTTAATTCCTTCCGACCGCGCGCGCGTCGACAACCAGCCGTCTTTGTTGCGCCACGCAAGCACGGCGACCGAGAAAACGGCGCTCGCGCAAGCGTCGGTCAGAGATTAAAACGTCGAGAGAGTGGATAGTTGGGGAGAGGGCGTAGATAAAGCAGAAGAGTGCGCAACGTAGAGTAGGAGACGACAGGAAACAAACGCGATTAGCTGAAAAAAAAAAAGACAAGTGGGAAAAAAGAAAGCGCTCTACCGCCGCGGCCAGCGCGAGGAAGCCAAATGTTTTAATAGCCTCATTCCGCAGGCGAGCCCTCCTGTCTGCAGCGCGAGCATTCGCGCGCGAACACACACACACTGGACCTTCGCTCGCCGGCTCGCGTAATGATTGACGACTGCCGCGGGCGAAACGGAGGTGTGACAGCTCGTCGTCGTTTGCCTTCCGTTTCTCTCTCTGTCTCATCCTCTCTCTCACTCAATGCTTTGCTGCGAATTCACACAGGCAGAGCACCGAATAAGAGAAGAGGGAGAGGAGGAAGAAGAAGAAGAAGGTTGCGGCGTTCGCCTCGCCGACGTAGGCACGTGAAAAGCACTTACGTTCACGCTCCCGTTGGTAAGAAGCGTGGATAAGGGGCGCCGAAGGCTGTATAAACGCCGCGACCGAAAGCGTAGCGACGACGCGGATGGACGTAGACACTCGGCGAAGCCACGCGAAGCAACTCCGGGCAGGCAGCAGGGCAGGCAGATGCAAAAGACAGAGAAAACGCGGCGACGAACACTCGCGCGCATTCGGGCGTTCATTGAAGTGTCTCTCCCTCGCCCTCGTTCGAGCACCGGACTGGACTGGACGCGTGCGTTTCTACGTCTGTCCGTCTCTGTGAGCGCGTGAGAGGAATGAAGGCATGCGAAGGAAAGGAGGCACTCGGCGCTCCGACGATTCGCCTTGTTTCGCCACGGCGACTTGCAGCGCCGAGAGCGTGAAAATTCTTGTTCTCTCCTTGACAGCGCGCATATACAGCAGCGGCGGCAGCAGCATCTCCGGGCGAATTCGTTTCCCGAGTGTCTTCGAGCCCCTTAGGACTAACGTGGCGTCTGCGGCAATGTACGGGCGACTGCCTTTGGGGGCTTGTATACAATTCCACTTGCGTAGCAGAACAGCGTGCACGGGGGCACAGGACGTGATGGCAAAAGAGCGACGCGAGAAATAAAAAGAAGCCTGGTGAATGGGGGAGAGGGAGGTGTGGGTAAGGGGAACGTAGTGGGTTGCCGAAAGAGGCAACATGGTCCTGGAAGGTCGTCTTTCGATGACAGCTTTATCACAAGGAGCGAGCCGACGAACAGAAAAGCAGAAACAAAGTCCAGAAAACAAAAAGAGAGCGGGTGCCGGCTTGTCTTGAAGAGCAACGCCTGCACCTTACATAAAGAACGGGCAAAGGCGACGAGCAATTCCTAAGGAGATCAACTCTGGAAGAAACGCAAGGAGGCGGGAGGAGGGGGGGAGGGGAAGGGGGGCGTAGGAAACGATGTCTTGCGGGAGTCATTCATTCAAAACTGGTTTGAGCTTTCTGTCGGTGCCCGCGAACGTTCTTGCTCTGCGTCGTTGCAGCTGACATGCCGCCCGTTCATAGCATGTTGAAAGCACGCGCATTCATTCACAACCAGGCCGAGCGTGGCGAGTTGGCTCCGCCATGTGATAAGAAGAAAAAAAATCGTATAAAGGCGAAGCTGGACCGAGACCAATGTCGGCGATGGGGCAGAGCACTGAAGACGACCGTGCAGTAGAAACATACAGAGGGATGCGAAGCAGTGGGGTTAATATACGTGCCAATTTATTTTATTTTGTTGCTCATCCTCGCAATATCGAAAGAATACATAGACGAACGTTGCGTGTGTGACGCAAGCGCGGCGTTGTCGACTTTGCGTTGTTGTGCGAAGGGGCTAATGGCAAACAAACAAGGCTGGAAAGTAGGCGTGTTCTCAATTTCCTACCTATATGTTGAGCAGCGCGTGGCTGCGCTGGAGTTTCCGAGAGGAAGAAATATCAGCAGACGGGATCGCTGCAGACGTACTTAGTAATCAGCAGGGAACACATCACAGCGGCCTGCTCTAGAGAACTAACTGTAAGTCTATTTCTTCATGATGGTGGAATCATTGCCTCCGAGTTGTAGCGGCGCACCACCCGATATCGGAGGTCAACGTGGCACAACTGTGCACGATGAGGTCTCACCTGGTCTTACTTACGATTTTAGTCAGAGGTCCATCCGCCATCTTGGTTAGGTAAGACGAGATGCACTTGCTCTGCTTTTGCATGTACATGAGCCGGCTAGTGACACCTGATCATCGGCGAGCAAGGCGGGGGAGGGGTTCACTTGAATGGTCACGAGGGGCGTAAAATCAATGAAATCTCATGTTTGTTGGTGGAGATTCATTAGCGAGAAATGTATTATAGGCAGGACCCCTGAACTTTTCTAGGAGTTGTATCAGGGTTGCAAATATTTTTTTTTTAATTTGCATAATAATAATGTAAGATTAAAACGAAACAACTACTTCACAGAAGTACGAAGACGATGTCATCCACAGTGGGGACTAGCTCATCTTCGTCAAGGATGTGGAACTAGTAGTACGAAAGTGGAGGGACTGGGAGAAAGTATATAGAAAGAAATAATAGTAAGAGGGACTGTTTACAATATTTAGAGAACTTGCAGAAAATTCCGAGCTCGCGGGGCACTGTCGGAGCCGCATTCGACTCGCTTATTATGTGTGCGGGAGCAATCTTTTGCTGCGTGTCCACGCTGTAACAAAAGAGATACCAACTCTTACTCAGATACCAACGTTGCGGTACGATGCAAGCTCAGCGGCGTCTACTCTTTGTTGTTGTGCAAAGAGGCTAAGAGGAAACAAACAAGGTTGTACCGTGGCACTGTTTCCTTTCTTTCTTTCTTTCTTTCTTTCTTTCTTTCTTTCTTTCTTTCTTTCTTTCTTTCTTTCTTTCTTTCTTTCTTTCTTTCTTTCTTTCTTTCTTTCTTTCTTTCTTTCTTTGTGCACTGTGCACATGTTAGTGCTGGTGCGCGCTTTCACGATGTAGAATCCTCGACGGATACTGGCTCGATAGATGTACTAGTTAACGCAGAGGGAAAACGCTATCTAATTTTTTTTTTATGAAGCATCAGTTTTATTTAAACAATTCAAGAAATGCGTACAAAATAGTCGGGCCAATAGCCTATGTGGCTAGTGCATGGTCTAATATGGAAATACATATATAGGTCAACCACGTACGTATTTGCACTAGGCGTGACGTACGCGACGTGAACCCAAGAACGAGTGTAGAGAAAAGCTGTTTAATGGCAGTCTTATGTCGCTTGCTTTGTGTTCTGTCCGTTAACTGGCTGTATCCTAATGAAATCTATCTATTTATTTATTCAGAATCTTCACAGGCTCCAGTGGGACTACTACGTGAGGAGTGGGGGGAGATGTATACAATATATAGTCACAAGAAGAAGCATGATAGAACTAGACGGTAAGAAAACCTGTACAGACATAAGCGAGATATCAAAACATGGTGAAATTGTACAATAGTTAGCGAAGGCAATAACGTAGCACGCATTTAATAAAACCTGCGCAGACGCACGTAACAATGAAGTAATAATCAATAAAACAGTTGTTGCTTAACGAAGGTTCCAGACAAATAAAGTAAGCCGACTCCCGCGCGTGCTCACATGAGCACGCATGCACAACGTGTCTGTATGCATCGTTAAATAGTTGCTGGTCAACGTTTGTCCGGCTGTCTCGACTATTTTCCGGCTTCTGCTTACATTGTGCCAAGTAGGATCACTCAAGTTGCTATTTTATGTCTACTGCCGGACAAAGGCCTCTCCCGGCGATCTCCAGTGATCCTCTGTTATTATTTTTATACATTTGCAATTTTAAGTTAAGTTCTTAGTATGTTTGTTGAGTAATGCATAGTGTGTTTCTTTTACTTTAAGCGATTTTTAAAGGCTCTGATTAATTATATCTTTTCTTTCTGCATACTGTTATCTCGGTTGGTGCTTTTCTTTGTTTTTAGCTATGGTTTTGGGACACGGGCTCTTCAGTAGCCAAACTTCCCATACTCTCGAGTTAACAACAACAACAACAACACCTGTCTGTGTCAGCTGACTGCGCGCGTCTCACGCATGCCAATTGATTAATTTTATCTAATTTAGCCTATAGTTGAATTGTATATGGATGTCGTACATTATGTGTTGACTTTTTCTTATTTTCCACATTTTTTTTTTTTTTTGCGCATCGTCACTGACTGGCATGACACCGCTCGTTCGTTGTCGCCGGCATCGGCCACCCGACGGGTGACAAACAGGATCGAATGAAAGAAAGAAGAAACTTACAAGCCTAGTAAACCTAAACACCGATTTTCTCAAAGACAAATTCGAAACAAGAACTATCTTGCAGAGGCCTGTCATAAGAAGCCAAGCGTAAGGCAAAGAAAAATAAAAGAAAATGAATATATACAAAAAGAAAAAGAAGAGCTTCCATGGTAGGGGTGTTTTAATAATTAAATTTCTGAATCAAGAATATTCGAGAAAAGTGATCTTTGAGTATCGAATGAAATGCCGAATACTTCCTCATTTTTAGAAAACGCAAAGTACCAAATTTCTATGGAGTCTACATTGCTTACAAAAATGAAGCCTATTTATCAAAGGGAAAATCAGACATCCACCCGCTCGTAGCAATTGCTACAAAGGAAACCCACACGGGTTCCTCGAAAGAAAAGCCTCGCAGCTGAAGAAAAACCCTACGAGTTTCCGCAGAACTATTACATCATGAAGCCTATTTATATGTTTGATGACAGGAGCTCCTAAATAAGAAATGTCGTTCTCTCATCGCCACTTCTGTAGCATAATGATTCGGAACAGTGCTCACTCCTATCGACTTCTATCGTTCGAGATTCCGATAACTTATACTAGAACGGAAACGATTTTACCACTGGAATACAAAATCGAGTAGAAATCGAATAGCAAGCACTATTGAAGGTGCATTGGAAATTTCGAATGTTCTCACTCCCCTCCTTCAAAGGGAAGGAAGGGGTCAGCGTGGGAGGCCAGTCACTCGACGCGCCGAGAGGCGTGATGCAGGGCAATGCACAGCGAAGCGTAGCAGCGAGGCGATAAGAGCGAGCGAGTGACGGTAAAAGGAAAAGGCGATTGCGGAGGGAACGAAAGGAGAAAATGCCGCGCAGCTGATAAGGCCTCGATCCTGCACGGTGACAGCTGGCCTGTCGCGGTCAGTCAGACATCAACGCGAGAAGCACGCAGAGCGACGGCATTTAGCTGTCCAGATCAGCAGGATGTTCAGACCCTGGTGCAGGGGCCGGCTACCCTATAGCCGGAAGCTCTATGGTCGCACTAAAGGCGCTGTGATTCAACCAGGTTGCAGCTGTGCTGGCCGGCAATCATCGCACCTCTGTTCTTGCCATCATAATTCGCCATGCCTCTTTCGTTCCGTTCATCTCCAGTCCACAGTGTCAGGCTAGAGAGTGCATAAGCTCAAGCCGGCATCCCTGCCTTTCTACGAATAAAGTTTATCCTTTTTCCTAGTCGCAATCACACTTGTCGCAGCCGCTATTACAGGGCACAGCAGTGAAAGAAAGAACAATGAGTCAAATAATGTTTTTTTTTTTTTTTTAAGGGCCAAAACCGCCATCTGATTGAGGCACGCCGTTGTGAGGTACTCCGGATTAATTTTACCACCTGGGGTTCTTTATCATACACCCAATGCCCGGTACACGGGCGTTTTTGCATCTCGCTCTCATAGAAATGCGGCCGCCTACAGCAGTGGACAGCAACGCCCAAGCCGAAGAAAACCGAAGCCGGACGAGGAAGAAGGCGCGCTTGGAAAAAAAAAATATATTCTGATCCTACTCCTTTGGGAATCCATGCAAGCGAACTTTTCTGTTGTGCTGTTTGCTTTTATTGACGATAATTAGTGGTGATGAAGGCGGCGAATGTTTAATTTCTTCAGCGTTCAGTCCCATACGACAGTGGTGACTTGATTTTAAACGTTACCTTGCGTGCACCACTGCCGTTTATTTGCGTACCATACACAGAGCACACAGGGAGACATGTTTGCCTGAAGCATTGTTGTGCACCGCTGTTCATAACCCATAAGAGGGCTAAGCATTATCATTACCTCACATGGCACATCGCATCGTGGCAGAAGTGTTGGCGATATTATGGGTCTGGGCGTGCGAAAAGCACAATCTGATTATGAGGCACGCTTAGTGTTTGCCAGTGTGAGTGACTTTTGGGGAAAGTATGTAGAGATAAGTGCAGTGCCTTAGCTCACTCTCAGACGAGGGGACCTCAACAGCGCTACTCCGGATTCATTTTGACACCCTGGCGTTCTTTAACGTGCGCCCAAAGCAACGTGCATGAGCGTTTTTGTATTTCGCTCCCGTCGAAATGCGGCGGCTGCGGTGGGAATCGAACCCGCGACGTCCAGCAACGCTATAGCGGCAGCGCTACCGCGGCGGAAGCATATGTGTTGATTTAACGCGCGACCGCTTTTGTTGTGTCGCCTAGACCCTACGGTGTTTTAACTCGGCTTTGCGTCTGCACCAGTTGTCCACTTGACAAATTTGCATGGTGTTTAGTTTTTCAGAAATAGCAGAAGTGCACTGTACCTACCTTCAGTTTGCCCGCAACCGCTGTCGTGTCTTTAGTATATATAGCGACCGTTTCCTTACCTTCTCACGCCGCATTATTCCTGCCCCACCCTTCCTCACTGTATGGGGACTGCGAGGAAAGAGTGACAAGGTTCACTATAGTTTCGCGATTGCGCCTGTTCTACACATCCTCTGCTTCTTCTCCCTGCCCCATCTCAACAAATATACGTATCTACCTCACCTTAGGACTTGCACGATAGTTGAAGCAGTGTCCTTCAGTACTCTGCATGAAAAGTATTGAAGCACCCTGGTAGAAACGTAAGCGCTGCAGTTTCTGCAATGCTTTTGGTGTCACAGATAGTTACTGTTGTCACGAGGCTAATGTGACGACGCCCACGGAGCTCCAGAGGGCATTGTGCACATGCGACGCGATGGAAAGGTCCAAGCGTGTTTTTTGGGCCGCCCTCCCTCTCTGTTACGCTCCTTCCATGTATATCCACGCTCTGAACCACCCCCGTCGTGGCGTGCATCAGTGGAAAAGTCGAAGGAAGAAGGCAAAGAAAGCTTCGCTTAAAGAAAAAAGAAAATGAAGACATCGTTCGATTGTCAGGCGTGAAAGACGACTGCCGAGACTTACTACTACGGTGCTTTAGCAGGCTTTCTACTTGTGCCCCGCTGTTTATTTTCCGCGCATGGTTGGTCTTCTCCACCTCGCAGGGATTGCACGCGTTACGACGCGGCCATTGTTGTTCGCTCGGGTCGTTGCTATCGCAGCTAACCGACCGAGTGCATTTGCAAGCTTCGTATATGCTTTGTATTATATGCGCCCGCCTGTGCGATGTTACGAGAATGCACGCAAGCGTGAAGAGAGTGACGACGTCCTCAGCTCCGCCGTCTGCGCCGCTTTCGAGCGAGCCGAATCGAACGGCGAAAGACGCGCCACGGCGTATTCGTCCCAGTGCCTTATACGAGCTGCGTTTCTTGTATAGTGCTGCGACCTTCGTGACCCCTTCCCTCGTAAGGCGACGGCAAATAAAGGTCACTGCAGTTCGTTTTAGTTTCGGCCCATTTGCGCGGAAATCCTGGGCAGCGTGGTGAACGTCCTAAGCTCGGTTTCTCGCGGCGCTGCCGTCGATCCAACCCGCTTGCGGGAACAGTCCAAATCAGATGAAATTGGGGGCTTTGAGTCTCAGAAACCGCACCATTTGGTTAACAGGGTTGAAAACTGGAGCAGTTGGTACGTGATTGAAACGTAAAAGCCAGCGATAAACTTGGTTTTGCATAAACGGTTTTGCATTTCACATAATCTCAGAAGAATAGCAGCGAAATCGGGGGTGGACGTGGTTTTCTCTGCCCCTGAGCGTCTACAGAAGCTATGCAAATAGGTTAATAGAGAGATCACCAAAAGGCATGCATGTTCTACTCAACATTGCAAACAATTTGTAACCTGCACCCATTGCGTTGTCTATGCCATTCCACTTTCATGTAGAAGGACGTATGTTAGTCAAACCGGCAGATGCATCAATGAGGGATTAAAAGAGCATCGATATAACGCCACTAGGGTAATCTCGGGTCATTTGGGTATTCACTGCCGAAACTGCTCCTGCAAGCCCATGTTTGAAAGTACTTCCATTCTGTATATGGCTCATACCAGGATGACGAGGGAGATTGTGGAGGCCTACGAGAGTGCAAAATTAGAGGAAAAGTGCGTAAGCGAACCTTCGGTGTCGCTATCTGAAAAGGAGCTACGATTCCTCGGTTTATCTTTGTGACCATTGCAGAACATGTTTTCATTATGCCTTGCAAACGTCTACGGTTCATCGACATGCACCACTGAATGTTCTTTTTCGCTGTCACGTTTGTTTCCGCTCGCACGGTATATAGTTATCGATGCGTGCGAAAATAAAATCTGTTGTTGAAAGTGAAGCACTGTGTCTGTGTATCTGTTTCTTTCTACGTCCTCGTTCAGTCGCGCTTCTACACTCTACCAGCGATAAACACAACGAACACTAGCAAAAAGCCCAGACGGGACAAGAGTGGGTTATAAGGGGCGCCATATGTAGTTGGGGAATTTCGGACCAATTTCAACCAGCTGTGGTTGTTTACCATGAACATAAATGTAGATATACACGAGCGATTTCATTTTTTTTTAAATCTCGCCCCTGTAGGAATGCGGAAGGTGCGTCCGGGAGTCGAGCCCAACGCAACACAACGCCATAGCCACTGAGCCGCCGCGGTTGGATGCAAGAAACGTCAAACAAAACAGGTCTGCAACCCTTGGGCGTGTACTGCTTATATGTTTACGCATCCACTTTGCAGCATTTCGATGGACATTTGCCACGCTAACATCCGTTATACGATTTTGACCTCTGTCAGGAGCTACGCGATCCTTCGACATAGACGTGCGTGTACATCCTACCAGGAGAGCGTCAAAGCACGCGGATTTTTGCAATCTACCGGAATCGCAGAACGTCCTTCAATTACTATCTGTCTTTCTTTCTCTCTCCTCTTTCATTCTTTCTAACCCCCTTTTGCCCAAACCGGACAATGACATCTGTCCCCATTAATTAAGCTCATTAGGCTTCGTATATATACTCACTGTGCATCTTTAGTTTTTTTCATGCACTAGCGCAAGCATGGCATACGCACAACAAGCATGGCTTCATATTATGGAAGCCGATCCATGTGATGTCACTTTTATACCCAATTTAAACAATAAAGCTTTTTAAAAAATTGGTGGTCCCTTCATACGTAAAAAAAAAAGGGGGGGATATTGGTTGTTTATTCGTTCTCCGAGCTTGCTGTGCACGGAGGTTTATGACAGATGTATTAACTCGTGACGGACTAAACAATAATGAAAACGAACTTGTTATGCAGATTACATTCGTAATATGAATACTCTTTTCTTTCGAATTTCCCGTCATATATTTTCCACGTTGCAAGAAAGCGACGGCAGTAGAAGAAATGAGATTGTGAAAGCGGGAGGAGTTGGGGAGTACATTCTAAACAAAGGCTTCAGCACTTCGGGCTTATCTTGTCCTCAAACAACATTCGGCATCGATATTGCACGCCTTAATTTGCTCTTAATTAACGCTCGCGCCCTGTACTTGCCGAGGTGCCCCATTCAGGCCATTGTCAAATTTCGCCATACGGCCAAATTCGCCATCTTGTTCCGTATGATTGGTCCATAGAGTTGCTACGGCGTCTCTGATTGGCTCAAAATGCCAGCATTGCGTAACGTGACAACATGGAGAACTTTGACAGGGTCGCGTTCACGACGTCCCGAACGGCATGCGCCTGTGAACGTGAAGCAACATTCTAGACAGAAAAGCATCCAGCGAACCGTTTTAGAAAAAGGAAACGCAAGCAAGACGGGCAATGATTATTGCCGGTGGACGCGATAATCCACAAAGTTTGTTGACCTTACTAAAAGTGAGAAGTAGCCGCGTATTTCCTTCCCCCCACTTCTCTATCTCATATTTCTATTCCTTTTTTCCCGCGTCCGCCAGCGTATATATACGGAAGCCAACCAGACGCATTTCTGGTTATAATCCCTGCCTTCTCTCTTTCTTTCCTCCTCCTTCTAGGTGTCGATGAGTGGTATATACCCTCAGCCTCTTTTCTGCGTCACCCCCGCTTTTTCCCCTCCCAAAATATCTTCCCGCTACGAGCAAAACAGAGTGATTCATGAGTCACTGGGCTCTTGACTCACAATCGCACTCCCTATCGGGAAACGAAGGAGCTCAGTTATCTCGAGAGCGACACACGTGCAGGTTAAAATCTGCTATCGTGTCAAGATATCCGTACAATTAATTCTGAGAATTTAATAATCCCTTTTCACGGTGCTTTAGATAAATCGGAACTGCATATATAAAGCTTTCGCGAAATGGCGATGAGTCTTTGCTGGATCTTGGTGCCGGGCTCTGTGCTGCATACCGCGTCTCCGACTTCACTGTTCGGCTGGATTTCGCCTCACCTATAGGGCCTCCAACGCCGTAAGTACACCTCTCGCTTGTTACAAACTCGCGCGGTTCAAAACCAAGGCGTCGCAGTTTTTCTCTCGTCTTACGGTGACCAACGTGCGCGCCTGGCCAAACTCAAATGCGCCGTCTCGGGCGTGTTTCTAAACATAAGTTGGAAAGCATACATCGCGTGAGTTTCCGTGCATGGTGTCTTCTCAGCGTAAGTTTTGGGGGAAAATGCGCTTTTAAATCGCATGCTGTATGTAAGCTAAGGGAAAAAAGCTCTTTAAGGAACAACGAACCAGTAGTTTAAAAGAAACCAAGCAAATCCGCAGTACTCTTGCTGGGACAGCCTTTGTACCTTTGCGATATATTTGCGTGTTCGGCCTGTGATGACCCTGTGATGATTTTGTGATGGCCGTTGTGAACATCATTAGTGAACCTACACCACTGCGGCTGTGCACAAACTTGGGTCGCTCATTTCGGTTTTCACCAACGCATTTCACTATCACCCGAATTAACTCCAACTAGGAAAGCATCAACAACTATTGCTGCAGTATATATATATACTGAGACCTTTCTGGTGTCAACGAGTTGAGATGGCTTCATCGCATGGTTGTAAGGTAGCTGGTATGCGTCGATTCAAACGCGCAGAGGGAAAAGGATGCGTCCGTGTGGAGACCGTTAACGACACGAAGGAAATAATTAAAAAAACAAAGCTTCTCTTCTCGTAACTGAGCTTGAGACATTGTGCCGAAACAAAGTCTAAGGACTCGCACAGATGTTACGCATATGAGCTTCAAAACAAGACAGAGGTTCAGATTAACTTAATAGGTACTGACGCTGGCTGGTTGGTAACCAATAATCATTACCACAATGCTGCCCAGTAGAAGTGGAACTACATTTTCACTATGGGCCTGAATTAAGGCTACAAATGCGCGCTAATTATGGCCGTCGGGACCTTGGCTGCTCTCAATTCCTTGTGAATCTGCGATGACGTCAGAAATGCCCACCCCTATCGATCTGCAGTCTCCCCTTAGGCGGCCAGCGATGGATTAATTAAACCCTCATTTGATATCAGTGTACCATCGAACTCCATATTTCACAGGATGTAGTTTGATGTCACTGACGACAACCCTTTCTTTTTCTTAGCTAAGAGCATGCTTTGTAATTAAACAATACCCGCCACTACAGCTCAGTGGCTATATGACGTCGAGCTGCAAGCACGAGGTCGGGGGCTCGATTCCAGCTGCGGCGGCCGCATTACGGTGGGGGTACATTGCTAAAACGCTCATGTACCGTGTATTGGGGGTAGGTTGAAGAACCTCAGATGGTCAGAGCCAAACCGGAGTCCTCCACAACGGCATCCCTCATATAGTCGGTTGTGCAGCTTCAGGGGATTAAACCCCACAATTTAATTCAATTCCATGTGATCTTCATACAGTTGGGTGCTCGTTTGTTCAACGGTAACAGAAAGTGAACGTGACAGAGAACATACTCCAGCTAGACGAAGACTGTCACTACGTGCTAATCTGGCCGGCTATCATCAAACTTCCTATCTCTATTTCATCCTTTTTCTTCCATTTCATCCTTTTCCTATCTCTATCTCTCAGATGTACACGGGCGGTGAGTCATCGCATTGCAGCCAGTTGCTACGCCCTACAATATCCGCGACTTGGCCCAGCAATCGCGGTGATTTCAGACGCTCTAGCAAGTCCGGAAACGCGAAGATGCGTTGTCACATAGATTAGATTGTCCGCGTTTCGATTTGTGGCAATGGCACGTACACCCGGCACACTAGATTTTTAAAAAAATTAAGACTAAAAAAGAAAGACAGAGAGACGGATGAAACTTATAAATTAAGCAAAATAAACGTCAAAGGTAACCGAGCGAAAGAACCCATCAGCGCCTTATCTTACAGACATCCAAACACTACAGCTCATACAGAATCATGTACGTTGAGCAAGGGGCCGTTCAAATCTAATAGCGCTTTGATAAATCTTGTTGTTGGATGTAGTAGCAACGACGTTTAATTGAATTATATTATTTGCATTAAAGAGCACGGCGGCCGCATTTCGATGGGGGCGAAATGCGAAAACACCCGTGTACTTAGATTTAGGTGCACGTTAAAGAACCCCAGGTAGGTCGAAATTTCCGGGGTCCTCTACTACGGCGTGCCTCATAATCAGAAAGTGGTTTTGGCACGTAAAACCCCATAATTTAATTTAAAATTTTTTGAATTAAAGAGAGCCATCCAGCTAAGAAAAGCAGCAATGTCTTAAAACGAGGTAAGCTATTGGCCAGTTTACAACTGCATCGGCGGCTTTGGTTTGTCGAAGCAGTGGTACAGAGCACAAATACGCTAACAAGAAAAAAAAAAAGAGGAAGAGATAGAACAGAAGCATTCGTGGAAGTTATGGAACGAAATCACTACCACATCGAAAAAAACGGCGAAGCGCATCCGCAAGCTACCCAACCATTCCACTCCCTCAGAAGAAGGTATTGTTTATCACGCCAAGCTCCTGTTCCGTCTTTCTTTTTCTTTCTTTTGTTACTGTTGTTGTTGATCGGATGCACTACTTAATATATACTACTCTTCAAAGAATAATCGTTTGGTTGTTACACTCGCAGACAACTTTCTGTGGCACTGAATGGAAAGCTACGGGCGCGGTATGGCTGCACATGTGTTACCGCACCAAGTAGTCCGGCAGCGTTAAACAGTGCTTTTGGTTGCTCGGAACAAACGCTGAATAGACACAAGCTTCCACGTTAGTCGGTTTCACCTTTGCTCAGACGCGGAAGGGAAATTCCGCAAAATAAGTAAACTTTTACACTAATTGGTGTGTTATGTCTTATTTAACTGTTGCTGATAAGGTATTCACGTGTTCTCCTCGCCAGACTAAACTAACGTGGATTAAAACGCGAACTATTTTCAGAAGTGCTCTCACTTGTGCGCAATTTGCCTCTGTGGCTTTCCCTTCAGAGCCACAGAAAGTCGTCCACCAGTATAGTCTGTCCTCTACCCTACGTCATCTTCTTTATAGCACTGGTTCTGCTCAAGGCACGACATTCATCCCGTCACAGCCTCCGAAAAGCCTCGAGCGCGCGCTTACGACATCGTGCAGTGCCCAAAGAGAATTTTTTTTAAAAAAAGAAGAAAAGAAAGAAAACGTACGTACCCGCATTCGTTTCTCGGTGCTCGACGTTTCCCCTCCGGCAGATGAGTCCCCGAGTGGAACCGCTAATCCCGCTCTTCAACCCGTATTCACGGTGGCGTTCGCCGCACGTGTCTGAGTTATACTAGAAAAACTGACGCATCTTGCGATATTACTCTTAAGTCTAAAGTGCACTTGGGATTTACCCTCACCTCCCCCCCCCCCCTTGGGGGTGGGTGGGGGGTACGCTGCAGCAACTGTTTTCATTTCAAAGCGAATCATTCATAGCAAGCTCTCCCGGAATTCGTGGACCGTGGCTGCTGCTGCTGTATTGCCCAATCGCTCCCACAGATGGAACAGCAGTTGCAACACGAATTGGCTTATTTATATAGCCCTATCTGAACTACCCCTACAGATGTGCGGGCGGTCTGCTCTGTTCTCTGTAGAATTAGGCAATGAAACGATAAACGGTACCTATAAGTAACCCCCCTGCTACAACTAAACGTCTCCGAATACGTCGTTCCTTTATTAATCCGACGCTTTCTATGCTTTCGCTCGCGGGGTTTGGCGCTATAGTGTTGTAGAATAGTTTGGCACGTCAGATCATTAATAAGATCATTATATTATAATAATAATAATAATAATAATAATAATAATAATAATAATAATAATAATAATAATAATAAGATCATTAATAATAATAATCATTAAGCAAACAACGCCGATCTCGGAGGCAGTGCGCTATTGGAATGGGCCCCATAGCAACGTAGTTCGATCCCCTACGCAACGCAATCGGCGGTCGCGTGGTGGGGGCTTCCCCGTATTGCCGTCTTGCCGGAGCAGACACATAATCGCCAAGCTACAAAATGCGTTGCAGAATATAATAATCAGTTGCATGGAATTTAATTATTCGCTTCATGAAATCTTTCTTTGTTCTTGCGCACGAAGTCCCTGCCCCGTGAAAAACGAGCGTTAATATTAAAACTGGCGAAACCACCGATTACGGTTGGCTACATCAGCAATAGATACTAGAAGAAACTTGATCACCGTTCATTCAGCACGGTAAGGAAACTGCAGAAGTACAGAAGTGCAGGTCTGTTGGTGAAGCATTGTCCATCTGATATCTATGCGATAGCGGGCATGTCAACGACAATGACGGAAATTTACCACGCGAAAAAGAGAGATGAAAAGGTTCGATGGATACCTGCTCTGTTTATTATGCCTACTTGTTTGTCCTGCTTCTTGGAGTTATATTATCCTTGATAATGGATGTATTCAAGCTTCTAGCCTTCATATATAAGTTGACGTTATAGCGTTCAACACAGCGTAATCGAACAGCACAGCGACGAACGCCTATGTTAATTACTATTTATTTTTATTTTTGCTATTATGTGGAACGGAGTAGTGGACATCCGTATAACGTTACTAAATCAATGTATGTTCACCTCGATAAAAGGAAACCGGGAAAATTGATTACCGTTATTTCAACAAGGCAACGCCATCGCTGCTCTTTCTTGCCTGCAGATAGGTTTAGGTTGTACCGCACAACACACAGACCGTATGTCAGGTGGATCTACATCAACCAGCCAACGGCGCATGCGCGGCGCCGCTGTTCGTGCAATGCACGAAAATCAAAGAAACAGTGCCCGTGTCAGTACGGAGGGATTGAATATACGTCTTTATATACAAGCACACAAGTGTACACGTTCAAAACAGCGGTCTGCGGACTTTTGTATACAAACATATGCGCCGTAAATGCATCGGCCACACACACAAGCACGTACGCTTCCTTCACGCGGGCTCGTGAGTCCGTCAGATACGACGCAGCGATCCTCGGAGAATCTTCCGCACTCCTTCACACACGCACACGTACACACACTCTCTCGCGCGGTCCTTATTAATCTCCCGCGTAAAAGACGCAGCTGCGCCTGCGGTGACCACACAGAAACGCGCGCTTGACAACGCGCCATTCCGGCGAAACGTATTGTGCATTGTCTCTTCCACGAGTTCCTTTTCTCCGTTAAATATAAATTATATCTTCTATTTACAAGTCTATCACGTTCTTCACAGTTACACACGCACAGACACACGAAAGAAGCACAGGCGGGGCCGATTACGAGTTCGTTGCGCGACGAAAAAGTGTCCGCTGCACACGCACAACTGCGGCACGTCTCTCGCCAACTCGCGCACTCGGTTTCTGCCACACGCCGCTAGGGTGCGGCGCAGTACGCAAGCGTCTGTGACGTCGTCGGTTGGTCCTGGCGCTCCTGGCAACGTTCCAAGCAGCCGACGCGCTACGTCGCACCAGCACGAGAAAGCGATGCTGCGCTTTGGCGAGTCCGGTTCGGAGACGCTGAACGAGAACGAAATGCCGACTCGTAGGAAGGCTCCCATTAAATATGTATATCAGATGCGAAGAAGACCACGTGGATCGTGTCAATGATAAAATAGAGCAATGGTGCGCCCGCGCATGCGCGCCCTTGTGCAATACGTCACGCTCTCGCGCTCTCTCGCGCTCCGCGCGATATGTTGTGGTTGTCACGGTCTCGTGCGTAATGCATAGGCGGCGCATGGGATTCTCCAGATTTTTTTTTGTCTCCCACTCAGTCACTACGCAGGATAATGATTGTAAGGAGACAGACGTCATCGGTGACGTCATGGTTGAAACAAAACAGGATTAGTCAATTTATCTCTGACGTGATTCCCTGCTGACTTTTCGGTGGTCGGATATATTTTGGATTTCGTTGGATGGCGGAGTGGCCGTGTTCGTATATGCAAGAAGTGACGAATGGCAATCAGCGAAGTCACAGGAGAGGATAGCGGAGAGGAATCTTGATGAGTCGAAAGGAAAGCCTGATTACGATGGCTGCTTGCACGAGTCGGTACTGCACTGAGGAACCACATGAACGTTTGTACTTTGCGTCTGGCGCTGACTTCTTTTTTTCGTTCGCCACCTTCTAAGAGCTCCAACTGAACTTGCCGCCTTCAACCTCGAGAAAAATTGCGCTATGATATTGGGGCACCCGTCCTTTCTCCGTGATGACCCGGTTCGACACGGTACTCGATAGATGCCAAGCAAGCATCCAGTTTTTTTTGTGTGTGTGTGTGTATGTTTATTTTTTGTCTGGATTCCGTTGCGTAAGATGTAAAAGCATTGCGCATGAATAAATTCAACTTGAAACCTCCAAGTAATACCGAGAGCAGTGGTTGAAGGATTAATTCTTTTTCATCCATACAGTACTGAGAATTAATGTCTATTGGTAATGCTCTTGGTTCTCAATTTGGAGTTAATTTCAAAACTGACGATTTACACTCATCACCCGCAGTGGCCGTACTCTGGTACACCGAACTCGTGCCCAATGCCCCAGAGGACCATACCCATCTGATAAGGAACAACAAATGCACAAACTCGTTGTTGCATCACCTGCATCACCGAGGGCTGCATGCGTTTACTAGTTCTTTTCTTTAATCACGCACGCCTTGCGGCATATCTCCTGAATAATTAAATAAAGGGTTGCTTCCTTGCTTCTTGTAACTTTCAGAGTGATCAATACGATGATGATGTTAGCGCTCTCACACCAAGCTCGCGGCCGGTCACTCCAATGATACACAGATCCATCAAGTGGTCAGTCTGTCACATCCCACTGTGTTTCCCAACTCCGTGTGTTGGATTCGTCGGGCCAGCAAACCAGGGAGATAATAGCGTAGTGTATAATGGGAGTGTATTCACTCTTTCACGTCCACGGGTCTTCTTGGATGTTTTGCTTCCATTCTTATTTAACGTTTTCCTCAACCGCGAATCCTCCAAAGGCACGAACAAGAGCGACAGCAAGTATTCACAGCTTCCACTGCAGCAGCGTCTTGCAGGCATCATTACGTTCTTTTTCTTTGATAATATTTCTATACATGTAAACTGTTTCATTTTCTTATTATTATTTGGTGACGTCACCATCCGTGCCTGACTCAGAAGGTAAGCAGTCTTTTTTTTTTTCTCCCCCGAACTAAGCTGAGGAACTCGCAGAGTCTGTACAGCCACAGTTGTGATTTGTAGGGCTGTTCCCATAGCGTTTAGGCAAACGACTGAGTAAGAAAAATAGGAGTACGGACGAAATAAAAAAAATGTGTATATAAAAGAAGCACTTGTAAACTCCTCGTTCACGCAGAACGGGGCAGGTTCTTGGCGGTAACTATCTCGAAAAAACGAGCAATAAGCGCTTACCCTCTACTACACTTTCACTATTTTTATTCTCAGCATCAAAATTCCATCAATAGTAGATATTTCAAAGCACCGGAATCTGTTTCCTTCTTCCTTCTTTTTTCTTTGATACTTTTTTTTGTCGCTTTCAATTTTTTGATAGCTTTTTTGTATTTTTCTGTCTTTCTTTTTTCGTGTAAAATTTTTCACCGCCAATCACATGGGCAGTTTTGTGTATATGAATATGTGTATATGAACATTTAAATCAACATTCCTGTCATTCCCATTCTTATTAAATTATCTCTCTCCCGGGCAGTGATCAGGTTAAGCTAGCTCAGAATAACATAAATAGCTTGTTTTCGCGCGACCTGTACGTACCGTACCATGCAGTCGCTCGCCGCGACGGACGCACAGGGACTGGCCACTTAATTATCTTTAGTGTCTCTTTAAAGACAACTTACGAAGTTGCATCCCGCGACATAACGACAGACGTGGAAGTGCCCGCCGGTTCACGATGTCGCAGGAGCGGCTGCGAGAGCGGGCACTTCGTCAACATGCCCTCGTGCGAGACACGATCGCTCAGGGCCAGCCTAAACATTATCGTTTCCATGGTTACCCACGGCGTATGCCTATAGCCAGACTTTGTCGTTATATTGCATACGGTGAGCTGCACGTAGCAGTGCAAGGACAGAGGCGTTTAAAGCACGGGCGATGTCCGCTTGACGCGCCGGACAGATGGAAAGCCATCGGGCTTACGGGGTCCCTCTAATAACCTCCGATTTCGAATCGATTTCTTTCGCGTATCAAGATAACGAGGATTACTGCAGAGATACGGCGTCACCGGAGCGTGAAGTTTTTGCCGTAAATTCTGCCTTACTTCCACAGCGCAAAAAAATACAAATAAAGAACGAACGATTTTCCTGAAATCGTCAGGATACGAAGCGATGCCACACGGCGCCTTATGTCATTGAGCAACGTTGTCGGCAGAGCGAGCGACGCGAAGTCGTCAGCTTAAACTAACGAAGGCTATCCAAGGTCCCTGTTGGTTCTCCAACTATCAAGAAATTGAGCCTACGATGTCCCGTGCTGAGCACACTTATCAAACACTCCTTCCAATGCATCGCCAGCGCTTAAGCCCTCACGTCTCTCGAACATAGCTCAAGCGGGACAAGATCAGTTTCGCTGGAATAGGCAATCAATCAAAGCTGCACACAATTCACAGTCACAAAAAGAGACGTGCACTGCCAACAGACTCTGCGAGTATCAACAGCGACACATGCACGCGCCAGACACGCTTGCTTGCGTTTGAAGCAAGGCTGAGAATATTTGCTTCATTATTTTCTTCGCATCGCATGCTGGGTTGTCACGAGCCACCGTAAGCTGGAACTCTCCTCAACCACTCGGCTCGGCGGTCAGCCAAACGGCATTTCTCCTATCGTGACGTTGGCCATGAACGAAGCAGTCAGAGCACAGCACGAGCAAAAAGTGAACTCGATGACGTAATCATGACGATGGCGCCCCTCGTGCACCGATGGTGGGACCAAGGGTTGCCGAGGCGTCGCCTGAGAAGTTCACGCCAGCAACACGTTATCCACGTCGAGAACGAACGAGAAACCCTCCTGGAGGCGATGACTTTTCCACAAGGGGTCGAACTCCAATCTTACGCACGTTGGCATATCGTGCCAGATGTGCCCGTTTGCAAGAGTCGCAACCGTCGATCACCAGAAGCGCTTCGGTATTTTTCACTGCGATGCTCTGAGACTCCAGAAGCGTCGCGTTCCGTTCCAGAAGGAAGCAGTCGCATGTCAACCTTCAGCCGATGGTAAACGCAAGCTCGCGGCGACAACAGAGGAAGCAACGCGATGTCTTTCGTGGCTACGTGCGCGAGCCGACAGGAAGCGCTGCGGTCTCTGAACAGACGGCCCCGACCGCGTGCCTGGGGTTCTTCTCTGCGGATCTCCGGTTGTTCGTCGGGCCGACTTGTTTCTCAGCAGGCCATGGCGGCGTACGCGAGTGGTGGTCAGGACGGTTCATACTATCCCCGGGATGCGCCGGCCTTGAACAGCATGCGCCACGTCGCCGGTGTCCAACGATCCTGCGGGTGCCGAGTCTGCCGGGACCGTGGCGAGAAGGAGGAGCACGTCCCCCTCGCGGGAAACAAGAGCTACACGGCGTGCGGGAGTCCTCTTCAGAAGTCCCGCAGCTCCTCGTCTCAGAGGCTGGGCGTGGCCGACTGGTACATGGAGTAGAGCGACGGGTGGTAGTACCCCGCCGACGAGTCGTTGGGCAGAGCCGTGTGGCCCGCGAGCGGCGGCGAGAGGTTGTAGCCGCCGTACTGGGACATCTCGTACAGCTTCAGGTCGGCCTTGCTCTCGTTCGCCGCGATGATGCTGTTGATCGAGAACGGGTGGCTCGACGGGTTGTAGTGCGGGTCCACCTGCGCCACAGCAAAACACAGAGGAAAAGCGCTGATGATTTATTTATTTATTTATTTATTTATTTATTTATTTATTTATTTATTTATTTATTTATTTATTGATCGATACATTCATTCTTTCTTTCTTTCTGTTTAGAGAGAGCGTGATTGAAACGAAGTAGAGAAGCCAGGGAGGCCAACCAGAAGAGCGCATGGTTGGCTTCCCTACGCTGGGGGAAGGGAAAAGGGGAAGAAAGGAGCGGTGAGTGTGCGCACGTGCGTGGGCGTCACTACGTGGTCTAAGGCGCTCTCATACGCCACGTTTTAAAGAAAGCAGAAAGCTGCCTTCACTACCAAGGGCTGATGTTTGGTGAGGACAGTGTTCCTCTAGCGTCTGTACGGACAGTGGGCAATCATCTCGTCACCACAATGCATTGGACATCGACTGCATTTGCATATCAAATAGACGACAGGGGCACAACATGCGCTCTATGCTCTCCTCGCAGCAGCAGACATCACATGCAGCACTGTCAGCCAAGTGGGTCTAATAAACGAACTCGAAAGAGTACAAAGAAGGGTTGCACGGTTCGTTTTGCCCAAGTATTCCTCCGCCGACTCTGTAACAGAGATGTTAAAACTGCTTCAACTACCACGTACCTCTAACCCAGCGGCGCCTAGTGGCAACACTAAAATTCCTATTTTTGCTTTCCAAACACCATTTTAACATCGAATTTGCAGATTACTTAGCTCCCCCCAAAAAGCGAATTATCAGGATAGAGCATCACACAATGTTCGTTAAGCCGCAGCTACATATCGACGCATATGCATATTCATTTCTCCCTCGAACTATCAGAGACTAAAACGCCCTGCCTGTCATAATCCGTTATGCAGTGCACCTCAGCTGAAACCTTCCAAATATGCACAATAATGTCAATACGAAACTGAAAATTTGTTTGCTTCTATTCTTGCATATATATATATATATATATATATATATATATATATATATATATATATATATATATATATATATATATATATATATATATATATATATATATATATATATATATATATGTATATATATATATATTATATTACTTTCTTTAATCAACTAGTACATACACCGCACATCGTCTGTTTCATGAATTCGAGTGTTTTTAAAATTACATTATGGGGTTTTTACGCGCCAAAACCACCTTCTGATTATGAGGCACGCCGTAGTGGAGGACTCCCGAAATTTAGACCACCTGGGGTTCTTTAACATGCACCTAAATCTAAGTACACGGGTATTTTCACATTTCGCCCCCATCGAAATGCGGCCGCCGGGGCCGGGGTTCGATCCCGCGACCTCATGCTCAGCAGCCCAACACCATAGCCACTGAGCAACCACGTTGGTTTCGAGTGTTTTTCATTAATTAAAAGAGTGATTGGCAAAGTGTTATGTTACTATGAAAATAATTAGTTTATCTGTTTTGTATCAACATCATGTTATTGACGTAATATTGAAATGAATTTCCGGGGTGTTATACTGCGGTAGAAATTCTGTCTGTTTTCTATGACTGACACTTAATCGATGTAATTTGCTGTCGTAACACCCAGTTTGTACGTTTGACAGCTTATTATTGTTGTAACACCCAGTTTTGTATTTGTGATGCCTGAAATCCCACTCTGTAGCGACCTTACGGCCAACAGTATCGTAAATAAAATAAATTCCAATTGATGCTGAATGAGCTCTCGTGAAGGCAACTCCTAAGCACAACGGCCAGAGAAGAGATATGCCACGCGTCGGTGGTGCACTCCTAATTTCCCAGAGCAACACTGGGACAATGAGATGCACCGTATCGGAGTGCTCCAGGCGAATGGCCAGGAATGGAAGGACTTGCAAGACCAGTTCCCAAATCTGCCCCTGTGGCAGGGCACATTAAAAATGAGGTATTGAAAACTATTCGCGGCATTGCGTACTAAAGATCCACTGGAGCATTCTGGTGAAATTCCAGTAGCGTGCCACAACAAGCGTAGGTACCCATGACATCTGATTTTTTTTATTTAACACAGCGTTTAAGAGACTGACGGGAGGTGTCGTCCAATTTGCATTTGCAAATGTCCTGGGAACATTCGTGCTTTGTGGCACGCTACAGGAATCTCACCAGAATGTTCCAGTGGATTTCTAGTACGCAACACCGCGGGTCATTTTCGATGTCTATAACTGTGGTCTTGAGATGCAATTTCTTTTCTTTTCGTTTCTATTCAATCATGACCGCCGCCGAAAGAAAGCGCGGCGTACGCATGACAACCCGGGGTTCGTTAACGTGCAGCTAAATCCAAGAACGCAACAAATGAATGAGCAACATCGGGAGGCAACCTATACAACAATGAAATGCAGTAACGAACATGGCGCACTGGCCGCTTCGGGATAACAGATATACTGGAAACTTAGATATACTTGATTTACGAACCAAGCAAGGTGACCGCAGAATCTGAGGCTGGGAATGCTACAGGAAACGCGAGTACAGTCACAGAGAGGTGTGGCAAGTTGCACGTGATCGGCGTTGACCATACATTGCGCGACTCGATCCATGGCCTCCAAGATACCACTCGATTTCAGCGGCCTAGCTCGGTCACAGCCTTTCTTGCCCGTTTAGACTTCAACGACGCACCTTTTACTCAATGCTCCCCTTGGGGCCTGTAAGGTACTTTGAAATAAATAAATAAATAAATAAATTGTCCGCTTGGCTGAGCGTGCAACTTAAAACATGCAGGAAAGAAAAGGGCTAAAAAAATTCGGGGATAAGTCATCTACGATGGCGATACGAGTATGCGTAAGCCGAAACGCGTCATGCAAGAGGCGTGTACATGCAGCCGGGATCCTCTCTCGCGATTTGATCTGCACATGCTGCGCCACCTAGCGGCGCGGCTGCGAATTCCGCGCATTCCCAGTGACCCAAGCCGGTGTCAAAGAAGTTCATTGAAGAGGGGCGCATGCACAGTGGCCCCTAGTGCACCAGCATTAGCTTCGAGATCGACCCACATTTTCAGACTGCACTATCTTCGGGAACGGCCCATATTTTTTGTTTTCGTTAGATAGCCGGGAAGAAACTGGTCTGACAATGCCAAAAATGCTATTCGCATTAAACACCGCGACGTCAGGCAACTATAGGCTCGGCAATGGAACCTCATCTCGGACCACTCCACCGTCTTATCGGGCCCAATCTGCGCCTTGGCTCATAGGAAGTATAGGCGCTCCAAGGTTTTCCGGCCTTCCAAAAAGGCATTCACTGTTTCTCGTCACTTACTCTATTTTCCCCGTATACTCTTTGGCAGTAAGGTATGCGGCCGGCCTAGTTAGTGTTGATCCATGACGTTTAACAGCGCGAACTTGGGCAAAGGACGGCGAAAGAGACAGGCGTAGACAGTGCTTGTCTACGTCTGTCTTTTTCGCAGTCCTTTGTCTAAGTTCGCGCTGTTAAACGTCATACCCGTTGGTGACCGCTTGCCTATCACATGGTGAGGGCCTATTTCCCGTGAGCCTTTCCTTTATATTTCTCGTGGTTAGGTTTTGAAACTGTCACGCGACGCTCCCTCCTAGTCTCTTTCCTTCCTTCAAGAGCTAAATAAAGACCTTGCATGTAGCGCGATTTTCACTCGGCGATACAACGATTTCCCTCGCTCCAACACCGTCGTGCGCCTTCCGTTCACTGCATGTGGCCTGCTCCTGCAGAGTGCCTCAATACCACGTCGCTATCTGGTTGCGACAAGTTGGTCACGCGACAGCAACCGCTGTCGAAATAAGGGCTTCCCTGCCGAAGTCTATTTTACCACGTATTGTCGTATACCAGCATCTCTTTCCGGATCCTAAATTTTCAACGCTTTTAACCCTTTCTAGTCATTTTCTTTAATCAACTGAGCACATTACATTACGTGCATCTATACAACAAGAATCAGGGGAAAAGAAACAATATCCCGCTGGAGATTTTCGCTATGAATCGTAGTTTTTTCTCATGAACTTCCAAATGCTCAATGTGTTGTAAGCAGCTTGAGATTCTTCAGAAATTTTAATTCACAATAGTAACGGTGTGAAATATGGCCACAGAGTATTTGAAGATCATTTTCGTGCCACTCAAGGCAGAAGTTGAAAAAAGGGGGTACCAGCAAAACACCGAAAACGCGCACACAAGGAAAAGGCGTTAGACACGGACGGACGCTGGACTTTCATCTGTACTTTATTGGAATTCACATAGCCGCACATCACCTGCGACGCATGCGCATCTTCAGCTCCTCCTACGACACGTGCATAGATAACACCTCGAAGATACATTACCGCGCGAAAACAGCCGACGCATGCGCAAATTTTACTCCTCCCGAGACGAATATTCAGTCAATTTAGGCCAATTCCAATAAAATACAGTTGAAAGTCCAGCGTCCGTCTGTATCTAACGTCCTTTCCTTGTGTGCGCGTCTTTTGCGTTTCGCTGAAACCCCCTTTTTCAAGTTCATCATGCACCAACTGGCCCAATTAAGAGCTTACACCAATGCACCTCAAGGCAGAATATTGTGATTCCTGCAGTATAGTCATTGGATAAAGAGGCCTTAAGACCACAAAACATTGTACTCGAAGCTATATCTTAATAATCTAACAAAGTACAAAGGTTTGACTGGTTTCTGTGTTGTTTTATTGTAAGGATACAGGCGTAAATATACTTCGCAGTCAGGGGGTAACCTTGGGCGTCGCTCTGTTGGCAATTGCGTCGTCATCGACGCGATTGCCGTCATCGACGCATCTGAAATCTTTCAACAAAATTCACTGCGCGACACCCGAAGCTGCAGAGTGATTTTTTTTCCTGACCGTTGTCAGTTCCAATCGCCTGGATAGCGTTGAGGAGTCTAGACATTCCTATAGAAGCCTACAGACGTGCTCGAGCATTTCTGCGCGTCAATGAGTGTTGGAAAAGTGTCAACGAGCGAGCATCCACAGGCGAAAGAGAACGTGCGCTGCCTCAAGTCATGCCAATCCAAGCCATTCACATGGCGAGCCGCCCGTCGGTTACCATGACGATCGATCCACACTGGTGGCTGGGCCTCCGCGATAATAAGTACAGCATGAGAGCCAAACAATGAAACGTTCCTTCAGCCTCCGAGAGACGCGCAACGTTGGAAATTTGTTGCCGAAATAAGATTGAAGGGAAATGAAAGTCTACGCCACCACTAGCTTCCCGTGATTAGGGGCAGAAATCGCTACGCGTTCAGCGTGAAACCGGCAGGCTGTGCGTCGTCATGTCGAGCCATCACGTTGTTTCCGTTTCATTCTGATACGGGAAGTCTGTGGGTGACTTACAGTAATAACCTGAAGCTTCTATGCTGGAACAACAAATTGAAGCACGTTCACTTATGTTTCTCTCAAAAAATACTGCTATAATCTTGTTTTCCGTAGAAACCCAGCGACTTCTATAGGGGATATAGAGCATGCGTCGGCATAAAATAGCAAATACCAGCAGCAACGCGTTAAATGTAACATGCTCATAACGAAATTAGTCGTCAACGCAGCGAGATTACCGTACTTGTTACAGATTCCAAACGAAAATTCGCGCATAAACTCACCGTGAGCTTGAGCCAGCCGGACCGCTTAGAATATGGGGTTTTAAAAAATGAAAAGAAAACCGTATATACTCTTGACTGTCATTTTCTATTTCCTACTCAAAGTGCAATTATATAATCGCTCCGCGGGGCTTCTGCGCTAGCGGGGTGTTTGTTTTTCGTGCGTCGCTATCGTTGCAGAGCCGTAGCAGGTACAACTGTCGCCGACGCGAAATGTAAGACAGTTTTCGACAAAAACTGCTAGAATTCACCTGGAGGACACTGTCTGTGGGAGAGGCGAGTGCGACAGTTCTACCGTCACGGGAATGGATGGTATACATGGAGGTGGAAGAACACAAATTTGCCTAAACTTAGTCCATCTGGCTCCAAACGGCTTTGTGACTTCGCATATTGAGCGTTCGAAAAAAAATATTGCGTTATGAACACAACCACTCGCAATGTTTACTTCGTTCGTTTAGAAAAATGTCACTGCTTGACAAATTAATGGGATAAAGCGTAATAAGTGGCGCCAGAAGAACCACAAGCGCAAAGATTGGACAAATCCATGTATACCCATTATTCCCATGGTGGCTAACTAATTCTTTTGTTTATTAGATTATGAAGTATCACGTGCGAGAACCACGATCAATTTGTCGAGGTACGCCGCAGTGGGGGACTGCGGATTAATTTTGACCTCCTGGGATCCTTTAACGTGCGCCTGAATTTAAGCACACTAACGGACAAGCACAAGTGCACGACCGACTAACAAGATTTGCATGCAGGCTCGTTGGTGATGGCGAAGCGGAACGCTCTAGAATTCAAAATTTTCCCAGCGCTGTTAGCCCATCACGGTACGCAATGACGCTCAAACGTTGATCTCTCGGCCGATGTTCAGCGCGGTTCTGCGGCGAAGTGGCGCATGCGCAGATGACCTAAAACGTATCGCGTGGTACCGTATCCTTTACCACGCAAACCTAAAGCTCTCTGTATATTACTACGCTTTACACGCCCAGCATCTCCACTTCGTTGAACTGTTCCTGCTCCAATGGGTCCTCGAATAAATCTTTAAAAGAATGATGGGGCTTTGCGTGTCAAAACCACGATCAGATTATGAGGCACACCGTAGTGGGGGACTCCAGATTAATTTTGACCACCTGGAGTTCTTTGACGTGCACCTAAATCCAAGTGCCACCGGCGTTTTTGCATTTCGCTTCCATCAGAATGCTGCCACCGTGGCCGCTTGAATAAATCTTCGCCGACCAAATAGAAAAAAATAAATGGTTACATGCTTTAAAAATTTCACGTTTAAAAAGTATGTCTTAACATTAAGGAAATTTAGTGAGAAGGCACAGGCTGTTGAAGAACTGTTTTATCACATCTATCAACAAATCTTTATGAAACCTTTGTTTTAAAGAAGCTAAGGAAGGCTTAACAACAATGGATGTTATGAGAAATAGCATGCAGGAAGCTATAGGATAAGCAACTTCGAGATATTGCTGTTAGCTTGATAACCTGTACTTTCTTTTTGAACCATTTTCACAGCGTTCTGCGCCCGCGGCTGTTTTCTTTGTGGGCACGTCCTTCAAACTTGTATGCAATACGGACCTTTTATGGTGTGATCATTTCTGCGTGTAGCTTTTGGGGACTCTGTTTTCACCTCTCCTGTAACGTCATATTTAAGAAGAAAATTGTTAAAATCCTTTATTTTGACACGGTCTGTTAAAAGCCTAATAATTAAACTTCTCATTATTCTTTGTTTCAGACACTTCGAAGTCAACTTCGAACTGACTTTGTGACCACTGAAGATATAATGCGAGGTCTTGTAAAGCCTGGAAATACAGGGGACGAAGGATCCATAAAACACGTTCCTGGGCTAGTTGGTGCATGACTAATTACCAGAATTGTGGCACAGCAAAAGACGAGAGACGACAGAAGCAACATAGGCAGGGTAAGGGCAAGCACCGTCCCTCAAAGGACAAGCGCTGTCCGTCGCCGCCCTTATCTGCGCTCTACAATAGCTCGCATCGTGGAATTCTCGTTCTTACAAGCTGAATATATATCCTGTCACGCACCTATTTCGTCATTTCTAAGTTATGGTAACATTTAGGGCACTGTTCTAAATTTTTCAGAATGCCGATATTTGTTCATATTGCCTCTTCGGATTCTCCACTTGGCCAACTTTGTCATGTACAGGAGGAGGAGGAGGAGGAAGAAACTTTATTCAGGTCCTGTACAAGGTGTTACCACCTGCCTGGCTATAGTCCCATGTTGGGACCGAGAGGTCAAGCCTCGTAGCCCTATTGCGGGCGTACTGGGCAGCCAGGATTTGAGGGATACGATAGATCGAATCCCGGCCACGGCGGCCGCATTTCGATGGGGGCGAAATGCGAAAACACCCGTGTACTTAGATTTAGGTGCACGTTAAAGAACCCCAGGTGGTCAAAATTTCCGGAGTCCTTCACTACGGCGTGCCTCATAATCAGAAAGTGGTTTCAGCACGTAAAACCCCAAATATTATTATTATTATTGAGGGATACGATCGTGGGATTTGACGTAATCCTTTTGCGGAAACCCGCAAGGTTACTCGTTACTAAGAGCGGTACTAGGCGACTGGTCTTCCATTCTTGAGGAACGTCTCCAGACTGTCAGGACTCATTGAAGATGTGCCGCAATGCGCGTCGCGCCTGTTCACGGAGGTGGCACAATATACGGTGAGATATACCAGCTGGGCCAGGTGATGACGACGGACTACATGGGGCAAGTGCCGCGTCGAGCTCTTGAGCGGTGAACGGCAGATCCATGCACGGAATCCCATGTGTTCGGAACGTAGGTAAAAGCAAGTTAACTTGTGCCCGTTGACTGGCCTTCAATCATAGCACAAGAATCTTCCGATACGTCGAGCTAAGTCTTGCCGGCGTTGGAAGAGCCCCAGGACCTTGAACGGGAAGCGTTGTTCTGAAACGGAACGTAGGCCTCTCACAGTTCTCCATATATGAGACAATAGTTTGCGGAGGCCAAGGCACTTACAATATTTTCTCCATCGCTTAGATTCTATTTTATACATACGACGTTGTATTTTCTTTCGAGTGCGACGGACCGTCCTTAGATAATGAATGGATGAATGGACTTGGTGCGTCGGTATCTTTGTTCGGCGCGACGGCAAATCGCGCGAAGTCGCTCCAGCTCCAGGTCGAATTGCGAGCTTCAGTGAGCACATGAACGTGCGCATAGCAGTCTATAGCTTCTCGCAGTTCAGAAGAGAGACCTTTCTGACAAGCCTCCTCCAGTAGGTCTTTAAACACAGTCCAATCTATTCTTCGTAGTATGTTAGCCGGATGAGTGTTAGACACCCCATTGATTTTAAGGTAAGTGGGGATGTGGTCTCTCCCATGCGTCTCAATGTCCCAAAACCGCTTAAGGCGCGTGGCAAAGCGGCAATATACAAAGGCCAAATCCAAGCAGCTGCTGTTCACTGCACCCCGTAGAAATGGACTGGTGTCGTTCAGCAGCAAGAGGTCATGATTGGAATAAAGCGAGTATTTGTCCCACTGCGTTAACTCTTGAGCTTCCCCAAATAATGTTATGGGCGTTAATGTCCCCTGCGACAATTCAATTGGACCAGGATATGCCTTTATTATGTCTTCTAGTCTTCTGATGTCAAACGGGCGTGATGACAAACGGGCGTGCAAAAGCGAACTTTCTATTTTTCACGATTAGGCAGACATACTGATTGTCTTCTTGAGGTTGCACAGGCTGGAGGACGTAAATAATCTCACGGCGAATGAAGACAACAACCTTGCTACTTTCGTTGTTGCTTGAGGACGTAATTGACTCGTAGCCGGATAATCTGATTGGATGGGATAATTTTGGTTCACAGATAATGATGATTGGAAATCGGTTAACATGCACCAACTGGCGAAAATCAGCAATGCGAGATCTTAGACATCTGGCGTTCCAGTAAATAATGGATGCATCTCTGATCTCCTTACGAAATGACTGGTGATTGTTAGCCATGGTTCACTCGTGGGTTGCTAGGACTGGGCTCAGTAAGTCCAGCACTTGTAAGTCCAGAGCGGATGCAGTTTCGATGCTGTTCGGCATTACCCTGATGACATTGATTGGGGAATGTAGCATCGGAATGACTCGGTGGAGGCATCAAGCGTGTAGACTCCTTGGAAGGATGGGTGCTCAGCAGCACTGGCCAGTCTCCTACAGAGGAAGACTTTTCTGTTTGAAGCCACTTTGGGATCTCGGGTCTACTTGCACTAGAAGCTAATGTCGTTGGCACCACCTCTGCATGAACTGCACCTTGCGTTGTACGCTTCCGTCGATGATTACGTCGACGCCAGATCTTTTCAGAAGATTCACTATGAGATGAGCTGTCCCTAACCATTTGCTTCGGGCTAGCAACTTCTTTTTTGATACGTGGGCAACCTTTAGATGTGGCTTCATAAGATTCATCACAGTTACCGCACCTAATATTTGTTGTGCGGCAGTCGTCGGCAGTTTGCGACTTCGCGCATCGGGGACACACCGTAGATATTGCACAAACACCCTTGACATGTCCGATTCTGAAACACTTGTGGCATTGAAGCGACTTGGGGACAAACGGTCGAACTACGTGTCGAAAGTGACCGACTTTGACATGCGAGGGGTGGTGTCCCCCTTGAACACTAACTTCGCGCAGTGGCTGTTTCCAAGGCGGCATACGTGCGTTATGACCGCGCCTTCATACGCCGGTTTGATAATAATAGACAGGTCCGAGTTCGCAATTGCCAGGTCATTGTCGTAGATGACGCCGGCAGTACAAGTGCCTTCCATTGGTATAGCTGGGCGCACTTTGATGTTCCCCAATTCTGTAATCTGTCGGAGCTTGTCTAGCGCATTTTCACGGTTTTTGTCGACATCCAAGACATTCTTCCGCGTGTTTAGTCGCACCTCCTTAATTTCATTTGGTGTTACTCGGTCATGAAAAACGGAGAGAGCTTGCCTGTTTAATCGTCGAAGGCTGATGGAAGAGCCTACAGGTGTGAAGAGGATGGTGTGCGGCGAGCGCTCACGCTTTGTCTGCAGGGTTGATGTATACTCCTAGGTGATGACGTCTTGAGGAACTTCCTTTTCACATTTCGGCTCCCCACTGTTGTGATCGGCCGTTCACCCCGCGACAACCTCCGGTCACGGATAACGCGATTATGGGAAACGGGCTGATGGCCTCGTCAATATCGTTCTTAAATGGGATGTTGTGCGGACACCACTGGAGTACCTCGGTCAGGAGAAGTTTGGGCAATTAGCAAGGATATGGTCCTTCACCTATCGGCCGCCCAAATTGGCCCGTCCACGCCGGAGATGCGGTCAGTGCAAGGATACGGTCCTTCACCTGTCACCCGCTCAAATTGGCACGTCCACGCCAGATACGCCATCAGTGCGAGGATACGGTCCTTCAACTGTCAGCCGCCCAAAAGTGGCACGTCCGTGCCGGAGACGCAGTCAGTGTGCTGACCCCCATCCCCTGTTTGTGCCCAGTGATGTGCGTGTGTTTCCGACAAAGTTTCCTTCCGAGGAAAAGGGCAACAGACCTCCGGATTGGTGGGACCTGAGGTCATCGTTCTCCTGACGCCGCATTGGGGGAGGCGACTGAACAGCGACCACGCAGGGGATAAAAAGAGCGACGGACGGCGGGAGTGATCGGCCGCTGCAACTTCTTGAACTTTTTCTGTACTACTTTGAATTTTCTGGTAAATATGTAGTATAACCTTGTGTGTAACACGTCCTGGATATCGGGCCCAGACCCGCGTGCCCTGACTCCCCCACCAGGAAAGTACATTAAACATCTTCGGATCTCCGAGTCGCAACACCACCGACACAAAGCTGTCATCCGACGAGTTATCACCTGAGACCCAGTAAATCTAAGTGTCTTCGCTGGTGCTGGAACAAGTACCTCGCTTCCTTGAAGAGCTTATCGAAGTAGGCCTCTGACCTGCCGGGTTGGCAAGCGCCGCGTCCATGGCCACGAGAGCAGAAGCCTCAGTGGAGTCTTCAGCCCTGGTGGACCAGGTGGCATGTGTCAATGAAGAGCTCGCTGTCATTGTCCTCTGGCCGTTCGTGCCTGTGTGAAGCTCCGCGTCCACAGCCGCAAGGCAGGACGCATAAAGCGCCGGAGAAATCGTGTAAAATTGGACGAAATATAGCTAGACGAGAGAGATGGGTTCCAGCAAAGAGCCACTTCGTACTACATAAGGGGCAGGTTTAATCAATACACTGCAAACACATTTGTTATAATACAAATACATTAGCAATCTCGGACAGATAAGTACATTTAAATGTAAACATAGTAGTACAGTGAACGCAGACCTTAAATCAAAAAAGAAACACAGTCAATAGTACATATTAATGAAATGAAAGCATGTTAATGTACTCTAAACACATATGTTCAAGTGGAAAAATAAGTAATGACGGTATTTATATGAATAACGCTTTGTAACTGTCGGCAGTAACAAATGTGGGGAAGGTAGTTCCAGTCCCTGCTGCTCGGAAGAAAAATGAAGTGTGGGTACATGGACGGGCAATCTGGACGAGATGACTCAAGCGTTCAGGTATATTTGCGAAAGCGACGCGATATAAAGCAAACGGTGCAGGGAACAAGAACAGATAAAACAACTGTGAAACGACGATGGGCTACAGCAATGTGACGACGGAAAGCGACGGATGGACTGCGTGGTTAGGTACGTAATGCGGACATAGTATACGAATGTAATGACTTGATGAACCTTACAGAGCGATACTAAATGGCTTCAAGTTCTCTATTAAGGTATAATTGGTGAAACTCTCACATGACAGGTGGTTTATGGCTATCTTTATTCAAGGGGACTTCCTTACTAAATTCTTAGCAAATTACCTTCCGCCCTTTTCATGTAGATATGCAAAATTTTCCCCACAAATAACCCGCCGTTTGACAGAAAGCGTCTGTGTCGCTCATTTACATGTCTAGCGCTGTTCTTCGGAACGATGTTCAACCAACTATTATAGCCTAAGTTCGCAGTCTTGTACATTACGTTATCTCCTTTTTCTTTTAATGTTCTAAAAAAATTCATTTTCCTTCCACGGACGGTACTAAATTTCTCTTATGGTTACATCCGACTTCTTGACCAGTACTAGCATTGTGTGTTATAGTCATATTTAAAGGGAAACCGAACCAGACTAGTGTGCAGTGTGAGAACATCCTGTGACTTTGTCGTATCAGTCATGCCGAACTGTAGCTATCAGCTGACGTGTCTTAACACTCAAGATGCTGTATCAGAGTCCCAAAGACAATAAAAAATAATTAGGACCAGCTCTTCGGCGTGATTCGCTCCGACCGCGATGTCAGCACATGAGGCCCGCATACCATCTTCCTTTTCAAAAAAAAAAGATACAGATGTCTTTTTAAAAGAGCCCGTGGCAGATAATGCGATTGTGCCACCACGGAGGTTTTGAGAGCCAGAGGCTCCCTGCCATGTCAACCATGCCGATGGGCATTCCTTGAACAAGAAAATACAATCTGCATAATCTGAAGTCATTTGCAACTGCCTAAATGCATTCGTTTTGCGAACATTTGTATTGTTTGAATACTTATATTTTTCTGTGCGCGAAATTTAGAAGTTATGATCCTGTGTTCTTTTTTTCTTCTAATCGTTGTTTTGTTATGAACATTATGATTCCAACTGTTATGTCAGGGAGCAGGAGTAGCTGACGCCACATATGTAATCACCAACCTCTCCATACAGTTGTTATTAAATAACCTAACCAACGAAAGATGATAAGTAATTTTCAACAATTCCATCGCACACCTGTCTCAACTGTGACAATGAACGCTGTCAGCAGTCGAGGCAGGTCGACTTAGTATGGACATCCCGAGACGTAAGCCTGCAGCCTCGGTGATTTGCGTCACCTGCACGTTCTGCGCAATACATTCGCGGTTTGGTGCATGCATCAACTCAATAAGGAAAATAAAATAAAGATAAGACCTCACTGCATGCACGAAACGCCAATGTACTTACATATAGCACTTTTTAGAGGTAGACATCTCCAGACTGGCGCTATGTCCAACCATACGAAACAGATGATGAATGTAGGCAATGGAGCCGCGAGTGTCGCTGGACAACACCCCCAGGGCCAATCTTGAATGCATGCACAACATATCTAAATAACCAATATCGAGCTCCTCGATTCCTGCTAACCTCACTAAACGTTGGTCACTATTTACTGTAATGGGTTCACTTTACCAAGTGTACCTGTAGTAAGTGAACACTCCCTCCCCTCTCCCTAGCGGTATGAGCGATCGGCCGTTAGCGTTAAAATATAAGATGATGTACCAGGTGTGCATCGATTACTAAATGGCTTGAAGAGAGAGAGAGAGAAAGAGAAAGAGGGGGGAGGCAGGGAGGTTAACCAGATATTCGTCGCCGGTTTGCAACTGTAGCATACTATCTAATCTAATTAGTTGAAAGTTAATCACGGTAAAATCTTGCCATAGAGCAGCTCCAGGACAAGCTGCTAATAGCGGTTACCCGTTTGATCCCTATATTAGCACAGTTGAGAAAACACACCCATGATGTCAGCACGAATGCTGAGAGCGGTTACCCGTTTGATCTCTGAATCAGCACAGTTGAGAAAACACACCCATGATGTCAGCACGAAGAAACTATCGACTAAAGAAGAAGTTAAGCTGAATGACTGGATCATCGCAGAGCCAGCGCATAGAAATACTACAAAAATAAACTACACCAATCTTATTTACACCATACCACAACCATATAAGTTATAATTTTGTTCTCTGCATTTGTCCAGAGAGAGAGCAAATGATGAATGAAAGGCAGGGAAGTTAAGCAGGACTGAGCCCGGCTGGCTAACCTACACTGGGGAAAGGAAAAAGGGGAAGGAAAGATTAAAAGAAGAAGAGAAAGTCCACTGGGAATATCCAGCGGTCACTCAGTCCGGATCACAGACGGTGACTCAATCCGGTAGCTTTCAAATGTAGCAGCAGCGATTTTGTGGCCTTTTGCAGCTGCGCTATGCGAGGCCATGGTCTCAAGATCTTGTTCGAGGTTAACGGTGTTCTGTCTAACTGATTTAGAGCTGTGCAGAGGTCATTTCTTTCATTTTCAAAAAATGGGCAGTAGCACAGTAGATATTCTATTGGTCCGGACAAAACTGAATTGGCCTGAGAGACGAAACCAGTAGGGGTGGACATTCAATGAACATTTGCTTTGGAACTCGCGAATCAAACGAGCTGTAGCAATAGTCTAACAAAAACGGTTGGAGTACCACGTGGCCGTGGACATGTACAGCTTTCAGCCCAAGAAATTTATTTTTCCTTACGAAGGTGTACAACATATCAATTGAATACAAATAAAATTTATCCCCAAGAAAGCTCTCCGACATGGTGCGTGCGATTCATGGGATGCACACCGACGCAAGCTGATTATTACGTACAGCGTATTTTACTATTTTATCAATTATGTGACGAAAGACACCAAATTAGGGTAAAACTCAATAACATGGAAATCTTGTCATTGTGTAACCAACGTGAGGCCTCCAGAAACTAAATGTAGCCTTCGCGAGAATACACCACGTGGTCGATTCCTCTCTGCGGGGAACAAGTACAACACTGTTCGAATATCGAATTAGCAATGAAATTGCAACGCATCGACTTCATAATAAATTGATTTCTTTAGATATGGACATGGTACTTCTGTGCTAGGCAAGTTTATTTAATCTTATTCGTTCTCAGTACCGTATTAGTCATGTTCTTTCTTTTTTACATTAATTTATTGTTGACCGCTGAGATGTCGGAATTTATTGTTTGCATCTTTTTTCATTCAGAAGCAGTAGTGTTCTAGGAAAAAAAATGTTGTTGTCAACATTGCCTTTTTATGAAAATATGTCGTCCTGTTCGAAGCCGATTAAGGTTTGTATTGTATTTGTACATGGTATGTGCTCTTGCGCAAAAACAAAATCGTTTCTATCACCGTTGCCTTTTGCATCAACGGAGAAATTTAGGTTAGGGGACGCAAGCTGCTTGCGTACGCAAGAACTAGGGGACACGGTACTGCGCATGCGCAGACCCCTACGTCTGGGTCTGCAGACGCGCAGTACTGTCGCCCCTATAGTTCTTGCGCACGCAAGCCGCTTGCGTCCCCTAACCTAAAACCCTCCATTGTTTATTTTACTCTGAGACGCTCGTTGCGTATGCCGCGCTTTTTCGCAGTTAATTTATATTCGTAAGCATGATTCATCGTCTGCCAACATATTCCTGTAAGGGAGTATGGTCAAGCTGCCTTTCGTCTCTGCTCACCACATTTTCTGTTCCTTCTATTTTTTTTTTTTCGTGTGAAATACGTAAACAAAAAGAATTACAATGCATTGAGTATCCCACATTACGCGCACTGAATCATATCGACGTCAAACACTGCAGCGTTCGTCTGCTTACAGTTCACAAGAGCAGACGATCAACTTGGCAGCTGGTTTGTATGACGAAATACCGAGGAAACTCGGCCCCTTGGGTGACACAACCCTCCCGTAATGTAGTTTCGGCATTACCGTCGCAACGCAGAATGTATATATATACATTCGTGCACAGACTGCAGACAGAAGACATGTAATGCTAAGAAAATATTGACCAACACGACTGTCAACAGAGATTAACGGCGCAAGCTCCCAAGCAAGTGCGTGGGACAATATTGATGCTATTGCGCAATGACCATATATATATTCGCGACGCTTACATTTACACCACAGGTGAGCTAAATGAATAAAATAACAAAAGAAGGCATAAAGGAATGCTGGCGGCGTGCAAACGTCTACATAGCGTGATGCTTTTCAGGCGCTATTTGCGGACATGGCAAAGAAAGTTTGCCAGAGATATCACTGCGACGCCTTCGATAGATGTGTTTGGCGTCGATATACGGAAAAGGTCAAGTACACAGTATATTTGCTTTATGGATGACGTTGCATACGTTCGCGCTGAGGGTCTTTTCATGAAAAGAAGAGGACAAAAGAAAGGGAAAAAGACATTTGGATGGAGCGAGAAAAGAACTCAAGCACACACACATAGAAACGCGCGCGCATTCATATATATATATATGTTTTCTATGCACTCAACTACTGCTTTCAGGTTTCCTAATGTATAGCACGTCGTCGCACGCATTTCCCTTCGATCCGCAAAAAACATTCTTCAGGAGGGCAAGAAAATTTCGCTTTGTTACAGGGTAAATTGTGATGTCTTTAAAGCCCGTATAAATATTTACGCAAAGCTGCAACATTCTCACACGGCAGTACGAATGGCGGGATGACGAAATTTACGACCCCGTGTTAATTTGAGTTGGTTATCATTTCTTCGTAAAATGATACGCGGAATAATAGTTTCACTAATGAAAACAGCATCATGGTAAATGAAAGTATATTTTTTTTTCACCCGACAGAAAACATACCTGATCAGGTTTATTATGCTTAATTGCAAAAATAAATTACACGGGGTTCAATGAATGTGATCTAATGTGCCAAAGCCATACGCTGACAAGCGCGTTGAGGTTAACGGCCTATATATACGAAACACACTTACATTATAGCACAACCCAGACACATCATGAGTGGCTTATACAATATGTCAGTGAAGACACAATACAGTTCTCTCTTGCATTCCCAATGGAAATCAGCTACACGTCGCTAAATCTTAAGCTAACTACTTCAGCGAGAAATAGCGGAAGTAAACGAATCATTACGAACGCCATTATACCTGCCTGAAGCTGATACGGAAGTCACTGTCGGGGTATACGTGCTTGCTATCGCCAATCCACGCATTCAGTTGTCCCCGTCGAACGGTCGGCAGTTCGTCGTTGCAGATCGCGCCCACTTAGCTCGCCATATGTGCGCTAAGTAATCGAAAACAGAAGGGTTTTTGCCCTAACCCTTTCGCAATTCCGGGCTTGCTACGCGAGGGCGAATTAAACCAGACGATGCATCAAGATGACGGCCGTACATAGGGACCCAATGGTAATACGATTATTTCGCCAGTCACGACTACTTAATAACCTCGTTACGTTTCCCAACTCTGCGGCGGATATGCCCGCAGTGAGTGCGACGTTTTACGCACGATATAAACGCGAATGACCCATTACTCATGATGACGTTGCTCTAACGCAGCCCCATAACGAACCCTGCGACTTTTCGCCGCGCGCTGTGAAATGCTCTGAACCGTCTTGCGTCGCGACAGTCAGGGGATGGGACTATACGCGTATTTCAAAGGCAATGTGCAAATGTTTGAGAAACGCCGCGCCTCAGCCAGTGCCCTCCTCCTCGACGCCTGCGTACTCAGGGTAGCAAACTGGACAGTGTATCGATAATTCACCCGCCTTTCCGTCTTTCTCTGTATTCATGTTTCTGTCGGAGCTTAGTTGTGCGACACTATCCTTGTGGAGGCCCACCTGCACTTTGGACGCGTCGAATATGCGCCGTTCTATTATTTGTAAAAGCTTCAGGGCCCTTAACGAGATTTGGTTAATCATTTTAGTGTGTGAATGGACCATTTGTATTATTTGTGGCCATTGGGCATGTCATATTCCTCACCCAACACTATGAAGTAGCATGCCTCACCATTTGTCATACACATCCAGCTTTCATTACAGTGAGAATCTATCTATCTATCTATCTATCTATCTATCTATCTATCTATCTATCTATCTATCTATCTATCTATCTATCTATCTATCTATCTATCTATCTATCTATCTATCTATCTATCTATCTATCTATCTATCTATCTATCGATCTATCTATCTATCTATCTATCTATCTATCTATCTATCTATCTATCTATCTATCTATCTATCTATCTATCTATCTATCTATCTATCTATCTATCTATCTATCTATCTATCTATCTATCTATCTATCTGCTTCTGCTACCTTCTTGTCATTTGTGAGGCAGGCGCACCCTACATGTTCTGTTGCCTCTTGGGCCGTATTGCATTTACAGTCAAGCGCCTCTTCAACGAACGCCTCTACAACGAAATGACCTGTATAACGAATGAGTAATTATGACTCAGTTCTGTTGTGCGCTGTGTGGCCCATGACGTTTACAACGATGCAACCCGTATAACGAATGATTTCGGAGGACCAAAGCACTTCGTTTTAAAGACTTTCGACGGTGTTTCATTTGTGGCGTTGAGCCTGCTGAGCACCAGTTCGCAGGTTCGACTACCGGCCGCAATCTGATGAGGGCAGAAACAAAAAATAAATGCCCTGATGAACTTAGATTTATTTTACTATATAAATTTAGGTGCACGTTAAGAAACCAAGTGATCGAAAGAAATGCGGAGCTCAATACTATGTACATCGTCTCTTCTACCCATGTGTTATAAACAAGGATGTGTGTTAGTTTTGGACGTTAAACACGATATTTTATTTTGATTTGGTTTATTTACGTTCCCGTAAAGAAGACTTCAGAGCATGTATGTGCGACGTCAGCTAACCCTTTGTGGTGATTTTTTTCGTGATGCCAGAGTTGACGGTGTTGCCGTCTTCTGAAACGATTCACGAACTTCAAAGCCAGAAATTGCCACGAGACTGTGCGTACATAGATTAGCACTATACGTGCACGGACCAGATTTTGTTCTTTTCACGTTAAGAAATTATCCGAGAGGTTTTCTCAGCGACGATGATGACGACGTCAAAACAGCCTCGCAGGATGTGACGTATCACGGTTGTGCAGGCCCTTTCCCGTCTCCTTCACTGCTAGTGGGCTTAACTTACATGCTGGCATTGGTCGGTGCAAAGTGAGATGCCCTTGGTTTTATGTGCCCAGCATTCCCTCGAGCTACACTGAATTCCCAGCACTCGATAGCGAAGCTTATCATCGCATGGGTTATAGGGTGAACTCATGCTGTTGACTATCACCGCTGCGCAGGAGGCCATCGCCATGACGAAATTTGACGACCACTTTAGTTATGGGAAATACAAGAATGCATGCACCGGTGTGGCTCCACATCCTCGATGTGCCAGTATCTCAGCATACAAGTGGTTTATGCCTATATAAAGTCTATTCGGGTGCCTCTCACTATGTTTAAGACAATTTCGACGAGAACCTCTTGTTGGGCTAGTCGGTACACCGCCAAATAAGAATTTCCATCTTCATCCGGGAACCTTCCTTCACACTTGATATACTTTACATGCATCACAAGAACAAGGTTTATAGTTTCAGCCCCGCAGTTTGTTGTGCCAGGGAAAGAATGTCCCGGATCCAGCGCCTGCTGTGTTCAAGGAAGTCAAACTGAGGACCTTTAACTGAGCTAGGGCATGCCTAGAACAAAAAGGGATTCTTAGCTGGAATTCTACTTGTATACTATTCTCCCCACATTGGACTGATCTGTGCAGTAAGCCGAAATCGTAACGCAATCAAAACTACGGGTAACAGGTCGCACTTGTGTATATCCTGATGTATAGGTATAGAGCGATTACCACGGCTGACGCTGTGAAGCAAATCAATGGTGCGTGAGTCCGGTATTAGCGCCCTCGTGGCTGTATAGACGTATAGCCACGGATATTTTCGGTGTGGATCGATGCCCTAATGCTGTCGCGATAGCGTTTCTTTTGGTGCCAATTGTAGAGGTGTACACAGGTGCTGTCCCCGTAGTGACGGGGGCACAGACAGGGGTGAAACCCACCTTGAGCAAGGACTCGTGTAGCGCGTGGTGAGGGCCCATGGCCGGGGAACAACAGCTGGACGGGTCCTGGTGCGATCCGTAGCCCATGCCCAGCATGGCCGGATTCGAGGTGGGCGCCAGCGCATGATGCTGCTGCTGCTGTGAATGCTGCGACTGATGCTGCTGCTGCTGTTGCGAGTGCTGTTGCTGTTGCTGCTGCTGATGTTGCTGCTGCTGTTGTTGGTGATGCTGCGGAGGAGGTGGCTGCATCATGTGTCCCGGAGACTCGGCGGCCATCTTGGTCTTCGAGTTGTGGTGGTGACTGCCGCCCGTGGTGGCCTTCTGCGCCTGCCGCACGGCCTCTCGCTTCTCGCATTTGAAGCGCTTCTGGCGCCGCAGGTAACAGCCGTTCTCGAACATGTTGCCTGAGTCCGGATGCAGCGTCCAGAAGGAGCCCTTGCCCGGCTTGTCCGGCGTGCGCGGCACCTTGACGAAGCAGTCGTTGAAGCTGAGCGAGTGGCGTATGGAGTTCTGCCAGCGCTGCTGGTTCTGGCGGTAGTAGGGGAACAGGTCCATGATGAACTGGTAGATCTCGCTGAGCGTCAGCATCTTGCTCGGGCTATTCTGGATGGCCATGGTGATGAGCGAGATGTACGAGTAGGGCGGCTTGGCGTGCGTGTACGACCGCCGGTACGCCTTCGAGTCGGCACGGGCCCTCTGCAGGGCGCCGGGAGAGTCCGGGCCCGCACCGGAGGCCGGCGCGCTGCCCGGAACCGTGGCCGCCGGCAGGAAGTCGCGACCCAGGCCGCCGATGAGACCCGCCGACACCCCGTTCATGCCGGCCTGCCCCAGCGAGTTCATGGAGTTCATCGATCCCAGCGGTGCCACCGAGGGCGACATGCACGCCGAGCCCGACGTCATGGCGGGTCCGTTGCCGAACGACTGCGGCGCGTAGCCCGCGTGCATGCCGGCCATGCCCATGTTGTAGCCGCCTTGCAGCGGCTGCATGGCGGCCGCCGCGCCCGATCCGCCGTTGCTCATGGAGCCAGCGCAGCCGGACGACGCGTCCTGGTAGCCTTTGTGCTGGCCCAACATGCTCGTTGCCGTCATCGCAGTTGGCGCATCGCACGACGACTCCCGCCGCCGATGACCACACACCGCACCGTCGCCACAGCTCACAACAAACCCTGCCGCTCGCTCGCTGGGTATCGCGCGCGCGGCGCACTCTCGTTTTTGCCACACACACACGACGCGCACACAACCACGCGCGCTTCAACACCGGCCACCTGAGCAACACGCGCTACGCGGCACGTTCTTTGGTGGTCATGGAAGGAAGGGGGGGGGGGGGTTCCTCTTTTTTTCGAAGCGGGGCACCTTCGCACCCGCACCGCGCTGCGCCGCTGGGTAAATAAGGCGCCGAGGCTGGTGTATTCGAGACTGGGGCCGCCTCCGGCGATAGAAGTTCATCCTGACGCCACGCCCACCACCGAGGCGGATCTCCGCGGCGGCGTCACGAACCAGCCAGCCAATGGTGTCGTGTAAAGGACATCTCCTCCCCTGCGGAATGCTTTAAGCGACCTCTCTCCCGTCACTGCTCCCCTCCTCCGACGAGACGCCGTTATGTGCGCTTTGTGTTTCGTTCGAAAGACAGAGCGGCCGCTATCTCCCTCTCTTATTCTCACACACACCATCGAAGCAGCTCCTCCAGCGGCCGGTGCGGAAAAAGAGCTCTCTCGTCGCAGCGAAGCGCGCCGTCGCGACCGAGGCGGCAGAGGCCGGTTTTTCGTCCCGAAAGCCACGCTATGCTACGGGCTGCATTTCTCTTTATATTACGTCGTTTCTTCTTCTTCTCTTTTTTGCACCACGTCCGTTTCTTCCTTGTTTCTTTCTCTCTTCGTTTCTTCCCCAGTGCTTGTTTCTTCGTCTAGGTCCTCCAGCTTCGGCCGTTGCATTGCTGTCCACGTTTCCATCAACTCCCTTCTCCACATGTACCCCATTCCCTCCGTCGCGTCTTCTTCTTCCTTCTCCTCCTCTTCTCAGCAACAACCAAGCCGAGACGCTCGCCAGCCCATCCTCGCATCGAAAAACCACCGGCAGCAGCAGCAGCGGACGACAGACGAGGCTCTCTTTTGCTGGCTCGTCCTTATTTCTTTACTTCTTACACGCCTAGCTCTCCTGCGCAGACAGAGACGTCGAGAGGGCGCCGGGAGAGGCCTGCCTTCGCCCCACTTCCCTTCAGCGACCGCCCCAACCGAGCGTAGAGCAGTGTCGGTTACGTTTTCGGCAGCGTTAGAGGAGTCTCGAATGTTGATGCGATGACAGACGAGATTGAACGAAAGCGGGCTGCCCTCACCGGTGTTCTCCGGAAAGAGAGCAAGGCAAGAAAGATATAGTTCAGCGCGTTGGTGGGTGGACGAAGAAGCGGTCTACTCTGCCTACTATCCGAGCCGAGGAAATCGCGCAAAGGGAGAGAATGGCAAGAGGGAGCAGGATTGCAGAGCGACAGGAAGATTCCCAAGAGAACGCGAAACACGTTATCGTATCGTCGAGCGGTGCAGGGTCCGCGGAAACTATCGAGTTCGGGCCAGCGGTTTTACACGAGTTCGCATGCTGGTTAACATGCGTTAACTGAGTTCCTTCGTGGTGAATAAAAGCCGGTGATGCACAGTCTGCTATGACGATAAGTAACCAAACACTGCAAGAGGCCTAAGATGGAGTGTGTGTTTGCGTTTCACGTGTATGGAAGACTTATTCTGACATTTGTGTCTGCCACTGTTTGAAGAAGCCACGGCGGTGTTATATGATGTGTTTCTCTTCTCCCTTCGCACAGCAATTCGTCCATCTTGTCTCCTCGTTGCTGTTGTAAAACTGAAAGCGAGTATTCTTATGACTCCGTTTGTCGATCGTGCTCTATATGCAACCTTCACGACAACGAAAACATGTTTCACTACACCACCGGCAAACTATCTTGAGTTGAATTCTGGAGCTTTCCGTGCCATAACTACGATTTGATTATGAGGCACGCCGAAGTGAGGGACTCCGGATTAAGTTTGGCCACCAAGGGATCCTTAATGAGCCTCCAATGCACGGGTCACAGGTGTTTTTGCATTTCGCCCCCATCGAAATGCGGTCGCTGCGGCCGGGATTCGATCCCGTGACCTCGTGATTAGCAGCGCAACACCATACACTCTAAGAACAGAAAGAGTTCCGGGATCTCTCTTTGAGGTAGTATCTTGCTTGTCCATATTTAACTCCTTTTCCGAAGCAGATCTACGCTTCTTGAGAGAGAGCAGAATAACTCCCCCCGGCAGAATTTTAGTACTCCACCGCAAGTGAGTGCTAGTACTCTCTCTCCACACAAGAGTAACAGTACTCCCCCAAACAGTGTTTGCACTCCTCCATACCGAGTGCGCTTCCACTCCTATTAACAGAGATATTGCAATACTTTAGAACAACGTACTAGCACTCTTCCCAATAGTGCGAAAGCCGTCACGATGTAGCGTATAGTGGTCACGTTAGAAGGGATTTGCAATACTTACATGTCGGGAATAGATGATTCCTTCATATTCTGACGTATATGTGTCTGCCGCTTTTCGAAGAAGCCACGGCAGTGCATGCGTTTCTCTTCTCACTTAGCACAGCGATTCATCCATCTTGTCCCCTCGTTTCTCGCGTAAAACTAAAAGCGAGCCTTTTTATGACACCATTTGTCGATCGTGCCATCTTTCGGCCCCGACTCCGTGCAACTTTCACGACACTGAATATATTATGTTTCCCTACACGACCATCAAACTGTGTTGAATTGAATTCTGAGATTTTACGTGCCAAAATCACGATTCGATTATGAGGCACGCCGTAGTGGGGGACTCCGTATTAATTTTGACCACTAGGTGATCTTTAACGTGACGTTTCTGCATTTCGTCCTCTTCGAAATGCAGCAATACATACATATATATATATATATATATATATATATATATATATATATATATATATATATATATATATATATATATATGTATATATATATATATATATGTTTGTGTGTGTGTGTGTGTGTCCATAATTACTTTATTCAGCGCAAAACAACGGACACGAGAAAGACGACAGGACAAGGCGCTACTCTCAACTGACATCCTGTTATTGCGTCACTCTTTTAAAAACAGAAGAATCGAGCAGAACATGCACAGTGAGCACCATGTGCAGGAACCACCAACATCCGATCACGAGATCACGATCATGCGACAGATATGACATGAGTGCGATCTTGTGATCGGATGTTGGAGCTGCACACGGTGCTCACTGCGCATGTTTTTCTCGATTCTTGTGTCTTTAAAGGAGTGACGCAATAAAATGATGTTAGTTGAGAGTATAGCGTCTCATCCTGTCGTCTTTCTTGTGTCCGTTGTTTTGCGCTGAACAATGTAATTATGGACTCGCACCAACCAGCCCGCCAACGCACTGGCTGAGTAACTGTCATTTACACAACTGGCACCTTGCGCAGTACTGCACTGATTTAATGCGGCAGGGACGCGGAAAGGGGCAGTATCAGAGTGGCAAGAGAGAAACCGCGCACGCGCGTTTCAAGCCCTTTCCTCACTCCCTTTCTCACTCACTTCTCCTTTCGTTGCGACGAGATATAGGGCTGTATATTATAGGAATTTCTATAGATGTCCACTTATTCCACGTTGCGGCGTTGTATGCATATATAAGGAGAGCTGTAAACATATACCTCCTCCTACCGAGCCCTTTGTTACAGCAGAGTCCCCCCCCCCCCCCCCCCCCCCACGACGCAGCGATGCGCAGTCGACTCGGTGCACGCGTGCCTCCTTACGCCCGCTGCTGCGGGAAACAAGAGCAAAAGGCAATGCTAGCCTTCAAGTTTCGATTCGACCGGCCTTGCAGTGTGTATGGCGGGGGGAACGGTTTATCGTGTATACCGTGCACTGCCGTAAGACAACGCGCGCGACGGTCAACTTCTCGATGCGCAGTCGTCGGGACGGTCTATATACAGAAAGTCAGCGGCGCGCTCGATGCAGCAGGGTGGCGCGGAGAATTGCCAACAGGAGACGAAGAATCCTTTGCCGCGTCAAAGCTGCGTCTGTCGCGCGCGTCGAAGATGCGTCTGTCGCGTCGAAGCTGCGCCTGTCGTGTCGAATTTGCGCTGGCCCTGTAAAATCTTTAGTGCCGCGATACAGGGCTTCGCCGACGAACTGTAACGCGGACGGAGGCTCATTGTGCAATGAGACTAAATAAATTTAGCAGTTCTATGCTAACTGATAAAATATGCTAACATAATAAAAGTAACGGTGCTTAGAACCAGACACAAGCAGACAAAGCCTGGCCGTGACGTCTGTATTAATGGACGAGTGCCGTTGTACCTGACCATTGAAACCTATTTTTTTCTGTGTTAACGCGACAGCGTTAAGGAGCTCGTGTCGCAGAAAAGCCGGTGTTGTCGGCGTCGGTGTCGTCGGCGTTGGCCGTGAGCGATAAATCCTAGCAAGCACTTCATGAATAAAAAACAACTTGCAAGAAGGTTTGGGTGGGAATCGAACCAGGGTCTCCGGAGTGTGAGACGGAGACGCTACCACTGAGCCACGAGCTTTTTTTTCTTTATTTCGTCGTTACAGAAATGACATGCGAATACATTGTTAAAAAGAGAATCAGCTTAGCTTATGCTGACTCTCTGAAATTAAAATCGCTTGAATTTAGCCAACTCATCGAACAGCGGCAACCAATCGGGCGGTTCTTTCTGGGCTTTGTACACTACACGCATGTAGACGACACTTTCAATGAAGTTTTCTCGCACAGAATGGGCATTAACATCAGCATGACATACCGACATTCTTGTGGACCATATACTATGGAGGCTCAGCAGCATAATAAGGTCATATGGAATATCGTTATTGCCTGCGTCTAAGTATCTGATACCACGTGGGGTTATTGGTAATGCTTTCTTTAATGTTCGTTGTAAGATGTCCCAATGAAAAAAGGGATCCCAACAATCAATGAAGACGTGATCGACAGTCTCTGGTTTTTTACACATTATACAATCGGTGGTCCACGGCACATATATTCTCTTGTCGGCCAGCCAAGTCTTTACAGGCAAGGTATTTGTGTGGAGTTTGAAGAAGAATGATTTTACCGATGGTTTCACAGGCATTCTTTTGACCCTTTTGAGGACATCATCGCCTGAACCTCCATAGTATGCTAACCTATACATTGGAACTGGCATTAATGAGTCTATCATATCATGGTACAATTTCTTTCTTTTGACGGAACTTATATATTCTAGCGAGAATCGAACACTAAGCATACGGAAAGATAACACTACTTCCTGAAGAAAACCTTTCACTGGAGGGGATTCAACATTCGAACACGAAACAAGGAAGTCAGGTAACAGATTACCTAATCGCACTTGTGTCATGGTGCGCAAAAATGGATCACTGTGGTTCCGCAAGAACATAAACCGCGATACAATCTGGCGTACAAATAGGTGTGACAGTCCAAGACCACCACTGCGAACTGATCTGAACAGATTAGAGCGGCTGCAGCGTTCCCAAGTTGAGTTGAAACACTCAACTTGGGAACACTCGATGCAGTTTCTGTACATTCACTCGCGACATGAATAGCGCTTGTAGTATGTACCATATTTTCGCAACCAGAAAAATGTTGCACACACCACTGAGCCACGAGTTCGAAGCCACGAGTTCGATGCTTCAAAGCGGTACAAAAGCGCCTTTAGTGAATGCGGTGTTGCCTTAGAAACGAGCTGTTTCTAAGGCTAAGTAGGGCGTGCGTCGCTTGCTCAGGCGCACATTTCATTGCCGCGCCGAACGCTGCGTTGCTCGACGCTCACCGCGTCCGATGCGGGGCGCGTAGTCGCTGCGCCGTAGCCCATTATCTTACAGCCCTTGGCGGGTCGACGGGAACGCTGTCGCGTTCTACTCTTGAAGGCGAAGCTTAAGCGTCCTCCAATTTTTGAAGTTTTTATTGCTTTTCATATAAGTACACATGCATTTTTTTCAGTACGTGTGGTTTGTCTCATTCGTTCACCATTTGTCTTCATTGTGCGGTCTTCTTCAGGCGATCAGCCTTGCCGCTCGACTAGAAAGGCCTCCTTCCTCCTCCCTTCTCTTTCTTTTTTTATTGAAGTGAATGTTAGGGGCTTGCCCTCCTCCTTCCCCCGTGCAGTACTGTTGAGGTGTCCCCACTGCGAGAGACAGTTACGGCGCTGCACTTTTCTCTTAAATTTCCTTCCTTTAAAAGTCACATATATATACTAGTTCATTGTGCAAGCGTCTCAACGCATTGTTATTTCTATTGATTTTCTTCGACATTTTATCGTTTTCTTCAATTGCTCCCTGTTCTTTGACAGTGCACTGCGCATCTATGCGCACGTTACATACCAATTGTCTTTCACGGCCACTGTGTATACATTGTTCATCGATTGAAGTGCATCGACGTTAAAAGCTCGACCGTGCGCTTGTTTCATTTGCTTACTGCCCCTCTGTCTAGTCACTTGACCGCCAAACGTTGCAGACAGGAAAGCCGGCGAAGAAAATTCCCAACATTTCCAACATCATCAACCCAATCAATCAATCGGTCTACAGACGACGTGCCCATACAACAGACAACAACATGCCAGACGACAGACATTTTCAACAGAAAATTGCGTACACCTCGTGAGCCTTTGTCCTGTTCAAAACCGGCGTTTCTTTCGTCACCCGATTAAAGCAGCAATTTTCTGCAAAGGAAGTAAAAAATACTGCCTGAGCTGCAGGCTCGCAACTGCGCCTGTTTCCAAAATTTCCCTCGCTTCTTTGTCTAACTGTGCTACATCGCTGTCTTCAAGAACACCGCACCGCCCCATCGACATTTCTTCCTGTAATCTGTATACGCTAAATGGTTAGAAATTATATTTTAAAAAAGCAAGAGGGAAAAGAAGGTTCCTTTCCATCGGTTTCGTCACAGTGACAATTTACGCTTTTTCAAAATATGCTAGCGAATGAGGTGTATACAGATACGCGAACGCATTGTATGCGTATACAGTGACGCTCCGTGCGGAATATCGAAAGGCGTTCCACGGACGCCGACATAAACGGGCGCACGGTGCCGAGGAAGGAAAAAGTGGAGAAGGAAAGGCAGGGACGTTAACCGGTTTGCTACCCTACACATGGGAGCGACATGGGGGGATGGAAGATGGGGAGAAGAGAGAGAGAGAGCACATAACAGCACACACACATCGTCAGTTACAGTACGCCACTCTTGCGCGGTACGTGCCATCACTGTCATAGCCGCTTGTCCAAGCCCGTCTCTTTCAAAAACCGAAGTAGTCCCCTTCGTCGCCTTCAGCTGCGATGTCTTCTGTCGGCGATATGTGAAAATAGTTGCAAATGACAATGGTCTATTGTCAAGGTGCGCTAGAACGGACGCCAAATAACAGCGTGCCGCTCCTCACGCACGCGGTCGACACCGACCCAACAAAGGCCGCGACGATATCTAAATGGAGCAGCGCGAGCAACGGCGCTGCGATCAGCTGAGGGTATAGAGGGAACGAAAGGAAACAGCGAGTCACCTGTACAAAACCACAAGGCTGCAGGTATCGTCGGTACCATCGGTTTTAGGTACATAATAGCAACGTGCGTACTCGTCAAAATATACAGGACAGCGCCACGTGTTGCTTTAATCGGATAAACGCTGTAGTTTGAATTGAGGTTCGGCCTTTCATGCTGAAGCGACACGTGTGTAGTGGGCGTCAATTTTCCTTTCACGGAAGAGCTGTCAATACGAGTTACGCAACCATTTCTGTCTGGCGACGTGGTCTATATATACCAAACGTGAAAGCAGCCGCAACATTGTGTCAGAACCCCGAATTGTCTTCGAAACGCGATGATCAATGACAATAAAGCCCGTTCGCCGCGTTATTTTGGCCAGGGGTTTGCGTGTCATATGCGGCATGTGGCGATGACAGCTGCATGCCGCTATCGAGTTACTCTGTATGGCTCCCACAGGGAGCCATATACACAGCAACTGCGCATGCCGCGGCTGCCGCCATGGTGCTGCAATGCAGAACGCCCAGCCACGAGCCAGTTGCGCACGGACGCAGCAGGAGCTGCATTCGAGCGAGGCTGTTCGGTGTAGACGCACGTGTTTTTTTTTTTAATTAAAAAATTATGAGGTTTTACGTGCGAAAACCACTTTATTATTATGAGGCACCCCGTAGTGGAGGACTCCGGAAATTTTGACCGCCTGGGGTTTTTTAACGTGCACCTAAGTTTAAGTACACGGGTGTTTTCGCATTTCGCCTCCATTGAAATGCGGCCGCCGTGGCCGGGATTCGATTCCGCGACCTCGTGCTCAGCAGCCTAACACCATAGCCACTGAGCAACCACGGCGGGTCTTGTGTTTAGACCCCCTACTAGCCATTGACTATGGTTCTAAACATATTGCGCGTAGGAGGAGGACGTTCTGGGCTGTAGGCCTGCGACGTCCTTCTCTTCCCGTTTTCCGCACAAAGAAAAATAAAAACACACGAATGAATTAAATGTGAAGCGATCACAAGTGGAGGCTACGGTAATTTAATATTTGCTCTAACAAAAGAACAAAACCGAAGCAGTCAGCCCTGAAGACTCTGCCGGACTACTTGGCGCGGTAACACATGTGCGTAAGCCCCGCCCCTGAAGATTTCGCGTCATTGTCACGGGGTATTTCTGCCGAATGCGTTTCGCCAATGCCAAATACACCTTCCACATGCATGCTGAGACACGCATGTTTTTCACGGGTGTGGTCTGTCGGGGTATACGCCCCCTCGCGGTGCCCTTATCAGCCTCCCTGCGTCGCGCCAGTGCTACGTCAGCACCCACGTCACAGCACGCGTCCAGGCACGCGCTGCGCGAGCAGAACGCGTGCGACATGTATAAACAGCCGCACAAAGGGCGTTGCGTGCAAACGATCACAGACGTGGTCAACTAACTCACGTGCATGTGAAAGACCCGCAGACCAGCATCAAGTTGCAAGATTTCGCGTTTTGACAAGAGTATCGCCGCGGCTTGACAGCGCTTCCTGGGCAGATAAAGCGCTGCAGTTATTTGGCGTAATCTCCAACACTAGGACAATGGAAAAATGAAGCAAATGAGATAAACAGGGTATGGCCGATAGCACTAATTTTTGGCATGAACGTTTTGTGTTCGCTTTAAATGATTTTTCGCGTTTTAGTATAAGGAAGCTTTGCCTCTAGAGCTCCTTTGTAAACATATACCTGAAGGGAGAAATCATTTTGTTCGACAGACAATGCACTGACCTGTTGCCTGCGAATGAAAAAAGTATCCGCTATCTCTAGGAAGTATATCTCTAATTTATGTCATCAATTCTTTCTATTTTTAAAAGCTTCCTGAAAATGGCGAACACCAAAAAGTATTTAGTTTACAACTCTATGACTCCGCAATAAAAACGATATCCCAATTCCGTAAACTACATCTATTGAGATATCTAAAGCGGACAAACAAGATTGATTTATTGATACACTATGCTACCATATAATATGGGTAAAGCTTTTGAAAAATCCTCATATGTAATCTAACAATTTCACGTAAGCTATAGATTACGTGAAATCGTACAAGTGTGATTTGTAAGCTTATATATAAGCTTACATATCACACTTGTGCGATTTAGATGCGCTAACGGATGCAATTAACAGGACCGTGATATCCTTTTTTGGTGCAGAGCTACAGATTTGTAAACGTTATGGTCAATGTTTTTATGGTTACCAATTTTATGGAATAGCTGTAGAAGAACTTATAACCTTACTTCAAAATTATGCTTTTTATAGTCACTGAAATTTAACTATCGCTCAACCGCAACGTATTTCATTTAAACCTGTCCATCAGCGTCTCGTAAAAGCATTTCTGTCTTCTGAAAGTACAGGGTGTCCCAGCTAACTTTAGACAAGCTGCTCAACGAAACAGAAAAAAAAATTGAAAGGACTCCGTGCAAGATATATACAATTATAAGACCTCCGGTGTTCGGTCGTCAGAGTCACACAAATTTCCTCTGCTATACGTGCCACGCAGGATACCTGGCGTATTGCACTAACAATAGATTGGTGCCGCTTGAAGTGCAAGCTTTGACCGGATCTGTCGTGGCTTCAGTTGGCCGTGCGAAGAGGATATGTCAGATTTGGTATTTGGTAGTCGGAAGTGTGGAGGCAAATCGCGTTTTTTTTATCTTTTGACGCCAACTGGACTGATATATATATATATATATATATATATATATATATATATATATATATATATATATACACACATATATATATATACGGAATGAATTGGCGTTCCGGTTACTTCTTAAGAAACCGCTGTTTTACTCACTGAAGCACAAAAGTAATTGGAACACCAATGCATTTCGACGGACACAGTGAAAATTAATACCTCGGAACTGGTGCTGTCCAGAGAATTCGTTCCAAGTGGATACGCCGTGCGAATGCAGCGGCCATAATTTGTAGATTGGAATATGTGGCGTAAAGTAAGTAATTAAAAAGTTAATTAGCGTAATCACGTTATTAATTGGACATTTTGATTTCTCGTAGAAGTAATGGCCGCCTCACTTAGTAATCTAGATCAAGCTCTAGAATTGTGCTATCTGCCATAGGCAACCTTTAAAGAAATACTGGTGCGGCTGAAAAAAAAAGAAAAAGAAAACTTCAGCGAGTGCTGCTCAGACAACCGAGTATTTGTGCAAGCTGGATCATCTGCCGAAGGGGACCAGCAGGGATGCTGCAATGCCCGCCCACCTTCATGTTCTAGGAAATGTTAACCTGGCCGAAGGAATTTCCAGCACATTGAAAGAACGCCCGAAGTTTTCTGTTCCGCCGGGTCTCCGGGTCCACGAAATGCTGGCCCTGAACAGGAGCGTGGCAAATTGTGCTGAGTGGGAAGATCGCGAAAGGTACCTTTTGGACGGTGTGGACAGCCTTTCGAAAAACCTCCAGCAAGTGCAGCTTCGTCGTAAAGATCCGACTAGGAACGTGGTCACGTATGTCAGAAAAAATAGCCTTCTGCTTTTGCAAGCCGACAAGGAGGGTGGCTTCGTCATCCTGTCGGCAAAAGCATTTAGTGAAAAAGAAGCGCAAGCACTAGACAAGAACTTTGTAATAGCAAAGACAAAAGTAGGTAACCTGAAGGCCAAGGTTATTTTGCCGTGCAATGAACTGGAACTTCTACAACTCTCCAAGACCATCAGCGTCTCCAAGCAAGCCGCGCTGTCGGTTTTTTTCCGTGTGAAAACACATAAGCCGGACACGGTCATTTAGACGTATTGTCAGTGAGCGGGAATCATGGAAGTAACACACATGTAAATATTTATTTAAGCACCTTAATGCACTTGAGGTGAACGATTCGTTCGCCGTTAAGAACTCAGCTGATGTTATGCATGGTTTCTGACATACAGAGCTTTCACGGCGGCGGCAATGCCTTTTCATGTTGACGTCGAAGATTTATTTTGTTCTGTACCACACGCAGGGCTGTTTTTAGTTGTAAGAACCTGCATTGAACAGAACGGGCTCCTCGCCTTTCAGAGGGACGCAGGTATTACTCTTGATATTTTTATGACCTTATTAGAAATTTATCTGTCCTCGACGTTCCTCTCTTACAATAATCAGCTTTATATTCAGCGAAAACGGATCTGCATTGGCTCGTGTGGAGCGCCAGATCTGTGCCACATGTTTTTAGCTTGATTTGACAGATAATTGGCTCAGGTCCTTGACGATGCAAAGATGTTGAAGTATAATTTTGGTATGTTGACGTCTTTTTAATGATCTTAAAAGCTAACCCTTCTGTGACCACCACTAACTCAGTGAATGAAATTTTAACATTATTCATAGAGCATGCCAAATGGGCTTTCTTTAACGTGTGAGCGTACCTCTAATGGCAAGTTGCAGTTTTTAGACCTGAGCCCGACATTCTGGGAGCAGAACACATGTTGGGCTCCTCACGTTCACGCAAGGAGCTTTTACCATTCGACGCGGCTCGTTCCAAACTTGTTAAGAGGGTGTTGCGGCTAGGGTGGCGTTCAGGGCATGGAATCCACCAAGCTCATAGACTACTACGTTACGTTGTAGAAAATGAAGGAAAGAGGGTATAGTAGCTTAGTTACACGGCTCCAGTGCGGAAGCCCACTCCATGAAGAAGTAAGTTAAACGTGTCAGTTCACATCAGGACCTTCTGTCCTCACTCTAGAACGGTCTCTGCTTTTAATACCGTCGTCTTCCCTAGGCGAGTCGACCCTGCAGGGAATCTGAAAACTGTCCAGCAGCAAATCACAATAGTCGGCTCCGTGGCGATACGACGCCCACGTTCGTAATAACCCGCAGTAACTCCGCCTCCGAAGAGACTGGTTTAGAATCTGTGGCAAGAAATCAGCCGGCGACACTATATTTCGTTCGGCGACACATCGGCCACACAGGCTGGTACCTAAGTGACAGAGTTAGACGGAACAATAACTTGCGATAAAAAACAAACTTTCGGCACATATGTCTGTGCATTGCGATTCCTGCATGTGTGAGCCGAGGTTTTGTGTGGTTTGCATTCTCGGTAAGAGTGTACGAATGCCGTGGCGCGTGAGATAATGGAAGCATACTACATTTAAAAGCAGGGACATGTGTATCAGTGATACGTCTGTGGTTCTGCGTGGCAGCGAATACGAATTTGTTCTATCTTTACTAGTTGGAAAGTTTCTGGAAATTCCGTTATCTGGCGTAATTTGATGAGCGTTTGAAACGATGTGGTTTGTGCATGTTCGGAAAGGCTGTGTACATTACGCTGCTCTTCTGTGAACAAAAGTTAGTTGCGAACGATGCTTTCAAGTCTTCCTTCCGTGGTTGTAGCGCGTCTATTTTACGCCAGTTATCATGTGGCAACTGTAGCCCAGCAGCAAGTTTTACTAGAATACCGCTATATTTACTGCAAGCTCCCCTTACATAAACTCAACGCAGCTTCCGCGGGGCCTGTAAGGCATCACACAAATAAGCAAGTGCTTTACTTTCAGTTGTCAACACCGCGATACTTTGTTGCCCGTATTCTGTTGCCTGGCGCATGCACGCGCGAACTTGTTTACCGGCAACATGGGCCACACCATTGCCAGGCGGAGAACAAGAGATTAAAGGGCCGGGCGAGAGATACGGCGCGCGGGGGGTCGAAGGACATTTCCTCTCGGCTCGACTCTCTACGCGTGTGGGAAGCGACGTCGAAGGCACGCCGCGTTGTATATCAGTGCCGTTATCTGCATATGCATGTACCATGCGCACCCGTCTTATCAGCTGCGTCGCGGAACAACGCAGGGGAGGCGACCGCGAAGCCAGCTTTTCCCGCGGGCGAGCGAGCCCTCATGCCAGAGCCGCTGGCGAGTGCACGCCACCCCCCCCCCCCCACACACACACACACACCCAGGAATAGAGCAACCAGCCGGTATTGAACTGTACAGCGCCATAGACTTCCCTAATAAAATTGCTAGCGGGAACTGAGGCGCTGAGGCAGTTCAGACACTACGGGACTGATAACATAGCACGTGGTTTTGTCTGGCATTCGCGCTTGTGTCTTCAAACGTTCCCCTTGCGGCCTTATTTACTGCGCTCTCGATATGCATTCATTGGCCCAAATTTCGAACCAGCAGTACTAGTTTGCGGAAGGCAATAATACTCTATTACTAAGACTCTTACTATTGTCATATATGACATATGACAATAGTAAACTATTCGTGATATAATGTTCGTGCTTTGCAGGTATTTCCTTTGTTTTTTAATCATTAGTATCGTCGTGAAAACGACTCGATGCACAAGGCGGAGCAACCGGAGACTGGCTGTCCTTTGTTCTCCTCGCTGCGCTCTCTCTGTAAACTTGCTCCTCAACATTGCTTAGGCGATCTTTGTCGTCGCCAGCTTTGGGGCGCCACTACATCATTATCTTACACTTTTCTGAATGTTCTTACCCTTCTCTAAAACGAGAGAGAATAGAAAGAAAAAAACGTAGGGATCACTGTAATATATATATATATATATATATATATATATATATATATATATATATATATATATATATATATATATATATATATATATATATATATATATATATATATATATATATATACGCGTAAGGTCACCAAGAAGCAATGTTGCCGTATGGCATGGCCAGTACTCAGCTGTTCACAAAATACAAAGCCTTACAACACTTATGTTCTTAATCACGCAGACCCATACCTCCTCGCTGAAACGTGGGAGGCTGCGATCTCCAAGCCGGACCTGGTCTACCAGCGCGAACTCGTCGCCCGGGCCCAGAGGGGGATCCAAGCCAGAGGGTTCCTGGAATAAGGGACCGTCCCACCTCGACTGACAAGTCACTGCTTCGAATAAAGGTCTCTCTCTCTCTCTCTCTCTCTCTCTCTCTCTCTCTCGCTATTTTTTCATAAGTCGCTCTCATTGTTTTATTTTTCCGAGCTTTGCATCGTTGTTTCATAGTTAGCTTCACACATTGTTCAAGTGCTTTCCTCCTCATTTTTTTTTTATTGAACTTGAGTTCTTGCAGTGTCTAAAATATATAACTTTCGTAATTGTCCTTTTGCATCTAATGTGTTTGTTTTCTCGTATTATGTCCGCTTCTTCTCGCAGTTATTGATGTTCTCACGAGGCAGCCGGTTTGTTTCGTGTCAACGGTGGCAACATTCCTGCGGGGGCGGAATGCAACAATGCTCGAGCACCGTGTTTTTGGGTGCGCGTTAATGAAACCCAGGCGGTCAAAGTTATTGCGGAGCCCCGTATGGGCGTACCTCATAGTCCGTGCGCTGTACAGCTTCGGGACGTCAAACCGCACGATTTGAATGTAATTTTTTTTTTCTCTCGTGCTTAGAGCCTCGTTTGGACGAAGTATTTTAACCCAGGCAGACGGGGACAAGAGGAAGACGCTGACACCGAGGTGCCCATCGCGGTGTCAATGCCTTCTTCGTGTCTGCAAAAATACTTTCCAAGTGCGTTCACCAACATGCCCGACCAACAATTACTCTAGCGCTTTGCTTTTATCGATGATGTCGGGATATAGCAAGCGCTTTAGCAGCCAATATTGCGCTTTTATCGCGCTCCACATAACAACAAAACAATTTTCTCTCAACAGTCCCGAGTGCATCCTGACCAAAGGATTCACTCGAATAAAGTTTCGAACAAAGGTACGATTAATGAATACTCTCGTGCTAACAACACATATTACTTTTCCTTCTTCCCTCGAGCCATAAGAGAATGGAACGGCCTAGATAAATCTATAACTGCGCGGGATTCCTTGAAAAAGTTCGCTGAGCTCGCAGCCTCGTCAGTCTTGTCAACAATCCAGACCTGATGATCATGTTCAGACTGTATTGATGTTGTGTTGTTGCCCACTCGGTGTGTAACTGGCGTATTACTGTACTGTACTGTATACTGTTTGTATCGTTGCCCGCTTGAAATGTAACTGGCGTATTACTGTACTGTACTGTATACTGTATTCCTGTATCTTGCTGATAAATCCACTCCTGTAACAGTCCCAGTGGGACTAACAGTATGTTAAATAAAAAAAAGACGAAATAAAAAAAATAAAAGATGCAACACGCACAACGCGTGTCACGCCCCCGTCGTATACGCATGCCGGAAAGCCGGGCAGGCCGCCGACACGGAAACCCAGTTTTACGCTCAAAGTCAACACACAATAAGGCCGCGTAAAGGATACGTGCGTTTCGTGAAACAAGCTGCGCGACATTGAGCTACCTAAAAAGAAAAAATGAGGCGTTAGCGCTGGGCAGACAATAAAATGTCCCGTGGGAGCTTTTCATTTGCTTACTTTGCTTACCTTTCAGCAATGTACAACCGTCAAAGCGGTTCCGGAACACTTCCGGCGCGCGCCGTTAGCCGCACCGTTCACTTCCGGTCCGAGCCGTGAGCCCCGGCGGAGCTGAGGTCGGTGTTCCGGCGCGCGGTTCTGGTTCCGGCTCAGCGAAGAGCGGACGTGCACGGAGTCCCCCCCCCCCCCCCCCCGTCTTTCACACAGGCAAGTGAAGTGACGTCACCAACCTACGTCATCGCTTCGCTCCGGAACAGTCGGCTGCAAGGAAGGTGTGGCTGTCAAAAACTGCGTAAGGTGCTTCACTGATAATTGATAATCGCAAATAACAAATCGATAATCTTTATCGACCAAGCCTCATAGTAGCGGCGAACATCAGAATTCATTCATTCATTCTATCAAAGCATTTGCTCTTAATTTACAGAGTATTTATTTATTTATTTATTTATTTATTTATTTATTTATTTATTTATAGATACTGCGATCTGAAATCAGAGAATAGCAGGGTGGGTATACATAGAAATATACAAGCATGTAAACACATACAAAATTCATCACATATGCAGGCATTTTCAGACATTGGTGAAAAATAAAGAGTGTCCTCACTTACAGAGTGAATTTGTGTGTGCATTTATGCGTGTTTGTATAAAGGGCCCGTTTATACTATACGGTCTTTTTATTATAGATTATGGTTATATTAATTAATATTATTTTGTGTCCTTCTTTCCCTCCCCTTTCCTCCTACGTATGTCTTGAAGGAGGCCTTAGTGTAAATAAATGAAAAAAAAAAAGGACGGAAGAGGATGAGTTTGAAAGCCACGATTTGCGGGTTGAGAGCTCCTCAGCCCCTTGTGCACTGACAGCAGAGCACGAGCATTGCACGTAAAGCCAGAGAAAAAGAGCTGAGCGTAATTATATGACATGCATACAGATAGCACTTAATTGTACGCATTTCTTAAATAGCGTGAGTGCGGAATTATAGAAAATAAATAGAATCATAATGGTAAGTCAGCTTGGCATAACCACGTAAACAAAGGTAAATACACGTAGGAAATCACAGAGAGACCATACACTGTAAAACGGGATGAAATTCAAAGAATGTGAGATCCGTTAATTATGTTGATTCCGCGTTTGTGGAAAGAGTTGAGTGGTCTTGTAAGAATGTTAGAAATCCCCCGAGGAATGTACACTCGTACGAGACTGAGGAACTCTATTGTATTCAAAAATTTGCACTCTAACTCGCGTGATTTCAGTAGATAGGCACTACGATCATGATAAAGGATTTGTTTTATACATAATTTCTTTAAATTATTGACACTAAGAAGTATCTTTTAAATATTTGTGTACAAGGATATGGTGGTACACACAGATAACGCCGGCTACATACGCATTTTCTCTTCATTCACACGTATGAGCAAAACGTCATAAATGTTTCAAACTAAAAATAGAGAGAAGAATAAGCGAGAAAAGTTCTAAAGTTCACCTACACACACACACGCAATATATTTGCACAAGGACAACTGGGCCCGCATTCGCAAAGAGCTCTTTTGACGACAGGCCCCTTTCAGATCAGTCAGTCTTGGAATGCCGACATGAATTGTCGTCGCAGCGAAGGTCGGTCAAGGCTTTGTTGACCTTTTTACGTGACAGTGGCCTATTAGAACGACTATAATGACCCCATTCCGTCCCTCTTCATATTTTTTTTCTCACGCTTTTATTTTTGTCACGCTCTTCTTTCCGTCTCTACTTCCCCTTTCCCTTCTCCTAGGGTAGCAAACCGGAGGTTTTGATTCTGCTTAACCTCCCTACCTTTCTCTCATTTGCATCTCTCTCTCTTTCTCTCTCTCTCTACCCTAGTATTGTTCGTAAGAGGAAATTCCAGTCAATCCAGATAGTGGACGCATTTTTAGCGAAGGCGGCTGGAAAATGCCACAAATACCTTACGAATAAAACGCTTCGTTAATTCGGCCCGTTTGTCCTCAGGTATATTTTGTTCGCCCACTATTGGCCACTACGAGGGCTGAATTCAGAAAGCTTTTCGTTCGCTGCCTTCGCCAATATAAGGTCCGGAAACAAGATTATCTGGAATTCGCTCTTTCGAACAATTCTAGCGTACAAGAGCACTTTGAGAATACGGGCCCATGTCTCGATCTTCCTGCGAACTTTTTTTCTTGGTTGCATTAATTCCTCATCGCGCTATCGCTGCGCGTGGATGCACCTTTGTTGCTCAGTCACGAAGCACGAGTCATGTAGGCTCACTTCGCCATCGCCTCGGTGAAACGCACCACCGCGATCGCCGAGACTCGAGCCAAACCACCGGCGGTCGGCATCCTATATATATAGCACAGTCCAGCTGAGCACTTCCCCCGCGTTGCTGCAAGTTTGCCAAGCACTTCAATGCAAAAGGAAAAATACCACAGAACGCGCTCTCTACGTATTCTGTGTGTTTATTTACGTGGTATGTTTTTATTTATCTGTCTATTTATTATTTATTTTTTTCAGGAGGACGCGCGAGAGGTGGAGGAGAATCCCGTTGGCTTCCGACGCCTCACAAAAGGCCCGGGAACGCAAACAACGCGTCGACCGGCGAGTCCGCTAGACGTTCGGGACACACAGTCGCTGTGGACGGCGCGCGTGCACGGTAAGAAACGAAAGGGGGAGAGAGAGCAAAGTGGCTCCCTCTGCAGGTGGGGAAAAGCTTTTTCTTCCTTTCGCTTTCAACTGAGAACACGACAGCGTTCGCCCCAATACAGCGGTCGCCGCTCTCTCCGTCGCCGGATTTGCCACGCCATTTCTTCGACACCTGCACGCGGAAGCCCTCGGATTCACGCAGAGTAACGCCCGCGCACGGGGCCCCCGGGCGCACAAGGTACCCTGGCATAAAGAAAGCGAGCGAGAAAGGGGAAGAGAAAGAATACACGTACATGTGACCTCCGAGATCGCGCGGATCTCGGAGGTCAGTCCACCGTTCGATTTCGGAAGTCTGCAGCGTTAAGTTTTCTCTCGGGGAACTCTGGCACTGCGGTCTTTCAGCTTAATGATGGTTACAGTATAGATGGATTTACATGATCGTGTTTTTGGCTTCAAACGTCCATGTGGCGTTATTTATTACGCTTTACGTTTCTAAATTTCCAGGCACACATACTTTTATAGACGCACGAAGCAAGGCGATCAGTCTCTGCACATGTGTAATCATAGCGAGTTGCATTTATAACGCAGCATTTTGTTGAAAGTGTTCAGCTTGGAAAGTCCAAAGCCGTATTTGAGACCAAAAGGACGAACTTTAGGAGAATCCCCTCGTATCAACACACGCATCAGCATACGCATACACGCCGGCTCACCGCCGAACTCGCGGCTGCCATATAGCTGCAGATCCCTCTGTATTGATTCTCCGCCGGAACCTAATGATCTATAACAAAGCAATTTTCAGCTATTCGTTACCAAAACCCGAGCAAGGCGTTGTTCAAAACAAGCCCAGCGTTCACGATTCATACGTATATACCGAGACCAAATCGCCCTTAACTTTCGACCCCCACCTGACCTTTCGTCTGTCCAAACTCGAAGTTTTTCCGCTTCCCGTCCTCAAGCGCAATCATCTGGAGTCACGTAGTCTGACGAAGTTGAGGATCCAACTAAATCTCGCCTGGTCGGGAAATACCACGAAGAAAACAAAACAGACGCTCTAAAACTCTCTAACGCTTTCTGTTTCGGGCCGCCGACACGGGCGCCTTGTTCACGTTGAAGGCTTCAAAACGGGATGGTCGACGAGGTTGGTGATTCGGCTGAGCGCACGGCTTACGATGCGGGAGCGTGCAGATAATGTTGATATTTCCACCGTTACTATTAAAAAAGAAGAAACGTGCAGTTGCCTGGATATCTAAGTAGCGACTGGAGATAAATGCGGTGATTGAAATTACGCGTGTTCTTGCGGTGTGTTCTTGGCGTGTGATGCTTTAAAATTTGTTAAGCGAGGAACGTTCTCTCCGTGCACTTGCCTGTTTAGACATTATCCAAGCCTAACAACAACTGATTAATTAATTAATTAGTCAGTTAGTTTTAACGGTTCAAAACGACACTGACTATATGAGGGGCGCCGTATTAGAGAGCTGTGGAAAAATTTTGACCATGTTAGTGCACGAGCGTATTTTGTTCTTTAGTCTCATTGCGATGCGGCCCCTGTGGTCGGGAATCTAGCTCAGCTGCATGCCGAGCGCTTCCTGCTCAGCAATTGCTACACAGCCACTGGGTGTTGTGCCATTACCACAAGCCCGGATCCCGAATCTGCAAGATGCAGAATCTATCCTGCGAGCGCCATAACTCTCCCTTCACAAGTCAAGATGCTGCGCCTTCGTGCGGGAGAAGCCTCGGCGGAGCAGCGTGTTTTGACGTGTCCGCGTGTGCCCGACGGCCCGGCGCCGCACCTCCCTTGCCTGGAGGTCACCGCGCGCGCGAACTTTGAACCGGGTGGCCAGCGCGGTCGCTGGTTGGACCCCTCGGACGACCGTCGTGTGCTGACTTTGTATTGGGCCGGTTGAGTGACAATGGGCCTCGGGGATTATAAAAGCAGAGACACGCCGCTCGAAAACAGGATCTGCCGACCCCACCTGGAGAGAGGGTCGCTCCCGACTGGGGTGAGATGTGTCACGCGTTTTCGCCGGACGCCGTCGTGCGAGAACAGTCGCGTTTGTGTGAGCTCTCGGCCCCAGTGCCGATCCGTTTATGTCCTGTATGATAACCTGTATATAATGTATAAAGTCCCTTTTGTTATTCTCATCGACGCCAGGCTCGGAGTCTTCGCTACCAACGCTCTGTCACGAAACGGGTGAAGAGCGCTACGGGACCACAAAGCCGTAATCGTGGTGCAGCGGTGCAAGTTCGTAACACTGGTGGCACCGGTTGTGAATTCCATAACACTGGATGGCAGCTACGGGATTGACCGGCATCAGCTACCTCGGCGCGGTGAGTGCCTGAAGTTTACCTCAAACACCAGACTTTCTCTGACACAGGTTATAGTAGCTCAGGGATTGACTTGGTGTTGCATTGTGATAACCTTGTGTGTTTCAAGCCTAGTAAGAGTGTTTTGAAAACCAGGGGATGCTGAGGGGGTAAACAGGGCAGTGTGTGATATACTTGCATATGTCTTACTAGTAGTGTTATAGTAGCGTACGGCAGGTATATTCAAAAAGGGTAAACAGCAGGAGGACAGTGTGAACGATGGAGAAGTACAAGGTGAAGGAACTTCTCGAAATTTGTGAGGAGTTGGGCATTGAGTTGGGCTCAACCAAAAGAAAGAATGCGATCCTTGAGGTCATGAGGACTGGGGACGTAACGGCTGAGGAGGCCGCTGAGGCCTGGGCGGATATCAATGAACGACGGGAAAGGGAGGAAAGGAGAGAACAGGAACGTCGCGAAGAGGAGGAAAGGAGAGAACAGCAACGTCGCGAGGAGGAAAAGGAGGAAAGGAGAGAGATTCGTGAGCACGAGCTTAAAATGAAAGAGTTGGAGACCCGAAATAGCTCGCCAGCGCCTAGTCTCACTTCTAATGTTCCCAGAATACGCGATCAACTTCCACCCTTTGTCGTCGGAGAGGATATGGCCAAATACCTCGTGAAATTTGAGCACGTGTGTGAACGGAATAGCATTGAGCGATCCCTTTGGGCACAGAATCTGTTAGCGTTGCTTCCTGGGGAGGCATCAGACGTAATAACTTGCTTATCGAAAGAGGCGTTTGAGAGCTACAGTGATGTGAAGGAAGCGCTACTGCGGAAGTACAAATTGTCGCCCGAAGCTTTCCGGCAGAGGTTCCGGTATGCAAAAAAGGGTAAGGAGTCGAATGTTGACTTCGCGTTTCGTCTAAAAGCCGACTTGGTGGAATGGCTGAAGGGCGAAGAGGTTTACGACGACCGCGACAAAATTGTCGAATGCATCGCGTTGGAGCAGTTCTACCGTTGCATTGATGAGGATGTCCGGCTCTGGCTGCAAGATAGGCTAAAGGAGGTTAAGCTAAACAAGGCAGCAGAGTTAGCGGAAGAGTATTACACCCGCCGCAGCTTGCACAGCAAGGCAGTGCGCATAGAAAAAGCAGATAGAAGAGATGGGTTTTACGGGAAGCCCGACGAACGGAAGGAAATCACGCGTCGCGAGTTTCGGGACGACGAGTCCCTTCCCAAAGAAACTGTAAGGGATGGACAGAATGCATCTCAGAATGATGACGATGGTCCGAAACAGCGAAACGAAATGACGCGTTCTTTTGAAAAACGGAGACCGTTAACCTGCTACAATTGCAAAAAGCAAGGGCACATCGCTGCAAGCTGCCCAGAGAGAATTGCTTTTGCAACGGTACAGGAAACTCACAAAAACATACGTCTATTGGAGCCCTATGTGCAGGAAATTAAGGTAAACGGCAAGAAGTGCCGAGCACTGCGGGACTCTGCAGCAACTATGGACGTTGTTCACCCGTCTTTCGTCTCCTCGAGGGATTTTACGGGAGAGTGCGTTAGGATACGGCAAGTGGCCGAGAAGGAGAGTGTCTGTTTACCGATCGCAACGGTTAGCATTGAAGGAGAATTTGGGAAACTTAACACCGAAGCCGCTGTGTCAGCCGCCCTCCCGGAGCAATTTTCCTACCTCTTCTCAAATAGCTCGGAGCAGCTGCTGAGGGATCAGGGCAAATCATTCTTTGCCGACGTGGCGTACATGGCCCCCACGCGATCCAAAGCGCGCCCGCTGTCGAGGGAACTTGACTTAGCGTCGGTGAGCGAAAGGCGGTGCGGCACACGGACCGATCACGGTAAGGGCCGATTTACGCTCGAGCCGCCCATCGCCGCAAGCCGCACCGCACGCTTGCGGTCGCGCGAAAAATTGCACGTATCCAGCAGTTGTGCACAAATTACCATTTACACTGTGTTCACAGTGTATACCTTACACATTGCAAACCGAAATTTGTGCATAAGTGTTTGATACGTGCAATATTTCGCGCGACCGCAAGCGTGCGGTGCGGCTTGCGGCGATGGGCGGCTCGAGCGTAAATCGGCCCTAACTTGAGTGGCGAGCAGTCACGGGAGAGGCAGAGCTCGGAGGCTGGCCTAGACGAGCGGGTCCTGGAAGTGAGTGGGAGTGACGCGTGCAGTGCTAGCCGCGATATAGACTCGACGCCGCAATTAGGCGACGCGGGCTCCACACTCGCTCCGGTTTCCGCCAGCCGGCAGGAGCAGGCTGCAGTTGAAAGAGAAACTCGGATTCGCGAGCAACAGCAAGATTGTTCACTAGCCGATCTGAGGAAGAACGTCAAACGGGGAGTGAAAAAAAAGAGGGTTTCATTTGGCAAGGAATCTGGCTTATCGTACCGCCGCTACACGGATAAGCAGGGTCGCAAATATAAGCAGCCTCAGATTCCGCGAAAATATCGCCGGGAAAAATGAATGACCTCATTTGCTTCCTCAGAAGTATGTTTTCGGTCCAAGCGATTTCAAGGGGACCATTCTATTTGTCATTATTATTGCTGATTAATAGTTGTTTCTATTTTGTTGTGTTGAAGATTTGAAAACTGATTGTTTAAGCCTTGTGTGCTAGATCGTACACCTGCCTCTTGTTGCAGCGGGAGAAAAAAAGGGGAAAACAATTTAGTCAGGTTGATTTGAATTATGGCCTTGTCTGGTGTTTGACGGGAGACAGAGGGCACTTGTTCGTGTTGGGTGTTGCCTTTTGCCGGTCGGTTTTGCAAGCTGCAGAACGACCAAGCGGGACCAGTGGCGAGAAGCAAGGTCTTAGGAACGACCCGAGCGGAGCTGGTCAAGGTGCCTTGGCGACGACGTGGTGAGCAGAGCTCCTGTCTTGGCGAGTCGGACCTGGGCACGTGAGGTTACCTGGCGTCCCGACACTGGACGTGAACTTGGACGAGCCTGACGAACGTGCGCGCCTGGCATCCGAGCCACGTGGAGGCAGCTCGTCTTCCCGGCGCCTTATCTGAGGGCGGGGATGCTGTTGTGCCATTACCACAAGCCCGGATCCCGAATCTGCAAGATGCAGAATCTATCCTGCGAGCGCCATAACTCTCCCTTCACAAGTCAAGATGCTGCGCCTTCGTGCGGGAGAAGCCTCGGCGGAGCAGCGTGTTTTGACGTGTCCGCGTGTGCCCGACGGCCCGGCGCCGCACCTCCCTTGCCTGGAGGTCACCGCGCGCGCGAACTTTGAACCGGGTGGCCAGCGCGGTCGCTGGTTGGACCCCTCGGACGACCGTCGTGTGCTGACTTTGTATTGGGCCGGTTGAGTGACAATGGGCCTCGGGGATTATAAAAGCAGAGACACGCCGCTCGAAAACAGGATCTGCCGACCCCACCGGGAGAGAGTATCGCTCCCGACTGGGGTGAGATGTGAAACGCGTTTTCGCCGGACGTCGTCGTGCGAGAACAGTCGCGTTTGTTGTGAGCACTCGGCCCCAGTGCCGACCCGTTCATGTCCTGTATGATAACCTGTATATAATGTATAAAGTCCCTTTTGTTATTCTCATCGACGCCAGGCTCGGAGTCTTCGCTACCAACGCTCTGTCACGAAACGGGTGACGAGCGCTACGGGACCACAAAGCCGTTATCGTGGTGCAGCGGTTGAAGTTCGTAACACTGGCGGCACCGGTTGGATGTCGTAACACTGGTGGCACCGGTCGGAAGTTCGTAACACTGGTGGCACCGGTTGGAAGTTCGTAACATGGGGCACCAGGGTGCGTGGAACGTCATTCGCCTGTGTTCGTCGGAAATGTATTCTGCTGTTGAACAATCTTGTTACAAGTGCTTTGTTATCGCGCACTCGGGGTAAATGCATCGCAACGTACGTGCGGTGCGACTAAAGCTATACTAAAGCTATATTTATATGGATATTTATATTAAATTTATATTTTTATTGGTGACAATAAAATGATTATTACATTCTCTAAAAAAAACTAAACTGTCTTTGAACATGCCCTTAGCTACGAGGTTACAAGGTTCCAGTGTTAAAGAAGTTCTAACCTTCCATAACGTTCTCGACGTTTATGTATACTCCCCATGTTTATATCGGCATTCTATGCGGTATAACACATTTGCACGCATATTGCACAAGAAAGTACACATATTCACTTTACCTTTCACAAGTCCGCGCTCCCAAACACTTTCCCTTTAAGCCATATTTACGCGAATGCGATATGTGGCACGCTGTGCGTGTGAAGTTATTTTGAAGGGAGACGGAAGAGATAAGTGCAGTGCCGTAACTGTCTCTCACAGGAGGACACCTCAACCGCACTGCACGGGGGAAAGGCGAATCGCGTTGATGCGTATCGCATACACGTGACCGACCGTACAATGTGCTACAAGAAGGTAAATCGCCTTAACGCTTCACGAGAAAGTATGGATAGACAGAAGCGGTGTGAGGTCGTCTCACGCACCTCTGGCGCATCTCATCGAGGAAGAGGGTAGAAAAGCGAGACGGACGATGGCGCGCATTCTTCTCCACTCATCGGCGAAACGCGCTCGCCGGTGGCACGTTCCGGCTTGCTCCCACGAAGTGGGACGAGCCACATGTAAGCGCCGTCGCGTGTACTGTTGTTGCCGTGACCCGATACGGCACTGTCGCTGCATTCGTGTAAACGTGGCTTTATTTAGACTGCACCACGGGCTCGTTACTCTGGGACTGGCCCAATCGTGAGTCACGGCGGTCGTCGCGTCATCGAGCCGATCGTTATTTACGTTTCCGTACTTATTTAACAATGCTAGCCCAGATATCAAGCCTCAAGCAGGAGTGAGCATACACAATTATCTTTGGTAAAACAGAAATGTAACGTACAGTATCACAATGACATATAGTGAACATTAAAGAAATTAATAACACTGCATTAGTTGCAGTCACGTGCTTCATTATACATCCGATAACAATCGATAAAGGAAAACACACGCACATGGTTACGATTGAATACTCCTCAACGAACTTATATAGAAATAGCTAGTCTGTTCGACATTCCAATTCTGCAGTACCGATAGATGATTCCTGTCACGGATTGTTAGGGGGGAAAATGAGTTTTGGAAATGTATCGGTGCGATTTATGAAGCCTACAGCTTTCCTAGAATGACGTGAACACGTAACGCGTTTACAGGCTCGTTCAACACGCAGCGCTTTATCGATACCAACTTCATCATGATCAGTCTTTTCCCGTTTTCTTCCCGAGTAATATTTTTTTTTAAGTTCCGCTTTTCGTAAGAGAAGTGATGGTTACGTCATTGTCACGAGTAGCGTGCACCTGAGTGCGAGCCAATGAGGAAACGCTCTCACGAAATGCAAGTTGTGGATAAGGACTGGGATTATTACGGCGAAAATACAATAAGAAGGAAAAAATATGGACTGGAAACGAGAATATAACGGTAGGGAAAGAACAATGCGAAAATTAGGCTGCCAATCAAGCTAACAATTAGGCTACTATCGAAAGACTTATGATAAAATGACGTTCGCTAATAAATAAACAAACTGTTCATAAATAAAAACTAAATAAATGAATAAATCACAAACTTTATTTTTGCCGCAATCAATACAACGTTACGGTGAAAATAGGTCGCCAGAGACAAAAGCTGCGCCGGCACAGCTTGGCTATCAGCTCTAGCCGCCCGTACAGCTGTAATGACACGACTATTTGCATTGCAACTAAGTTATACAAACACCTAAGCAGCTACATTACAAATATGCGATAGCGTTATACACATAGGTGGTTACAAAAATAACTTTTAGGTATGCACATAACAATGCACAACTGCACACACGAGCTGTTGTAGGAGCAATTATACGAACGAATCATATAGGTTGTTGTTAATTAAAGCATATAGCTCATTCAGAGTAGTTACCAATGCACATTCATAACTGGTGCCCGAAAAAGGTATCAGACTCCCGGAAAGAGACGTTGCTTCAGTATAATGTACGGCCGTAGACCTTTGGAACGCAAGAGACAACAAAAAAACGACATTTTCGAGTGCTATATATATACTAGAATAACTTTATTCAAGTGTGGCATGGAACACTCTGTTCATACATGCCAGCAGCTTGGGGGAAAGAAAATGAAAAAGAAAGCAAGTAACATTCTGTGCCTCCTGTGCTGCTAAAGCTTTTTGAGCGGTAGTAAGCTGGTGAAAATTGGAGCGGCGTTACGAATTCAAAGCGTTACGCCGGAAATTATCACTCATTGCCCCTTATTCCTGCTGCGTACAGGCTCTACGATATTACAGGGCATAACTGTCTTATTAAACGAAATATATATGTTCGAAGACTTTATGCACCGAGAGCAACTGCTGAGAGCGCTGGCGATTATACAGATAGCTTTGTTATTTCATTTTATTTTTATACCATGCAGACTTTTTTTGTAAAAGGGCTATTAGAGTAGCTAACGTGACGTTTTTCGCATATTAGTTCATCGGCGAGGCGGATATACTTTATCGCTAATAACGTGAGTATCAGAAGACATTTTTTATTAGAACCTTTGAAAAAGTTGTCTATATGGAAAAATTAGGGGCGGCCACATTTTCGAGCACTGTTATATCCATAATTTTTTTTAATCGCGCCTAATTCGATATATCATCGAATTTCAATCCTCATTGCGAGCAATATCGAAACCGAGCTAGCGCCACGGCTACGTCGGACGGAAACTCCCCGTGACGAAGTGCGTGACGCAGTGTCAATTATGACCTGTCGCAGGCAAATACTGATACAGCACGTCGCGGCAGATGCTTGCCAGGCGAAACGATCCGTATCTGCACCAGCCGCGATTGGCCGCGACATTCAGCAGGAAACAACTTTATCGCAAATTTCAGGCAGAAAGGCATGAGAAGCGCCTCGGTTGAGGCGAGCTGCAGAGCCCAGCTGGGGTGGTATTCTGTAAGGGTCCACCTAGTGGACTGTCCATTTCGACCACTGCTGATTGGATGCAGCTGTACGAGAGAGGAGGAGACGAGTGGCCCTAGCCAATCAGCAGCGGTCGAAATGGACAGTCCACTAGGTGGGCTCTTACAGAATACTCCACCCCCCCCCCTCCCCCCAGGTCGTGAGGCTTTGGATGGTCTTGTCTTTTGTCCGCAAGAGGGCGTTTCAAACTTCGTCGCGCTTTCCGTCAGGGGGCGTTTCCGCCTGATAGGATGGCGGTGCAATTTCCAAGATTAAACAATAATGAGGATGCATAAAATTTTACTGCCTCTAAAACTGCCATTTTAAGAACTGTGGCCAATTAAGGTTCAAGTAAAAAGATAAAATAATTTTTTAAAATTCGTCTTCTGGCGCTCAAGTTACGAGGGCGAATCAGAAAGTATTTGCCTTTATCTTTTATTAGCCAAAATAAGGTACATACAGATAATTACAAATATACGACTACTCTACGTACCTTACACTATTTTTCCACACAGTCCCCACACCAATTCAGACATCTGTTGCATCGCAGCACTAAATTTGGGATGCCCCTGTTGTCGTCAGTTAGCGACGCACGCGGCCTCCCTGAACGCTCATTGTCATGCAAGTCTTTACGGCCTTTCGCGAACTTGAGACGCCACCACTTCACTCTTCTCAAAGCGAGACACCTTTTCCCATGCGTGGGCTGCATGTCCCTGTGGATTTCGATGGGCGTTTGTCCCTTGCTCCATAGAAAATGAATCACACTTCGTTGCTCGTACGCCGTCGACGTGTGCACGCACAACCGCCGTCTTCAACGACTGACAGCAGCGCCGTGCCGCGGAGCTACCGCATTTACAGTCGTAATATGGCTAAAAACTACCCTATTGTAAAACCCAGTATCCAGTGCCATGCCAGTTTATGGGCCCAGTGCCGCGCGCTGGATGTTGACGCGCTGCAGGAAGGCGCGGCATACCGGGAGGCGCTGGGTACTGGTGCGAAAAGTAGCTCTAGAGCGTAAAATACGAGGTGCCTGACCACCGTATATATTTTTTGAATACGGGAAGCGACAGAGAGCGTTTTAGTGTGATAAAAAAATAAAAAGGAAGAAATAAAAAGGTTTCCACTAGGATTCGATCGTCTCACCTACAGACCCCAGGCCCGGCACTTCACCACTGTGCCACGACGGACTGTTTTTCTTTATTACATGGAAAACAAAAGGGAAGGTATATTACAGAGCGAACACAACTACACGCTTAAAACTCGGGCAAGCAGACACATTCGTCCAACAAGATCATCCAGTCTGGCGGAGGTTCCTGCGCAGTGTACACACTTCTCACATAAGCGGCACTTTCGCGAAAGAAGGATCTCGTAGATCGCGGGCTTTCGACATGGCGATCACACAGTCTACATCTCCATAAGTTCTACAAACCAAGTACTATGATCATGTCATGGGAGAGAGAGAGAAAACATTTATTTGTCATCAGATTGGGCGACTTCCTCGCAGGGTGGAGCCCTTAGTTCAGGGCCCCATTGGCCCGCGCCACTCCGCATGCCCGCCGGATCAGCCGTCGCTGCTCTTGCGGGTCTGAGCTGGTCAGCGCAGTCTCCCAGGAGGAAGGGGAAGATGAAGGAATAGGGGAGTAGCCCGGAGGGTGTGGGCACTTGTGGATAATTTGCCATATCAAGATCCAGGCGCAGCTTTAGTTTCACGGAGGCTTGCCTCGCACAGACCTGGTAGGTGCGCTATCGCCCTGCAACTAAGGCTTACGCCTGTATCAGAAAGCAAAATTGTTGTCGGTATTCAGTAGTATGCTTGGAAGTGCCACAACACCGATTTTCGTTTGCGATTGGTATTTTAACTTCGAAAAAAAGCCCTAAATGAACCGCCGACCCGGGACGCTGCATGGGTTGTTCGCATACTGCCGATTTCGATAGCCGTTTCTTGTTCTTCGCGCAAGGGGTATGCTAGGTTTTCGTCGTTCAATGATGCATTTGAATCGACACGTCTGTCTAGTCACGTATGTTCGTAGAGTGGGCTACAGCTGGCAGCCTTCGGTGACAGCACATATGCGTATGTTTATAACGCGTCACATCGGCGCCCATCACTTCTTATGCTGACACTGTAGACACAAAAAAATGGTTTATTTAAGAACACCGACGCGAAAGATGAGATATGGAGTGATTTGTCCTTGTTAGACTTGTTTCCTGAGCCCAGACGGGCCCGACAGCGTGTATAGACGGACTCGGCGGATACGCTATGTCTAAGCTTCGATGGAAGGAACCGATCTCGGCGCGGGGACATGGCGAATGCTAAAATGTGTGTATTTGAGCCTTTTAGAGCCTTTCATGTATTACTTTTTAGTATACTAGGGAAAGTGGGAGCACACGAATCACCTCAGCTTTGTTATCGGTGCGTCAATAGGGAGTTTTAGAATAGGGGCCCCAAACGTTTTGGGGCCCCAAAGAAATAGCGTCGAAGCCACTGCGCATGCGCGAGACGCAAAGTGCGTTTGGGTTTTGCGTTGGGAACGCTATTTCACCGATTTAGCGGGAGCTCAAATAGCGTTCCCAAAAACTTTGCGTCAACAAACATGGCGGCACCCATCGAAGCGACGGCTCACCTAGCACCAAACTGGGTTCGATTCGCGGTAACGCGTGAAGTTCGCAAGCTACGGGAAGTGACTGCAGTTATCGCTTTCTCTCAACTAGCGTATGTTATGAAGATTGATTCATTAGACGCCGCTGATTCCAAATTAGAGTGTGGATTTTATGGCTCGTAGGCCTAACACGGCTAAGCTTGGCCGGTGAAGGCACGTAAAGTTGGTTTTGTTGCTCAAAACTAAGCACAACTAATTGTTTGCTGCTTGAAGAATAACCTCTAAATTGTAATTAAACGCGAATACACGCAAGTCAAAATTACTATTCATATCATAAAATGGAATATTTTATTCAATTATTTTTAATAGTTTTTTTTTTAGACGCCGTAGTGGCGCTGTCAGCGCAAGACGCTATCCGCAAACGCAAAGCCCTATTCTAAAGCTCTTCACTCCTGCGTGCCCCAACGCTAACACCCGCAAAGCTCTTTGGGGCCCCAAAATATTGGGGCCCCTATTCTAAAACTCCCTAATATCAATCAGCGGCAGGCTATTCGAACTCGGGGTTCGTTCGAACGGGTCTGAACGACTTCTGGGTTTCGTGTTCCCTCCACAACACTGGGACAACGGCGACAACTCGCAGTGATTGGTTAAGCACAAACTACTAAAAAACGAGGCGTCCTCTGCGTTTGCGTGGTTTCGTTCAAGACTGCAGCCATCCGCCCAGTCAAAAAGGAAAAGGCAAAAAAACGAAAGTGACCTTCAGTGTCAAATAGGCATGCAAACAGGGCAGCTCACGCACCTTTATTTCAAGCTGCGACACGAAACATATTTCTACGACCCCAAAGTATAGCGTTATTTAAGACAAGAGACTATAGTATCAAGCGATAAAATTGTGTAAATCATCTAATACTCAGCTGCGCCTATCCTTCTTGCGTACTGAAACCAGTGCGGCACAAACGCAACCAGAGCGGTTTCCAGTGCGAGCCAGTGAACTGCAGCGAGAACCAGCGCGTGTACAGAAAAAACCGGTGCGCCCCAACGTCTTGGCAGTGAAACCCGAGTCTCGTCCAGTGTGACCCAGCTCTTATCCAGCGTTCTCACTGGTGTCCCAGTGAGCCCCAGCGAACGCCTGCGTCCCCGGTGCAATCCAGTGTCAAGAAAACGCGCTGGTTTCACACTGGAAGGCACTGGAAGACGCTGGTTTTTTCTATAGGGAGGGGCAAGGACTTTCTCATTCGCCCTCGTATTAGCCGCAAAGTATGTTCGCTTTGCTGAGAAACTTATCTGCAAGAACGCAATGTTGGCTACGCTTACAGCATTTTTATAAAATATATATATATATTGCATGAAAAACAACAACCCATATGTACAAAGTAAATTTAACTAGAAGGGTGGTGGTAAAGCATTCTACATGAGCAGAAGAGTAGAACAAAACGTCTTAGCGTAGCTACGTTCGGTTACGTTATGCTGATTCACACTGTCAATGACGAAGTTGGTCGCCCTTGTAATTCTTATATGCTTCTCTGTGGATAGTGCTTTTTCATGCTGCACTGTTTGCAGTTTTTCCCCGTCCCTATTTTTCAATGACGTGCATTTTCATGGTGAACTACTGAGTGATATTTTTTTTTTATTGACTACTGGCTAGAGCCAGGTGGCAGCTGTGAGCACACCAACTTCACAGCGCCTACGCTAAGCAGTTAAAACACGCTGTCGGGTCGCAGAGCACAGCTACATACCACCGAGTACAGGGCGTAAGATGCGGCACCAACTCGGCCACCACAACAGAGCGGGCCCGGGCCCGGCCGACCGCTTTGGGCAAGCGCCTCAGAAAATTACCCCGAAGAAGGGTGGTCGCTTTTATCCGAGCACACTTTACCCGCTCACTCCGTACCGTGTTCCACATAGCTTCCGGGAAATCTTCACCCCCTCCCGCCCCCTTTCCCCACCTTCCTGGTCGTTCGCCGTTCTTCTCTTCAAAGCTTCACGAAAAGGGCGAAGCGCTAATCCGCCTATGCACGTGCAAACCCAAGGTCAGCCAAGGAGGCACAGGTGGATGGACGTACAGCCAGTCTCTATGGGCCGGGGCCGAGCCGCTCATATGTAGCTGGACCGTTTGCAGCATTGTCGGCGATGGGCAAACACCGATGGCTACTGGAACGACCGGCCGCTGGTTTCGGTGAAAACCGCCCGATAGACACGTAGCACTTTCGCCCTTTTTATTTGCCTCATTTAGATAGTCTGGAAAGTGTCCATAAACTTCTTCTAGACCAGTTCGCCTTCTTATAGGCCTGTCCTTTTAGCTACATGATATCTATATGCACTCAAACTAAAGGCTTCAACAAGTGTATTCATTTATTTGGCCCCCCGCGGCCTCTTATTAGTTGATTGCTCACAGAGCCTGTAGGAAACAGTCGGTATAAGGGTTAAAAACTAAAAGCCCGCAAGCTGTCTACGGAATATCTAGAGCCATCGTATATAGTGCCCCCTCCTATACAGATTTTTTATGCTAGAGAAATCTGAAGAAACGTAACTAAACAAAGTAGGCGTGCTCAACTAGTGAAATTCACTAGAAAGGGGGCGACACAAGTGGAAGGAAGGCGACTACATGTGGTCACGTACCAAGTGTCACTAACCCAGCCGCGCACGAGGCCAAGAATCTGAAGGTTCGATTTCTACGTCGAATGCATTGACCGAAGACACGCTAACGCATGATGTGCCCTCTCTTTTTTTTTTTTTTTGCCATCCTGTACACGCTTCGTAGATTTCTCGCGTTTTCTAATTAGCACACTTTCGAAGGATGTTTGTGTTGCTGAGATCCTGAGAGCGCCCACAGTCCTTGCAGTGCAGTGACAGAACACATTGTGTTGTGAACATTGTGAATACATTGTGAACCCATATAGAACACATTGTGTGCTAGCTAGCCCACTTTAACACTATCTTTCGAATACGAATATTCAAGAAAAGTGAGCTTCGAACATCAAATCGAATAGCGAATATTTTCTTAATGTAAATGTCAAATGTATACTTACATTTGACATTTACATACTGAGTTCGTTTCGGAAGGAATATACACATAGAGGCTAACTTACGTTCATTTGACAATTGTAATGATGTTCACAAGTGGACGTATGGTCAACTGAATAGCTTGTAAATGAGGGACCACCGCTTTCAGCTATTTGGCGTACCAGGAAGACGACAGTGATGAGACAACGGAACAGAGAGAGAGAGAGAGAGAGAGGGGCAAAGGAATGACACAGAAGTTAACCGGAGGATATCTCCGGTTGGCTACCCTTTACCGGGGAAGGGGGAAATGGATGCGACCACGTCGTCAGACGCACGTAGGGTGTTGTGTTCGCTGAAACAGAGAAGTGTCATAGTACAAAATAACGCAGGTTGTTTTAAAGGAGAACAGGTATGGTGAGACTGGATAAATAATAATAATACGCCTCGCCGAAAAATCTGTACAACAAATGCAGGCCACCTAAAAGCGAGGAATTCTCATTCAATAACTGCAAACTACTGAGCAGAAGTTATTTATCCCGCGAAGTTATTTAACCGGTGCCTCTGAGCAACAACCGCGGCTCGTCTGCAAAGGGACCACTCGAAACGACACCCAGCATTGGTCTCTCTCGAAGTTAACGAAAAGGAGTTTCCATCAGTGCAAACTGACCTTGTGTTTCTCTTTAGCGCCCCTCTAATTTGATCTTTAGGCTCCCTTTCGTGACCACACCGCCGAAGCTCGTCGTAAGGCCGCAACGAGAGTGCAGAGAGGCGTCTACTCCACGCCCGCACGTAGCTCACGTGCAGAGCCACTGCACGAAGTACCGGGCAGCCATGCGAGTGCGTCGGGTGAAGGGTAGGCGAGGGTGTGCGGGAAGGAGGAGGTTGGCTTTCACCGCAACGCTTATCATCCTCCCCCACACCATCCGAACTTTCTTCGTGCATGCCAGCCCTATTCATTTTTTCCAACGCCGTCCTTACCTTCTGTTTTATTATTGTCCTTTTCTTCTTTTTCGTACTGTGGTTGGGAGCTTTTTTGGAAGGCGCAGCGGACTCTAGCTGATAGAGTGACCATGAAAGAAGGGAAAGAAATACTCGACAAAAAAAAAAAAAAGCGGGGGCGTTTAGGGGTAAAGGTGGCGGTGCGGGTCGCACAATGGCGACACCGAGCGCAAGGTGTCCGTCCCGAGCACTCCGGGACACGCAACTTGCGCGCGTTGCTTCTAGCGGTTGAAAAGAACAGAAAAGAGCCGGAGAGGTATACGGAAGGAGGCTGCGGTGTCATTGTGGGCTCTCCGCGTGATGCGCACGGGAGACCTTTCTGCGCGGGCGCGCGTCTGCGAGGTTGTGTTGAGCAGTGCCGGGCCGTCTCCTCAACAGTGTGCGGAGCCCCCTACGGCCCACTTCCCCTCCCCCTTGTCCCCCGCTATCTCTGCCAGGGGTAGGGGACGACAACAACCACCTCAGCGACGAAGGCAGTGTGCGTCAGGTGTCTAGTCGGGTTGTTCTCGAGGTGAAAGAGGAAACGGCACAGTAACTGTCTTCCTCAACGCAGGAAGCATGGCTTCGCCGGGGACTGAGAGAGGGGGGTGGGGAGCTGGACAAGGGAAGGGGCCCGCTGGGGACAGAGGTAGGAGCGGGACAGCCGTTTAGCGAATTGCGCCGTGTAATAGCACAGCGGGAGCGCGTGCGGTCAAGAAATAATAATAATAATAAAACGACAGAGCTCGTCACGGTGGTCACAGCGCCATGCACCGAGAGCTAGGGGCGCCCAAAACCCGCTACGTCGCACGGCCACGTGGGTCTTTAGAAGGCGCCACACGTGTAACGAGCACCGGGACGGGCAGACGATTAACAGATAGGCTCGATGCTGAGTCGCAGTCTGTTATATGTTACCCACTTGTTTGAGGCTTCTTCTTGAACTCGACGCAGGGTGCCACGAGAATTTGCATAAATACCCTTTGTATAAAATTTTCGAGAAGTGCAATGATTAATTTGCTGCAAAGCCCGTAATAAACCGAGGAATACTAAATCTTGCATTACTACATATTCCCCCCAAGATTTCCCCCATTTCTGCCAAATAAAAACTAGATGCCACGCTTGGTTCACTGGGGAAACTTGGGAAGCCCGTCACGTCCTTCGTATAACACGGCAAAATATGCCGAAAATGAGTATTTAGTAAATAGAAACACCCGCCATGGCATGCTTAGTGGCTATGGTGTTGGGCTGCTAAGCACGAGATCGCGGTATCAAATCCCGGCCGCGGCGGCCGCATTTCGATGGGTGCAGAATGCGAAAACACCCGTGTATTTAGATTTAGGTGCACGTTAAAGAGCCCCAGGTGGTTAAAATTACTCCGGGGTTCCCAACCACGGCGTGCCTCATAATCAGATTGTTGTTTTGGCACGTAAAACCCCATAATTTTTTGTAGTAATTAAAAACAAGGAATACGCGCATCTACGCGCGCGCACTGCGAAAGATGCAAGTGCCGGCGCTTGTTTGAGCAAATAAATATACTAGGTAGATGCAGTAACACTGTGGCCCGTGAGCTTTTAGATACACTTTTTTTTTCACCAGGCTGACGCGTCTGTCAGTTAGAGGAAGAGCGAAAATAGGTTGTTGGAAAGGGTAACATGACAAAGCCGTTGTAGTTCTGGTAGAGAACCGGCTGTATTTCATTTGTCTTTATATATAGCGAGAATGTTTTTCGCGCATATGCAGACCATGAGGTTTTCTTTAAGTTATTCCTGAAACACATCAGCTGTTAGTGAACGCACCTGCGCTGTTCCTTGTCTTGTCTGCGTCTCTCTCTCTCTTTTTGCGCTGTGCCATCCCGCTCAACGAATTAACGTTTAATATCCTATGCAGCAAACGAGATGATTCCACTCACTCACATTGCGAAGTCATTGATTGATTGATTGATTGATTGATTGATTGATTGATTGATTGATTGATTGATTGATTGATTGGGTTTGACGTCTCAAGGCAACACTGACGCTATACGAGAGATAGAAGAGGCGCCATAGTAGATGGCTTCGGAATAATTTCGACCATGTGGGGTTCCTTGCAGTGCACCTAAATATGCCAGAGAAGCCTTCTTGCATTATCGCTTCCATCGAAAAGCGGCTGTGAGACGTTGAACCCAGTGAATCAAATCAATCAACCAAGTGGCCAGTAATCGAACCCGCGACCTCGGACTGAGCAGCAGGACACCATAGCCACTTGGTCACTGCGTCGAATAATCCACGAGAACGACACAGACGCAGAAAGGGCATTCGTTCTCGATCAGATTACGGGCACAAACACGCAAGAGAAATCAATGCAGAAACAACAAAAACCGTATAACAGAAGTGCTGCATAGCCAATAATAAACTATCGGCAGGAATGCTTTCCTAACTCCTATATTACCAGGGTTGGCAGGCTGCGGCCAGCCTCCAAGCGCCAAACCATCCGTGCAATGTGCGCGTTAAAAACAAGGTAGTTCTTCGTACACGCCAGGTCCTGTTCTCTAACAACTGAGCGCAACAAAGGGAGAGAAAGAGAGAAAGCCGACAAGCGTGGAGGGTCAGAATTTATAAACGCCCGGGCAACAGTTCCGGGTTAAACCGAACTGGCCACAGGGCTTTCCTTCGGCGTCTACTACACAGACGCACCGCGTGACGCCATCAGCTGCGGCGATTTCATAAATCGACAGCGCCTGTATAGTGCTTCGCGCGAGGCGTCATAACGCGAGGCATTCGTTCCGATCATCCGAAGCAGAGAAGGCAGTTTGCATCTTATACGCGCGCCGAGAAAGTTACAACTGCTCGGCAGGCTGGGATTGTTTACAGCTCGGCCGCATGCACAATTCCCGTACTTCTTCGTTTTCATTTTCGTTTTCTTTTTTGTTCTTTGTTTTGCTCCTCGCGATGTTCCGGGTCACACGGGCGTCGTGTCATACGGACGTCACACGGGCGTGGTGCGCATGCGCAGTCGGGAGGCCGAAAGTGCGCACCTTACGAGCCGCAACGATTTGTGCGCCGATGCTCGGGATATTGCACAGAAAATTGTGGATGGTGTGACAAACGTGCACTGCAGGTGAGGCGTATGTATCTGACACTGTGTGTGGCGATGTGCAGTGTGACAGGAGGTGGGGGGGGGGGGGGGGGAGGCGTACCCGTGCATGCACGCAGTCTTCCGTCTTTCGATCATTAGCCCCGTAACTTCTTGCAGTTACCCCTGTCGCCCCCTACGTATATATACGCGGTTATACAGTTACCCATGTATAGTTACCCCTGTCACTTCCGATATACCATTGAGGCTATTGCTATAGACCTATAACAAAAAATAACGAGGATACGCAAGACAGCGTGTACCTGTTGTCACAATTTAGGGGAAATAACGACGCCATATATATATAAGCTCTCTACCGTGAAATTGTATGTGCACCTCTTTAGAAGTTACCCTGATAAATGTATAGCATTATAGTAAAATAAAGATTATATAAATCACTGTGCTAACATGCACAACTTCCGGTCGTTCACACTGTTAGGCCTAAACGAGTTTGACCCTTTGGGGCTTATCCGTATCCCCCACCAATAACCGTAATCGTCCTTGCTCTCGTTTCCTTTCTTGAAAACTCTGCGCTCGCGGCTTTCCTGTCGAGAATGCTACGTCAAACTGATAACGCGCAGGGCGCGTTCTTGACTATAGAAAGAAGGACCCGGCCTCTCATCGTATGCCCACCTGCTAATGAAGACAGGGCAAGCGTCCTGTGAAATCACGTAATTATTTTTCACCGCCTCCACTAGTGAATGATGTTTCCCATATATACATATAATACGAGCCAATGAGGATTCAGCTTCTTGCTGGCTCCAGCCACACGGCCACAGATCCGTCAGCTTTTCCTCTATATAGACCGTTTTTTCGTAGGCGCCGCCATATTGTGAACGCAGTGGCGCCGCCTATGAGCAGCGCCATACTGGCTTGGGTGAAAGCGGTCTTTTGCATGGCAGGTATACGCTCGGCGGCAGGTTCTGGCGTTTGTTTTCGCGGTCGCGTGCGGTCTGTTTAGTATAACGTGCATCTTCTACGTGGTAAACGGTTGTGTGAGACGTGCTGAAGTGGTTTAAGGCGTCATGGCCGGAATTTCTGCTGGCGTTGAGGTGGACGGAACACGCAGCGCGATGTGTGCGCGCATATTCGAGTCTGCAATAAGCCGCGGAGATCAATTGTGTATTTCTGAATGTTCCAATCACTAATGTGACCTTATTGCAGTATTATCCTCTATTTCTGAGCTGCGGTTTAGGAGCCATGGAACATACGCGACGATCGTAACAGCGTGAGCGTGGGTACCGTTCTGCTACGCTTAGGAGCTGTGATGTTATACTTTGACAAGCGTTCAAACTGTTCGCTGCAGGTTACATTGCGTGACTACTTGGTTCGATGGATGAGGTTTCCGCCCCTGAATACAATAGTTTTGGCAAGTGATAGCAGCATACCTTACAGTCTGAATTACGCTTGTCCAGCAAAGGGGCTGTTTGCGAACTGCGCGAGCGTCCTATAAGCAGTTGTAGGTGCTGGATTACATATATATTTGTTCTATATATACCGCATGGTCCAAGCATACCGCATCAGTGGTTATATATTTACAAACGTTGTGCGGCGAGACTATGCGAGGCCCTATTGCGGCGTTAGCCCGTTTTCTCTTGCTTTTTCGAGAAAGAGGATGATAAGCGAATTTATTTTTCGGTTGTGTTCGTTCCGTTCTCTACGACGCACTCACACGTATTACGGAAATTTTGTCCTCAAAAATAGGCATCGCATTCTTTTTATGCGACCCCTCATATATTATGGCTGTATGCAGGCCAAAAAGGCAATGCGGAAGCGCACAGCTTACATATGTACCGTGCTGGTTCACCAACCGCAGTGATCGCTGTGTTGAGCAGCGCCATCGGCCTCATGCAGGAAGGCTACCGTAGGCATATGGTAGTTTGAAGCCTACTAGACTTGATATGCGCAAGAACGATGCCGGTGCATCACAAATATTTGATTGCGCCTGCCGCTTAGATGTTGCGTGGTTGCCTTAGGTTGGCCGTGCACGAGCATGCGCTCTTATGCTTTGTGTTTTACTCCCTACGCCAAGTGATCAGATATTGAGCAGATTTACCATTTCATGCTGCTAATACAGAGACACTGGTTTTCTTTGTTGAATTAAAACCGATATAAGCAAAATAGTTCGCAACACATACACACACCGCGACTGATAATGTGGTTACACCGCGGCTGATAAAACGCGTCACATTTTTGCGCCCCCAAAAGATATTTCCGCCTACTGTAGTTACCGATACACCGAAAAGCTTTCCTGACGACCTTATGTGAACGGACATGGCGTAAATTTCACAAAGTACCATCTAAAACATCTCAAAATGGTTCCGCAGCACGCGACAGCAATACTTTCAAGCAGCGCCGCGCCGGATCGCCCAAGCCAGAGAGGAGGAAAGGCTCTCCGCCCGCCCTATCCTCCTCGCCCGATGAAACGGTCTATAGGAACAACAAATTGCTGAACTGTGTTGAACGTGTAACACTGAAAAGGGACAAATATTAGTCAGTGCCTTTCGTGTGCTGCAAACAACTGAAAGCGTCAATTAGGTTGACCACAAATTACCGCACCTTACACTTAAACGGCGATGGAAGGCCCAATCTGGATAAACGTGCACTTCAAATAAGGAATCGGCTCCTGCGGATTCTAGGCTGTAGTGTGAGTGCAATCCTCGAGCTACCTGCTGCCGAACGTTTCTGTGAAGAAGTGCGAAAAATTTCTTATTTTTACCGTGAACTGCTTGTCACGAGAATCCTTGAATGTCACGTATGGGTTTAGCGTAAAAAGGGGATTTCATGGCAGCGTTCACACCCGTTCGGAGCAGAAGTTGCTAGGGCCATGAAACAGAAGTGCCAGCAACGAGATGGCTTCTGACATTTAAAATGAAGAGTGGCCTCACGTCAAGGCTCTAGACGTATACCTGACATCCGCCAGCACATTGTGACATGGGTGAGGTGGGTGCGCAGGAAATGCATACGCATATCGCGCGTCTACATTACGTACACTCATCATCGTCCTCGAACCCTCTTTCTCCTTTTCATTTCCCTTCTCGCTCCCCCCAATTGCAGAGCATAGCAGGGCAGAGACAAAGCTCATCCGTTCGACCTCTCTGATTTTCGCACCTTAAGATGTTTCTCTCTCTTGACACCTCCTCGTTTCGGAGGGGATGCCAGCAGAAATCACCACCGAGATCATCAGAGTCATCCTAGGCGATCAACACTCTCCTAACGTTCATTCGATACCTCCACAGCCACCTACGACGAAAACAAAACAGAAACACGAACACTAAAAAAGAAGAAAAACACGAAAGGAGTGACAAACGCTGAGGGCGTTACGACACGTGACAGACACAGTGAGCCCGCACACGCACACGCGCGGCCGTCCCAGCTTTGGGCGCAGCAGACACGTGCGCTCGCGGCCACAATGACTCAGCGTAAGCAACAACAACGGCAACAACGAACAGTCGTAACACAAGAGAGCTTCAAGAGGAGGCGTTTCTTCCTCGCGCTGCGGGACGCCTGCGGGTCGCGGGCGAGCTTTGCGTATCGATGCGCGCGGCTCGCAGCAAAGTTGCCAAACGGCGGCGGCGGGGCGAGGAAGCCACGCACGAAACGCCGTCGCCCCGGTGTGCGCGGCTATACACACTCGCGTCGTAAATCGCCGACGCCTCGGCATCGCCACCACCAACACACGCACGGGCGCGATGCGAACGCCGTCGAAGGAGAAAGATACGGCGTCTAACTCCCCGCAGCTGTGACCACCGCCGCGCAGTTTCCTTCAAAATTTACTACAGAAGGAACTCTGGCGCTGGTGTCTACGGGAGACGCAAGTGTGCGGCGGTTCGGCCCAGCATGGTTATAACCCGTGGACTTACCCTAAACTACCTAATTCTGGCCTCAAACGGCTTTCGTATATAGCTTTGTGAATTGATCGCGTTTAACAAAGTGTTACGTTACGAACGTAACAACTCGCAATGACGCGTCTCGCTGTCTACTCCGTTCGGAAAATCGGAAATTTAGAACGATGCTGAAGCGTAATAAAAAGCAAGAACGTTCGAAACCGCAAGCACGAATATCGGACAAACCCACGCACTGACCGTAATTCGCTAGGTAGCCGAGCTATCGTAGCGCCAGGGCTTCCTCCAGTGATATTTGTAGGAAACGCTATGGTTATTTGCCGATAACTCCCTCTTCCTTCCTCAGACACAATAAAAGTAGCAAATCAAAAGCAAAAAAAAAAAAAACAACGAAGTACAATGTAGCGTATACATGTATATACACGGGAACGGTTATATACATTCATACTTCTCGAAAAGTCGCCGCTTTTTCCCGCTCTCTGCAAACCCGCCGAAGTGGCTCAGTGGTTCTGGCGCTGTGCTGCTGTGCACGACGGTGTCGCTGGTTTTATTAAAATAAATTATGAGATGTCAGGAACCACGCGTAAACTATAGCACACGCCCCTTTTCTTGGTCACATGTGTTCTTCTCTCTCCTTGTGGCTGTGATTATGTGCTAATATGCATGTCGTCTCTTTCTCTTATTTTTCACCCCAAGCTCCGTATGAAAATACAGTGTATAAAGTGTATACGCCATCCATATAGACAGATTTTGTTAGCAATTCTTTCCTTTGAGACAATGTGGTCCGCAAACTTCCGAACGGGTTGCCCCGCGGAAAGTATGTGGACATTGCTCGACAAAATTTTAAATAGATTAATATAGAGCGCTGTGACTGGACAAACCATAATGTCATAGGTTCACAAGACATATACAGACACTCTGTTTGATAGACTCCACAGTAAATACATCTTTTGCTAGGACGCAGCGTTTGTTATAGTGCATAAGTATAATAAAAGTCGATCGGGTCCCATATAGCTAAAGTTCTGCAGACGCTTAGACGGCGTTTTCCCACGTTTGCGGAAATGAACAGGTGATACCGTACACTGTGTCCTTTCTTTTTTTTTCTTTCTTTCTTTCTTTCTTTCTTTCTTTCTTTCTTTCTTTCTTTCTTTCTTTCTTTCTTTCTTTCTTTCTTTCTTTCTTTCTTTCTTTCTTTCTTTCTTTCTTTTCATTTGCTATGTATTCGCTCCTCGCCGAAGCCTTCCCGAAGCCCGTGTCATGACGTGATACCTGCCCCGTCCTATACCTACGGCCTATCCGTTACGTCAATCCACACATCCGCAAAGATGCTTGGCTAAATCCTTAAAGAAGTGGAGCCATACAAATATTCAAGTTCAAACACGCATGATCGAAGCTTATTGAGACACCAGAGCCTAAGAAGAACGAGTGACGAAAGGCGGAGAACGACGAGGCGGGGACAATCGCAAAAGAGGTGCAAAAGGCGTGGGACGCCGTCGTGTAGAACCTGTCCTCCTCCGCGCGCCATTCAGCACGGGAGCTCTTAAGATGCGTACACGGGGAGATCCCCCCCGCGCGACACCGTCGACGACGACCAGCGTCGATCGCGAGCACACGCGCATACACCGGTCCAGGCCGCGAAGACAAATCGCACCTAATTTGTCTCCGTCCGGTATACGAAATGAACCCATTGCGTCCCATACGCGTCGCCGGTGGGGAGAGCAAACACGAGAGCTCGCGCAATAGAAAGAAGCGGAAAAAGCGATAAAATGAAAGAACTGAATTCTTTTCCCTTTCGTTCCCCGACTCCCGCCAGTTCCTTTCCCTTTTCCATCGAATCTGCGCGGCGACATGAGTCGGACACGCGGCCTAACTGATGGCTCCGCATCTGTCGAACGCCGTGAGAAGAGGGGATATACGCATATTGTGTGGAGGTTATAGCTTACATAGATGTGCAAGGCGTATGCACGTGTACTTCGCGCAAGGCTAAGCGAATCACTCGCTCTTGCTCGTGCACCGGCTGTCCCAACTAAACCTCTTGCCAAGAACTTAAAAGAGGCTGTAGAATGCGCCGTGCGAAGGCCGACGTCAAACAAACCCACGCGAGTCGGAAATTACAAAACGCAATTGGAAACGAGAAGCACGCGTGCTTCTTTCCTGGAGTGGACTGATAGGGAGTACATATATATGCGTGCGCGAAGAGAGCGGAAACGGCGCATATCGTTGTGTGAACCAGCCACGTACGTCACTATACTGTGGGTTCGGTTATCGGCTTGTTCGACTATGTCCATACTTTCTTTCTTTACTTTAAGTGCAAAAGAAATGACGGTACGCGCGTTACGGGGGGTAATAAATCGGTCACTTAATAACAAAAAGGAATATAATGAAAAGAAAGCGGTAACTTATTCATTTCGTGTCTGTTTCGACTTTTTCTGTTCTTCTGGCAACAATGGTAAAATGCAATCTGCCAGGTGAATTAACTGAAGACTATCTGATAGAAAATACGAGGAAACTTAACAAGGATACCACATAACTCTCGTAAACCATCAACAAACGAAAATGTATCAAAAACTAAAGTAGCGGTGACAGTAGTAAAAAGAAGAAAATGACAGGTGACAGGGTGCGCGAAAACCAACCGGTTCTAGTTCTAGCGACCATTACGTTGTCAAATCATCATCATCATCATCATCATCATCATCATCATATTTATTTCCACTGCAGGACGAAGGGCTCTCCCAGAGATATTCAGTTACCCCTGTCATGCGCCAGCCGATTCGGTCTTATGCCTTGTCAAACACTAAAAGGTAATAATACTGGGTATACGTAGGTTTCCATCGTTCTAAAGAAGTGTCGCACAGCCTTCCCGTGGGTATAGCAATCGCGCATCTATGAAAGGGGAAAAAGAAGCAACGAAGGTGCGGGGTTCCATCATCGGATGGGAGCCGAGTCAGAACGGCACCTTGGGGAAGAAGGGCAAAAACTTGGCGAGAAAAAAAAAAGAAACAAACGGCCGACAGCGCAGCGCCAGAGGCTGGGGGGATCGATCTCCCCGCCATCTGAAGGGTCCAGGGCCGAACACATGTACCGCTCCCGTCTTACAAAAGAATTAAAAAAAAAAAAACGGGAATGACAGATACGAACCTTCAGCGGCCGAATAAAGCGCACCTCAATAGTGCCACTGCCTCGGGACAGAAGTGTACCGCACATACAGAGGCCATGCACGCCGCCTCGTTCCTGCAGAACTCTCCGCTACATGTTCGTCGCCAGAGCGCACGCGTCCTACGGGTGCGGGACGGAGCCGGGCGCCCGCACCCACCCGATATGTGCTCCTGCAGAGGTGGCCGAATGCGTGATCTCGCGCTGTTGGAGCAGGCCCGCAGGTGAGCTGGCGGCAGTAGGGGAAAGGGGGGGGGGGGGGTTATAACGCGTGACGTCACGCCGGGAGCGACTGCGCCTAGACGTGGGAACAAGCGAGGGAAGGAAACGAGCCCGACCCGGAGAATTAATGTGGAATCCGTCAACGTCGAACGTGTCCACGGTCATGTATGTACGTACCTGCGGCGAAATGTTCAAGCCACGTATATATATAGAAGTCGCATAGACGCTGTGCGGAGATACCTTTTGTCTGCCTGATGGCTCCGTATACCGTCGGTGTACTGTACTATAAGACGTCACTCGTGACGTATGCGTTCGGTTACGCTATATCTGTCTTATATTAGGGTTGTTCAATAAACAGTGAGACACGATGATCTGAAATCTTTATTTCTGAAAATTATTCATCGGTAGCTTTATCTCTCTCTATGCGGTGCCCAGTAAGTGAAATACACGCGTGTCACAGTTTCTACCGAGTCTAGATATGCCTCAACGTCTTAACTACACCTTGTTCCATGTCAAAGCAATGTTTTTTTTATTTGTTTTTTTTAAGTGAGGTGCATAAATAAGTTGGAGAGTGCCGCGTCGGTACTGTAGAACAAATAAAGGACTCGTTGCGATGCTTCGGAGAAAGGTAAAAGAAAAAGACATTTCTTTTAACATGACATGAACGAAGGCGTACAGCTAACACATAGATGGCGATATTTAAAAAGGCTTAAAAAGTTGCCTTGACTCATGTTATCTATGCTTGGTAGAAACGCTGGAACGCGTACACTTCACTTACTAGAGAGCATATATAGCGAGGGGTGAAAGTGCCCGCAAATAATTTTCAGAAATAAATATTTCAGAGCATCAGTCTCAGAACTAATTAAACCACGTAAATGTGCTTAGAAGAGGAGACAGCGAAGCTTGCGTGTAGCAGGCACCCTCTTGTTCTGCGCACGTATTTGAATCGGTGTGGAATTGGAGGTGACAGGGCAGAATCACGTAAGCACGGAAGCACCGGAAGGTTTACTCCAGAAGGAATGCCGAGCTGCAAGACGAAGCCGTATTGAAGTTGAAGGGACACGCTTGCGAGGGGGTGGTACGCGATAAGCAATCTTATGCACAACTTTTCCCTCACATTTTGGATCTCAGGATTTGGATTTCGCATTTACATCTTCTACATCTTGCAGTTATATGTTGGTCTTGGTCAGTTGGGTCCTTGTATAGCTGTCGTCAGTTGCTTCGGCAAGATTGATCGAAGGCGTCGGATGTTCAATAGTGCAAGTGGTTGAAACAAAGGATACAATAACGGACACGGATGTAGGAGGTTTGTCTACGTTACCAGAAAGGACGATAACTATAATATATTTTGGCGAGAAAGCAAAGGCTCCGGTGGAAATGGGAAACAGATCCTCCGAAGTAGAGGCGGGAAGATGGTATCAAGAAAGCGTACACACAAACACCAGAGACATGAGGAAATATAGGGAAAGCGAAGGAAACGAGTCAAGAATAGCGAACACAAGCGGAAAATTCACTACCGCTAACAACAAAGTATGCTCGCGTTGCCTGACTTCGCTGAGTGTATGTACGTGCGTGTGTGTGCGTGCGCATGTGTAAATTTCAAGCAAACTAAAGAGCGAGTGGCTTAATTCGATAGAAGCGCAGAGGGAGAAAGGGTGAAGTGGAAAGATGGACGACAGGGGAAGCGTAATTAGAGATGCAAACTCGACGCCTCCCCAGAAATGCACACACAAACCGCTGGGCTAGTTCACGACTTCTCTGTCTCTCCCAAAAGTACACATAAAACGAGAGAGAGAGAGAGAGAGAGGGGGGGGGGTAGTGTGCGTCACTGCAGCACGATCACCCTCTGCGGAGACAGCAGGCGTGAAAGGTAGGAACCAAACCAAACAGCTTGTTCAGCAGCGACGAGTTTGCGCTCTAAGCTAGCACACACACGTACACACGCGTGCACAGCGAGATAGAGAACGGGCGCGTCGCGCACGTTTGGAGGTAAAATATTTATCCAGAGATATCGCGAGGCTGCAGCGGCGGCGAAGGCGACGGAACCGGGGTAAATATTGTGTCAAACCGTCGTCGTCTTCTCCGCTCGGCGAGAGGAAGGAAAGGACTCTCTCTGTTTTTCAGTCCCTCACCCACGGCGAGCGCACCCGACCATCGGTCGGTTCCGGGGCTTACACTGCGAGCACAAACCGCGTGTGTATATATGTACGGCACAAACACGCCGCACGGCACGACATCTCTCGCGCGGGGTCCGGAGCACACACACGCACGGCGACCGTCCCTTCCCTCACCCCCCCCCCCCCGCGCCAATGCAGTTCACTCTGCGCATATATGTGCAGTGCGTGTTTGGGTGCTCCGTCGATACGGAGTGTGTGCGCGTGTTTGACGAAACTCGCGCACACGCACGCGAACACACAGATGACGCGGCAGCGCACACACACACACACCAGGAGGGAATCGCTCGCTCCTTCGCACTGCGTCGTCGTCGTTCGCGCAGTTCAACAGTGTGCATCTGCTCGCGACGCAGCGCGCACGGCGAGCACGTATAAAAAGGGGGGCAGAGAAGAGCGCGCGCTGCGCTTCGGCGTCGCTCGCTGAACTGCTACACCACCGCCAGCAGCCGGTGGCGGTGGTGTGCGACTCCAAGCCAGCGCTCCAGGCCCTCGTCAACCCTCGGCGGGCAGGACTTACAGTGGTGCTGCTGCTTGCCAAGTTAACGGCTCTAGCCACCGCCGGACTCCCAGTATCCTTCCACTGGCTGCCCTCACATGTCGGGGTAGCCGGTAACGAGGAGGCAGATACCTACGCCAAAGCTGCCCATCATGATGTAGTCCCGGTCACCAGAGCGGTAGCGGCTTCGGACTACACGAGACATCGGCTACGGTGCCTGCTCACCTCCATTCATCCGGACCCCCGAGTGGCTAGTGGCAAAGCCCCCAAGCCACTTCCAGAGAACGGCCTCTCCAGAAGAGACCGTTCCACACTCCTGCGCTTGCGGACTGGCTGCACCTGGACTGCGGCCCGGCTGTACGCCAAGGGACGCGCCACGTCGCCTGCCTGCAAGAGGTGCGGGGACCCCGAGACTCTGGAGCACCTTCTCTGTGCTTGCCCATCCTTGGCGCAGGAACGCTCCACAGTGATCAACACCTACAGACGCCACGGCCTTCCAGCGGCCACAGAGACTGACCTGCTGTTCCCAGTGTGTCCACAGCTCCCTGCGCTGCGAAGCCTGCTGGAGTTTATAAGTTCCACGGGAATAGACACCCTATAAGCGCCCGCTACAACGCTGGCAACTTTACTGAGGACTGCCACCTGCCGCGTATAGTGGAGTCTATTAGGCCACATCCTCCCTCTTTCTCTATCATCTTTCACTACCCATTCCCTCTCCCCTGATGACGCTTCGCCGTGCTCCCTGACGGGTTGCAGAACCAAGCGTCCTTCCTTTCCCTAGATCACTATCTCTCTGCTTCGTTCCGCGGCACCGACTCCACGAGGAGAACGTCGCGGTCACCGTGTGTGTGTACCGCCGGTGGTGTTGTGCGCGTGAGTGTGTCGTGCTGCAGGCCCGCGGTTTCCCGAGATAGTGGTCACGGTACAGCGTATAGCTATACCGGTGCTTCAGGCACTGGATTGCAGAGGGCCTGGTGGTCTTGGCCCGACAACTAACGCTTCGCCCGGATGTTCTGTTCCGGGCCCATCGAAACGTGTCGTCCTGCAGGAGTACGAGCAGATATGCGCGAGACCTGTCTGTTCGCCGTATCGGCGTGTGTAAATCGTGAACCCCTTGTAACGCATGCGTCAAGACGGCATCATCCGTGTCTTCGTCGATGCAACTTTCAATTATCATACGTCATGCTTCAGATTCGTGTGTGCGTGCGAGCTCTTTGTGATAAGAGCGTTGTTGTCGACGTCCTCCTACCCAGCTCGGCGCAACTTGCGATTCAACCGGCGTAACGTGCTGTGTGGCGATGAATCACTTGTACGTGCGGGATATCCAAGTGTGTGTCCAGCAAGAAGGAGGTGCCAAGAAATGTGCAAAAACATCGTGCGCGAGACGGGCCACAGATGTCTGCATGGGCTATGCCAAGGCCCATTCCTGGCATGCAAGAATCGGTGCAGATTTTCCTGTTTGTGAGCGCGCTTCGAGCATGAGACATTTACGACGGAGGATATTGGCCGTGCATTTCGCATTCTTCGAAGCCTCGAGGATGCATATCTGTCTATGGCTATAGCGGCAGTTGAGCAGGAAGGATATGAGGGACGCAGAGGCTCGATTTTTCGTTAGTTACAACCTCACGAGGCCAACAGGCAACGAAGTCAGGGAAAGGTAAGGGGGAATTGACTGTCCTTGCTCAATTCATACGTAGAAATAATAAGGAAAAGAGGAATGAAGAGAGGACGAAGAAAAAAACAACTTGTCGCAGGGAGGCGCCAAACCCATAACTTCAGCTCTGTAAGAGTTCAATGCTCTACCACTGAGCTACCGCTGCAGGAAGCCCTCCTCCTGTACACTGTCTTGGTATTTGTGTATGTGTTCTAGATATATAGTCTTGTAAGTGATAACCAGCGCCACTAAAGTACACAGCGATGGATATGGGACATACTTTCAACCAAGTGGGCGTCATGTAATGCATAATTTATCAGCTGACAACCTGGCCACCGTCGCACGCGCTATACCTACCCCCCTCGAGGCATTGAAGGCTGCCAAATATGTCTTTGGCTGCTACCTGCACCGAGTTGTTCTTTCGTTCCCCTTTCATTTAAATTTTCCTTATTATTTTGTACGTTTGAACTAAGCACGAGCAGTTATTTTCACCTATCCTTTCTCCATCTTCATTGTTTGTTTGTTTCGTGTGGTTGAAAGGTTTGTATAAACTTCAAACTGAGATAGAAAAAAAGTAAAATAGAAAGTGACATAACTGGAGAGGCTCGCTGTGCAGCAACATCTGGTATAAGTATTATGGCGCGAAAAAACGAGGACGAGGAAACGCACATCGACAGGATCATGGCGCCAACTACCAACTGATTTTACCCTTGGAGCCATAACTTATTCCCGGAGCTGCGTCGTAGTCTATATATGTATACCAGTATGGTTGACCAACTGTTTAAGCAAAAGCTGTTGTAAAGCAACGGGCTTAGAATGCTACTTCATGCGTAATTATATAATGGGGAATGAAATATAGAGGAAGAAAAAGACTCACTATCGTACACACTCCAAGTTGTTTACATTAGTCTCATTACAAAACTCATCTACAGACCTGAGAGCACGTATATCATTTAATGTGGGGCCAAAGATGCGTAGCTCGGGTATCGGGGATGCCGTATATCGGAAGGATGCTCATCAGCTGAATTTCTTTCAGGTATACGCCTAAATTTAAGTACCACGAGCGTTTCCTTTTTTCTACTGGTCCCCTCTCTGTTGGAACGGAGCCGTTGCGGTGGGGAAACAAATCCGCCACCTGGTGCAGTCGCTGAGCCCTCGCGGCTGATGCCGTTGAGGGAGCCACTTCACGCATGAAAGTCTGGCAAGCTATACTGGACTGTCGCAAGGCATTTTTTTTTTTTTTGTAATGTGAAAGAAAAATTTATCAAAGGTGGTTCGGGGCAGAACACGCGTTAAAACAGCAATGAGAATCCCGAGGCTGATGGCACTGTGGAGCACTTGAGCTTGTTCCGACATTAAAGAGTCCAGTGTACATAGGAGAAATGTGGCTCAGCAAAGCGTTTTGTTGGATCGAGTTTGTTCATACCGAAAGAAATTCAATATTGCTGCTGTTCCAAATGTCAGTCTCTGGTTTAACGCCTGTCCTGTGCACTGAGTCTTTGTCCTTATCCTGCTGCATTGTGATTTTTACTACTTCGTTATAAATCAACCCACCCACGAAAGCGTTTTGCTCGGCAAGTAACTCAATTCCGTCCAATCAGCTCTGTTGTATGAATCTTCGCTCGCACGACATATTGCAGTGTGGTTGGTGTTAGGCAGTTAACCAAGTTTGAATAATTACCTTTTGTGATTCTTTCCTTTAGGAACATGTGCCAATTGCGAGATCGAAGCCGTGCAGTAACGTCGCAATATCCGTTTGCCAGAAACTCCGTGCTCAGCAGCGTGCAATTTCGAGATAAGCGTGTATACACTGATGTTACAGCTTACGCTTGTCAGTGCTGTGTAATATAAACAAATGTTGTGAGGTTGCTTTACAAATGACAAGCAAGTGCAGAACCCCGCAATCACACGCTTGGAACTCACAGGCTATTACGTGCGGCTCGACTGGAGATCAATCGAACGATGCGAACAGCTCGCTTATTCTCTTCCAATCTTTCTCTGTGTCATGCATAAGCAAGCTGACCGCGGGATGCTACTTTACCTGATGCACTTATTGCTAAATTAGAGCTACGTCAAGTTAAAACTGACGGTGGTATATACATACAGTGGCAGCATCTATACATCTTTCGAGCACTATACCAAAGTAAACAGTTAAAATAAAAAGAAAATGCTGCGCGTAGACATTAATGGAGGATTCCCCTGAACAAACCAGTGTGTAGCAGAAAGCACATGTGGCTTCTGCAAGCAAACGCGTCATCCAATGGGACACATGGTTCTGATAACTGCGCGTTTTCTTCTTGCAATTGTTGCGCTGTGTGCGACACGGAGAACGGGAACAGAGAAAAAGAGAACACACGGCCCAATAGAATGTTCTACAAACTTGCAACTGATTTATTCTGTACCACGTATTTATAAGAGGTGGTGAATGCAAAGATTTTAAAGAAAAAAATTAATGTCCAGATACGTGACCTTTCACAAAATGCACCAGATGTAAGTTCGCGCATCGTTTGCTTGTCCGAGTGTTCCCTGTTCCTGCATAGTCCTCACGTCTTACGTAGAGCAAGAAGAAAAAGATGATATGTCACCAACTATAGCGTCTTGCATCGCCCTCGTGATGGCTGCAACCGTATACACACAAATGCTTAACGCCCTCCCCCCTCACATCTTACTGAAACACGACTCCATTCGAGACACACTGAAGGTTTCGCCACGTCCGCCTTCGCACGACGCACAATCCTCTTATGCGAGAATATCCCCGCTGCTGCATCTGCTCCTTGCAAGTTACGGCCCTTATACAAACCTGCGGATACCACCGAGCACCGTTTACTCGCAGTCTTCAGGCTATAAGCCTTGGTATTGAGCCGTCTCCCCATCAGCGTTAATTCGAGCGCATGTTTGCTACGGAAACAAATCTGTCAGAAAATTACACATCCTCCGCGTCAGTGCGCTTACCGTTACGCCCTTATATACGGTCTCGAGCGTAAAAACTGTACCAACAGCCTACATCCGTTCTGCACGTGTGTACAAAGAGGAATGTGCGTAACCAGACCAGGGCTAAGAAGGAAGGAAGGACTTTGCATGGGCCGCCTCCTCGGCAGTACCGCTGGCAACAGTCGCGAACGTCACCTTAGCCAAATTTAAGGCACCGAGCCGAGCGGTGGCCGTCACCCAGGATGTCGAGCGAGGCGCTTTTTTGCGTGTCTTCCAGTCGCCGAGCCCCTCAAATTAAGTTGTCCCTCATGCTTAAGAAGGATGTGTACACCACGAGTGGCGGACGCTTGTGGTTTTCCGGCGTACGAGGCGGGTTCATCGGGCGCGCCTTGCGCTCCAAACCGGCGGCGCACCGACCTCCCAAAGCGTGTGTGTGCACGCGCGCGAGTCTTTCTTTCGAAACGCAGGCGCCATGCCGGGAAGCGGCCGGATATCAACGGCGCAATATCCGCGGCCGGAAAATCGCTGCTTCCTTCCTGAAATCGTCCATCAAACTCGAGCGGCGGCGCGGCCGAAGAGCCAGCGAGTCGGGAACCGCTCCCCCAAGGCGGGAGGAATGCCTTTCGATCTGGTCGGGGAGGAGACGTAGGGCTGGGTGGGGGGAAAAAAAGGAGTGCTGACCGCATCCGATCAGGAAGCGTGACGTCACTAGCGCGCGCGCGACGGCATGCGGGGCGCGACTACGTCACGTCCGCTGCTGGAGACCTCCTTCTCTCTTCCTCTCGGGTCAAGGCAAGGGCGAGGAGGAGCTCTCGCTGCCGGCAGGGATCGTCGGTGTGCACTTTGCCCAGCGTGCAAATCGGTAGCGTAAGGACGCTTGCGATAGATGCATGTAAGCGACGATGTTCCTCTTGTATATGTGCATCAACAGCGGCGAACAAGGCGAACCCGAGCCTGCAGTCAAGTTTTCGACGTGGGGCCTCTAGTTTAATGGGTAAACAGAAGGAAAGAAATCACGAACAGAGGGCGCCAAGTGTGTATCCCTTATTTCTTTCTGTTGTTTATAAAGGAACAGCATGCACGAAATACCGTGCACCAACTAGCCCACTGCAAACACATGGGCCCGCAAAACCTACCCTCTGCACTATGCTAGGTAATAATGTACTAACTAATCGTCACCCCAACACGCCCAAATAGCAATTTTTGTTAGCTCAACGCTGAGACCTTCCCTTGTTCACTTCCAGTGAACCCTGTGAACCGTTTGATAACTTGTATGCACCAGGGTTTATACTGTGTGACCATGGTGTCCTTGATTCTAATGTAAGTTGAATGTGAGTGTGAAACTCTGAATATCCCCAGCTCGTCAAAGTTAATCCAAATCCCTCCGATATGTCACTGCACACAGGCAGAGCGTTCATTTGGGAGGTTGTATACCATACGAATCTATCAAATCAATGAAACTGAGATTCACCAATACCAAAACTGACTTGAATGGAAGCCAAGGACCACGAAGCAAGAGGCGCAACAAAAGAAGTAGTATAGTGGTAAAGATGCACGAAGATACACGGCATGCGAATGAGAAAGCGAGAGAGAATTGCTTTAATTCCTAAATAGCTGCTGGACTGCGTCGTCACTGTTGGAATCCAGCTTGGCCGCAAGTTGCGATGCTTAATTTTATATATAGATTTTTTAATTATGGGGTTTTACACGCCAAAGCCACGATCTAATTATGAGGTACGCCGTAGTTAATGACTCCGGATTAATTTTGACGACCTATAGAGTTCTTTAGCGCGCACCTAATTCAAAGTGCACGGTGGTCTTGGCACTTCGCCCTTATAGAAATGCGCCCGCCGCGGTCAGGATTTGATCCCGCGACATCGTGCTAGGCAGCGCAACACCAAAACCACTAAGCAACCAGGGCGGGTGAACTCCGGTTGAACGAACCCGCTAACGTTCTTAATGTTGGCCCCTGCAGTGCCGCGCCTAGTAGCGCTCGCGGTGGAGCGACCCAGCTCTCCCATGTGGAGTGGGGCAGGGACAGTGGGTCGTTTAAAGGAATTAGAATGTCTTTAGGAGAAAGCGCGAACGGCGGGCAGACGATATTCTATATAAAAGGTACGCTAAAGAGAAACCGGAAATCAGTTCTGACAGATAAAGTATTATTTCAGAACTCCGTTGTCCGTAATTTCGCCATATTAGGCTGATTATTGGAAGAGAAAATGATAACCAAAATTCCTTTTATTTTTTACGTCGTCCCGAAACCCCATCGCCCCTACGTCAATGTGACGTCCCGTATTTTGGTGGTTATAGCTTAGTAAAAGTTCTTAAGACTGGCTAGGTTTAGTCTCTGGGTCATTTAGACCGCAATGTAGTCTGCGTCTTTATCGACGACAACTAGGCCCCAGCAAGCTCAGTCAAAATCAGTGATGCCACGTGTTTTTCGCGCTTTCGCTCGCATCGAGCCTCCTCTTACGGTAAGAGTGGCTCTTTGTTATTTATTTATTGTTCTTCGTATTGCCGAAAGGTAATTGGCTAGCTTATGAAACACATAAAATAACCCACTCGTCAGAATTGCTTGCTCGCTCATTTTCTAGTTGTGTGTTTATACTACCCCTCAACAGCCGGCCTGTACTAATAAAATCATTAATATATCTCAGTTCATTTTTATCTCCCAGCTTCCTTTTGGCGATTTGGGACATTCGTCCCCGAAGCACGCAGGTTGCTCACTAAGGGCCGATTTACGCTGAAGCCGCCCATCGCCGCAAGCCGCACCGCACGCGTACGGTCGCGCGAAAGATTGCACGTATCAAACACTTGTGCACAAATTTCGGTTTACAATGTGTAAGGTATACATTGTGCACACAGTGTAGAGGGTAATTTGTGCACAAGTGCTGGATACGTGCTATTTTTCCCGCGACCGCACGCGTGCGGTGGGGCTTGCGGCGATGGGCGGCTTCAGCGTAAATCGGCCCTAAAGGCCGCGCACTTTGACCGAATGGTCCACCTCGTGGACGTGGCCGCAGGTCCTGTGGTGCGAAAAAACGATAGTTCGGCGGTGATAAATCAGCGCACGCCACACCTAAACACTACAGGAGCACACGCAGAAAAAAAAAAGAGGAATACTCCCCATCCCGAGCCTTTCCACACCCCCTTCCCGCGTATTGCTTTTTTTCCCCCTCCGCTACACACCACGACGGTAGCTGCGAATTCGTTATGATTCATAACAACAACTCTCCCCTCTTTCCCCACCCCACTTCCCCCTCAATTTCCTTTTTTTTTCTTTATATCTAGCCTTCCCACTTCCCGTCCTTGTGTTCTGTCAGTGTTCTTTGCTTTAAATAGCGTGGCGGAGGGGAAGCATGCCGCAAAGAAAACACGAAACGTAAGGAGGGGAATTTAAAGAAGGGCGGCCCGAAACGGGAGGAAGCTGTCCCGTTTTGTAAAGACAGAGTGTACAAGTCACGCGGGTTAGCGCCGACAATGGGTGGCTGCTGCTAACACCGCCGCCCTCTCTCTCGCAGCATCAGCCCCCCCCCCCCCCCCCCCCTGCCCTCGTGAATGAGTCTCTGAAAAGTCGCGCACAATGAGGCTATAGGACTTGATGGGGGGCGTCGGAGAAGGGGGGTGATTTCGACGCGGCCGGTGGCATCGGGATGGGGCGTGAAGCATTTATATTGGCCTCCTTTTTCTATACGCCTCCCCGCAATGCATGCGTCGAAGCACACGTACTACGCGCGCACAGCGCGCATACATATACAGAGCGTGCGTTCTATCTTATCCTGTCCTCATGCGTACGTGTGGACAGGTACAACAGACGTTTCGCGCGCTCTTTTTCTTCATATATATATTTATTTGTTTAAAGAACACACGGTGGACGGAAATGAGCTGGTCGAAGGCGAGAAGGAGTATGTGCTCCCCGGGAGTCTTTCGACGTGAGCTTCGCTGCTGCTAGCTCTTTGGATCCGGATTCCACTAGCTTGTGTGCTATGGTTATTGTTAACCTTTTTTTTTTCTTTTCCAGACGGGGAAATGAAAAAGCGAAGCAGCATCAGCTCCTTCACATTATTTTTTAATTATCTCAATAAACCTGTACCGTTTCCGGCGTGAACTGTTTGCAGCTAACAGACGCGCGCGCCAAATGAGAGAGAGAGAGAGAGTGTAATGGGGTTGCTTGGTTGGGGAAGCTACTTCACGATAGTTAAGAGAACAAACCAGAGGTGTACTATAGCTCTAACAAAATTAAGCATGACCAGTACTACAGTACCTTAAATAAAAATGCCGTACGCTAACAATTTTTCAAGCTTATTACAGCGAAGGTGTATACGGCTAGGGTGCCGTGTATGCTTGTTCTCCGTCAGCAAAAGATATCATCATCAATGGCTAATGCCTCCGTAAGACAGCGGCTACACGCAATCGGCAAAATGAAGCGAAAAGTGCATACATTCTTCGAAATCACGAATAGAACATACGGAACAGCATACGCTTCGATAAAGAACGAGCTAAAAAAGGCATCCGAACCGCATAATTGGTGATAAGGCAATCGGTGATAGCAATGTGAAGCACGTAGCGCTCCCCGGAAAGGTTTCCCGGTAAAGATTAGTGTTACGCAAGCTGCCGACGCGACGCCTGCTTTCGAGGGGGGTGACGTCCCTGTAGAATTTTGTAGATAAGCAGCCTATAGCAACTAATTTAAATGTTGTTGCAGCACCGCAGTGGGCGGCGGTGTGCTGTCAAAATTACGATTACTCCCCTTCATATCACTACTCTAACATAGCACTACTGCCACTACTCTAAAGCTATAAAGCATTGCATACCACCCTCAGCAGTTGTAGTGGTGGTTTTCAACAGCTTCGCTGGTCATGCACCCCCACAGAGTGGAATGACGCATTCCTTTTTGCGGGATACCCTTATAGCATACCTTTATATAATTCTCTCATAAGTTACTTAAAAAAATATGGGGTTTTATGCATGTGCCAAAACCACTTTCTCATTATGAGGCACGCCGTAGTGGAGGACTCCGGAAATTTCGACCACCTGGGGATCTTTAACGTGCACCTAAATCTAAGTACACGGGTGTTTTCGCATTTCGACCCCATCGAAATGCGGCCGCCATGGCCGGGATTCGATCCCGCGATCTCGTGCTCAGCAGCCCAACACCATAGCCACTGAGTAACCACGGCGGGTCATAAGTTATAACTTACCACATCATCTAACAGAATTTCCTCCTGAAAAAAGAAAGGGGAAAGGGGAGAAAAATATAACATGCTGTTATTCTCGATATATATACCGTGTGTCCCAGCTAGCGTTAGCCAAGCTGTTAAATGAAAAAAAAAAAGATTTGTTAAATACGGTGCAAGATGCCATGATAAAACCTACGGCGTTTGGTCGGCAAAGATGTGACAACCGAACACTGTAGTTCTCACGATCGTGTCCTGCACCATGATTTTTAAATCTTTTTTTCACAGTTCAAAGCTTAGTCAACATGATTGGTGGAGTGTGATCTTTCCTTTGACTTCTGAGCTAGCAGCGACGGATATAGCCTACGTAATTGTGCACTGAATCCCTTAGATCAGCGAACGTGCTCATCATCATCGTAATAGTAGATAAGGCAGAGTGGGCAGAGCGTAATGCCCTAATGAGCCGCAGCGTGTCGAGGATGGGCGTTAGAGGAAAATGGACCGACCCAGCAAATGTTATCGACTTTGTTGCCGGAATAGGTGTTGATATCTGTTTCTCCAGAAACAATGGGACAGAAACGATAACTTCCGCTAGGCACTTCTGTTTCTGCGTGAGGTGGTTCTACACGCATTTATTTAGGTATATTATTATTATTATTATTATTATTATTATTATTATTATTATTATTATTATTATTGTTGTTGTTGTTGTTGTTGTTGTTGTTGTTGTTGTTGCTGTTTCACGTTATGGGGCCCTGCGGGCCCCATGAAGTAAGACTATTCCAATATGTATTTATTCCAATCTCCATGACGTCGAACTTGCGCAACCGCCGACGCAAGCATCGGGCGGTCACCCGCAGGGTTGTCTGAACCAACCAATCAAACGCTGTCCTCGTTCATAAGAGGTCACTTTTGTTTGCTTGAAAAACGAATAACATTACCTACAATGAGCGGCTTGTCTTATCTAACTAGCTGGCAAGAGGCGAGGAGCACGCTCAAGTGGAAAGGGATTTGATGGGGCCGAGCCACTACACTGAAAATCGATTACCGGATGAATTGTGTGGTGCCGGCGTCTGCGATTGGTCCACTTTTCCTTACTTGGGTTGAGGCGGCTGGTCAAAAATCGCGTCGGCATGCAACGGAAGGTTAAGATTGCATCTAAGACGGATCCTCAGCAAAGAAGAGTTGGCAAAGCGAGGTCGTTAAGGTGCCGAAATTGCTCGAGAACGTTACACGGCCACGCAAAAGGTTTTATTGTACGCAAATAAACCCATGCTCTCCGGCAGGTGCGAGTAGCCAGTGCCTGAGCGATCGGCGGCAGCCATCTTTTATTCCTTTCGGAATGGAGCAGCCTGCTGCTATTCAGAAAATATTCAGTTTTGTTCGGCATATTAATGCATCTTTAATGCGTACACGTCACTTTGACGCGGTGACTTCTTGCGGTTTTGTGACGTCGCGTGACAGGCAGGTGAAGTGGGTGCCGCCCGAAAAGTTTTGACCATTAGCCGAGGAATAACGGCAAAAAGGCGTCGAATCAGAAATAACTATATTTATTTTCTTCAGCCAAATCATGCATAATCGATGTGTAGACCTCATATCAGATTGGGAGCTGTCGCGGATTTCGTGACGTCGCGTGACAGACAGGTGAAATGGCGGTGGGGTTAAAAAGTTCTTGACCAATCGCGGATGGCTGATTGCAGAATTGGAATAGAAAAGTTTGGAATAGTTTTACGTTATAGCGCCCGAAAACACGTAATGTCGCTTATAGGCAACTCCTAAGATTAGCGTACCCTAGAAAATCGCGAACGTCACTCACTCGGGTTATGACCACGGTCCAAGCACATTCTCACTGCGAGGAAACGTTTGCCAAGGGCGTTTAAGCGGTCACGCAGGCGAATCCGCTGTTTTCATATTGAGGACATTCTATGAAAATATGCGCTGCCTTGGAGCGTTGAGTTCATCACATATACAGGGTGTCCCAGCTAACTTGAGCCAAACTTTAAAAGTATGCGAATGACACGTAGCTGGACAGAGCCAAGCTAATGATGTTTGCCGTCGCTTGGTGATTTCTTCTTATCCCGCCCAATTAGATAATTTCTCTTAATTAATTAATCAATTTCTCAAATATTATAATTAAATGAAAAGTGTCAATGAGAAAATTGTATAGAGCGACATGTCTATGTTGCTACATGCCTGTGTCTATGGCGTACACTAGAATGAGCAAGTTGAGTCTGTTCACTTCCGACAGGTGTGGCCCAAGATTTGATCAAGTGGTTCAAGACCCAGTGTGCATACGTGTTGTGCAATTTCATTTTTTCTACTTCCTGGTGGCCCATATACCCATGCACTGTCGGTAATTGGCCAATATTCGCATGGATATATCGGAGGAGCTTCGAAGCCGACAAGGAAACAACGGAAGCACCTGGGGAATAATCAAAGCAATGTAACACAATATATTGAACTAAAAACTTCACAAGAAAATTGCTTCACATTGAGACACCGCTGTTGTTGTTCTCCTCTCAACTTGTAGCTCATGCCCACTATGATGGACTGGCAAAGACTCGGCTCACACCGTCGTCCAAGTCGTCGTCGTTATCGTGTTGTCGCCGCCGGGCCACCTCGTGACCTCACCTTCACCCTCGCCGTATCGCGAAGAGAAACAAAACGTTGACCGCCCCAACCGCCATAGGGGTCACGTGCCCCTGCAGCAGGGCGCAGTGGCGAGTCAAACGCGTTCTAAACACTGCGCTATAGCACGGCGACAGCGCTTGGCGATCCGGGTGGAGTCTTTCTCGCCACTCACAGCTTTGGCGTATACCGCTTAGCGTATTTTGAAGGTCACGGCAATACTGTAGCGGGCAACATTGTGAGCGCGTATGGCAAAGAAGAGGTTGTCCTGGAGAAGATAGCCGCTAGGTCCGCTAAGACAGGTGTGTTCACAGCCTATAGGGGACAGCTGAAATCAGCTGACTTTTCTACAGCGAAGCTGTTAGCCTCTATAGTTAGTTGGGGTTTTTCGTTTCGTGCTCACCCAAAACGCAGCAGCTGGAAAACTTTCTCGTATATTCGAATTACAATCCGCTGCTATAATGTCTGCGGATTGTTTTTAAGTCGTACTTTAAAAATTTTCTGATGCATTTTACTTTTGAGAAATTCAATTACTTCGATAACGCACTTGCGCTATATGGAGGGCTTACAAGAATGAGGATGTATGGATGGATGGATGGATGGATGGATGTTATGAGCATCCCCTTTGGAACAGGGCGGTGGGTTGCGCCACCAAGCTCGGGTTATTTTATTGTCTAATTTCTTACCTATGTTAAAAAAGAAAAAAGAAAGGGAAGGAAAAAAGCTCACGATGAATTCCAATAAGCAATGTTTCTGAACCCCTATTCTGAACTTTGTTTTTGTACGCCTCCTTTGTTTGTCGGTTCTCTACTTTTCTTCCACCAATCTTCCAATCACCTCTCACTAATCGCTATTGCGGACATGTTTGCTTTTCTACTGCTCTCACAGAACCCAAGGGCTTCAATGAGGCCAGTGGTGCCTAAATCGGCCGCTGGGCAGATATCTTCACATTCTAATACAACATGCTCCATCGTTTCCCTAGCTTTACCGCAGCAAGCACATGTTTCTTCTTCCTTCTTATATCTCGCTTTATAAGTGCGTGTTCTAAGGAATCCCGATCTCGCTTCGAAAAGTAATGAGCTTCCCTTTGAGTTATCATAAATTGTTTCTTTCCTGATTTCGTTTTTTTCCCCTTAAGTACTCATGGCAGCTTTCTTTTCCATTGGCGCCGCCCATGAGATTATTTCAGCCTCTCTGACTTTCCGCTTGACGCTCTCTGTTGCCGTGTTGCTCATCATACTTGCTGCTAAGCTTCCTAGTTCTTTTCCTCCACTATGATGTGCTGACGGAACCGCCACCTAGCGGTCACGGCTACTCAGACAGACCTCGAACAGCATCTGGAAAATGGCATCGTCTATCAGCTTACGCGTAACACATTTATGTTTTCTCATGCATTTTGATAACAACCCGAAGCTATCAAGCCTGTAGCTTGTGTGTAAGTCGTACTGTACGCATTTTCTGATGCTATTTAGTTTTAAACATAAATTTAGTTCAATAAGGCACATGCGCTTGGCGGGCGGCCTAGCAGAATGAAATAACAAAAGAAATACCATTTTTGGATGAAAGATTATAATGTTGCTGATTTGCAGATGTTTTTGCGACTGGTGTGCGCATGCCTATGCTGAAAAAGGTATAAATGTCCGGTGAATTTCAAATAAACTTCCAGTTGGCAGTCAGCGCTTGTCTGTGGTATTTGTTTCCTTCTGTCCTCGTCTTTCTCGCGCTGTTTAAGAGGAAGCTTTAGCTCGGGCCCAACTCCGACGCGGCCTATTCAAATACATGTAAAACGCAAAAACGTTTTTATGAGATAACCCCAGGGTAGATTTTGATGAAATTTGTTGCATTTGAAAGAGAAAGTTTAATTCTAGTGACTGTTGGAAGCGGAATTTCGATTTAGGGCTTGAATTTTCTTAAAGCGATTTTCAAATATTTGACCGTTTGAAAAAAATGGAAGCACGAAGTTTACAAATTCATAGCTCTGCATAAAGAATTGATATCGCGGTTCTGTAAACGGCATCCATTATATCATTCAAAGCGGACAAATTCAATATGTCATTTTACATCTTACATGAATTTGTTACGTTGGTTACAACGGTTTTGCAATAGTTGTATTTCCCTATGATTAAAATTTTTTTTATATTATGTGTAACATATCAATTTTGTCCGCTTTGGATGTACTACTAGATGCAATTCACAGAATTGTATTATAATTTTTAGTGGTTGAGTTACAGAGTTGTAAACTTCATAGTTTCGTTTTCTGAAAATTTTCGATTTTCGCCAATTTTTAATAAAAAATTGACAACCTAACTCAAAAATTCGAAACCAACAGTCACTAGATTTTAAGTTTTTCTTTTAAATGCAACAAACCTCGTCAAATTTGGTGCAGTGGTTGCCGAAAAAAACGAATTCTCCTTTTACATGTATTTAGATAGGAGCACTCGAGCTAAAGCTTCCTCTTAACCCCAGTTCTTAGCAGAACGAGGATGCATGCTGCACTTCCGCACACGTGCGTGTCCGCGTTGCATTCGTCCTTTGTGGTGGTGGTGCTTGAGTAACGTCGTCTAACATCCGCACCAGCTTCGCTTTACATGCACTTTCACAGGGTGGAATGGAGACCGATTTTTCTCCCTTTTACTTCCTTTGTCATTTCCTTCGTCGCTTCCTCTCCCCTCCTTTTTTCCCTCAGAACCGAAGTCCTGTGGTTCATGTACAACCGATATGTTACCACTCTATGCTTAAGCCCAAATTCAACGGAACATTCACGCGCTGAAACTCAATTTTTCTCTCCCGTCGTATACGCATTGACGCCTTCGCAGAAACGCCTCTTGCCTTCCGCGTTTCCCGCGTCCCGTACACATGTATACGCAGCGCGCAACCGTCCCTGTCACTGTCTGCAGAGCACGTCGAACACAGTTCCCCGCGCGAACAACCGACCGAGAACGCGGGCCCATCTAAGCTCTCAAAGGCGACGACTACCGGCTACACACAGAAGCGAGGTCTTTTTAATCCGGAAGCCAACGCGCCGACAAACGCTTCTCCGAAGACAACCTCACGTCGCAGATGCTATACTATACCGCGGTGGTGCTCTTCACACAACTCACGCAAACCCTGCTGTTAGCTCAACCTACACTTCGCATAGCCCCCTCCTCCCCCACTCCCCCCCCCCCCCCCCTGCACCACCACCGCTTCCCCCAAACGCCCTATCTTCCTTTTTGTGCAGAGCGTCGCATCCAATAACGCCCTGACAGCAAAACACGAGCAGTGCTTCCCTCTCAGCATCAACGCCGGGGAATCCCTCCACCCGCGATCTCCTTCATTCCCTCCTCCTTCCTATTGGTTTTCTTTTCGCGCATCTCTCTGGGAATTGTAAGAGTTCCGTGGTTATGTTCTAAGCCCGCAGGATGACGCTGCCAATCCTTGCGCACGCGTGTCACCTATAGGCAGCATTGACCATGCACCCTCCGTACAGCCCCCCCCCCCCCTCCTCCCTCCCTCTTCTTTTTATTGCCCATGTAGCATGTAGCTTCACGTTGAACCAACGCCTGCCACACGGCCTGCCAGCCCTCAAAAGGCCCACCGTTGACTTCTCTTTACCCTGAGCTACTTCGCATTCTTTGCAAGCCAACAGTTGTGTGCGAAGCGCGACGCAGCAGAAGCCAGGAGGATCACTCGCGAACAACGTTCAACGCTTCTTCTTCCTCTTCTTGTGCGGCCGTTAATCCCAGCAGAGTATATACACCGGCAGGGATTATCGCCTCTCGGGATTAGCAATGGCGGTAAACCGACGCAAATGCGAACGACGTGCGTTGGACCGCCGTCGTTGTGTTGAAAAGAGAAACGGAACGAAAAAAACAGGAAGAGAATAGATGATGGTAGACAGGCCCATTAATATTTAGAACTCGAATAAAAATTATTTCCTTTTTTTGCCCCACTCACCGCTGTCTACTATTTTATAATCTGCGAAGCTCAGTGAGGGGGGAAAAAAGAACGGAAAACGGGAACAGACAAAACGACGGGAGTTTGTCACATACATAGCGACTTCAGAGGGCTTCCGAATCGGCTTGTAAGTAAATGTGAAGCGAAAAAAAAAAGAAAAGAACGACTAGCTGGCGACATTTCTCCAACGGTTCCGACAATTTTTTTTTTCTCTCTCTCTCTGTCTCCTTTCCGCAAGCGTTGCTGGGTCAATCGATTGCGGAGCGATGATTGAACGGTTTCTTAAGAAGCGCTTGTAAGGCGACGACGACGTTCGCCACATTGAACAACCATCTGTTCGCGAGTGTTATCTATGCGTACGTGCGGCCATCTTGCAAGTGCTGTATACACGACGACACAATGAGGTACAAGCGTTTTGTACATAGAGCGTTGCTAGCACGAGGTAAAAAATATAAAAGAAAGCGCAGAAAGAATGCAGAAGCTTTTCATGGAAAGTCCGTGACAATATTAGCAGCGGCTTTAAAGTAAACGCCGTATCGACTCATTCAATCGTATACAAAATTCAAATTACACGGCGGGCATTCACACATAAACCGTAAATAACGGGCGAAGCGAACTACAGAGCAGGCGACGCATACAAGTATACTTGCTGACGACCACTTAGCTTAATGGAAAAATAGTGAAATAAATTAGTGACGCTACAGCACCGTTTGGGCGAAGCTTTTAACAACAACTTGCAGAGAAACCGAAAGTTCTGACGAACAAATAAAAGTAAAAGTAGGGGACCAGATTGATAAGTGAACTCCTCACTTGCGCTGTTGTTGTTTGTTGTTGTTGTTGTTGTTGTTACGCCTGCCTTCCCCTTTCGTGTACATGCTTGGCGCCTAAGTGGCCATGACGAGTCGTCGACGGCGTCGTTTTTGTTTAGTCCTTCGCGAAGCATCTATTTTGCTGTCTTCCAATTAAACAGTTCACTTGTCACTCGGCGCACCTGTGCTTTGCCACGCGAGGACCTCACACAGATGGACCAACCATCTTGTTTTTTTCTTTCTTTCTTTTGTTCTTGTAATTTGTAACTTTCCATAAAATTTCTTTCTCCGTCGAAATGAGTAGCCGTCATACCTCATTTCAAATAAATAAGGAAGTTTCATTTTCATATATGTAAATATAAGTGAAACGATCAATCTGTGCCCAAAGCCCGAACCCCTACAACCCTTATCGAGAAAAAAAAAGAAAAAAACATCTTCAGCAACCGCGTGTCGCCTACGTCGATGCGGCTGAACATTTAGCTCCGAATAGATCATTCACAGTGGGAGGCATTACGGGTACACGCTTGCCACAGTCCTTTCCGGTTCCATTCGTGTGCGCACATCCGCAGTGACTGAGGAGGCGGTCGTCGCTTTCGTCATCACAAGTTCAGAGGCAGATATTATCTTCAGTGACTGCAACACTGCCACACACTATTTTGCTAGGCGCAGAATTGCTTAATCCCCCGTTAATATTCTTAGTAAGATCACCTCCCCAGATAGGTACAATGAAGTGATTTTGGTAGTGGCACATCCTGGCAACCCTGGAAACGAGGTGGTTCGTCAGACAGCCCGAGGTTAAGTCGACCGGGTGGTGAGCAGCTCCGCTCTGGGGACAGCCAAGGATAACCTTGTTTCATTTCACGTCCTGACCCACTACTTCCGCCTTGGACGAAGGAGGTTTCCACCCCCCACATAAGAAGCTCAATAAATAGCAGGAAATCACCTGGAGGAGACTATACAAACAAACTCTTTCCCTAACCCGGCATACTTCTCTCCCACATATTTCCATTACGATTTTCTCCCGATTGCATTCTGTGCGATGAGCGAGGTATAACCTCAACCATATACTCTGGGGATGCAAGGAAGATCCCCCACCTCCATAACTAGGGGAAATCCTGCTTGCAGACAACTGGGAGTTCCTGCTGCGCAGATCGGACCCGGGCATCCAAGACCGGATCCCCAAGCGCGCCTATGAAGTCGCCAGTCGGCTATACCTGATGGCCATTAGGGCAAAGTAACCCAGCCCTACACAACTGTCCGATTAAATGAAGGCTTCTCCTCCCTCCCTCCCTCCCTCCCTCCCTCCCTCCCTCCCTCCCTCCTTCTCTCTCTCTCTCTCTCTCTCTCTGTGTGTGCGTATATATATATATATATATATATATATATATATATATATATATATATATATATATATATATCGATAAGCCAATTCTACACTCGTAAAAGCAGTGCTGCTGTGTAAAGCTGTTGTCATGTTTTCTCGTTAAACTATGAAATCGTCAGTCAGGCTTATATGTGTAACCTGTTGTTTCTGTGTTGTGTCATGCATTCATATTTGCACCGTAAACCTGGATTAAAACTAGCTCGCTTGACTATATTACTCCCACTTATGCGGCGTAATCCATATTGAAAGATCGGATAGGCTTTCACCATTGAAATAATTGTCTCCGTTTAGTGGGCAATTTTATGCGATTCACTCATGGAGTAGCGTCAATAGGAAAAGCTGCTAGAGTTGAATCTCTGTTTGCTGCCCGTTATTGACAGTGAGCAAACATCAATAAAGGCCCTCCCGATACACGGAGAGGTATTAATATTGGGTTGTTCGCATTATCATGTTTGAACAATCAGCTTCATTTTGCAACTGGAATATGTGCGAACGAAAAATTATGAATTCACTTACAAGAACTGCGCAAATGGCTGCAACATTTCTTCAATTCTTTTTTCTAGGTACAGTGCGCGCCACAAACTCAGAAATAATGCAAAAAGAAAAATAACTGGTGTCTGACTTTCTGCTCTAACTGTACGAATACTAGTGCACAGCTTTGCTTCAACAGTACATATAAACATGCCGAGTCTGAACTCTATCAAAGCATTTATGTGGACGATTATTTGCTACTTGATGGCATTATTGCTATATCTTCATAAGAAGTACTGACATTGCTCACGAATCACTATAGTCACCTAAAAGTCACTATAGTTACCTTAGAAGAAAAAAAAAAGAAAAAGTTACTGCGTGGGAAATGTTCCCAAATAATTCAAAGCCGCTGTTTATCGGCTACGGCCGCAGTTGAGCAATAATAATAATAAAAAAAAGAAAGCGAGTTACACATTCATCAAAAAGACCAGTCGGAACGTTCCTAACAGCGTCTAGCCGACGCTGCCCCCCGAGATGACTGTGCCATCTTGTCCGAGGACTTGGAAGTGAAACCTCCGACCAAAGCAGTAGTGAAACAGTAGTGAAATTACGTTCCGGCTACCTTGCTCACAATGCACAATGTAGAAACCACAGGCCACAACACTGACTAGGAAAATGCACGCGTGAAAATGCGTGCTAAGGAAAACAAGCTCGTATCACGCGTGCATCTCTGCACGTCCATATCGCGAGGCACACTGTGAACAGAAATGAAGGGGCACTTCCATCGATGTACTCTCGCTGCTTGCGTCACAAACTGGAGCGTACTTAAACACGCTGTCTCTCTGTCACTGGTTTTTATTCTCAACAAGAACCCCGTATGCGAGAACTGAGAGGTCATTAAATTTGCACTTTCGGTCGGTGATTTACTTAGCGTCAACGTGTATTGGGCAACACGTAATTTCGCTAAAAGACATGTTTCTTGATGCAAGTTAAAACACACACAAAAGGAAGACACATAAAGACAACACGGGCGGCTGTGAACAGAAATGACGCCCGTGTTATCTTTATGTGTCTTCCTTTTCTGTTTGTTCTAACTTGCGGCAAGAAACACGTCTTTTAGCAATCACCAACTAGGCAAACAAGCAGTTCTGTTGCAACGAAATTTCGGGATCGCTGTCGAACTGTGTATTTCGCCTTGGCAATCTTTGGCAATTAAACTTAAGTTCAGTTCGGAAGCGCCGCGCGATCCCTTGGCGCAGAGCCGCGCAGCACCGGCCCCTGCCTCCAGCGCGGAACACGCACCAACGCGGATGACATGGGAGGGCGGCCAAAGTCCCCCCTCGGCGTCGAACAAAGCTATCGGTCAAGCGTGACCCGTTGGGGGGGTGCAGGTGACGGGGTTTTTCTTTTCTCCGCTTTTCTGTTACGGTCCCCACCCTCTCTGTCCAGCGTCCTCGCAGCCGATGGCCGCCGCTGCCCCCCGAAGGCACGGGGTGCTTCCTTAGTGACGGCGCACCTGCGCAGCTGCGACGATGCTGCGCGCGGGGGAGCACGAACGGCGCGCCGCGTGTACAGCCGTGGCGGCGACGGTTTGATCAGCCGGCAGCCAAGCGCTGCTGCAATCCGCCGACGAAAGCGACGAAAAACAAAAATCAACGACGAAAAGTAGTTTGGGCACGTGAGATGAAACGTTAGTAAGGAAGATGGAAGGGCAAAAAACAGAGTGAGGGAACTTTTACTCGGCACGCGAGGAACATCCGTCTCTGCACAGCAAAACGTTGCAGAGTATACGTAGTATACGTACTAGTATACAGGGTGTCCGAGCTAACTTTAGCCGGGGCTTAAAAAGTATGCGAGTGCCACGCAACTGCACAGACCCAAGGTAATGTTGCTTGCCGTCGCTTGACTCAGATTATTTTTTCAATCTACCTAGTTACTTAATTAGTCCTAATTGATTAATAAACTTCTCAAATATTATAATCAGATGAAAAGTGTCAACGAGAAAATTGTAGAGCGACACGAGAGACTCCCGATACAGCCTTCTGTTGCTCAATACGTGCTGCATAAAAGTGTTTTCCTGAGCGCGAAAGAAGCCGGCTTTATGCGCACAAAATTGCCGTGCGAATGGCCGCTCGAGGCATTCTGCGTCCATTCGAGCGCTGCTGCCGAGGCGGTGTTGAGTCGGCTGTTCCGTGCATGGGCGCGGCGTGCAGCCCCGTCAAAACAAAGCTAGGGATGCGACCACGGCGCCTAGATGTTTTAAGGCGATAGCTTTAGAGCGCACGCCCGAAGAACCCTTCTGTGTCAAAATTAGAAATAAATCACCGCTTTTTTCTTACTCATTTATTTTAGGAAAAACTTCGTTAAATCGAGTTCGGCCAAGTTTGTTTCGTTAATTCGGGTTGACGATAACATTGAACCCTATGGGTACCTGCCGGATAACGTAAATTTCTTCGTCAGATCGGGAACTTCGGAAAATCGGGTTTAGTTAGATCGAGCTTTATATGTACCGTGACCGGCGTCAGGCCGTGAAGGCAATGGCATGGGGCTTTTGTGAGAAAGTGAATTAGGTACGCGAATGTAATAAGTGTTATTAGTCTGTACGTTATTTTTCTTTTTTTTAAATTCATGTGCATGTATCTTCCTTTGCTTCTCGTCACCATCACTCTGCTTTTGTTTCCCCTTATACCGGAACGCTCAGCGGCAGGATAGAACACAGTATAGTTCAGGCCGACCTTTCAGACTTCTCTTTTAATAAATCTCTCTCTCGCTCTCTCTCTCTTCAGGGAATGCACAAAGGTTTTCTCACTTTGTTGGGCGCTCAATAACAAGATAAAGTCATGCGTCACAACAAGTGCCGGCATTCTAAACGGCGAGCCCGTAGTGGTCGCCCGGGAGACTCGGCAGCTATATTGGGAAGTGAGCAAGGCTGACGATCCCACACCAGCTCGGCGCGACTTCGTAGATCTTGAGAGGGTCTGCTGCTGTATAGTTGACTGTTTATTGAGTGATAATGGATACACTGCACTCCAAAGAAGTCAAAGGGTCAGCCTAAGGAGTTTCGACACAGGAAGTCGATCTACACGAAGTCAACTTAGGAAGTTGTGGCAGAAATGCGAAGACGTAAGTTGCAATTCGTGGCACCGCCCGGATGTGCTATGAACACGGCTCGAACAATATTGAACACCAAGTCATGTTGCCTGGTTACGGGAATACGGAGAACCAGAGTAATATACATTAATATGCTGCTGCTACATGGTGTTTCTCTGAGTGCCCACTTTGTTGTTGGACCCGGTACAAAGGCTCGTGGGCTATGGGTCCAGCCAAGGTTCTGAACATTCTTTGCAATTCAAATGAGTACTAATAAAATTGAAAACTGAAAGTGGATTGACGTGCGGGCGCCGAGACTTGGGCGCAATATTCAAGAAAGATAAGCCTGTCCTTTAATTTTCTTGAGAGTCACCAGTCTTTCTTCTACAAAACGAATGAAATAGAGTTTTAAGAGTGAGTTTAAAAGTGACTTCACCACTCAAAAATGATTTAGCGTTGCCGTTCAGCGTCCCTTTAACGCTTACGGCAGGCTGCAGAGGAGGAGGACGCCGTCATGAGGAAGAGTCCACAGGCCGTGCAGGGCACCTCGACGAGGGTTTGCGCCGTGACCGCGCGCTCAAAGTTTAAGCCCTTCCCCTCCGCGATCCGGCGGTGTCCCGCGGCGAAGAACGTGTGCTCGCGCATGTTCGCGCGGCTCGTCCTCGAGCCGAGGCTTATCGCGTCCGCGCAGCTGTGGGGGAAAGGAGGAAGGAACCCCAGTGGACAACTTGAAAATACTCCCTCTCTCCCTCTATAGTCTGCTGCCCCCGTTGGCGATCTAAAAAACCGCCTGCTGCAGGCGACGCTGTGCGGATGGGTGAACGGATCAACAGCGAAAAAAAGACGTAAAAAAAGACAGAAAGAAAGAAACATCGGCGAATAAAAACAGAGAACAAAAGGGTCGAGGTGGGTATAGGGTTGCGCGGGCGGAATGCGAGAAACGCGTTTGTAACGCGCCGCTAAGACCGCCAGGCACGTTTATTTTGTCGGCGGCGCGGAACCGCGTAAAGGAAAATCCTTCACGGGATAGCGCGTAACACGCGCGCGTAGGGTTTGCAAAAGAAACGGCTAGGACACGCGCTGACGAGACACGACCGAGGAACGCCTTTAAAGCTAAGCTTTTTTTTTTTTTGCCTACCTCGCTGCGATTTGGCGTCTCGTCATCGTCGTCGTCGTGGTGCGCGGTCGTCGCCGTTGCCGTCGTCGTCTGTCTCGCCGGGCGAAGCTCTTGCTATCGGCGATCTGTGCGAGTGACTCGGCACCGCAGACGCGCCGGTGTACATACGGGAGACAGCGTCTCTGGCACTGAGTCAAGCTCGCTATCCTCTCAGAGTGCCAGGAACGATTTCAGCCGTCTTCTTCGACGCGCCCGGATAACGAGCCCGAAACTAAGTTAATGTGTTATAAGTTAAACGATAGGTCTCCTAATTACTTCTGTGGTACATGACAACCTGTGTTAAAGGGAAGCTGAAGAAGTTTTAGAATTGGAAGGGTTAGGGTGGTTTCGAAGGCTCCCACAGTACAATTCAACTCCTGCAGTTATTTTCTCGATTGTCCACGTAGCGGCGCTGCAATCGCCGTTTAAATTGTCGTTGAAGTTACGCCACCCCCACCCCCCTCGCGCGCCAAGCGTAGCGGCGAAAGACTAGGCGCGCGGATGACGTCATCACAGGGGTCACGTGAGCGCTCTATTCGAATCACGCGCCCCGCCCATACCTAAGGAGGCGCCACGATCGTCTTCGACATCAGAGCCCATCAAATGCGCGGCGTCTCCCACAGACGCTGCGGCTTGTTTTCGCGAAATAAAGTGAGTGGCGGTGACTTCTGACCTGTTAAACTATGATTTTCGTATTCAGCGGGCGAAAAACTTTAACAGTTCGCAGAAAGCTCACTTTTTTTTTTAAGAAGTGCTTCAGCTGCCCTTTAAGTGCTTCTTTATGTCTGAAGTGGAACTATTACCGCAGGCCACCATCCTTCTTTACGAGCACCACAGGCGATGCCCAAGGACAATTTCAGTATGTATGAGTTGCAACTACTACAATATAGGAGTGTGCAAGGAGCATCAAAATTTTTCTTACGCACTCTCGCTTGGATATCGTCATAGTCAGTTGATCTATTCACCGGCATCGTACTAACAGATTTAATCTCATCAATCGCACAATAATGTTTTGCCGCCATGCATGCGTGCAATCCAGATAGGTGGTAATAATGTAAATTCATTAGTGAAGTTTAAAGCCAACCCTTATGAAAACTAGCTAAATTCATTGGTAATCTGCGCGGGATACGCTAATAAAGGCTGCTCGCTTTTCTTCGTTTAATCCAGTTGCATCCCTCGCAATCTTCCACTGTTGTCCCGTATCACTTTTGCTTCGTGTGATAAGCCTGTATGGTGAGGAGAGTTTGATTTTTCTAGCCTGGCGTCTGTCGTCTGTAGCGGTGAAATGGCACCTAAATTCCCATTGGCTGCGACGCCACGTCACAAGCGCGCCTCGGCAGAGCAGAGCGAACGGAAGGGTGCACCTGCTGGCCTCGCTAGCGCGCCAGGCGTTGCGTGAGGGGGGAAAGGGCATCGTCGCCACGCCAAATCACCCTCGCTCTCGACAGCCCTCGCGTTCCTTGTGTGCGCAAGCTCTCGCCACCGTTCCAACTGCGCATCGGTAAGGTCAAATAAAAACGCGCTCGCTTGCCCGGGAGGAGTTCATAACTCGAAGAACCGCTCAGCGGCGTTCAAGGGCGCGATCGGAGATATTTTGTTCGCTGCGCGTTCTGTTCAGTTGCTGCAACGTCACAAAGTTGCAGTATGCAAAATTTGTGACAGCGGGGCGGAGAGAGCAGCCAATCAGGAAGCGGTGACCTCCCCGGAAGTTTACTTCCGTCGTTTGTCGTCTGCTTGCAAGCAGTATACTACAAAACCAAATGTTTCTCGTCTTCCAAATGAATTAAATCTTTATCTAAAAAAATCTATTTTTCTTCTCAAGCCCAAACACGTTTTCAAATAGTAGTACGTGTGACTACTGCAATTTATAACTACAAGGTTCTTTGCGTCGTCCCTAGGTGGTGTCGCGCACAGCGAGAAGGAAAAAGAAAAAAAAAACGACGGGAAGAGTGGCGCACTTTTCAAGAGGCAGCGACAACATCCCAGTGGCTCGCTGGCACCGATGATGTTGTCGATTTCTCTGTGCAACCAACGAATTATTTGTTTCGAGAAAGAAAAACGACGCCGGAATTCACTTTCTGTCATTTCTTCAAACGCGTTTCGCAAACGTGCCATTCTGCAGCCGCAAAGGCCGCCTGTTGGATCCAATCCAATCCACCAGACGCGCCATGCGAAGCCGTATGATCGCTCCAAACTTCTCAACTCCCGTCGCGTTCGGACGAAATGCTCGGTGGGCGGATGATTGACAGGAGCGTGTCGTCATTTTGACGTCACCAAAAACGGGGCGGCGCCCCGCGGCTGGCGACGTCGGCGCGGAGTAGGCCAATCGCGCGCGCCGGTAACCGAACGAACGCGCCGAACAACCATCTCCGATCGCACCCCAACTGAACATTAGTGCTTTCGCATTCACAAGTGCCTATGTGCCCTCGGATATTGTAATACTAGCGTTTTCTCTTGAATGTGACAAGAACATCTTGTGAATGAGAAGAAGGGGAACCACGCGGACCGTTTCTCGTAAAGGCTCACTCACACTAGGCCGACCCGACACCGATTTCGGTCTTCCGACTGTCGGCGAGAACATTCTTTCCTTCGTGTTGGCGCTTCTGTCACACCGTACCCACGCCGACATTCTGCCGACGGTCAGCGGAGAGCTCGGCTTCGGTACAGTGTGACACAGTCGCCGACACGAAGGTAAAAAACCCTGTCGCTGACAGTCGGCAGACCGAAATCAGTGTCGGTCGGCCTAGTGTGAGTGAGCCTTAAGTCACAACCACATAAAGCCGACAGACAATGACAACAAGAAAAAGATGGAGAATTGTTACTTAATTGAAATGCAAAAAAAAATCTATAAGCGAAATGAAAATGGATGAAAAAACCACTGGCCGCAGGTGGCATACGAACCGAAGTATTAGCAGTACACAACAATATGTTACACCATTCACGGCCTATCGCTACATCGTGTTGCGTTTCGCATATGTAAGTGTCCGTTGGGCTAACGAATTTTTAATGTGAATGGCGAAACTCTGAAACTCAACGTTTACATCATCGTTTTGCAGGGCCTCGCTAAAAGGCGAAACGTATTGACAGCGATAGCAAAGGGTTGCACTATTGCGCGAAAGAAGGTTCGTATTTTCACGAGCAGTATAAATTGCTGTCAACGTTCGCTTACTGACGAAACAAGCGGGGTGTCACTCATCCAAAGACGCACACGAATAACGTTCAGTTCTCGAGGCCACGGCGTGACTCATGGAGTGCCGGCAGCAGGCAGCGGTCGTGCATGTTCAAAAGTGAACATCCCGTGCTGCCGCTCAGTTATCGAATGCACGTATAGTCGTTAGTATTATGTCCCGTGAATGCTTTCCGTGTTTTCTTTTGCCTTTTGTTGAACAGAGCATTACGCTGACTGCCAGCTAGCTATGATTCGATCGTTCAGAATTTGTAAAAGAATGCATGCTTTTGCTTTAAATAGGTAAGGACTAGACGTGTGAGTGCTTTGCTCAGATTATCCCCGTTTATTAGCACCCCGAAGTCTTGCCTTGAAAGCACAATGTAAGATGCTCGTGAAAGATGTTTTCCATTTATAGGAAGATCAAACTTTACCTTTGATTGTGCTATATGGATATTTCTGAATAGAACATTAAAAAACTACTATGACTATGCTACAACCAACTTCTAGTAAATTATCTTGTCTACCAATTTGTATTATACGAGTGCATATGGTCGCCAGCTACAAGCTGTGGCCAAATGCACCTTGAACACCACGCTTAGCGCATTACAATGTAGGAGTGTGATAAGCAGTTATTTAATAAATAATAAATATACTGAGCTATGCTGCCCTTCTATTTTTGCGAATATCCGCCAAATGTCCCTCGGTGGAAAACACGCGGGAAAGAAATGGACCCGGGAAAGGGTACGGGGGGGGGGGGGGCGCACGCGCTTATGACAATGAGTGTGAAGACGTCACTCTTTCGAATGGCAAACACACATCTGTACATTCCCTCGTTCTTTCACATGTGCTTACATTGAAGCTTCAAATGAAGAGCTGGAATTTTGGAGCTCAGATGAGTTTCGCACTAGGCAAAGCGATACAGAGCTTCGCATGCACATGAGATTATTTCAGCCTCTATGACATTTCGATTCGCGTTCTTTGTTGCTGTGTTACTCACCCTACAGGCCGCATACTTGCTGGTAAGCTTCCTAGTTATTTTACTCCTCTGTGAATTAATGTTCTTTCTGTACAAATACCTCAACACTCTCCCAGCCTATTTACTTTCTTCCGTATTTTTCAGTCGTTCTTCATAATCAATTTTACGGTGAGCTTCCTTCACTTCACAAATTGTCCAGCCCATATCACCCTGCACAGCTTTATTTGTAGTCTTCCCGTGAGTGTCCAATGTGAGGCGTCCCACTGACCTTTGGTTGCCATCGAGTCCTCATTGTACCCCCGATTTCAATCAAACAACCGCATTTCCAAAAATAAGCTCTGGAACCATTACACCTTTCCACATATCCCGGAGCACCTCGTACCTATTGTATCCCCATAGCGCTTTGTGTTTCATTATGGCTGCATTTCGCTTCCCCTTTACCGTTATTGTTTTTTTTTTCCTGTGTTTCCATATATCCATTGCCTTCGTTTATCCATATACCAAGGTATTTATCTTCTTTTACCCGAGGTATTTCCTGGCCCTGTATTGCCACTGTCTGTTCTCTGTCTTCATTGAATGCCATAACACCTGATTTTATAACGCTAAATTTCGAACCTAAATTCTCGCCTTCCCGTCCACAGATATTAGTCAGACGTTGCAAATCATATTGCTTGTTAGCTAACAACACAATGTCGTCCGCATAAAATAAATCTGGAAGCTGCTGCTCTACTACTGAACCCGCCTGTTTGTATGAGAGATTAAACCCGATATTACTTCCTTCTAGCGCCCTCTCCATCCTCACCATGTACATCATAAACAGCAGTGGGGATAAAGGGCACCCCTGCCTCAGACCCTTGTTGATATCAACTTTCTCCTCGCTCCTCATCCCTTTCCATTCAACGCAAACGTATTTTCTAGGTAAATCTCTCCCAAAATCTGTAGACAGCCGTCACCTAAGCCTTCCCCTTCCAGAATATCACACAAGATGTTGCAGTCTAGGTTGTCACACGCTCCTGTAATGTCTAAAAAAGCCACATATAATGGTCTGCTTCCTACTCTTGATATTACTATACACTGAGTAAAAACAAATAAGTTATCATCCAAACGCCTACCCATTCTGAAGCCATTCTGAAGTTTTCCCAAAAATACCATTATTCTCGACCCACGTTTGTAGCTTTAATTTGATTGCCTGCATTGCTAACCTGTATATTACCGATGTAATGGTCAACGATCTATACGGCTGAATGCTATCTTTCTACCCCTTACCTTTATAAATCAATTTCATTCTACTTTGTCGCCAACTGTCTGGTGTTCGTCTATCTTTTAAAGTTTTTCCCACTGTTTTCAAGAGAGCTTCCTTACTTTTTGGTCCTAGTTCATTAATCAGCCTAACGGGAACCTCGTCTAGCCCTGTGGTTGTGCGCTTAGGAATTTTCTCTTCGGCTTTCTCCCAGTTGAAATTTGTCAGCACCGGCTCCTTTTCCATCTGGTTCTGTTTCATGCTCTTTTTTTTTTCATTCAAGTACAACCTCGTCATTGCCTTGGAAAGATTCGGCTGTTATTTTTCGGATGCAATTTAGTGCCGCTTCCCTTTCCAGTTTGTTTCCAACTTCGTCTAGTATATGTTGTTGTATTGTTGTTGACTTCCTGCCTAATAACTTTATGTGGTTCCAAATTATCTTACGTGCGGCCTTCTTTTTCTCACGTATTTCTGACGACCAACGTTCATTTTAACCTTTTATCTTTGCTTGCACCAGTATTTGAACCATAGATTTTTTTCTCCCTGTATATTTCCCATTTACTGGCTACTTCATGCTGCGGCAACTGCGCTTTTTTTTTTTGCCTGCCTGCGCTCTCGGGATGCTTTCTGTCGTTCAGCGATCGCTTCTCGTATCTCCCTGTTCCACCAGCTTTTCGGTTTCTTTTTTCATTATACAAATGAACATGTTGTTTCTCTTGCCGTATTTCTGTCGTTATTACACTTAGAAGCTCACCATATTCCCACTCTTTACTTGGCCATTTGCCAAGTTCTTTCTCGACTTCTGTGACTATATTTGTTAGACTATATTTGCTGACTTTTCACCGTCAGCTGCTCTTACGGAATTAAACATCCAGTTTCTTTCTAGACGGCGGCACATAGAATCTCTAAAGATTTTCTATTCTTATAAGAACTCTCTTTGTCACCTATCAGATCCCTCCCTTTTAATGCCTGCTTGCCCGACTTCAACTAGAGCTTATCATGCCTCTAATATAAGACCACTCCATCTACGCACTAACGATTTCAAGTACAGTTTTACCCCGCATGATTGAACAGTGGAATTTGTTACCTGCCGAAGTTCGTTTGTTACCCATTTCTCAATTTTTAAATGCTATTGCTGATGTATAGTTCCTTAACATTTTTATATTTCTATGTTCTTGTTTCTGCATACCATAACCAGTTTTCTGCGCATGTACATCCACTCCCGCCATAGCCCTAACGGGCTGCAGTATGTATAAATAAATAAATAAATAAATAAATAAATAAATAAATAAATAAATTTGTTCAGCGTTCAAATTTGGACTGGCCATTTTGCACTCCTTGCTCTCTTTTCCAACTACATAGCCCATTTTCAAAATAATGCGTTTATGGTCACTCCCTATGCTGCTATAACCCTTCGTAGTCTTAGTCATGAGCATTTCTCTCAAGTTAGCATGAATTCCTTCTGTCATGAGAAAGTAATCAATGGTCGATTGCTGGTTTCCCACTTCCCACGTGATTTGCCCTTCACACTTCAGCCCTGTATTCACGATAACGAGGTTATGTTGCTCACAAAGATCTAGCTTTGACTTCCCGTTGTTGTTAGTATAGCCATCTAGATCATGTATGTGGGCCTTCTCGTCACCCAATCGGATAATTCTCTGTGCTATATGCTACGTGAGGGTAGGGCCCTTTACATGCAGAGGAGAGATACAGCATAAAACTGGGTGGTCAACGTTTCAACATAATGCTATCTGCGCAATGCAGCGTGCTAGCACCTCTCACGAGTAGCAGATAATAAAATCTTTTCTCCTTCCTCAGGAGATGTGTCAAAGTGGCGGCAGTAGACCAATGTCTGCAACGCCCCAGGCGGCCCTAGCTCGAAGGCAAGCGAGAGAGGAAAAACAGCTCGCAGGTAAACTAGAAGGGCCTTTGTGGCGTCATCTAGTTTTGCTTAATTGTTTAAAACGAACAACAAACTGTGGCCTCCAAGACCTGCGCTTCGCCGCCAACGACCGCCAAAACAAACGAATGCTCAGTGAATTGGTGGCGCCATCTAGTTTGTTTCATAGAAAGCACTCCCTTGTCCGAATGAATTCGACGGCTTTTTCCGCTTGTGGTTTCTGATCACACCGTACACGAATGTTGATGGAGCAGATAGCGTAATTGGTGTGTGCTCTATTGTGCTCCGACAGTCATGCTTTCGATCTTCAATGTTGCTACACGCTGTCAAGCTAGACTTTAGTACAAAATCAAGTCACAGAATTGCATGGCATTTAGTGAGGTGAGGCAATTTGTTCTCCGAGAGCATGGTGGCCCCGAGTACAGCGCGCTGCCTTAGCTGTTCTCTTGAAACTGTTGACATTTTTGTCTGTTTAAGGCACCTCAGCAAGAGCTACTACGAAGTGTTGGGGGTGAAGAATGACTGCACACAGAAGGACATCAGGGACGCCTATGTCAAGCTGTGCAAACAGGTACACAACTCATAATCAGCTGTTTTGCACCTGAAGGTTGCGTGTCTGAACTTGCCGGTCGCGCATGCGCGTGGCCAAGTGGTGGAAGTCAAATGTATTCGACGGTGACATACATGGCAAATTAAATTACTGAACGGTTCCCCATTGGGAAAAGTTAAAACCATTGCGTAGAAACTGTTCATATTGTAAACGGGCTCGTAAAATCTGCCTAAGCACCATAACGTGCAGATCTAGCGACATTTGCGAATGCAAAAGTACATCCCTTGCATGTGCACCTTTATCTTTCTTGTTTATATAGCTCCACCCTGACGTCAAAGGTGCTGCCACATCAATAAAAGACCACAGCAAGTTTACTGAGCTCAACCAAGCCTACACAATCCTTAGCAAGCCTCTTGACCGCAAGCATTACGATGACACTCTACTGCATCCAGAGCTTCACAACGTCCAACGTACAGTGTGGAGGCCATACACACGGTAAACTTCTTTAGATTCCACCATTGTGTCATATACACAGAGTAAACCTAATATGTTCCCTGCCCACAACTGCATTTTCACGATCCACATGCACGGGTAGAAATATCCGAATAAATAGTTGAAGTGGCATGTATTTATCTTGAACTAATCTTTTATTGTATAGCGAACGTTGCTTTTTTTTATGCATGCACAGAAATTACCATTCATGGTTGTGTGTGTGTGTGTGTGTGTGTGTGTGTGTGTGTGTGTGTGTGTGTGTGTGTGTGTGTGTGTGTGTGTGTGTGTGTGTGTGTGTGTGTGTGTGTGTGTGTGTGTGTGTGTGTGTGTGTGTGTGTGTGTGTGTGTGTGTGTGTGTGTGTGTTTTGCTGTTTTGTCCATGTTTAATCATGTTTAATTAACTCACTCGTCAAAAAATTATGGCTTCGTTTCCTGCCCTATAACCGAGATACAGTGTTATGTATGGAATGATGTTAAGAGTCTAGGCACCATTGATTTAAAGGAAGTTCTTCCTAATGATGTTCACCAGACCTATAATATATTACTCTACAACTGCTTAAAACCACAATTTTAAACAGCTGCTAAAGTTACTCTCTGCTTTGTTTGATAAGATCTTTTTAGATAGTTGAGAAAACTTCAGTGGGCATCTTTGTGTGCAAGCTGAGCATGCACATGGTGAAAGAATCTAGCTCAAGCAAGACGGGCACTTGAAAGAAGGGACAGGATCAAAATGAAGGCAGTGCTCATCCTCTTCACGTGTTTACTCTTGTTTGCACTGGAGCACCTTATTATGAATGTAAACTGACAAATCCACAAATGAGTGTAGATGATTAAGCACGGGTTGCTTTTTATTGCAGTTATGAAGAGCCATTCATGCACACAAAAGGCTCCAGTGGCTACGATGACTATGAGACACCAGGATATGAGGACTTTGCTCATCTGTACAAAGAAAAACGAAGACAGCACCAGAATGCCAAGGTCTATATTGTGATGGGGTGCCTTGTCTTGATCGTTTCTGGTGCTTGCCTCCATTATGTAGCGTTCAGGTAAGAACACCTATCGGAGTTTTATTTATCTTTTCACTCTCACCGTTTTCTCAATTTTCATTTTCGCTTATCTGTAAGAGTGTGCTTCTGTACAAGCTTCTAATGTTGCTCTTGCAGCTCAAACTTCAAACTAATCAATGAATGCTGAGCTAGTCAGTGTAAAGCTTTATGGTTCTGCAAGATACTGAACCAGGATAAACAAAATAGACAATGCAGACATCATCAACTGAAGGGTAAGAAAGGAGATACACTGTGGCAAAAAAGGAGATGTGAGAAACAATCAGATCCACCACAGTTTTGAAATCTAAATGACACGGAGCTCGTTTGAGTTAGGCTGTAACAGTAGCATATCAGCACAGCCTGTAGTTGTTAACTATCTGTTGTGAGGACGAAGGCAATATGTGATGCTTGTCGAGGTATGAATGTTGAGAGATGTATGCACATAGAAGTACGACACATATCCTAATACATTTAAGGCTTCTGTACCCCTTGTGTCACACTGGCACATACCCAGTTGTTCATAACCAGCAGAACATTTTGTTGGGCTAGTTGGTGCATGTTACTGAAGTACTAAAGCACCAAACAGACAACCGGCTTATCCGTGTCTCTTCTTGTGTCATCTGTTCGGCGCTTTAGCATTTCTTCAGTGTTCATAACCAGTTGCCCATTGTCTATTGTGGCACATACACAGTGGCCCCAACTATTGTCTACTTGGCAAGACAGCAGCACTTGCAAAGTAGGGGACAGATAAAAAAAAGAAGAGCTTCGCTTTAAAGCTAGCAGCGTATGCTCATGGGAAAGTAGCACCAATCTGTCGTATGTTGTGGCAGATTGCGCACTCTCGAACATGCGCTCTCTCGGCAGATGTGGATTCAGGCAAACTGATCAAATGTTTTTATTTATAGGAGGCCCCCTGGCAACCACAAGCTGTGGGACCTCCTTCTATATTGAGAGACATTAAAAAGGCCACTAATGGGGACTATTAAGTTACATATTAGCCAATCACATTTCTGATATAGCAAAACCTGAGAACAAGCTTGGTAAGCCAGAAAAGACACAAAGCCAAAAGAAAAATAATGCTACTGCCCTGAAGTTCTCGTAAAAGCATGTGGTGACATCATCGATTTTGACAAAGCCTACTCTGTTGTCTGTCACTACTCGCATGTTTGTCAGTAAAGGATGACATTGCATTCTAGAAGAACCAGTAACTCAAACTAATACATTTCTAGTGCTCTTCTTGCAGCAAGGTTGCCCAAGCTTAATGTTTTTAAAATTAAAGTTCGAATGAAAGACAGTAGAGTTTTGAACAGTCTGAACTGATTTAGTATTGTTTTGCATCCGTTGGGGGAGTAACTGTTAAGCATTTGCTCATAAATTTTATCTGCACTGTGACAGTGGAGCTCCTGCTTATATATCATGCTCGGTCTGCTACCACAAGCTTCATCTTTTTTTAAGAATACGTGTGCAATGTGCTTTAAAGACCAGCTGCAATAAAATTTTAAGTAATGTTCCATTTCATTCCGTATAAAGGAATGGAATGGAACTTTGGCTAAATTGGTTCTGAATGAGCAGCGTATATTATTGAAGCAGTCTCCTCCAACTGCAGGAATGGTGATTGTTTCATTTTCTTATTACCAGCCTTTGAATAGCACCTAAGCAGGCAACGCCTGAGCCTGGTGGTTAGTGCATATGACACAAATTCTAGACCATTTCCTCTGGAATTATCAGCGCAACGCAGGCGCCACTAAATCTTAGAGCTCATACTGAGGAGCTACACTGTTTGTCAACGTAATGCATAATTTGCTGCCAACAGTAGTGGTGGAATCTCTTGCAGTTCCAGTATGAAAGACATAAAACATATATTTTTGCAAACTTTATGTGATGCTTCAACTTGTTGTCTGGAGCTAGCTTTGCATTTAATATATATCAAACTAGGCTTTTTATGCAGTCCAAAATTTCATTGCAGCTGGCCTTTAATGGCGTGAGTAGAGGCCCCACGGCATAATAATATGC